>NC_081517.1:36184440-37384440 GCF_030273125.1 Centropristis striata | reverse complement strand
ACCTTGAATTAAAAGATTGTAACTGTAGTACTCCACTGTTGGAATGCTACTGCGACACTTCTTTGTACTTGACTTCTTTTGTGTGTGTGCATTAGTGTCGTGAGCGTGTTCAAGTGGGGCGACTATCTGAATACATATGCTATTTAGAGGAAAAATAGGTGGAAAGAAATTAGATTATGGTATTCCACTTAATTTGTTAATCTCACACTTAAAAACGTCCTCCGTGGAAAATAACATGCTGATGATCTGTGAAGAAATGTGAGCTGTTAATGTCTGCAAGGTGGGAAAATAAACAAAAAATTCTGTCAACCATGTGTATTGTGCACCGCTGAAATTTTTTGATTACACATTTAACTGGAAAATCACAAGTCCAGCTTTTGTGGCACCTGTGAAAAAATGAATGATATGCGATGAGAGTGTGGCCTTTGTGTGCTTACACACCACATGCATTGCACTTCCTTTCATTCTGCTGGCTGCTGCCCAATGAGCTCTATTTCTGTAGTGATGATGAGACGGTTCAAAGAAATAAAATGATGTGAATGTGATATTTGGCAAAATTGTAAGAAACTGAGCACATCTGTTTCAGTGTTTCCAGAAAAGGCATTCAGTGTTACTTCATTTAAGGGTGTCAGTCGATATATTAAAATACTAGAGAACTACAGTCACAGTAACAAAATAACTGCAACAATTGGGAAGCAATTTGATTTACACTTCTAAGAATCTTTTTTTTCCTTTAGAATTGATATCTGTTATTCATAATGTTATTATCATATTCAGAAAGTTGTACTGTGAAAGTTATTATTTGAGGGAACTGTGAAAAACGAAACCTTTAATGGGCTGCGGGTGTCTAATTAAAAACACTGTCGGCTGTAAGCAGTTTGTAGGATCAGTACAAAGATCAGTTGAGAAATAGTTGTTGTTTTTTGTTGCAGGAACATAAGCCAGTGTTGTTCCACTAAATGTTCCACAAAAGGCACATTTTAGTTCTAATATAAATAAAAGGAAAAGAAGCCAATATGATATCAAATATGTAAGTCAACATTGACTTTGTCAGTGTTGAAGTATTCAGACTTTACTTATCTAAAAGTAAAAATCCTGGATTGAAAAATTCATTTGATGGGTGTTTGCAAGTGTTATCAACAAAAAATATGCTAAAAGTAAAATTAAAAGTAAAAGCACTCATAATTCAAAAAATTGTGTCCTGTGACTGTTATAGAATTATGTATGATATTAGACTATTGTTACTGATGCATTCATCTGTAAGTAGCATTTTACTGATAGTTAATTGAGGTGGAGGTTATGTGAATATTTAAAGAGGGGCTGAGTGGTTTACTCTATTACAATGCATCATATTTTATAAGCTCATCAGAATAATTTGTCTGTAAAATCTTTAGAAGTCGGAAGTTTTCAGTTTTAAGGGCATGGACCATCATTTTTCGGATTAGGAAAAAGGAATAAACACATGACCGCTGCCTCAGTTTTTGCAAAAATAGCTGAAATATTTAAGAAAGACTGTTGATCCTTCAGGCAAATTCAAGCCAGCAGTGATACACAGTTAAAAAAAATCAGTCTAAATACAACACAGGTTCCAAGAAAGCTGAGACATTATTTAAAACATCAATAAAACAAAATGTTGTGATTTGCTCATACTTTGTGACATATATTAAACAGGAAGCTGTAAGAAAAACAATAGATTCCTCTTTTTTTTCTAATAAAATGTGTCAATTCGTAGAACAAGACAAAAACAGACTGGACATTGGGTCTCAGGCAGCTTCCTGCTGTAGATTAAAACTGTACCAAAGTAATAACTAATGCGACCACTCCCATATACTGTAACATTATGTGTTAGAAAATACCAAATTTAGGAATAGGGTCAAATTGTTTAAGCACAGTACAGATTACACACCAACTATGGTCTTTTACACCACTTCCTGTAAAGTACAGCATCTAAATTTGTCAAGTAAGAAACAGTAAAGTCAAATTATAAGGTAGCATGAACTGGAAATACTGAAGTAAAGTACAAGTATCTAACATGTGTAATCACAGTACTTAAGTAATGGATATTTATATAAATGTGCCAGAGTTACCTCATTTAACTTTCAACCGAAGACCAAGCCAGCAAAAACCTACAAAACATATAAAGACAAGTCAGATACAAACTATTCAAATATTAACTTTCCCATAATATTCTAAGGATTTTGTTTTAAAATGCACTTTGTCCCTAAAGTGCAATTAAAGATCTTAAAATATTAAAATACCTGGCCAATAACAATTAATTACTTGCATTCATTGGTGGATTCAGAACACTTTGGGCCGTCAAAAACAAAATCACAAAGCAGAAAGATAATTCCATCACAGTAAATGCTTATTCCATTGCAGCGGGCATACGTATGATCACCAGAATAAATGTTATCGATGATTCTGTATGCAGGTAATATTCAAGGTTTAGGTTAAGCCTTTGCAGAGCAGAGAGTGTTTGCGTTACGGTGTTGTGATGCAGGACGGGGGGCAGTGGCGTGTGGATGACTAGATGAGTGGTCTGTCCGTGATAGCGGCCTTGGCGAGGTACCTTTTATAAACGGCATTGGGTGGCTAGAATATTGGCTACAAGCTTCAAGATGAGATTTCAACCCCCACCCAGCAACGCCTGTAACGGTGCAGGTGATGGATTGCTATACCTTCCAGGTTTGAGCTTGGCAACGCCCCAATATTCCTGCAGAATAAAGTGACAGGCAATATATAACACATCAGTTAGGGCTGACTGCACCGCTGAAACTTTTCCCCCTCTTCTTCTCTTAGACCTGGAGATCGGCCCTGAATGTTTGGCTGGCTCCCAGAATCCTCCGTTCCTTGACTCTGATGAAACATGCTCTTTCCTCTTTCCTGTCTCTTCCCAGTTATGTCCGCCTCGCCACCGGTTCGTCTTAAAAAAAATTTAATCAAAGTCGTCCCCCTGCATTTTGTCATTTTATGTTGAAGTGATCACAGACTTAACTTTTCTGACTGTAGTTCTGAGGTGTCAGATTTATTCGCTGCTTCCGAGGTGTTTTCGTGGCATAAAAGAAACAAATTGGCTGACCTGGGTTTGCACACAAATATCACTTGCAGTCATGATGCCGTATGAAAAGTGTTTGTAATTATGTTTTTTTTTTAAATTCGGTGTCCAGACAGCTAAAGCAGTGTCAGCCGCAGTTTGTGTGTCAAGAGAGGGGGGCATTGGGGGGGGAGGGGTTTATTTATACCGTATATATTTTGTTTGCAGTCTGTCAGGGCTGCATCCAAAAGGATTGTGGTTATGAAAAGTGGCCTGGTTCCCGGTCTGTAAGTTAATAAATAATGGGTATTGTCAGGGTAATGTATGGGCCATGTGCTATAATGAGCATTCTGAAACACATCAGCACACTCCCACAGGCTGCTATTCAACCTGCCCAATGCCACTGTCTCTCCATGAGATTCTCCCCCATATCTGTCTCTGCTCTACTTCTATCCGCTCCATCTGTACTCAGATTTTTCTGCCACACTACACATTTTTTCCAGGATACTTTCTCATCTCCAACACATTTTTTTTATTTCAGAGTATGAGGAGATTCTTGAGAATTCCTAGACAGAAAACCAGAGAGGAGAGGGTGGGGGAGTTTGTAGTTGGGGTGAAAAAAAAAATTCCACCCGCAATTATGGTGAATTAAAAGTTTTATGATGTTGTGCATGTTTGAATGTGTGTGCCTTTGAGTGCGTGTGTGTGTGTGTGTGTTGGTGGGAGAGGAGGGGAGAGGAGGGCTCTGTGACAAGGCTGGCTGGGAGCATAGAGCTGAGGGTTAGTGCCAGACATGTCTCAAGAGAAACCGGGGCACATTTGCAATCACCCCGAGTTCAAAAGGGTAATTTATTCACAGTCTGTGGTTAAAGTAGGGCTGCTCAGAATGCCAGTGGGATTCTGCCGGGAAGCAGAGTAGTAGAGACACATTATTTTCATTTTCTCTCCCCTTCTTGTTTTTTTTTTCCCATCTCCCTCTCTTGCTTCTCCCCTCATCGTCCTCTTCATCGCCTGTTGTTGTTTCTGCGAGCCCTGTGTGGCGTCTTTTAACACACGCCGGCGAGCATATTTCACTTTTACACTCATCCGCATTGACGTCCCGGTGCTGATTGAATTTTGAGGCGCTGCGGCGTCTGCCATTATCATCCTCATCGTCTTGAGTGGTTTATCTCTGGCCCCGGCTCAGTGTGACGCCAAGGCTGCAGGGGGAGAGGAGGGGCAGGGCCGGGGTGCGGACTGTTTGTGTGTTTTTATTATTTGTGCGGAAAAGATAGGGAGGATTGGCCTTAACCTGGATGTTTAAGATTGTGGTTGGAGGTTTATGTTGTGTGCCCCCTGCAGAGGTTAGAGCAGCCTTTACAGAAAGCCGCTTTAGTCCGGCTGGGTTGATTCTGATTCAGCATAACGTTCGGCGCCAGCGACGTCTTTCTACCACCTCGTCTCAATCAGCCCGACGACGTGGCTGCAGCATTAACTGCACCTGCCAGGTTCAGTTAGGATCACAGGGTGTCGTGGCTGCCCAGAGACCTCACACTGCTCACCAAAATCAGCAGAGAATTATTCCACCACATGTCAGTTTTACTGTGTCGTTATCACCGAAAGCCACCGGCAGACACTTAGAATACTCTGCCTACTGTGGTGGTGTGGTGAGGTTAATTTGAGGTCTGGAGAAATCTCTTCCTCCTCCTTCAGTCAGTTCAATACTCGGTCGTGTGCATTCATTGCCAGAGCGGGAAATTGTCTTCCCCTCTGTGTGTCGTTGTAGCCAGGTTGTTATGTATGCTCTGCTGCAGAGGCAGCGGTGTTGACGTGAGGCTGAGCTGCTGCCACGGCGTCTTGATTTGAGGTGAAACCCTGGAGTTGCTCCGGCGTCCCTGGTGTAACACTATCAACCCTTACCTTCTCCCCACCGTTGGTTTTCCCTTCTCCCTTTATCTCTTTTATCCCTCTTCCTCTCTCCCTGTCGTTTCTGTATTCTTGTGTCTTTCCTCCCCTGCTCTCCCCGGCAGTTGATGGAGTGATTTTGAAGGCGCATGCAGGTGGGGGAGCAGACAACGCCGAGCTGTGCTAATTGAGCCTTCTTTGTGCCTGGTCACTGCAGTGTGCTGAGGCGAGGAGGCCCGGGAGTGAATCCAAGCAGCACTCAAGAGCCCCACTGGATCGATAACGCGGGAACTTAACAAAACAGAGACATGCCGAGTGCCCAGATCAGGGTCATTATTGTCTCTGGCGAGCCGCACTTCCACCAGGGACTGATCAATGTGAGAATATGGATCAAGATAAACATTCTCACCTCTCCTTTCTCTCCTCTTTGCCTCAGCTCTTCGAGCATCATGTTCGAGGCCGGGAGAGCAGAGCTTAAGGCTGAAAGAGCCCCTGTGGAGGCACCGTATGTGCGGATGGGCACCATATCCACAACATGAGAAGTGTACATGCTTATTGAGCCCTCTTCCATGTGCTGACAGACATGGTGACATGTTTTATCGGAAATTCTTGAAGATCGGTGCTCTCTTTTGTAAGGTTTATAATGTATTCCAGGGTTTGTGTTTTTAGGGCTGCAACAAACCATTATGTTTGTTGTTTATTAATCTTTTGATTATTGTCTCCATGGATCCATTAGTTGTTTGGTCTATAAAAGTCAGAAAATGGAAAATAAATTGATCTGATCGCTGTTTTAAGTCCAAGGTGTATATGGTCTGTGTTTGTTGAGATGCACTCACTTGGCTTTAATATGAAGACTTAAAATGTCCTAAACTGCAGATTAGTCTCATTATCATCCAGGCTTTGCATCTTTTCATCTTTACATTTTTGTTGCCACAAATGTCTGATAGCTTCACAATGTACCCTTTAGTATTTAGGTTTTGCAGAAAAACACATTCAGTTGCCACTTAAAAAGGGACAGCCAGCTAAAACTAATGCAGTCTCACACACAACCTAGCTTCATCAAGGTTATGTTCACTTTCTGTTCACACTGTTTTAGACCAGTGTTGATACGAATGTATGGTTGTTTTGGAGGCTGCAGTTTGTTGAATTGTATTGTGTTATGCTGACAGGCGTTTATATTATATTTTCCAGTCTGTTAATATCAGTGAGGGAAGGCTAAATAACAGAAACACCTCTCTAAATATCTAACAATACTTTGTCTGTGCAGTCTTCATTCATATTACAATTTATTGTTATTAGGATTTTGTATAATTTTTTGGTTCACTCAACAAGAAAGAGATGGCGGAAAAAAGCACAACCAAGAACTATATAGCAGGACTGCAACTAATTTTCATAGTTGATTATTTTCCAAAAAATGTCAGAAAATGGTGAAAAATGTTGATCAATGTTTCCCAAATCGCCAGATGACTTCTTCAGTTGTCTTGTTTTGTCAACTCAAATATATTCAGTTTACTGTCATAGAAGAGTAAAGAAACCAGACAATATTCACATTTAATAAGCTGGAATCATATCATTTTTACTTAATTTTCTTTAAAAAAAAAAAAGTACATTAACCAATTAATTTATTATAAAAAATAGTTGGAGATTAATTCAATTGTTCATAACTCATCCATTTATCTTTAAGCTCTGTAAAGTGATCAGTTTGTCATAGGAAGTCATACCCAGATCATTCATGTACAGATATGGGACATTGTTTTGTGGTTTTTATTCTGGGACTTGGGGGAAACAATAGTTTAAGAGACTTCTTATTAGAGGCTTTTCTCTTATTCTACATAACTGCATAGCATCACAAGAAACATGTTTCAATTTTTCAGTAATTTCAAAGTAATTTCTCTGTTTTCTGGCGTTTCAGGTGATTAGAAAACTAACAAATTTGGCTCAGCCCCTTTGTTTCATCTTTTGTTTTTCTAAATTATCAAATATCCTTTTTTTAAAAAAATGAGAAAGTACAGTGCCATGTATTTATCAAAGCCTAATTGTTTCCCAATTGCGATGAGTTAATGGAGCCACAATGACATAACAAGGCAACAGGCGTCAGCTCATTACAATTAAGCAAAAGAAAAAAAAAAAGGCATGAGATCTGTGAGAGCGTCTTGACCCTTAAAACATGATGGTGTTTCATCTCATCCGTGGCTTTAAATTGGTGATGATGGTATCCTGCTGTTCTGAGTTCCCTCCATTTTTCACTTGGGAGGATAATAGCAATTGGTTAATGTGGTGTGAAAAAATGGTAAATGGTTGCTGCACACATTGGAAGGAATGTAGGTGTCCAAAGCGAGTGTGAGGGTGAGCCAGCACCTGTCTGCATGTAATTCACCTTTATGGTCACTTTAGGTACTGAGGTAAGAAAGAAAGGCCTGAAACGTTATCATTAATCTTCTATTGTTTTATACCTAATGACTGCATACGTGTGATTATTAACCTTACAGGTAATGTGACTGCTGGCTCATGGATGATTTGTTGTTGTTGTTGTTGTTAAGAAACACAGCTGCTGATAGCCTTATCAGATGGAGGCTCTGCAGACTTTTTTTTCCCATTTTCTTCTAATGAATTGTAATTGGGGTTGTTTGTTTGGTTGGTTGATATACCTTCTTGGTTAAGTAAAGTAGTTTTTCATTCAACTTAAACATTGGATGGGGCTTTTGACGGCAACATTGGCCAAACTTACATTTGTTGGACCGAGATGTTCTCCACAATCTTTTGATGATGTGCTCACTTTGTAAATATTTCCTCTCCTGGTTACTTGGGGAATCTGAAATGCCTGGAGTGCTCTTTGTGAAGAGGACTATTATACAACTGTATACAGCTTCTACAAATTGTAAAAAAAAATATATTAAAAAAATGGGTAATGTGCTACATTTGGTTATCCCAAGAACAAAGTTCTAAACCTGAAGACATTCAGTTTTTCCGTAGAAGACCAGAAAAAGTCTTTTTGAGAGGCTGTGACCAGCAAAATCTGTGGCATTTTTGTGAAAAAAGCCTTAAGTGGTTAATCAATCATTGTAATTGTTGTTCATGAATATTCTGCCAATCAACTCATTGATTAATCTGCTTGGGGTTTTTTTGGCTCCTACAGTAGCAAAACAAGAAAAAAAACCTAATAAGTCATTGTGTTCATTTTTGAAATTACAAATACTTGGAGCAAAATATGATCATATGTGTGAACGTTAAATGATCGCCCAGCCCTGCTGTACCCTGTAAATAATGTTTACATGTGGTCCTGTATAAGCCGGCGTGTGAGTCTGGAGCTAAAGCTCTCATCAGCATGCCTTTAAGGAGCCACAGATGACACTTGGTATTAAAATGTCAAATTGCCCTCCACTCAGACTAAAGTGATTTTAGTTGTGATTATGCACTATTTCCCCCCTGTCAACAGCGAGAAAAAAATAATCAAAAAATGTGCTAATTGGTCATGGGGATTGGTGGGAGACTTCAGTATTTTATGTCTTTGACTTCCAAATGAGTTTGGGAAAGGAGAGGCTGTCACTCTGGCATAGAGGTTTTGGGGAGGAGGAGGAGGGGCGGCTGCTGGCGCGGGCTCAAATTGAAATGATGCACTGTTCCCCCTCACTGCGGCTAGAGCTCGCAGTAATTAAATGCCTCATTGTTGCTTCTTGGGAATTTGTATTGAATATTTCATCCAGCGTAATGATTATTTGGGTGTGGGTGGGACGTGGATGTAATCACCTTGGCTGGCTCTTTGATGAAATACTTGGTTTGGTGGTTGTGCTTTATAGCCGCTTTAAGTGCCCTTCTGGGTTTTTACTTGACTTAATGTCCTTGCTATTTCAAACTGCTGTTATCCAGTTCAGCGTTTAATAGTATTGATTATTAGTCTTCAAATCTGTCTGTAATTTCTCAATAGTTGGTTTTTCTTCGTGATTTGCTGAAGGTAACACACAATATGACAATGGCATGACCCTGAAACCTGCATATTAAAACGTGTCCTTCACATTTTGTCTCCCGCAGAGGACGCCGGTCAACAACGGCGAAGCTTTTCGGTGGTTCTTTTAGAGAGGCGAGCCATGGCTGCCCCATCCAGCCGCAGGAGGGCAGGTGGGACTCTTGACTCTCTGCCAGGAGCACTTGATGGGTTCACAGAAACCCAACACGTTTTGGGGAGGACGAGAGAAGAGAAAGTGGACAGACTAAAAAGATAAATGAAAACATAATGGTGTTGTTTTAACTCTGTAATTTCCTTTTCTGTGTAATTATTGTACCTTTTGACAGTATCATAATGTATATTTTTGGTGTCTATGAATGTGTTTTCAGTGTTGTGGCTGTAGGTTTTACAGCCAATCCTATGTAAAGGACTCAAACAGACAATCATACAATCATACTGATTCCGTCAAACCGAAGAGGCCACAAGGATTGATGATATAACAAAAACAACACACTTTACCCTGGAGCAATAATCTATTCTGTTGATTATTCTTCAACGTTTCCTTTCTGTTGACTCTTGAATTATTTTATCAAACTGAATCATGTTCTGGTTATGTCTTTTATTTAATCTGAAAACCATATTTTATTAAAATGCCACGCTAACGTTACGACCGTCGCTGACAGCGTGATGAGTCTCGTTAAGAACGGTGACGTGAAGGACGGCGCCATCGCTCCTGTGGCCGACTTGTTGGCGTGTCCCTTCATTTGAGCTGCTTCGCTGCAGAACAGGGCACATTGTCTTGTGTAGTGAGTCGCACTTGTTTAAAATCCTATTGGGCGTCATTTGAGTGTGACAGCGCCAGACGTTTACGAGTCAGACTGCTGTCTGGAGGTCACATTCTCAAAGATGATCTTAAAATACATGTTTTTAACAAAACTATGCGGCTCATCAAACCCTTTTTTTTCTTTTTCTTTCTCTAAAGGTTGTAACTGTCTAAAAGGTAGAGAGTAATGCCAGTAAAAGGAATTGTATGTTATGTTGAAAACATTCAAATTTAGAATTTATTACAGTACACTATACATATTTGACATATCAGACATGTTGTTCTGGAGCTGAGGGATAGTCTGGACTTTTCTCCTGCAGATTAAACGACAGTCCTTTTTCCTGCAAAGTAACGTTAACACATTCCAAAAACAAAATTATTCAATAAGTTACTCATTGTCTTAAACCCTATTGTTGCATGTGTAAATGTGTTTTGGTTTTAAAGATTACTAAGAATTTGTATATTGTTGTTGTGATGCTTTTATGTGTTAAAATAAAAAAAAAATGACTTCAGTAAAAAGATATCTTGACAGTGAATGTTTGATGTGGCGGAATCACCAAAGAGGGGAAAAATAAATCCAATGGGTGTTAAAAAAAAAGAGAAAGAAAAATCGATCAATTATGATCACCTGATGAAAAAAAATTAAAAAATAGACATATCCTTTTTTCCCCCTCCTGCAAAGCAACAACAGAAATAACAAGGAGGAGACGGGAGGAATGTAACAGCATTGGTTGCCTCCCCAGTCACGTAGTCCCTTGAATACTAAAATGTTGCACGGAGAAGAGTGGTTCCCAGAGGCAGCAGACTTTAAAGGACTAGTGAAATCCCATGTGGTTTGTCATGCTGGAATGCTCTTGGGGGGGAGAACAGGAGGGTGTGAGGAGGGGGGGTGGGGGGGGGGGACGATATGGGGAAGCGGTTGGGGATGGGGGGGTGAAGCGAGACAGGCTCCTGAGATAGCTTGAGCAACTGAGCGATTGCCGGGTCTTTGGGTTTCAGGGGTGGGGAGTGGGAGTAGTTATGGGAAGATGAGGAGGGAAGGGGGGGCAGTAGGAGGGAAAGAGAGGACAGAGGCACATTTGGGCGGTAGCTGAGGTGGGGAGGGGCATCGATGCTGAGGAGAACGAGCAGAGGAGGAGGAAATCATCCGGGACCGACTTCTCCCCTGAATGAGCACGCTTGCCATCACCCAAATTGAGCTGCTGACTGGTTGGGGCCGGCCAGGAAGACGACTTGAAGTGCTACGCGTTGGCGGCAATGTGGCATCTGAGGCGCCCAATCCCCCTCGCTGGTCATCAGAGGTTGATAACGTGCATCAGGGGTGCGCTGGCTCGCTCGCTCCCTGGCCGGTGAGATTAAATAACATCAGAGACAGCTCTCTCTAATCCCCCTGCCACCTCCCACTCTGCGCTCTGGAACTGGGATTTAAAGTCCTCAGGCCCCAGTGGTAATGTTCAGTTTCCTGCTTCAGAGGGGCAGAGACAGAGGCTGAGGACTGAGCAGACTACTAGTTAGCAGGGTGATGGGAATAAACGATGAGTCTTCAGTCCTTGTGGGTCTTAAGTAGGGATGCAAATTTATATTTTTTGTTCTTACCAAAAGCCGACCCTTGTTAACCGCTCATTAACCATTACTCGATGAGATTGACGCTAGTGCCTTGCATGCAGGGTGCTGTGGTTAAGTGCCTGAAAAGCTGCCCAGCTGCATAAATAACCCAATGCAAAAAACACTCAACATAAATGCTTTCCCAGTTACCTGGGTCAAATAAAATGTCTCATGCAGTTGTCCAATTGGGCAGGTAAAAAGCTTTGAACAGGACTGATGAGGGGAAAAAATCAGACATACCGGACACTATGATAGCAAATGATGATGTATGAAACGAATTAACCCATTGAAGCCTGGAAAGCGGATACGTCGTTTTGTAGTATTTGTATAAGCTCTCAGATACTTTTTGAATTTCATTTCTATCTGCTACAGAGGCTGAAAAATCTATTATTTAGTAGAAGCGTTGACACTTCTGTTGAATTTCTAGAAAAACTTCAGGTTTTAGGGGCGTTTTAGGCATCAATGGGTTAACCCTCTATGGTATGCATTATGATGCCAGTTAGGAAAAAAAAATTTGGAGTGTTTTTTTGTCTTAAAGAGACGAAATATAAATAATCTGAAGAAATGTTATAATTCTTTTTTTTTTTTTTAAGTTTTTGGGGTTTGTTGTCCATAGGCAACATAGCATCATAACGGTGCACAAGTGAAAAAGGAAGTTTTTTAAATTAATTTTAACATCAACAGGAAACATTGTACCATTGAACCAACGACCCATTGAAATGAATGTCTTGAACAGTCTAAGTGTATTAAACTATCAAAAATGAAGGATTACTTACGTATCAGTAGGAATATATTTGTTTCCAGATGGAAAAGGGCCAGGAAATTACATTTTGAGTGATTTTTTGTGGTGCAAAATGGCAAAGCTGTTTCCTTTGGAAAAGTCTGCAAAAGAGGGTTTCAATATGGCCTCCTGGAGATCATGTGACAAATTAAAGCATTGCTATTGGTTTCCTATACTCTTCCCTCTTTTTTAAAGTATCGCATCACTCAAAAACATGACTTGTAGAAATTTAACAGGCCAAAAATGGGTATGTTGCCTGTGGGCAACACCGTACCATAGAGGGTTAATATACTATGGTTAACGATAAATGTCCCTGGAAAGATGCATGTGAGAGACAAGAGAACTGTTGTTCCAACGAGCAGTTTGGTATGATTGTATCCCTTTCAGAAGCTTTGTTATCAAGCTTTGACTGCAAAATTAACAAAAATCAGATGTCAATGGCCCTCCTCACCCTTTCTAGGGTTGCAAAGGGGTGGAAAATTTGCGGAAAATTTCCAGGAACATTCCATGGGAAGTTAGGCAAGGGAATTTTGAAAATATGACATTTCAACAGATTTATTTGTAAGTAGAACTTTATCAAGTTTTAGTTATTTTATTGAACAATCAATTATTTCATTGAATATGAAACCTGAATGTTGAGTTAAATCTTACTCACTCACCCCCAACCACACCCATTCAAAAATTGTTAAAGTTAAAAAATCCCCCCCAAAAAGTCCCATTCATAATGTTAAATGAAAAGAACCCCTCTCACTCTAAGAAAAAGTCCCATTCAACATGTAAATGTAAATGAACATGTGATGGAGGAATGCACAGTGCATGTAGGGGGCGTGGCCTCAGCAGCCCTGTGCTGTGTGCATGTGATTGAGGAATAGCAGATATTCAAGTGTCCTTGCATGAAATCTGGATGTTTTAGTCAAGATTATGCTTAATATATTCTCCCCAACTACATTTAAGTTCCCTGTGAAGGGCCAACCTTCAATTTTGTGAATTCCAGGGTTATTCCCATGAATTCCTGTTAATTCCCATGGAAAGTTTGAAAAACTTTGAAAATTCATGGAATTTCATATTCAAAACAATTTTCTCAAAATGCACTTTTAAGCTGTATAACAATAACCTCTACATTTAGGGAAATGTCCTTACTTGGTTTCTTTCCGATACCTTAATTAAAAATTCATAGAGGAATAGAAGAAAAATAACTTATTTTATCTGTGCATTACATAAGGAGCTTGAGGAATGGCTGCAATTAGCTTGCCATAGCAAAGCAAAGATGAAAAAAAACAGCTAGTCTGGCTTACTCGAAAGGTCAAGAATAACCCTAGCAACCCCTCCAAAGACGACTAATTAACAAGTTCTGCCTTGTCTGCTTAATCACATCACAAACAGTAATTAAACAACTTTTGGTTGCATGTAAGTAGTTTTTTACCAAGAGCATTTACCCACCCATTACTTATGTAAAGTATATTTGGGAAGTAACTGAGCCCACCAGTGGCCAGCAAGAAATATTTACAGCACTTAGTTCCCCACAAAGCAGAAATTGGTGTTTTTTTGTGTAAGGATTAAGAAGCATCTTTCTGCAATACCAGCGTAATCACCTCCTAACTGTAACTAACATACTCAACACACAGACATAAGAGTGGTATCAATGGGTGTTAGGTGAGGCATCACTTTCCATGTTGGGTGAAAATATGTTTTAAATGTCACACTATTAATGCTCTGCAGTGAGATAGCTTATCATTTGCATATGATGCCGTGTGGATCTCACAGCATCATATGCAAGTGCTAAATTGCAAGTGCTATTTCTGTTAAAACTAAAAAAAAACATATCAGTTAATCACTCTTGAAAAGCATCACAATGTACATAATGTTCTACAACTTTGACCTATCATCACTAGGAAAGGAATTAGATGTCTTAAAGGAGATGAGGAAAATAAAGTCAGATTTCTATTTATATTGACTGGACCTAAACGGATAAAACCTGGTTTATTACAACATGGTCACTTATTGTTGTGTCTCTGGTCATTTTGTAGCTGTTATAATAGCATTACGTTAAGAAAGTTAACCGCTGAACATCTCTACAGCCAAGACTGATGGGGCAAGGACAAATATTCCAAATAAATCCCTCACTGAACAGCAGAACTGTGTTCATGAACAACTACGGTAAGCACGGGAGGACAAAGTTAGACCAGGTACACTGTGATGGATGTTTTCAACAGACAGTTTGGGAAAGTACTTTACTTGTTGCTAGTGCTGATTTGTTTAAAACCTGTTTGATAACTTTGCTACTGCGTGTTTTGTCTTTTCTGACTTTTGACATCTTAGCCATTTTTCCCAAATTCTCAGATTTCAGAATTGAGTTGCTGATTAGCCGATTGCTGAATTGTAGATAAAAATGTATAGCCAAAATTACAAAAATAACATCCAGGTTGTGATAACCTACAGTTATGCTTTAAGAAGAATGCGTAAACCTAACCTATACATATACTGTACACTAACCATCCTCCATTTGTGTAAATTAAAGGATGTGAAGTGTTTTATTCCACATCAAAACTCTAAATATTTAATTTTAGACCACGGGTTGTATGAAGACTCCATTAAAAAGATAATAGAAACATAGCCATAAAAAAATCCATCTATAAAGAGACTGACAAAGTAAAAGTTAATGTATCCATATCCATCTGATACACAACATTATCATCCAGAGTCCAACATTCAATCTGTTTTTAGCTCTGTTTTGATCTCCTCATAGCTTGGAAATCAGAATAATGTGCCGAGCTCATGTTTTATTTGCTCTGGTAGATGTGTTGGGTCCCTCTCCCAATCAGATGGAATTCCACCCAACCTAACCCTGGATCGGCCAATCACAACTGTTTATATAATAAGAGGCGGGTTTGATAAGATAACTAGCGTCCAGCGCAATTCATAAAACTCAGATCAAACTGTCAAACTAGGCATCAAATATAAATTGAGATTCTTTAACTGTGTTGCCCATTTCACCTCAACTCAAATGACTATTTAGCTGTAATTTGTAAAAATGTGTGACTCAACCACCATTTTTCTCCTGCTTGAAAATGGACTTCAATGTGTCACTTACCGCTACCTTTCACAATATGCAGCATAATAATAGATACTATACGTTTTAGTCATTTACTTAGTTCATTCTTTTTTTTCTCATTTCACTGAGAGTGTCTGCGTTGCTCTCTGAGATGCTTTAAATGAGAGCTGGAGCAATATGGATTCTTAAATTCTTCTGGTAAATATCAACAAAACCTCTTGATGACCCGCATTAGTGACAAATGATGTAATCCTGTTTGAGAAATATTATGTGACTAATAAAATGGTACTATTTCCCAATAAATGCTGAAATAAGAATTTTTAGCTGTGAACTCAATTTGAACCTGACTATATATTCACACACACACACGTGCAAATGTGCAAACACACAGTTGCTGATGATTAAGTCACCAACATGAACGAGTGTAGAAAGCCAAATAGTGCTGTGTTTCTGGAGATAAAAATCACTCGATCAAGTAGAGAGCCGAAAGCTGAAATGACATTCGATCAAATCATTAATTAGGTCTTTATGGCATCATGTAATTACCACAAATGTGCCACTGGACCGTAATCTGAAACTGCTCTTGCCCTGTTAACACAACCAAAGTGTTTTATTCTAACAGGAGTCAGACAGTTTCTAAATTCTAACAGGAAACACAAGTGTCTGTTTTTCCCTTGACCCTCCCAAGATCCTTGTCGACAAAACTAAGAGCGGTTGAACACCAGCTGTGTCTCAAAAAATACCAAAATGAATACAGATCCCTGAGACGCCACTCATGGCACCGGGTGCCAGAGGTTAGTGGGCCAATCAGATGTGCTTACCCTCTCTGTGTCCTCCACAGAAATGCAGAGTCTCGGTGATAATCCCTTTAGGGATTTTGACTGAGAATACTCCCTCACTCTACTGGCATACATTTTGGCACCGAGCAGTGGAAAAATCCACACACCTTCCTGCGCTAAGGAGGCACTAAAACTGGACATCAAGAAATTAAAGAACTACTGAAGGATTGTTTAAGTAAAATGTCCTCTGATTAACCTGTCACTTTGATTTAAGCACAATTAATGCATCTTATGTTATCATTTCAAGGTTGAAGCCATCTTTAAAATGTTTCATCAACCCGTTAAAGAAATTAAAATGTTTGTATAATAAATCCAAATTCCTCTTTTCCATCTCCAACTGTGTATTTGCATATACTTGCATCCCCTTACACAACGCACACAACACTTTCCCACACTGAGTCACTGGCACACACAGAGGACAGAGAATGAGACGGGAAAGAGAACGACACGTAGAGCCTCCCTCCCCTCCTCCCCTACCTTGTCTTTCATTATTTATTTACTGTCTGCAGTTTTTCCATCGCACGCATATTGATGCAGAGAAAGCAGGGTGTGAGTGCGTGTCAGAATCATTTCCTGACGAGGGAGACAAGGTGGAAGTAATCAGCAGAGCGCTGATGCAATATGACAGCCCCTAGAACCGCTGGTACACAGTTAAGAGCAGGAGGGAGAAGAAAAACATCTCCCCACTGAAGGAAGCGGCAAGATTTGCACAAGCGACATTTGGGTGGAAAGTAGATTTACAAAGTTCTAAAAGTTTGGGGGAAGAAAATCGGATTCTAGGTCTGTTTTGTCTGAGCTCATCTCTGAAATTTCCTCCTAAAGAGTAAAAAAAAAAAAAAAAAAAAACTGTAGCCAGACAGTGTGTTGTTTTTTCTTCTAAATCTATCTCTATAAGGCCATTCAACAAGCTACATTAGCTGTCCATTTGTTTAGAAAATGTTTAGTGCTTCTACTTCAGTTCACTGCCTTCATTGGGCCCTCAGGAAATATAAGTAATTTGGAATATATGTACTGAATAAGTGCTGGTTGCTCAAATCGTGACCAATGTCCAGATTTTTTGAGATGAAGAAACTCCCCACAGGCAACAACAAAACAATAATAAAGCAGACATTATGGTGGGTGACGGTATCCTGAATAAATTCTATCAAATAAAGTCAAACTTCTTCTTTTTGTGGCTACGTGCAGCAGAGACAGCACGACACAGACTAACAGGGTCTGCAGAGAAGCCAGCAAGGCGCCTGGCTGACATGATCTTTCTCCGCTAATCTCGTCTGACTGTTCCTCGCTCCCTCTCTCCGAGGCAGGTGTAGATTGATTAGTTATCCTGCAGCCATCGCTGAGCGTGGGGGAGACGGTCGAGCATGCCAGCTCTCTCGCCGTGTTACACACCTGTACATATCTCCTTCACACACCTGTACATCTCTATCCCATACATTTCTATCTCTGTGTCTGTCATCACCTTTCTCTCACATATGTAGAGACAGCCTCAAACCTGTCTAACACACACACACACACACACACACACACACACACACATACAGTATAGTACAGGTTATACACACACATGCACCGACACCATCTGCTCATTCTGACAGGCACAACCTTCCTGGGAGGAGTAATTGATGAATGAGGAAGACAGTGCATTTAGGGTCTCCCTGCCTCGTCTTTTTTTCTCGTGCCGACCCGAGAGAGCAAATGGGCAAACTCAACGCTTAAACACACACTGATGCACACACACACAGACGCATTCGAACACATACAGAGAGGTGTAAGCATGCTGATTGATTGATTGGGGTGGTGGGTTTCATGACGGCTGGCAACATTTCTCCACATCATGTCAACGCCCCTGGCAGCAAGAGTCTCAGAGGGATCTCTGAGGAATTAGGTAATCAGAGTCAGCGGGGCTGGATTCCAAACAGCAGCCTAAACTGATTTAATATAACAGAAAAATGTTTTATAGTCAACTCTGTATGCGACTAATTTGTATAGAGAGAACAGTAATCGACATTTTCATCAAAATCACAAGCAAAGATTATATACATTGAATGCATCTGCAAACTACTGAATGCAAAAGGGAGATTTTTAAAATGAACATATCTGCAATACAAGGTCATTTATTTTATTCCACACAATTTATGTGCAGTTATATGAAATTTTCTGCTGCTCAATCAAATCAATAACAGCTGTGGCCTGTTGCACCTGCAGACAACTTCTAATGGTTAGGAGAGAAGTGTTCAGGGTTCAGTAGGTATTTAACTGCAGAGGTCTCCTCCTCTCTAAATGAATTTGTTCAGGTGAATAAACCAGTAAAAACACTGAGGAAAACAGTTTAAAAATAAAAAATCAGTGTTTCTCTGATGCATGTTCAGCAGACAAAGGACATCGAGCCGAGCTGCTTACATTTACTCAGCTTTTTTTTCTGTTTATATTGTATATTTTTTATGTATTCTATTTATTGTCGCACTGCTTTTTGGAGTCAGCTCTAAAATCTCATTGTACATGTGTATAATGACAATAAAGGCATTCTATTCTATAACTCCAGATCCAGATGTTCAGAAGGTTTTTAACAGTGGCTAAAATATGAGGGGAAAAAAATCAGTTAAAACACTGAATAAAGCAGTTTCAAAATAAAAAATCTGTGTTTCTCTCATGCATTTTTGGCAGCCAAAATATGAGGGGGAAAAATGGTTGAAACACCTTAAAAATCAGTGTTACTTCAACACTGTTTGGTGGACAGCTGCTGCTAACGTTTGCTCAGCTTGTTTCTCTGATAACTTAAGCTCCTGATGACTAAAATCCTTGATCTGGTTGATGTGTTAAAAGCAACCAAGATCTAAAAAAGTTATTGTATGAATCTGCCCTAAAACTAGATAAAAAGTCAGTTTATGGCAGCTTCTGGCTGGCAACCACAAAGATGATGGGTGCAGGGAATCTCAACTAACCCCTTAAAAACACCAAAGTCACACAATAACACCGTTATAAAGTTCCGTTGTTGCCAATGGAGTCTGGTGGCTTTGTAGAGAGGATAGATGGATTCAGTTCCCATTTCACTGCAAAAAAAGAAAAGTTGGGTGAACTCAAAATTTCAAGGCAACAAACTTTGATAAAATTTTAAGTTGGACAATTGAACAAAATATTTTAACTGCTTGTACTAACTTACAATTTTACATTAACTATTAATCCTTACTTCTGCTAACTTCTGCAATGTGTTGAATTGGCACGATTGTAACACCGCTATGAAATGTCAGCTAATGTTTTGCGACCACAATTTTGAGTTAGCATTGATACGCTAATGGCTACTCTTGTAGCTGTAACAAGCAGCGCCGCTAGCATCAGTTAGCCGCTAGCGTCAGTTAGCCACTAGCTTTCGCTAATGACCGAATTTCACTGCTTTCCCGCATTTCACAACAAAGAAATAAGAGTTAGCAGAACTATTGTCCCTTGTTGTGAACCCCAACTAAAAGATATAAGTAACAACAACTCACAAACTTGTTTTTGAGCAGACAACTGGCTTCCTTTGTTGTGCTAACTTACATTATTGCCCTAAATGTCAATAATTTATATTTCCAAGTTTTACCAACTTAAATCACTGTTTTAGGCCAAAAAATACAAGTTCGCTTTTTTGCAGTGTTGAAAGGACTGAGGAAATATTCTAAATACGAAAACTGATATTGATATTTTTAGGTGGCTTCAATACATTTTGCTGCTGCCCCTGTCCACAGCAGTACTTCGCTTAGCTTCTGTGACGGTACTCCTGCCTGCTTCTCCAAACTGGAGGCGTGCTGACCGCTGATCTACTGGAGGGAAAACACTGACTATGGGTAAGAATCTCAGAGAACCACACTTTTAAAAAAAAATCTAAACTCTCCCTTTAACTTCCTCACTACAACTTATTTGCAGTACAGGGATGCTGTCGTCCTGCATTGGAGAAAAAGGCTTCGCTGGCAACAGAATTACAGTTCCTCCAACATACAGTATTTGGCAAAGCAAATGAAGAGTACACAAACACATTTTGTAGGAGACAGTGTGTGATCTAAGGCGTGCAATGCAGCACAAAGTGGCTTAAAACCATTTATTCATCTCTGAATCAGGTCCAGTGGGTGTTGCATGGCTTTCACTTGCCCACACTATCCGTCAGGGTTCCACAACATTAAACATATTTAGAACAGCATTTAAAATAATCCATCAGCAGTTCAATCTCTAAAAGCTCCAGTGTTGTCTCGCAGTCACTGAAGAGAATAGGAATCAACAAGACAGAAGTTTTAGTTCTAAATTAATGGAGAAATTGGCAGTTTGACAAAATGTCATATTTACATTAATCAAATGTCAAAATATGGTGCCAACTATGTGTGATTCATAGCAATATCTCCAGATTTCCACATTTGTCTACAAATGTTTCAGAATATAGGAGAAATGTTAATAAGGGCTTGATATATTCATAAATATCTTCTTAGAAATCTAGCACAAAAAAAGAAATATTATAAGAAAAGCATAAAAGCTTTCCCTTTCGCTGCCCAATAGATAATTCCCTACTCATCTAACTTTTAACCCTACCTGCCGACGTAATAGGTTGGTTAAATAAATAAATAAATAATATATTCATAATTGTATTAGATCGGCTGGCACAGTACATGTGTGTTGCGCGTGGGATGATGGAAAAAAGGTGACAGACGCAGACAAAGAAATGTGTCATCAAGATAAAAGGAAATTACCTACGTACAGTATCTCTGAAGAGGCTTTCATTCACTTATCTCTCAAGGTATCATTCATCCTTTAACTTATCCACCTGTCCTTTCATCCATGCATCGACCTCCCTATTCATCATCTGTCCATCCATCCATCTATCAGCTGCTGCACTAACTCGCCCGTGCATACACCCACCGAGTCTAGCCGATGAACTCATTACCTCTTCCTATGAAAGCAAACAAACACCACTTGGCTTTGTGTCTAGAGCACCGTCAAACTGTGGTAACGCCATAAGCGAGTTTGGTGAATGTTTGGAAGAAGACATGCAGGAGCGAAGAGGAAGGACAGGGAGGGTCCAAGTGTCAGGTCCCATTGGGGTCAGAGCATGGCGGCTACATTTACCAAAGCAAACAGCCCAGAGGAGCAGAGTACTTCACCTGTCGCTGTGGATTACTCCATTATCACGTCCACCAGTCTCACAGTGTCCCGTTCCAACCACTTACTATTCAAAATTCATACAACACGCAGAACGGTGGGTGCTATAAAATGTTAAACTGTGGCAGGGCTCAAATTTTAAAGGAGGCATTGAGATAGTTGATGTGAGAGGAGTTGACTGTAATATTTTGTTGTTGCATGTGAAATCGCGTAAACAAAGGAAATTACTTTCTGGTAATCTGGAACAATGAAAGTAGACACACTTTATGTTAATATTGAGCATGAAGCCACATTAGCTCAATAGTATTTGTGAATGTAGTGCAGAATGCAAGGCTTTAATTGAGATAAAAGCGAAAAAATATATAACATGCAGACAATAAAACACAATGCAATGCATGCTACATGCATTCTCCAAAGCAAACACCTTCATACTGGATGATTTATGTTAATGGGAACATTCAGTCCCAATGCAGTAAGCATGGTGCTGTATACCAAATATGCGTCTGACTAACAATACATTTTAAAACATATAGAAATGTAATCATGATGAGAGTTTAACATAGAATAAAAAATCAAAAGATAAAAAACAAAATTGACGGAAAAATAACATCCAAACAAGCTTTAAAATACAAGAAAGAGACGTCATTGGAAAAAAAAAAAAAGACTTTTTCACCACTGTTGGTGAGTATGAGGCTTGTAGGAGATACAGTCTGGCTAGGATTAAAAGCTATATTTGTATGCATGTGAGTCATGTTCTTTATTTGGATGTATACTACTGATTATACAGCTGACACATTCTGTCATTCACCAAAAGTGTAAAAGCCACAATCAAGTGCCACCGACATTATTTATTATCGAGAATATGATATGACAAACCGGTCACCTAGCTTTTTATTATATTTACCATGAAGTAATCTTTAGAGATTGGTCTCCCCTCAAAAACGACAATAAAGGGCGTTTGTACAGGCAGCAAAATACGACTCATATTTACGCTTTCCTCCTCAAAAGAAGTGATTGATGGTGATGCAGAGTTTAAATGGCGGAATTTCACCCAGCAGAACGGGGGTCATGTCCCATGTGGAAACAAAAGTAAACAAAATTTTACGTTTTTTACGTAACTTACGATTTTTACGTAACTTACGTTTTTTACGTTACGTATGTGGCTCATCTCACCTTCGTAACTACTTCACTGCGTAACTACCTTCTCTACTACTTCACAAACATTTATTTATATTTTTAACTGTCTTTTATAACGCCTAACCAGGATTTTTTTTTTGCCTTAAACCTACGCCAGTGGTTTTGCAGCCTAAATTCACAGAAACTGCAGCCTTTTTTACAACCATGAACCATCAAGTATGCATAATGACGTATGTGCTATTGTTACAATGCTCCGCTCTGTACCGTGAGCCGTGAAACGTTCATATGGGTCATTTTGACAAACTCTCAAATGTGCCGTAATGGATGGTATTGACAAATGGTCCAGTCCGTCATTTAGGTTGGAGAGCTTGTCGAGTTTTTATGTAATTTTTAGTAGCTAAGGTACAATCTTTTGATTTCCCTGGGGTGCAATGGGCTACAAAGAACAGACAGCTTTGTACGTCCTAAGCATGTTTTTTCACGGCATTTTATATCTGAAGCGTAAATGTGGTAAATATAAGCTTCTGTCATTGGCATAGAGTCTCAAAATCTAACTGAACAAAATATCTAATAAAATATAAAATCTCACAGACTGCATGTAACTGCATTGATTTGGTTTAAAAGTAGATCCAGGCCCCCTCTCTACAGCAGAGAGTTTAAGTTTGTTACACAATAGAAGATCTAAGTAAGAAAATTGTTAGAAAATAAAAAGGACCTGGAGGAGATGTAGGAAGATCCTCCAATGTGTTCATTTGTTCTGGAAACACACTGAAGAATGGTAAAATGAATTTGTAGTACACCTGTAGTCCAAACAAACATTATTAGGAGAACACCTTCCACAGGGACAGAGCACATAAAAAAACTCTGCAGGGACTGCGTGAATGGAATAATGCAAGGGAGGATCTGGAGCAATAAAGTGCTGCCACTGGCCTGACAAGTTCGGTAACGGGTGTGATTCACATTAGAACTGGAAGAAAGTAGCAGTCAACCAAATCTCCGGCACGGGGTTTGTGTCCGCCGCAAACAGAGAGCACAGGTGAGAACATTTATTTTTCTCACAGTAACACTGTGTGAAAAACAGGCACTGTAAAAAAACAAAACAAAAAAACTTGCCTTATGAAGAAGTCAAAACAGAGCAGCCATTTCTCCTAAAAAATTAGCTTCCTCTTCAGCAAAACCACATTATCAATTTTGCAACATCATTTCTCCTGGATTACTTTTATTTTATTTTATCTTTTTACAAAAAGTCAATGTTGACATGCTTCACTTGCATCACACATACAAAATGTAGTTAACTCATCTTTCTTACTTTATTTACATCACAAACTTACTTTTTTATTTTACCTAAACCATTACCTTTTCTTAAAACTCACCAAGTACTTTTGTTTCAATTCGCAAAAATAACCATGTGTTTAAAAGTGTGATTTTAATCCAACAGAAAACACATTGACCTTAAAATCTAAATGAGAATGTAGTTTTGTTGTAAGAGAACATAATATTTAGCATACAGTTTGAGAGACCAGAACGATGCAAGGCCAGGCCCTGTTTTGCAATGTAAATAAAAGTGAAAGATAGCTTATGTATCCACTCAAAAATTCTAATTGGCTCTAAATTTGTAATGGGTTCCTCTTTGGCCCATGAATGCTACATCCTGCCACCGAGTTTCCACCATTAGTTTTTTTCTAATCCTGCTGGAAAATACTGTAATTAATAGCAGATTAACTGAATGGCTCACCAGGTTTACCTCCTCCATTTCAGCAGGACATTCTGGACATTAGCCCTGAAGCTGGTGGCTGAAGGTGGACTTAGCTGCAACGTACTTTTACCCCTGCAGCAATATTGAATGCCAAGGCACTCATAATACCAGTGTGGTTTAGCTCGGCAGCAAATAGAACATGGGAAATGGCACAAAGGACATATCCAGGGTAAAGAGCCATCCCTGGAGAGAAGAGTGACACCAAGGAGTCCCTCTTCTCCTTCTCAGCAGCATGATTAATAACCCCTGTGCCCCATAATCTCTCCATCATCTATCTATGTAAATGCCCCCGGACCTGCAGCGCCAACACACTTTGACTGATGGCTGTTCCACAGCATTGGGCTTGGTGTGTATGTGTGTGTGTGTGTGTGTGTGTGTGTGTGTGTGAATGTGTGTGTATGAGTGTGTGTGCACATTTCTGCATATGCACGCCAGCGCCTATGTGTGTGTGTGTGTGTGTGTGTGTGTGTGTGCAGGGATGTGAGGGTTTTTGTGGATGGAAAGGAAGAGATAAGAAAAAATCACATGGTCCCTCTACCTTGTCACAGTCAGTATGGCCTCACAGACACACTCACTGTTTTTGTCTGTTACAAACACCACGTGCACACACACACTGGGGACGGATGGCACAGCACACAAGAACAAAGCACAGGGGGTGTTATAATTTACTCACACAAACAAGACACAAAATGTGACAAAATTAGATTTCTCCTTACCCCTATCTTTTTCAGCAATAGCACTTTAAAGAAATAGGGTGAATTGGATTAAAAAAACACCATTTTAAATACTACATAAATTATTAATGCTTGTATAATTTTTCATTCAATGAAAGTGTGTCTTGTTCGTTTAAGTAATAGTGGTTGTGGATCCTACATGGTTTTTAGGACTGGGAGTGTAATTGTTGGCACTGTCCTCAGATCTGTCTCATATATTGGCTCGGGGTGGTTGATTTTTTAAGGCCTGAATCGCTATAATTCAAATTCACTTGATTCAATTTAGTCAATACAGAGGTAGAATAAAGTTTTAAAGCTTTTATTTTGGTAGTCTACGAGTAATGTAGCATTATATCCGTTTCAAGCAAAACAACGCCAAATGGCAAAGTAAAAAATGGAGACAGACCTTCAGACACTGTTGTGCCAACCCTCCTCCTTGCTAGTTTCAGCAGCGAGGAGCGTAAAGGAGAAACTGATGCTAGCTTGCTAACTCTTATCCCATTTGGGGTCTGATAAACAAAGACATACGTTAAGACCAGGGCAAAGAGGATTGAGCAAATCAGTGTGTAAATCTACTTCCTGCGCTACAGTGAAATAAAATTATATATTTGAAATAGTAAAAAAAAAAAGAAATTCAATAAAATAGAAAATCAATATGTGGCAGTCTAGTTGAAGTTCAATCATGAAGTTACAACCCCTTTAAATTACATCAAATATCTCATCAAAACAAACTGAAACCTAAAATTAAAATAAAAAAAAAAAACAATAAAGAAAATTTTATTTGACGTTTTTACTCTAGTTTAGTTCACGTCCATCTGTTAACATGAAGGAGGTGGGAGACTGAGATGTTTTGGCTGCACTTCTGGGGAGCTGCATGTTGTCCATTATTATTTACTGTTTATGACATAAACTGAATGAGTACTAAATCACATGCTTAATAGCATACAACCTAGATTAGGACTGTTTACTTGTAATATCTATTTCTAGTCCGACATCAAACACCCATTTTTCAGCGAACTCATCTGCATGGAAGTCAATTTTTCTGCACCACTCTTCCCACCTTTTTGCTCTGCACAACACACTAAAAAAAGTGTAAAAGGTTGTTTCTGGTCAAAATGAATGTATGTTATGACAAAGCTAAAAATAATCTATAAAATATATTTAAGATGCTCAGAAAAGTAAGATCTTACCATTTATGCATTGTAAAACAATAATCATGCTTCACAGTCGCGAGTACTATTGCTGCTTACTATTACAGCACATTAAATACAGGGAACATCGATTATATAGGAAATTAAAACGAAAGGTTTGGACTATTAATAAGTGAACACATTTAAGAATATAGTCAATTGTTTCATCTGTTAAGATATATTTAAATTAATCTGACAAAGCTACAATAGTTTCACACACATTAGTGCAGATTTACATGTAATGGTTTTCCAATTTTGGCTAGTAATTACTGTTCAACTAATGACTTTTAAAATTAATTAAGTTGAAAATAAATAACAATAATCATTTAACTGATCTGCTTATACTGTGTTGAAAATTGAATTGAAAAGCTGTTGAACAAATAAGTCTCACTCTTAAAATGGAACCCAGTTGACGCTAATAAACCAACATGGTCTCACAGGAATCCGTGAAATAGCCACGGATTTGCTTAACTCAAAATCCGTGGAATAGCCACGGAATCACTAGCATGGCTAACGCCAGACTTATCACAAATGAGATTAGTCTGGAAACCAGCCATTAATTTCTCCATAGAGGAGGCGTGGTTTACGATCCTCCAGAACCGTTTATTGGGCACTACGAATGTCTATCAAAAGCGTCTGTAGGTAGCTCTTAGCCAATCGTATCAGTTATACCAGACGACAGAGTGTAGACCGACAGAAATTGATGTTTACATAGCCAGACTAGCCCATCTCTATTTTGACACTAAAATGCTGATTTTTGCCGTTTTTGCCGTTTTTCTGCAGCATGTTCTGACTCTGGCTGCTCTATAGTTTCAGCTTACAGTCTACCGGCAGTGTTGGTGTGTGTGTGTGTTTGTGAGAGAGTGTTGCTTGCTGCTTTGCTTCTCCAGTTCTCGCTTTCTGCAAGATTATTTATTTTTACACCTTATTTCCCCCTCATCTCATTCAGCCACACACTGATTTTATGGGCAATAGACCAGCTGCTGCGGAATCACTCAAATTTCCGTGAAACTGACATGGATTTTGCTACAATGCGAGTTAATGACAGTCATATCCCGTGGCTATTCCATGAATATTTTTTCCTATTGGTTTGTGTCCAAGTCACGTGACTTTCAAGGTTCCGGCAGTCAGAACAAAAAACATGGCGGACAGTTCTCTCATTTTTTGTAGAAAATCAATATTTTGACTTAGTTTCTGCATAAAAATGGATTTTGATTACATTACTAGCAAGAAATATATGTTTTATTTTCTAAATATTCACTCAGTAAATGTACAAAATCACTTTGTGGCGAAGATCTCGCCAGAAAAAGACGATCCGCTGTTTTTTATTTTGAAATCTCCCTGATCCTCTGTGTATTTAACGGATTAAACCTTCGCCCATTACATGCCTTGTGTCTGAGGTTGATTTGCTGATCAACATATTATTCTATAGAAAGAAACTAAGTCAAAATATAGATTTTTTTTCACTAAAAATGAGAGAACTGTCTGCCATGTTTTTTGTTCTGACAGGCGGAACCTTGAAAGTCACGTGACTTGGACACAAACCAATAGGAAAAAATATCCATGGAATAGCCACGGGATATGACTGTCATTAACTTGCATTGTAGCGAAATATGTGTCAATTTCATGGAAATTTGATGGATTCCATGGCTATTCCACAGATTTTGAGTTAAGCAAATCCGTGGCTATTTCACGGATTCCTGTGAGACCAGGTTGAATAAACTAATAAATATATTTGTGCTTCGACAAAGGTGTACAGTTATTTTAATATTGTGTATAAACATGCAGAACCACCAGTGTAATACATTAAGGGCAATTAAGGTTCTGCCATGCATATACCATTGATGACAGGGTTATTATTCTTCATCCACTATGTTTGTATGCATTTCCTAAATGGTTGAGGATGGGGGATGGTGAGTGGTGATTTGGGTGCTTTGTGTTTTTTAACCAGGACATCCCTCAGGCAGTTTTGGGCACAAAGACAGATAACAAGCAAGTTATGAAAAGGTCAAGGAGCAACACTGTCTTAATGTGCTACTGATTCTGTCTGAGGACAGAAAGGAAATGTGTTTCTGATAAAGTAGATCCAGCTGCAATGCATCTGGGACACATGTTTGACCAATAAATACAATATATGCTCTAAGTTTTCTCTTTTTCACAAATAAAATATATATGCAGCAGTTTCACATGCTGTGCGTCCATCATGAAAAGGCACACCAATAATTAACTTTCTTTGATTGAAGTAATGATGTAAATTGTGTTGTCACTGCTTTGTTTGACATCATTATTCTGTCATTACAGGGTATACATTCTCAAACCTGCAGGACATCCTTTGGGTGATCCAGCAAGAACCTAACAAATCTTGACCTAATTCTGGTTTTAATGCCGAGGGTAAACCTGATCTAATTCGCTAATTATCAAGCCATCTCAATCTTGTAATTGATAATTACAGTTGACTGATTGTTGGATAATTACAATGCAGCTGAAATGAAAACAGACACTTATTGATTAGATGCTATCCAGACACCTTTTGAAGATCCTTTATGTTTCACAATGCCATACATCATACATATACACGTTTACTTTTACATTTTTTATGTTTAACTTGCTAATAATGTGAGGTATTGTAGACTCTGAACTTATTCAACTATGTTAACCATTATTTTTGCAACATGACAACTGTTGTTCTGACGGCTGATGTGTCCAGCACTCGGCTAGATTGATTTTTATTTTTATTTTGGGGTGAACTGTCACTTTAAGTCAAAGGCAGAATCAGAGAGATTTAGAGGCGCCTGTAACAGCATGAAAATGTAATTAATTCATTGTGTATTTTGGTAGAATCTATAGTTTACAGTTACAGTTAGGAATTTGTGAAATTAAACCCTTCTCATGGCAGCAATTAAATTATTCATGCAGCATTTAAAAATTCTCAAATTACAAATAGTGCAGCGTTGAACCACTAAGTTATCTTTAACAAATCAGAAGATCAAGACTTCCTGTCACTTATAAACTCAAGAGCCAATCACTGCAGTTCTTCCGATGGCTTCCTACATGAGGAAGCAACATGGATACAAACCTCCAGAAGCGATCGTTTTTTAAATCTTTCATTGGCACAGGCTGACTTGATGATGATTGCTTTAATTTAAATGTAAGAGAAACTGAGTCACTCCGGTTTTGCTTATGTGTTTACAAGTGAGCTTCAATTACAAAGTCACACATGAGAGGAAAGTCGAGGATAAATATCTACAAACCAACAACTTTTCCCAAAAGCTTTTACTGCCTTAACTGAATAGCTCAGTATCCAGAGGATAGTCTGCACCCAGCCCACACTCCAAAGCACCTTTTTCAGTGAGCCGCCCTCACACAGCTCTTCAGAGGGGAGACATGTTGTTAATAATTAAGGCTGTGGCTGGAGGCACAGGGAGGCTAAACTTCCTCTAACAAGTGGCTCTCTGACAGCACAGACATATGGCTCTCGCTTCCCCATATTCTCCTCAGCCCTCCAGACTTGTGCATTTCACACACGTCCAAGGCGGGGGTGAGAAACCTCCATCCTGACTGCCAAAGAACAATAAATCAAATTCCTAATGGTCGGCAACAATCGGATAATTATGAGTGTGGCCACGTGGCACGAAAAGGGAATTTTCTCCTTCAAATCGAGTTAAGTATTTATCCTGATTTCTAGCCAACGCTCTGTACATTCGGTACAATAGGCCACGCTGGTTTTTATTTGCAATGGAGACCTCCCAAATGTAGAAATTTAACAACACTGCTAGACTCCTCAGACTCTGAAGTGATTAACAGTCTGTTATTGCATATACAGCCTTCAATAAAAGAAGCAAAATAAATCTGTTTTACTTGGTCTGAATGGTTCACCTGGTCGCTTTTGTTTACGGGAAAAGATAAAGGCAATCTTCTATAAATCTTTGTCAGCAAATTGTATGAAAAAAACACTGAATTGATCCTATGGACAAGTATTGATGGAGTATTGTGTAAGCCTGTTGTGGCTTATCCCTCTGTGTCATAGAGTTCAGAAACACATCAAGGAGCCACTCTGTCTATGTGTGGACAAAACTGTGGAACAAGTTGGATTTAGCGCCGTGATGCCACAGGTTGCTGATGTAGGCTGCCTTTTAATTTACCTAAGCAAGTTTGCATAGAATCAAACTGGTTTAAGCTTGTGCAAAGGGACCGGAAAAGCAAAACCGGAAATCAACCCAGCCCCTCAATTAGAAACCCCAAATCAAGCCAATTCTAAAATGCATCTGAATTTACAGCACATGACGCTCAAACTCTATATAATATAGAAAAGTACAATAAATACTTACGGAAATCAGCAGCATCTCTCCATCTTTGTCTCTGTGGTATTGACCTGGAATAATCTTCAACTCACACTGAGGATCAATACGCCCATAACATTTTTTTCAATTCTGTAGCTTGATTGCGGACTTTCCTGCAACTGTCTGCAACTGCTTTTAGCTTTGGACATCTTAAATAGCATTTTTACTTATTTATTTATCTTGTCTGTCATCCGTATTTTGAATTTCTATTTCTGTACTATTTGTAAATGTACTCGTCGTCACTGTAAATGAAGGAAACCTCAGTGCCTAACGAGTTAAATAAAGTGTTATGAATTGAAAGATGCAAAGCACAATGGCTGTGCGCCACAATTCACATATTCTTGCCATTCAAATTCTTATTAATAAGAATAATGATGAATAAAAGCTACATCAAGTGCTTTGTATCCGTCACCATTTGTGATTACCCCTTTTATGTAAGCTAATTGATGGTGCAGTATTTAGGAAACAGAAGATTTGGGACATGCAGGGCATTGACAAAGCTGTATAGACAGCACGTCCTGGGCGCCACTTTTTACAGCAAGTTATCATTCATCAGCTGGATGCTCACATCGTTATAGTCATCATTTTAGTGTGGACAACCCTTAATGCCAGCCTTCAGCTTTGAATTCAACTTTTCTTTTACAGTTCTACGTTATACACAATCGTACCACACTGAGTAACACGATAAACTGTCAATTTCCTCATTCTGCGAGCTGAGAGAGAAGCTTATCTGCTGCCATGCCTGTAGTGAGAACTGAGCCAGCGAACCAGTGCCAGGTTAAAACCCATTAATGTCACACCCATAAATAATGACTGCTAATGAGTTATGGTTGCCCATTAGAACATCGAGACCATTTTTTGTCCGTTACACAGTGATACAATGTTAGAACGATTACCAATCTTGCAAAATGACACCCAAGTTTGATGAAGTAACAAATATTGTGCGGTTTAGGTAAAGACGAGTGGATAATGTTGCGTTGCAGAAGCAGAAACGACAAATACTTTGCACGGCATGCACCAGTTGTAGTACATTTTGGGGCAAACGACGCATTTGGCCAGGGAGAAGAAGAGTCATTTTAAGCAACCATTGCCTTTCCTGCTTCCTTCCCCTCTTTCTGTCGGGTGGGGGAAGGGGGGACAAATCTTGTTTTGATGCTGGCGCTGTCAGGGGGCTAGCCAGAGAGGATAGTAAACACTGCCTTTGCAGAACATTTAAAATCAATCCTTCAGCCACAGGCCTCACAACCCCCCTCGCTTCTCTCTCTCTCTCTCTCTTTCCCCGAGCCTTTCTTCCTCTCTCCCCTCTCTGTAATGTGTCTGCTGCTCTCTGAGAATAGAAGGCAGCACTTAAAAGCTGGGCGTAGGGGCTGAGTTTTGTGACAACAGCTCCGGCTTTTATTACCATGCTGAGATGTGACCAGCGCCCTCCTCAGCACCACCAATGCCGCCACCAACCCCGGAGAAGCACACATATAGACCATCACACATCCACACATGTACACAGTCTCGCACACTCGCATCACCCTGATGAGCAAATAATCATGTCATTAGCCCGTGTGCGTTCAAGGCAGTGGCTCATTTGCCAGCATCCAAGCTGTTACCTTTGCTCATGATTGGCCAGAAGATTAGCTGAAAATCATTTTGTTTCCAGCGTTATTGCTTGATTAAGTCACCATTTCGCAACCAATAGAAACAGCCGACAGACACTTCTACCAGACGACCACTGATGGTGGAGTGGAATACTAATATATAGTTACATAATGATATAGGAACTTTTTTATATATGTTTTGTCTTCTTCGAAATTCTTACATCAAGCTGAATTTCTACACCATCTAACCTGTGGCTCTGTCTCAGTGAGCGCCATCAGATGGCTGAGCGGCGCTGCGGTGTCGAGCAGCTGGTGGAGAGCATGTGAAATGTGACCCCAGAGAGGGTAATGTGAACCCACGTCCGCACAGACAGCACTCTCACTCTGTGCCGGCCACTCTGAGGATTGTGTTTGTCACCCACCACCTCCTCAATGGAGCGTTTCATTCAATTCCTTTCAGCAGGTGGGGTGACAGGAAGTTTTTTTCCACTGCACTACCTTCCATACAGATTTATCTTTGTTTCATGTCTGCACTTCTTTACTTATTTTCCTCAACTGACGAAAATAAGTCATTACAAATTAGTTAATTAATCAAGTAATGTGATGGCTGGCATGCAATGGTGTGCAGCACCACGACAACATAGCAACCGCATGTTATCCTACAGTGACGCAGTCATCCAGTCACTAACAAATGTGTCACCTCCAGACCTGTAATTGTAAATGTCTCCTTTAGGCCAATTGGTGTAATTTAAAAAATGGTAGAGTGTGGTGGCGAGATGTACAGTATAATTTCAACAACTTCTGTCAGATTGATGGGGAGTCTGGTGGCATTGGGGGTAAGACGCAGATCATAACCGCAACATCAGAGGTGCAACACGACACTGTAAGCTGTCCAGTAAAAGCAAAACCTAGTCGGTGCAATGTGTAAGTTATGGCCAGGAATGTATTGTATGTAGTGTTTAAGTTAAAGATGGTCTTGTATTGTGTTGCAGAAATATCTACTGAAATGAGCATGCTAACCAGCTAGCTCTGGCCTGTCCTGTCTTCTAATACATTTCTTGTTCCCCGCTGGTGGAACACACTACCAGTTCCAACCAGAGCAGGGGCGTCCCTATCTACCTTTAACCCATTGACGCCGGGAAAGCATTACCGAATTTTTACCATTAAAACCGGGAGCGCTGTTGCGTCACTCTACCATTAAGGCCGGGACAGCGGATATGTCATTTTGTAGTATTTGTATTTTTTTCCACCCATTTTCGGTCTCTTGGCCAATGAAATGCACCAGAATCATGATCAGAATACATGCGGGAGTGTTGCAATTCAACATTGGAATTTTCCAGAACTTTAAATCATGGAGGAAGACGACTATAGCGGAGGAGCTCAGCAGTAAGTGACGGAAGAGATCTGATGAAAACAGCACCGATGATTTTATTGCTGATCCGGACTTTGAACCCTCGGAACCAATCGACCGGCATTTATGGATGAGGAATATGTTTTAGACAACATATTTTCACCGAAGAACAGACAGATTTGTGGCCATCTGGAGATAATAATAATATTATTAATAATATATTAATATTAATAATAATAATAGGCTAATTGATTGTGATGATGATATAAGAAATCATGACTGTTTATGTCTTATATTACTTTATGCGTCGTTGAGTACCCTGAAAAGTGCAATATATAAAATGTATTATTATTTATTATTATTATTATTATGATAATTATTTATTTTTTTATTACAGTAGGCTAATGAGAACTATGTCTTGTTCTTCCAGTGGTCATATCATGTTTGCATCTTGCTAATGGGCATGTATTAGTATTATGCATAGGATTTTTTATTCAGTCAAATGTAACATTTGCTGAGTTTGTTGATTTTTTAAAAAACTTTTTTGAAGGTTTGGACAAATAAACTCAACTTCGTATGAAAGCCACAGGTATAAGCTCTCAAATACTTTTTGAATTTCATTTTTATCTGCTACAGAGGCTGAAAAATCTATTATTTAGTAGGTGTTGAATTTCTAGAAAAACTTCAGGTTTTAGGGGGTCATTTGAAAATCGCCATAGGTTTTCCAGGCATTTTTTTTCCAGGCGCTTTAGGCCTTAATGGGTTAAAAACCTCCTGAAGACCCAGCTCTTCAGAGAGCATCTTCTCTCCTAGCACCACACGATAATTCTACTCCTTATAGAATTGTCACTAGCACTTATTGCTGCACTAATAGCTCTTATTGCACTATACCTTGATTGTTTGCTTTTATTCTTCCTGTAAGTCGCTTTGGATAAAAGCGTCTGCTAAATGACTAAATGTACATGTAAATGTAATACCACTTGAACATCAAAAGGCGATAGCAGGTCACTGTGGCGTCCAGTCCGCCCTCAGTCAAACATGAGCGGACAAAGAAGTAGAGCTGCCCTGAGGGCTTGTCAATCATGTTGAAGGTACAGCCCCCAGTGGCACAGGAAACGCAAAGATAACTGAAGCGCTTGAGAAGCAACCTTTAACACCGTCACAACCGCCCGCTTGTTAATAAGTGATTAAAAAAAGATGCAAAACAAGAATAAACACTGCCGCAGATTTCTATCACCAGAGACAGCTCGCTGCGAGTAAAGAAATGAGAATTGATGCTGAATATGCAACATTTCTCTTAGACTGGTAAGTAACATCTGACCTTGGCGATTTAGTTAGACGTATCTTAAATGCCACCAATGACAAGTCAAACCATACAGAAAACTTTCCAAGAGGTGTCGATTTTTGGTTTTAATGTGGGTGTTTTCTTGCTACATTGATCTCACTAAAACTGAGCTGATCAAGCTATAACATATGGTTGATGGGACATGTGAAGATTGTGTTGTGTTATAGGGACCAGGAGTTTTAGGAGTTAACTTAAATTGATTCTGCAAATAGTTGCCCTGCTGTCCATCATTGTCTGTGTGAGTGTTTTTTTTTAAATAACAGATAACAAAATTAGATTGTATGGACCAAGAAGTAGACACAAAAAAGCTTGATTATCCCCATAGTGTTACTAACATAAGATTAAACATTTGGAAGGTTCACTATATTTTTTTTAAATTTGTTTTAGTGGTGAAATGCTGCCTCCTATGTTTTTTTGTCCGTATGGTCAGGAATTACACATTGCACCTTTAAATAAAAGACTAATATTGAGATGCAATGGGGAAATTATGTGATGAAAGAAGAAATGCATCAATAGACAGATTTTGATTTCATTGAGGTGGACAAGCGGAAGGCTGAATACTATTGCATGCATCGCAGAAGTGAAATTATTGCTGTAAATAGGCAAACTTGCTGTAAATAGCTTTATCCTCTTTATCCCTGGAAATCAAAATGGTCTTTCTGCTATTGACTGACTGAGCTTGGAGATTTCTACACTGCTGCACATTACCTCAGATAGGCGCTTCTGCTGCTGGTGATGGTGGGGAGGGTGGGAGTAGGGAAGGATTTCTGGTACGAACAGCCATCAAAGATGGGGGTGTTTCATGCGAGCAAAAGAAGCTGTGGCAAGGGCCAGCTTTCATAGTTCACGGCAAGGCTTACACAGAAAGGCCCCCCTGAGGACCAGCGCAGCAAAGATGGACACATTTTACCCTCCACACTGAAGACAGCAAACGCTTTATGCACCAAAAGACAGAAGCAGAAGGAAACCTTTTATTTAATTGACAAAGAAATGTAGAAAATCTGAAAAAAGACAATGTGCAGATTTCCTTACTTGCAAATACAATATGACCTGGGAAAGTTTCTCTTAAAAAAATCAGGATTAATCCCTGACCTTTTCCTATTACGACTTTATTATTGAAAAGGGTAAAACAAGTGAGGTACTGTGATGCATTCAACTATTATGATTGAAAAGAATATGTTGTTTAATAAAATTCTTGGATATCCTTTTTACTCATTTGAGTTTAAACATATCCTTGAAAACTCTGCATACTGGGTATAATTCTGATTGTTTACTGCCTCTGACTGCATTGAAACTAAATTGTGTTAGATTTATGAAGAGAGAATGGATGAATCCCAAAAGAATATTTTGCTCCAGCATTTTGACCTCAATTTCTAAACTCAGAATTATTTTTTTATTGTGACATGGTAGAAGTTTATGGTACTAAATAACACAATGAAGGTGATAGTCCTGTTATAGAGTAGTAGTATTCTTTGCAGCAGTATTGCCAGTGCTGGCAACAAAGCGCTCAGATCATATCCAGTCAGACTTCCTTTTTCTAAAGGATGCATTGACGAGGTTGCAGGTTGTTCCATGCGTCCGATTGGTCCGTCTCAAACAAGTGGAAAGGTATTTAAAACAATTTGACGACTCTCCACTACTAGGCAATCAACACGCAGCTGGACATTTATTGTGCTCCAGTTTTTATTGGACCATAACAAGAGAAGGCACCACCAGGGCAAATGAGCAAATGCATGAGGTTTAACACAGTGCACGCAGGGCACGATCTTTGAGTTGTTCCGTCTTTTAAAGATGATTTGCAGAGCCAGACTGCACAGCCAACTTCCCTCCCGTGTTACTCAAAGCAACTGGCTCCTTCTCTCAACCTGTCAACAGGTGTTTTTTTCCAGTGGACAGGCTGTCCAGGGATGTTGTGGGAATATATGAGTCCTCACAACTCTCTCTGCCTGGTGTAGCTCATAGTGAGTGAGCATGTGCACAGAAACGCACTCTTGCACACAGTGTTTTGGGGTTTGCATTGTCTTGTGGGCTTCCCAAATGCAATTGTGGTCACAAATAACAGGCATGGCACCATTTGGAAAATGAAAGGACGATGATTACAGTCATTTAAAGAGATGCAGACGTACAAATGTTAGTATTCTTATCTCTGGATCTCTGTGGTGTCCCATCTGAGCACCAGACAGAACAACACAACTGCAACCTTGCTGTCAGAAGGAAACTTATCTTCTAACATACAGTAAAACTTCTCTCAGAAATCTTAATAAGTTTGCCATTTTTATAGGCAAAAAATATCGAGCAGTCAAAATCATTTGAGATTTTATGAAGTAAATTTTATTATGGCTTTGTCAAAATGATTGCCGAAGGGCAATATGCCAATTCAATCTTTGTGTGCAGCCATCCCAAACAAAAATGAATTAAAAGTGTATTGTAAAGGCAATCTCTCACTGGTATAATATGAAACTGTAAAAAAAAAAAAAAAGTCCTTGCTTTTTGAAAAGACCCATCTTAATGCATTTCAGATGTGATGTTCATTATACTGCAGCACAAAGTCAAATTCTCTTTTAAATATGTATCTCTAATCTTATGGAATGAGTAAGCTTTATTGAAAAAACAGGCAGTGAAATGTGCTCTCTTAAAGGATTAGTTCAGCATTTTGGGGTTCAAGTTAGATGTGATGATCAAGCCACTCTGATCTCTGTGTTAGGCGAGCTGGAGCCAAGAGGTGATTTGCTGAGTGTAGCATGAAGACTGGAAGGGGGGGGGGGGGGGCAACAGAACTACACCTACAGATACCTCTAAAGCTAATTAATTAACACACTGGGCCCCATGCAGGCAGCAGTATATCAACAAATTTCCTCTTGTTTTTGTTTGATTTCACGATTTGTTAGAATTTTTTAATTAGTCACTGATTTCTGGGATTGGCCAAATGTTTCTCCTTTTTTTGCCCTTTTTTTAGATAAGAGAAAATACACTGCAAAAAAAGCCAACTTGTATTTTTTGGCCTAAAACAGTGATTTAAGTTGTTAAAACTTGGAAATATAAATTATTGACATTTAGGGCAATTATGTAAGTTAGCACAACAAAGCAAGCCAGTTGTCTGCTCAAAAACAAGTTTGTGAGTTGTTGTTACTTATATCTTTAAGATGGGGTTCACAACAAGGGACAATAGTTCTGTTAACTCTTATTTCTTTGTTGTAAAATGCGGGAAAGCGGTGAAATTTGGTCATTAGTGAAAGCTAGCTGCTAACTGATGCTAGCGGCTAACTGATGCTAGCGGCGCTGCTTGTTACAGCTACAAGAGTAGCCATTAGCGTATCAATGCTAACTCAATTGTGGTCGCAACATTAGCTGACATTTCATAGCAGCGTTACAATCGTGGCAATTCAGCACATTGCAGAAGTTAGCAGAAGTAAGGACTAAAAGTTATGACAATGTAAAATTATAAGTTAGTACAACTTACAGTTGAGTTGACAAAAATCTGAATTCAGAGTTGAGCAAACTAAAAAACCCAACTTTTCTTTTTTTGCAGTGTAGGGAGGGAGTGGGAGGGGGGGGGGGCAGGGGAAAAGATCTGTTCAATGTATGACTGGCTGGTACATGACAAAATTCATAAACACAATGTTTAACAAAAAAAAATGTAAGAGAAAATTTTGGTCAAGTGCACTCTTGCAAAGATTAAATAAATAAATAAAGTGTTTTTTTACACTCCACAAACTGTTTGTCCAACAGAAGGAAACATATGTTTTTAATTTGAGGAAAGAAGAAATGCAGGGGGAGAATGCTCTGGAAAATCACATTTAATTTGTTGAAGTCCAAGTTTCAAACAGCACATTTACCTTACTACTGCTGAAACTCTTCTTCTTCTTCTTCTTCTTCTTCTTGGGGGGCATCTCTCCTATTCTTGAGCATTATATCAGAGTATTTGCACACAACACCTCAAAAACACCTTATATAGTGTTTCAGGGGTGTTACTTATGCAAATAAACAATTCTGATAAAGTGCGCTTCATCTCTCAGCACACCTGAATAACAGCAGATTAGATACTTAAGATGCATCTGGAGTTGACTGACTGATTAAGATAATGCTGCTGTAAGATTTTTTAAAAAGTATGCTGCAGCACAGTTTTCAAGTTGAGCAAAAAAAAAAGTGACAAAGTAACAGTAGGAGTTTTGACATCAACATGGCCTGTGACATCATTGGCCATGTTTATGCATGTCCGTGCACCTTCTGCAGATTAAAAACTGTGCGTGTGTTCACAAACAGACTCAATCAGTCTTTTGAAATCCCAAACTGAGAAATTGTGGCCACAGTACGCCGTGGCTGACTTCCGGTTAATTTCATTGTCAACAACTGTTTGTGCTGAAATTCCACACAGAGATGATGGATCCCAAAAAGAAATGCCACCTTCAAAAACCCTGTGTGAAATGTGGAATTCTTTTTTTTTTTTTTTTACTCTTTTGTTTTCTAAGAGGAAGGCTTTTTTCATGCATGGCTTCCGTTTGCTGCACAGTGAAAAATGTTGTTACCAGGCAACAGGCATAACAATGACACAGGTGCTCTCCCTCCTTCTCTCTCTCTCTCTCTCCCTCTCTCTCTCTCTCTCCAGTGTTCATGCGTTTTGCCTCCTCTCCTTAATAATGTTAAATGGCGCTTGTTTTAAGTTCAGCATGAATTTGTCACACTTATAAAAAGGTTGCACTTTGATTACTCAGAACATCCGGATCTGGCGTTTCTTTTCCACATTTAGCTACAACGTGTGTTTTTTTCTTTTACTTTTATTACTTTTCGAATGAAGTCAAATGCATTTAAAATGGCTTTGAGTGTACTGCAAAAGTCTCCATCTTATCAAGCATTTCATCCTTGCTTTGTTAACCTTGTATCATTTTTTGTTAAGTTAAAGTGAAAGATTTGCTAGTTAATTATATCCGTTCATTTTCAATTCAAAACAACTTGATTCAAAAAAAAATCTGCACAGCTCGCTGCACTGAAATGGAAGAATTACACTTTGTCTTGAAAACAAGTTTATTTGTGTAGGAATCTGTGAAATTAACCGCACTTTTGACAGATATTTGGATTTCAGAAAATAAGACTTTTGGGCTTCAATAATGATGATAATGATCCAAATGAACTGATAAGAGCATTCTTTTTAAATGTGAGGCGGGAAAAAAGTGCATAATCAACAAGTTCTACAGCCATGATGGCAGCCTACTGTATTTCTGAAAGAAGATTTTCAAAGTTTCTTTCAAAAGCCTGGAGTAATCCGGGCTCACATTTTTCTAAACACCAAAATCACAAACAAAGAGGCAGGAGAGGAAGAAAAGCAAAGGCAGAACTAACAGGCTGTTAACACCAGCCTGAGCCCGGCCCGATCTCCATGTCTGTCTCCTTTCTTGCTTTTCAGAGATGGCAGAGGCTTTGAGCTTCGTTAAATTGTCCCTCCTGCCCCTCCCCCACCTCTCCCTCTCTGTCTCCTTTCTCTCTTTCCCTCTATCTCCTCTCCCCGTCTTTCTCCCTTTCTCACTCACTCTGTTCTCTGCATCCCTCCTCCTCCTCCTCCTCCGCCCCCACCACCTCAGCCAGCAGTCTTTCGCCCTTAATCAGAAGCCTGCGACTCCCCGCGCTCCTCTACCTCCTCCATCCTCCTCATCACCACCCCCCCTCCTCTCCTGCTATCCTTTCACCACCAGCCGCCACTTCCCTCCTACCACTCTCTCTCTCTCTTTCTCTCTCTTTACATTTTTCCTCTCTCCTCCCACCCACCCCCCTCACACACCTCCTTTTACACCCCTGCAGTTAGCGTCTGCCAAAGGCCGCTTCTGTTCATCACTCACCCATGCACTTAGCAACAAAAGATGTGTGGTAATTTCCCTGCGCGTGCAGCAGACCGCCGGCCCGGTCGCACCCCAGAGGGGTGGGGGGGGGCTACGTGGTGGGGGGTGCACGGAGGCTCTTTGCCTCGCCGCTGCTCGCTGCTGACCCCCATGTCACGCATGATCGACGTGGAGGAGAGTGGTGGGCTGCGGCTGCGTGACTGGCAGGCCGTGGAGACGAAGGTGGTGGGGCGGGGGTGGGTGAAAGCACTGTCAGAGCGGTGGTGTGATGGTGTGTGAGTGTTTGGGTGTTTGTGTGTGTGTGTGTGTGTGTGTGTGTGTGTGTGAGGGAGGGGGGAGGGGGGGTTGGCTGGCGGTGGAAAGAGCAGTGCTGATGGCTTCCAACGGCCCTGGCCGCCACGGTGTGTTTGTTAAAATGACTTCCTCGTGCAGCATTGTCACCGGCACGCTGCTGCGTCGGCTCTCCTCCTCCTCAGAATCCCCAGCTTCATACCTTCTCTCTTTCTGTGTCTAACAATCAACCACACTGCTCCCTTTCCACCAACACAGCTTTGCAAATAACCATAAAACTCTTTAAGTTCAGACAGTTACTGTACCAGCCCGGCTGCACATTTGCAGGACTTTCTACGGTGCATTTTTAAAAAGCAGCACAAAGAAACAGAAAAAGAGAAGGCATTTATGAACAAAGCCAACAAACACACTTTTACTCATGCCGAAATACTGTACAAGCAAACACATGCACACGTAGATATGAATCGTGCATGTGTGACTAAAACCAGCCACAGGGGGAAAGGCATATTACTGGAATTCTCAGAGTGCAGAGCCTTTTTCCCAGCAGTGAACGAGTAAAGGAGTGTGTGTGTGTGTGTGTGTGTGTGTGTGTTGGGGTGGGGGGGTGTGTGTGTGTGGGGTGGGGGGGGGAGTAGAGCAGGGGTGGTGTACGGTGTGGGTGCGAGGACACCTCCATCCAATCTGATCAATGGCGATATTAATCTGAGCACGAGTCAGCCCCGCCGCCCCGGCATTTGATTAAAACAGGGAAGAAATATGACGTAACCAATAAATCTGTTTGTCAAAATGGAACGTGGCTCGAGAGGAAAGGAAATACTGGCACAGATAAGGCTCTGAGGAGAGGAGAGGAGAGGAGAGGAGAGGAGAGGAGAGGAGGTTGAATGACAGGGAGGGATGGAGGGAGGGTGGAGGGGGGGTGGGGTGGTTGGTGACTGACCTCCTCAGCATTTCCGCTGCATGAGCTGGGCACTCAGGCTGAACCAAATGTTCACCTGCTTGCCTCCTGCTGCACCTCCACCAAACTACCTTTCCTTCCCCTCCGACCCTCTCTTCCTCTTTCTCCGTTTCTGTCTCTCACTCACTCCCACCAGCACCCATGGATAACAGAATAATCTTCCTATCTTGTACTGGGAGCATGAATGTGTGTGTGAGTTCTTGAGGCCTCTGCACCACACAGATGGAAATAACTCCTGAAAATAACAGCTGGCTGAAATGTACGTCCTGTACATAAACATGAAGACCTGCCAACACTGTTAAGAACATTTCACGCATCAACACATGGATAGAGCATTATTATATTCAGACAACAAACAGTTGTTTTGATTGGTAAACCTTGTTATCCTTATGTCAAATATAGGGAACGAACGATGTGTCAAAGTTTACTGTACAACACAGTATATAATGTTTTGCTGCTATTTTGGGCAGCTGTTCTGCTACACACTGCAGGCTGGAAAGCAAAGCATCACAGTCTACTCGCATTTATTCTATCGAAATCTTCAGCTGCTTCATAAAGAGACGAAGTCATGACTTTATGTCCGAAAGAGTCTCTGTAGTGTAATGCAATCTCTCATTAAGCATTTTTAATGCCTTTCTGGAAAAAAATAAAAGCATCCACTGCAAAACGTGCTACTAGAAACAGAAAAATTTGTGTTTTTAGTAAAGGTAAACCAACAGTTTGTGATCAGTTAATTTTTCTCAGCTGTTTTTATTTAGTCCTAGTCTTGTGTCAAATGTCCTTTATTGGCTTTTAATTAAATTTAGTCAATCTCATCCTGGTTTTTTTTGTTCTGTTTGGTTGGTTGGTTTTGTTCATTTTTAGTCATGGTACCTGAAAAACCTAACTGAGTATTGTTTTTGAAGTTCAAGTAAAAATTAATGAGGCTGTGACATACAGTTTGTGGTGCATTTTAGCTGCAAATGTTCAGCTGGAAATACACATTGGGTCACTCTTCATAACCACATATTCTGCTTTTTTAAAAGTTTGGATTCACCTGCCACAAAAGCTGGATTCGGTGCAGTCAGATGGCTGAGAGGACCACTCTATATTGTTGAATAGTCTTTCTTTCATCCTTTTTGGATGTAGAGAGTCCTCTTTACAAAAATATGTTGTTTTCTATGAACGGTTTGCAAAAAAGACATTTTATGTACATGGAGAACAAATGCTGTACAATGGCTCAACCAGACTGACAAGCGAAAGGGCAGAAAGACACAAAGATACCTCTGAGTAACATTTAAATAAGAACAGAAGAAATCATCCATCATTGGTGAAAGAAACTGGAAGCTTTGAATCAAAATATGAGAGTTAAACAGAAACTTGTTCCTGTTTCAGTGTCAAATGAACAATATTGCATGTAACAAGCTGGAATTAACAGATGTATTGGTTTAGCAAAGCTTTTCTTCAAACTTCAAGCTAGACAAGGGTTAGCGCTACTGCACCGATCAGTGTTCTCCTTTTGGGATTTTTTTACTTTGATATGCCCTAAACTAATAAAAGCATTTTAACTACATCTTTGGCTCGGTGTGAGTTTGCCTGAAGTAAGCTCAGGGGCTTCCTTTTTTCTATTAGCACTATTGGAATTGGATCAGGGAATATCAGCAGAACATACTATGGACTGACAAGATACAGTTTAAACCTGTTCACTCTAACCACTGAGTAGACTGCAGAGGACACAGAGAAAAATAGCTCCCCAAAATATGAACAGACCAAATGAAAGCTTCTTTGTGTTTCAATAATGACTTTCTGTCATTTACATTTCCCTGTTTTGGAAAAATAAAAAATTTGAGGGAATTTTGTGGAAAAATTGATCAGTATTCTACTTTGTCTAGCAAGATTGTTGGGACATCGACTAACAGTGGATTCCAAACTTTTTATGCATTGCCCACATTTTAATGCGTTAAAAAATGCATTATTTATATTTAGCCTTGCCACACACACCTTTTTATAATTCTGGGCTTCCCAGGTTGGAAACCACTGGACAAAACAGAAGTTTTAATGATTTTAAATAATTTACTTAATCTTCATTTGGGGTGGAAAAAATATAAATGTAAAAAAAAGACATTTGTTGTCTGACTTATACTGCTCAATCCATGTTAAAGCAACATTGTGTAACAATTTTACCTTAAAACCAGCTTCCAAATGATGATGATGCTCCTCCTTGGATGATTGGGCAACAGACCCCTGTTCAGAAGCCTTTACGGACATCATGGCAGAGGCGAAGAGGTCTTCACAGAGGAAGCTAAAGAAAAGAAGAGAGTGATAGAGTAAGAAGCTGCCAGACAAGAGTAAATCTCAAACTGGTCTTGCGGCGATTACTGAAATAAAAGGCTACAGATAGACACCAAGCTGTAATATTAGCTGTCTTGCTATGTCTTGTGTTGTTGCATTTGCTTGATGTTTGGCTGTTAGCAAAGTTATCTGCTAGTTTTTGATAATAAGTAATGTACCATAACAAATGCACATGTACAGCTGTTTATACTGAGGACATTATTTTACAGGATAATTGCAGTCTGAACTGTATTGGTGCTAAGAGAACATCAATATAAAAGGTGATTCCAAACGTATGAACTGAAGTGTATATCACATATAATTCTAAAAAAGAAAGATATAATATCTTGTACTTCCTTTCTTCTGTCCGTACTTGAATGCATGCTAACCTTGCCATCTCTATATTTGGTTTGAATGGCTTTGCTTGACATTTCATTGTATAGTTTTTATGAGTGTTTTCGATCTTTTGTCATGATTTTCAACCACGGTGATTACTCAGTAAAAATGTTTCTGTGAGTGTTATGCAGTGAAGGTTAATATTTGCTTCTAGAAGCTCAGGGAAGAAGCTGCATGAGCGAAAGAAAGTTAGTCCATTCATTAAATCCACTTCTGATGCAGTGGCCCACGGTTCAGATTAAGCTGCCACACCCTTCCTCCTCTTTATGCAGAACATATGGATTGAGAGAGATTTATTAAATCTGATCCCCTACAAAGACCCATGAAACTCCATTTTTTCCTTCCATTGCTCTCATACCCTCTGCATACACAGACTGGTACAGCCTGCAGTCTGTGCATTAGTGAAATCAACCACTACTGCCCTGGTGCTCTATCTCTTGCTCTATCCATACCTGTAGATGATGGGATACTATTGTCTTCTTTACAAGTGTGTTTTCTCATTTAAGCAATTTTTTTTTAGAATTGCAGTTATGCCATGATTTATTTAAACAAAGAAACAAAAGAAGACAGCAGATACTAAGATCATCTTGTGAAAAGCAAAATGAGTGAGGGTGGTAAAAGCATCTGTGATTGTCGATGTAGTCTTTAAAGTCTAACTGAGACTGCTGTCTGAGAGAAACATCCCCCAATTACGTTCGCTTTTATCATTTGTGAATGAATAACTCCAATTACATTTTGGCCTGCCAAGACAGAAACAAGGTAGTTTGGGGAGGTATGAATAAAGTTAATGTAAAACTAGAAAACACAGGACAAATTGCATTTGAAAAAAGTGTTTTTTTAGAAATAAAAAGGTGAAGTGGTGTGAAAATGCCACTTCATGTTTGCACAAAGGTGTTGGAACATAATTAAGTTGTTTCATCTGTTTTTCTTCCAATATGACAACACAGTAATGATTTTCATTATGCTGAATGTGTTCTTGGACACATCCTTTAATCGAGTTTCTTGGATTTCGTCTTGGAGGATAACATCTGCTGTTCTCAAGTGCACCTACACAACATAACTACACAGCTGCTTCTACTAGTGATAAGTAGGAAAAACAAGTTTCCACTTTACTTTTGTCACTCTGCACAGCTCCTTTACAAGAAGTGTATCCTGTGCACACATTAACCCTCCTATTGTTTGCTCTTTTAACCCCAATCTGGCCATGAACCTTTTTTTTCTTAATCTGAACCTGTTTGAAAATGGCAGTAGCCAGTAGCCATGTCCCTTAAACGTTTTGTACCAGGCATTAAAATGAGCAAGAAATTGAAGAAAACAAGGGTGGTCTAATAATTTTTCCATGACTGCAGGTGGGTTTTCAAAAGCTTAACCCACCATCTCACTCCCTGTAAGACAGCGACCATTTTTTATTCGTCATACATTATGCTGTTTTTGTGCAATATATGGAGCACACTTTGGACTGAAGGTAGAGAGAATATGTTGTTGTGTAGGTGAGGCTGTTAATTAAGTTGAGGAGGAGATGAGTCATATGTAATCCACCTCTAAATGTCACTCCTTCAGTTCTGGCTTTTGCTCGTCACCGTGGACACTGTCTGGACGGATGAATGCTGTAAGAAGCGAACTTGTTTATTCACTAATTTATCATTTGTGTTAGTCATAATGAATGCTGAAAAGCATGTCATTAAGACATGTGAATAAAATTGCATTAAAAAGACTTGACAACTTTAATAAAACAAGTTTTCCTGTGAAGATCTTCATGTCAAACGGCTGCACACATATAGCAGCGATCATCGTCATTTTCGGAGGCCAAATAAAGCTTTGTTTGCTTTCCTGACTAGACATGAATCCCCACCATCTGTGCGCAACGCTGCCATGAGCGGCCCCCGTCACCCAAATGGAATGGAAACATCTCTGAAATGAGAGGGGCGCAGAGCGGAGGAGAAGAGGGATGAAGGGATTAAGAAGGATGGAGAAGGATGACGGAGAGGTGGAAGAGATGAAGAGTGAGGCCATGCAGGAGGAGGAGGAGGGTGGAGGAGGAGGGCAGACCGCGATGTCACGTGACCCCTACTTCAACTCACTGCAGGGGGAGTCAGCCGAACAAAAGAACCTGTCAGCATGCACGTAAAGGAGCGCACATGCACACACACAACACTACAAAACTGTAGCCAGATAAAGCTGAGTGGCAGAGGGTACGGATGAGGGAATGGATTTTTTTTTTTTTAGGTCAAGCTAAACCTTCAAACATCAAGGTGTCTGGTATAAATAACCCATCTACCAAGAGGGATATCTGGCCAGCACAGAGGGGGGCGGTCAGGTCTTGACATCTCCCTTCATCAATATCATACTGCTGTGTGGTCAGGAGAGGAAGAGGGGAGGGAAAGGAAACATGCACGGTGTTGACAAAATAGTAGAGAATTGCCAAATATATGATTAGTTCTTCATTGTGCTTTCTGTGCTAATGTGTGTGAACAATTATCATCACAAACCGTAGAGCAGGGGTGTCAAACTCAAATACACAATGGGCCAAAATTTTAAACTTGAATAAAATCGCGGGCCAACATTGAACAAATAAACCTTTTAATATATACCAAACATGTTTTGCTTTAACATTAAATATGGAACCAGCAACGCTTATAAACATACAATATATAACTAAATAGTGCAGACATGCAAAATCGAATTTCAAATAAAAAACACATAAATGTCATTAATTTACAATAATAATATAATAATTTGGTATTGCCTCGCGGGCCAAATAAAATTACACTGCGGGCCAAATTTGGCCCGCGGGCCAGAGTTTGACACCCCTGCCGTAGAGGGTAAATTACAATAGTCTTCTGTTATTCATCCAAATTATTTTGAGAAATACTCCACATTTCCTTTGTGAAAAACGAGTATATACTGTTTTTTGTCAATGGTATAAGCAAGCTGCAGAACCCAGGGCTGACATGTGAAATCAATACGGAAGTGTCTTAAACCTGCATCCAATGTCACGGTGAATACGTCCACGATTATTATACAGTCGATGGGTATAACACACATCAAGTGAGCACTGATCATGTGGTGGAGCCATGTCCACAAACCAAACTGAATGATGAGAGCCAATGAGAACCTTACAACATCAGACAGCTCTAATTTGGCTTTCTTTTTAAAAAAAAATGTGAGTGATTGTTTCTATTGTCTGATTTATTTTTTCAGTTTGCCTTGTTTTGCCATTTCTTATTCAACCGTCTGATTTTAAATTGTTAGTTATTTAGTGTTTGCCAATGAAACACACATTCCAAGTGCACAGTTGCCCATAAAGTTGGAATAAAATATTTTTTACCTCTTTCCATGAAATGGTTGCAACAATGTGATTTATTATTGACAGATAAAGTGTATATCTTCTCAAAACTTTATTAATCAATCTCTTTCAAACAAATCACAATGAAAATGAAGCCGCAATTAACAGGATTGTGACTAAAAGCAAAATGATTCCAACTTTATGGGCGACCGCGTAGATTACTTTGCACATGAATGCTATATTTCTTACAGTTTACATTTAAATTGATTTTCATCATAACTTTCTGGAGTTCTAACATCCTGTTCTATAATTTTATAAAACACTTTGAAATGCATTGCATCTTATACGCCTTTAAACTCATCATGATCTACTGTTCAAACTGGACTTCCTGGATCTTTTTCATCTTCATGCTGGTACCTGAAACAAAAGGATGCCACCAACTCAGCCCCTTGCAGTTTCTAAACAGTTTTTTTGTCTGAACACTATGCAGACCTGCAGTAATGTGTGTCTTGCATGATCTGATCAAGTGGCCAGCTCCACAGACAGGTGTGACAGCACCTAATCAAGGACACATTCATATCTGATTGCTCAAACCACATTCGGAGTGGACGCATATGGCGGTGTATTTTTAGCAGTGTGTGCAAAATATGTCCTGAGCCACATTGAGGGACCACCTACTCAACTGATGTCCTCTGCAAGCCAACGGCATCATATTCTGCTTTATGTACAATGTCTGACATTGAAAAGCCCATAGAGATACATTATGAGTGCTTCAAACATCTTGGGTGAAGTTGATTTTTTCAACTTGTAATTTCGGAAAAACTAGGTATGAAAAGAGCAAGTAACCTTTCCCTGGTCTTTGCAAATGGAAATCATGTAGGTGCTTATGTGCATATGGAGTGGGGAAGTTAGCTCCCGTCATAAGTGGAAATGCTTTCTAATGTCAGGTGTGAACAGGGCCTAAAGAGCACGCTACTTTCTACATCAGGAGTCAGCAACCTTAGGCACAAGCGCCAAAACTGGCCAATGGCACACTAACAATAACTGTGCAAGAGAGTTTTTTGAAAATGTTGAAGTGCCCTTTCATCTGCATGCCAAATGACCTCTGTGATAAGGATGACAGCATTTTTGTATAGTGCTCATATTTCTGTTTGTCACACTTAATTCTCCCTTTTTGACATTTGCTGCTATTGCAACATATTGTAAATGAGGGAATCCCATTTAAATCAGTTGAAATGGGAACTGTGCAAATCATTTGTAACCACAGCAGGTAAAAAAACAAACTACAACGACTTGTTAAGTTGATTCCTGGTGAACAAAATTGCTGGAAGGTTGTTAGAGTTAATGGTTTCAACTCTGATATGATGCTTTCATAACCCTTTAGCACCTTCGAAAGTACCAGATGGACTCATTACCAGGGACGTTTTCTGGTCAAAATGCAGCTTTACACCCTCTTGACATCCTATGAAGCTTTGGCGAGACCTAGTCGGGGGTTGGGACCCCCAGGTTGGGAACCAGAGGCCTATATGGATGAAATAAATAGGCTAAATAAAACAACAGATCTGTTGTAGATTTACATTTTGATGTAGTGTCATAATTAAACTTATGTTGATATGGCACACTGATTAACAAGAAAATGTAAAAATGGCACTCAATTTTAAAAAGGTTGCTGACTCGTGCCTTACATTGACATTGAACGTTAGGATTTGAATAAAATTGCGGAATTGTCCGATATTAACATAATTCCTTGGAATACTGGGCTAGAGTTACAGAGGCCAGTGTACAGTTGGTAGTCCAGGTGTCCTGTATACGCTCTGACTCTGTGTGTGCATTTACAGTTGTTCAGTAGTGTCTATTATCTTCATGGCCTGTCTCTTAGCATGCAGTTTCAGTTCCAGTGCAGTGTTGGGTGAGGAGGGGAGAGCCATATCTGGGCCCTCTTGCTAATTGAGCACAGCACTGGACCCAAAGGTCTGCCTCGCTGACGCTTTCTTAATCCATGGCTGTTTAACGCTGGCTGTGCTTGAGTAATTAAGCAGATAATCTTCAATTAAACTGAGCTCGACCCCACAACCCCTACCCCCATCCTGAGACAGATGGGCCTCAGAGCATGCAGCTCCTCTTCCCCAAGATAAATGGTCCACTCCCCTGCCATGCAACCCGGGTGCTGCCATGCTTTATGGTTAGTGTGTGTGCCATTATCATCTTTTACCACTGGACTTTAATATTGCCTCGCTGACACATTTTTGGCCCTGCTTGTTGTGTATACAGTATGGCTGGAAATTATAGTAATCTGTTTACACTTTTGCTGTGTCTATGTCTTCAAGATTGTGTTCATTTCAAAATGCTTATAGTTTAGAGTTTTTGAAGTGTTTTGGTTTGTGTATAACATTTTGTTGTGGACTGCTGAGCATGATAGCATATTTAATTGATATAAAAAATGTTTAACATTTCAAACTACAAATCAATGAAAAATATTTCTACAGTACTGCAACTATGTCAGTTAAGTAATTTATTTAACATTTGAATTGTAATGTTAGATATTCAAAACCTTAAAAACTGACAAGCAATCACAATCCATATTTAACATCTCATCACCATTTCCGTGCTTACAACTTAAGCCTACCTTATATCAAGTAGGGGCAATGTTCTTAAGATATATCAAGAAGAGTGTCTGGGGCTTGACCCTTATTAGAAGCAGATCATGCAATGGTAATTAAAAAGGTCAAATAGATGCATGTAGATTTAGAGGGCGTTCAGACCAGATCAGTCGGTATGGTGAAAAGTAATCCCATTCATTTGAGTGAGTGGTAGTGCATTTGGCACAGATCAACAATGCAATACCCTTCATGCTTTTTCATGTCCTTTACACAGGCAGCAAAATACAACTCATATTTACGTTTTTGACTGTCATCTAGCTGATGTAGTAGGAGTGATTGACGGTGATTTATAGTTTAAATGTCAGATGCCACACTCTGGATGGGAGGTGGATGGGTCGAACAAACGGCAGACTTTCACCCAGGAGAACGGGTTCATGGCCCGTGTAGGGGAAAAAAACCCAACTTTTTACGCAACTAACATTTTTTTTTACGCAACTTTCATTTTTTACGTAACTTCCATTACTTCCTTGGCTCACAGTTTGTGAATCACGTTTTTTTTTGCATGACTTACATTTATTACACAACTTCTGTTGCTCTCATAACTACTTCACTTCCTGCATTTAAGTACATTTATCTAATATTTAAACTGTCTTTTATAATGCCTTACCAAGAAGTTTTTTCTGCCCTACATCCCTAGGTCAGTGGATTTGTTGCATAAATTGTCAGTCTATTCTGTCATTTAGGTCAGAGAACTTGCTGGAAGAGGCGCAAGTTTTGTCCACTCTCTGCTAGCCTTGCAAGTAAAGAGTTACCATGGCCAAACAAACAAAGAAAAGAGCAATGACTACAGATAATTAAAATACAAAAACATGCCAAATTCCAGAGAAAAAGTAGCAAACTGCCAGTTGACTGAAGTCAGTGATGTGTGATTGGCGCCAAAGAAAAAAGATTTTTCAGATTGTAAATTTAACAACCCAACCCTGTCCGTGCTCCTTGATCCTAGTGAAGATGTAAACCTTACAAAGGACTGCAGAGAGAATGGGTCACATGTATATAGTTTTACTTTTTTTAAAAAGGCTCAACAAAAGCTGTGGTTTCTAGCAAACGCAACCAAAAAAGTAGTAAATGTGCATTTACTGAGGACTATTTTCAGATGCGGATTAACACACATTTGGTATTCTACTATAGTAGAATACCAAATGTGTAGTATTTATGTGATGAAAAACTAATCTACAGTGCTCATGTTTATCATAATAAAGAGATATGTAATCCAGTAGAACAGTGTGGCTCCAGTGTGACTCAATGATGTTTTCTTTTAATTAGTATTTGGACAACAGTGACAACAAAGGTCTATGGCACAGAGGAATACGCCTTATTAGGCTTTGGCTACACAGAAAATACTGTTTTAAGGCTTTTCATGAGATTTTTTGACAATAAAAAAATACAGAATCTTGCTGTATCCTCTAGGCTTTTCTGTGTTTCAGTATTGGATAAGACAAGAGTTTTTTGTGATTGCAAAATTTCAGAAGGCAGCAACTTATTAGAAATCAATATCTCAGCAGGGTTCAGTTATAATACGATCAGGAAGCGTACGAAAATACATCCTTATTCAATGAGCCTAAATAAGCCTCAGAATTCCCCTCACCCAAAGCACATACATTTAAGATGCCTTGTGGGACCTCAGTGCCATTTTAGTATCACGCTAACGATCCTCACAAGCTTATCAGTGCAGCTAACACTCGCACATAACCCTCTCTCTCCCTCTCCCTCTTCCTCCAGCCACTCCTGTTTCCACAGCGGTAATTAAGCCATCAAAGCGTGCAACCATGCCCATCCTCCGTCTCTAAGGTGAGAATACGGGCCCACATGTCAAGTGGAGCGCAGCCACCCGTGTGTCTCTTTAAAGGGGAAGGCACAAGGGACAGGCAACGAGAGAGGTGTGTGTGTGTGTGTGTGTGTGTGTGTGTGTGTGTGTGTGTGTGTGTGTGTGTTTGTGTGCTCACCACAGCAGCTGCAATGGGCTGGTAGACAACACAGTGTGACGTAGCGCCGATGTCTAATACCTGCTGCCACTGTGCTGGAGATCCACAGAGAGCTGTTTGTGTTCAGCTTGGTTTCTTCAGCATTTTTTTTTCCATGAAAGAAGAAGACTTAAAGGGGCAAAATACAGCCTGAATGTTCAAGTATATTGGCATATATATAAAAAACTCTTCCTAAAACACACACACACACACACCTCTGTCCCAATGTGCTCTTTCCAGCTCTTTCATTAAATTCCACCCACACATACTGTTGCACTGCTGTATGTAATAAATCAGTGATGTTCAGTGCATCCCAGCAGTTATTTGATGTTTATTTCCTTGTACTAAGAACCTACCTCATCTACTGTATGTCTATTTTAGTAAATAATATCCTACATTTCCCAAAATGCCTTTTTTACTTTCCCCACAGATCATACCCGTTAAAGTTGGATTAAGTTGAGAAAGTTATGTTGTCTATGTTGTCCCCCGCATTAAAAACATTAGAGCCGTTCCCGCTCCAACTACCTGTTTGGAACTGACTAAATATGGTCCTGTTGCCTACAGTGCAGATTATGTGTCAACAAAGTCAGCAGGATTCATCCTCTGGAGAACATAAACGTCTCTTCAAAATGCCATACCAATACACCCAAGTTTGGTGAGATATTTCAGCCTGGAACTAAGGGGAAGACCAACTGACTGACACAAAATAAAATTTAAAAAATGCAAAAAATGTTGCATTAAAGAAAATTTCCATCAACTGGTTCAGAGCAAATAAACAAAGTTGCATAAACGTACTTTGGTCAGAAGACGGCAGGGTAATGTACTGCTGTAGGCTAATACGTCAGTAATCAGTAGATGAAGTAGAAATTTCGCATGAGAGACAAAACAACAACAAAAAAGAAGTTGCCAGTTGGGCAACTTTGGCGACCCATGAAGGAAAATGTTGAGAAGACGCCCACAGCTTTTGGGTTTTCCGGCAGAGTCAAAATATTCTCTAAACTAGAAATTATCCAGAAAAAGGGTTTCGATCTCCTGTTTAGTGCATTAACTTTTTCGAAAAAGAAAAAAAACAAACTTCAAGCGAGCGTAAAAACTTTCATGCACATTTTCGAAGGTCCCATGAAATTTTTTGTGTTTCCATTAAGCTTTTCTCATGCAAATCTTCAAAATGCACATAGAAATTTGTTGATGGGAACACAACTATAGTTATGCCTGGTTAAAAAATAATCATACCACCAAACAAAAAAATGCGAGGTGTACTGATTGACGTACATGACACATTTTTTCAGAAAGTGTACAACAAACCCTTTAACTGTGAAAAGTAACAGCAATTGTCGTTTATTTTTTGATACAGTTAAAGCTGTCACCATGTTGTTGCTTTTCTACATTTCACTATTGTCCGGGTCATTTGGAAAGCCACAAATATTACTTTAATTAATGACATCAGTGACCTGGCAAATACAGGTTGCGAGGCTAGTCCGTAAACAATAAAACCAGACTAGTCTACATATTGTTTTCTAATTTGTTTTTCGATATTAAGTTGGACCTTGGCTGTACAGCAGCAGTGCTAAAGTTTGTTGAGGCTCAATAATTGTGTGATTGTATTGTTTCCACGAACATGAAAACAGCAAGGTTGATTGATTAGTAAAAATCCAATGTTCCATGATAAAAGCCCAGTTTGTGGTGGCAGTACATCCCAAGATGCATTCACAGTCTGGGGAAAAAAAGTAGTCTTTCTTGTTTGAACAGTATTTACTTATTTTAGGTTTTCTTATTTTGACACACAGCCCTGTGCTTTGTAGCTGTCGTGTGTGCCGGCTCCCTTTTACAGGGTTTGTTTGTGGATTCAGGGAACAGGTGCACAGGTGCAGATGTACAGCTCAGTACAGTCAGAGCAGACCTGGAAACTCACTTGGCCTGCTGCCAGGTTGGTAATCTTCACCCCATCCCAGCTGTGACAGAACATCAGAGGGGACAAAGCTCCACAGACCTCATCCAGTCAACTACAGGCCAGACACATGGGGACCGTATGTAGATAGACATGACACGGACACTGACCTCAGTACCAGACAACTGAACCGGGGGCCTGTTTGCAATAATAATGTTACATTTTGTAGTAATGGTGCAAACTGCTATACAAATAACTGGCATATGACCTGCTCGAAGTCTGAGATTTTTACATTACAATTAAAGGTAACACTTTACAATAACCATCATTTATAAATGGTAAACAGATAGTTTATTAAAGTTTAGTCATTATTTATAAACCGTATATAGACCATTTAGAATGGTAAATATATGATTTATTAATGTTTAACTAACTAAATCATTTATATTTGGCAAACAGATGGTATATTAATGTAAGTTTACAGTTAATTTACCATTAACAAACCAACAATTTATAATTAATAGTTTATTAATAGTTTTAGTAGCACTGATTATAACATTTTTTACACCATATTAAGTATGTTAATGATTTTGAAATGATTCATATACCTTTTAGAAATTGGTTTAAAACATTTAAAGATTAAATATGTATAGCACTTTGTAAATGTTAATAATTGGTTTATAAACCATCTATAAACATTACTTAGTTGGTTATTGTAAAGTGTTACCCAATTAAAATATACCTTCACAATATTACGGTCTATGGATTATTAAACAAATACATACATATAATATTACCTGATTATAAGTAAAAAGCAGCTGGATCCACCAGGTTCTTAATTCTGTTTATGTTGGATATTTGCCAGAGTACATTTATCTGTATTTAATGTGATGGTTTTCCCACCAGATGGTATTAGTGATGATCATGTCTTTATACCATGTCAGTTTCCAGGGGAGGTGCTAATTGAATGTTAAAGAGTTGATACTGGTGACCAAAAGAGATATTTTTTTTTCAAATTGATTCACTCATGTATCACAATGTTAGTTTAAGTCTTTACGTTTTTTATCAGTATTTTATTGCCTGAAACAATCACTGAAGTCTTTGCGGAGGTGGAACTGTAGTAATCTTTGCATATCGCGACGTCATATCCATTTCAAGGAAACCAAGCCGAGACAGAAAAGACTGGTGGGGACTCCAAGGTACAAGGACACCTACACTGTAATAAATTATTCTGTAGTCATTTAATTTTACTTAATATATTTGATAAAATGAATTGAATATAAATGCGTCCTTGATTTTGAGGCAGTTGTTTAAGTAACTTTAATATAAAAAAATTTTGAGATAGAATCTACTTATTTTGATCACATTAAATATAATCTTTATGTGTATGTAATTCTAAATCAAGAGAATTTTGAATGAATCCAACACAATAGAATTAGTCCGTTTTTAATTGTCAGACACTTCCTGTTAAGTTGTTATTAACTCAACTTGTAACATTGTTAGATTTAATTTATAATATTGCGTGCAATCTGTTGCCTCAATTTTATTGAGTAGTTATTGTTTATCTTTTTTTACAGTGTACTTTTAGCAACTGCTAAAACAGTGACTGTGGCTCAGTTGGTAGAGAGGTCGTCTTCTGATCGGAAGGTTGGCGGCTCGATCCTTGACCATGGCAGCCTACATGTCGAAGTATCCTTGAGCAAGATACTGAACCCCAAATTGCTCCCGATGCTGCATTCATCGGTGTGTGAATGAATTCCCAATGGTGGCAGGTGGCACCAGTGTGCCCTGGTAGCCTCGGCCATCAGTATGAATGTGTGTGCGAATGGGTGAATCAGTGCAGTCTGTAGTGTAAAGCGCTTTGGATAAAAGCGCTATGTAATTGCACCCCATTTACCCCATTTACAACTGCAGCACCTCAAATACTCAAACCCTCAAAAGGAAGTACAACCCGAAGTGCAGAGGATCTGGTCCCAGAACACCCCGACTCCCTGCTGGATTAGCAAAGATTATTGCTGTCGCTACACAGGTCAGACTCTGACTCAGGTGTCCCCCTGGTGATGGGGTTTGGGCTGGCTCAACTAAAGTTGCAACAGCGGCCGTCTTCAAGCTGTAGCCTGCCTTCCTTCTGGCAAAGAGTTCTCAGCGGTGAAGGAATGGCTCTGAGGGTGCTATCTAATCTCTGCTCATTTGTGGGCTGATAAACAGAGAGAAAACAGGACAAAGAAGGACTGAATGAATCAATATGTGCATGCAGCTCTGCAATGAAAGAAGGTTATACTTATTGTAAATAGTAAAAAACAAAATAGAAATCAATATCTGGTTAATGTTGATATTGTGGCAGCCACAAAAAAGTCAGTAGAAAAATGCGCTAGTGTGTGAGCAGGGACAGCTAAGTGTAGCAGACAAAGTTTTTTTTTTTTTATTCATGGTATTGGACATGTTCATTTATTTACCATTTTTCTATGCAGTATACATATGATGCTGCTAAAATAAAGTCAGAAAGATTGACCGATGTGTGCATGGTTTTTTAAATAAGCCTCATATATACATAGATAAAGTGTCTGATTCAACTTTTTCCAATGGTTTAATGTTAAAGAATAAACAAAAGTCAAAATAAATTGTAATGTCAAATTGTAATACATGTATAATTGCAGTAATTCAAAATCAAGTACCATGGCAGCATCTACGGCCGTATCTTTATCCAGCTTTGCATGTGTTACTTATATTTTATTTTACTGATGTAAAGTTCAAGTTTAACTTTAAAATCCAAAAAGAAAATTTACTTGGTTAAGTTTGAAGACAAAACAATATACCAAAAAAAAACCCATAATTAAACCAAGCTTTTGCAGGATTAGACATGAATATCTTTTGGTGATAATGGAAAAATAATCTTCAAGCGCAAACGCAGATGAACAAGATGAAAAAAGGTATAAACCTCGAGTCACAATCACGTCCTCACGACTAAATTAATGAAAGCTTTAATATTCCATAATAATGTCACTATCCAACATTTGTGCACATGGAAAGTCTGTTTCCCTGCTGTCTGTCTCCTACAGTTCAAAAACACTGAATTAGAAAAAAACAAAAAACAAAAAAAAGTCAGTTCAGGTCAAAGCCAAAGCCACATGCAAAGGCTTGAACACAGGCACCCACACACACACACAGTGTGTGTGTTGGATTGCGGTGGACTCCTGTTCTTCAGCGGCTGGCTGCGTCCCCTCATGTTACTGACAGCTCCTAATGGTGGTGGGAGACCTTGCGTAATTAGAAGACCGTACGCCTGCCATGACGCCTGTCTTTCAGAAGCCAATTCCCCCTGATGTTTTCCTACACCACCACAAACCCACCGCCCCCCTCTGCCCACGCACACACATCACTCCTCCACCTCTTTTTCTCCTCGCTGCCCCCTGAATGGCTGCCGTCTGCTCTCCCTGGCGCAGTGCCCCCGGTGGCAGCACGTGCGTGGTGTATCCCTGTGTACCAGTACCTGGGGGAGGTAATTATCGAGATGAGCAGCATGAGGGAGGAGGGTCTAGCATGTTTAGTGTGTGTGTGTGTGTGTGTGTGTGTGTGTGTGTGTGTGTGAGAGAGAGAGAGAGAGAGAAAGGGAGGTATCATGGCTGTGTGGTGTACCTGGATGTCCAAACTTAGACATGTCCCATCAGGGGTTCCCCACACTAAGCAGGAGATTCATATTTGTAATTCCTTCACTTATTTCATCCTTTCTCTGACAGAATTGTTTCTTTTCTTTTGTCCTCTTTTGCTGAATTTCTGTTTTCTGCTCTGCTCTCTATCCATTTGGTCACTCATTCCTAATTCCTTTATTTTTCTCTTAATTTGAGCCATTAATCAAATCAAATCAAATCAAAATTACTTTATTTATCCCTGAGGGGAAATTCAGTTAGTCTGGTAGAATCTCTGTTAGAATGAGACAGTCTGATGGCTGTAGGAGTGAAGGATCATTTATATCTCTCCGTCCTGCAACGGAGAGAGAGGAGCCGTCCACTGCTGTTTTTTTGGTCTGGAATAGGGTGGTGGTGTCCTCCAGACTTGCTCCGTTTGAGGCGTTTCACACCTCTGTCCACAGGACACTACTGAGGTTTCAACCCTTAATAAATCTCAAACCTCCACTAGGCTCCAAATCACTCGGCCGACAAAGTTGCATTACATCCAAATGTCTCTTGATAATTCCACCGTTACGATTGGTACCAAGTGGCTGCACCAAGATTAGCTAATGGCTGAGCCAAGGAGAGACTGTAATGGTAGAGAGGGAATAAGAGACTAGTAATCATTCTCATCTTATGGGTGCTCACAGTCGGGGCCGCAGGTTTGTGATGCTTCACGCGCGAGGAAGGAAGAGATGAGAAGCGTTTGTGAGTCGCATGGATTTCTGGGCCAACATGCCAACAAAGGAAACAAACACCAAGATACCTGAAGAACACCGCAAAGCACGGATAACGTTAATGAGCACATCAAGACACCAGGTAGGCTTTTCTTAATACGACCTATTACTCCGTTATCATTTATCTTCATACTGAATAAATATAGATGATAAATCTTTGAAAAAAAAATAAGGTCATTGGTGTGATTAATTTTTCTCCACTGGGGCTGATGATGTGGTGATAATAGAGCAGGTTTGTGGTCCCCGGTCAGTGGCCACTGGTCCTGAAGGAGAGAGATATAACCTTTGTCTCAGGGACGGCAGATATACGAGCCATGCGAGCGCCAAGGATTATACACCGAGGTCCTCGCCGGGAGATGGAGAGGGGGGAAAAAAGCCTGTGACCGTAGAATAATTTCAGCCTCTCTCCCTCCCTCGAGACCACACGCTGTCTGAGCCAACCACCACCACCACCCCTCCACCCCCACTTCTCCTCCTCTTCCTGCTTTACTTCCCCACACCACCACCACCCCCCGCCTCTCCCGCCATTCCCCCTAACTGCCTGCTGATGCCGGATGTCTCTTCTTCTCCTCCTTAACGTAGTGGGGGAGATGGGAGGGTGAGGTGGTGGTGGTGGTGGTGGGGAGGGGGGTTGTAGGTGGTGGAGGGGGAGAGAGACAGAAACTAGAGTCAGGTTCCTGTGCTGCTGCAGCTAAGTGCTGCAGCAAATCATCCCCGCATTAGGAATATGGGCAATTAGCAGTGTGGCACATCCCTCCAGACACACTTGCACCTTCACACCCACAGCCACATGCATGTTTGTACTAACAAACATATATCACATCGGCATCCAGATGTAAAAACAACATATCTCCATAGATATATATAAATATATCTATATATATTTATAATGAGAAAGGTAGGTGTCCACTTGCAAAGAATAATTTATATTTGTTATGTTGTAGTTTCTACATAATTCATTGGAAAAAACTGTCACTGTATTTTCAGTTTTCAGTCATATTTTACTAAAGCAGACATATCAAACAACTCAAATTGCAAAAAAAAATCCTTTAAATAAAGCAGTTCAGATCACAGAGAGCATGTATACCCCTTTTGATAAACATCCCTAAACAATAAATCCATCTGTAGCATGCAGGTGTACGGAGGAGGAAATGCAGAGCAGGAGTTGCCGTTCCACCTTAAGAAAGGTACCTTAAAAGATTATCTCGGTTATTTCACCGCCACTGAGCCGGCACTAATAGTCCAAGGCAGATATTGAAGAGCAGCGCAGGGCCGCAGAGATCTATTAGAAATTCCCATCTACGCGCCTCATACATATTGATTTCTGACACCAAGCAGCAATGAAAGGCCCAGGGGAATAATATATTTAGCAGGGTTTGCAGTGAGGAGGTCACAGAGTGCATAAAGATTAGCTGCACAGACCCCTGACAGGACGATGTGTGAGCCCAAATTGTAGACAGACGAGGCACGCACTTACACACGCACGCAGCCAGACACACAAACACGTGCACGCTCACATACACACACACACACACAGATATAAATTCATACTGTATACACACACACATTCTGAGTGGAAAGCTTTTGTGCATCTTCATGATGTTGGAACAGAGCAGACTAGGGCTGCTCTGCTTTTTTAAAGTTGATACCTCTCACTGGATGAAAAAACAATAACAAGAAAAACACATGCTTAGTGTCAAACCTCCACAGCTGGAAATATTCTGGTTTATTCTTTTAATGCAACCTTTTGTCTATTTGTGAGAAAGAATATGCATTTAATTGATTCAGCCAATATTCAGCACTGTGTTTGGAATGATCTTATTCTTTTTATCAACAACAAGGGCTTCCAGTGGTGCTTGTTTACCACTGTGTCTGCTGAAATGCATGCAGCTGGGTTAGCTGAGGGCAGAGCATACATACACAGAGGGTGGACAGAAAAAACTGAAATCTGTACCTGTACAGTCTTATGCCACCCAGTACAACATACCTGTATTGTGACGATTTTAAAGGGAAACTATGGTTTATAACTATGGTTTTACTCAAAAAGCATCAGCGCTATTGGTTTTTATTACACAGGGTGATCACTGAAAATAGAAATTGGACTTTATTGTGAGGTGAAATGGTAGTAGGGGTGTAAAAAAAAAAGAGTACCTGAAGGATATATTGGCCTATCAAAGGCATATTGGTGTCGGTGTATAGGTTGTCCGATATGTGCCGTCATGAAAAAAATAAAGATCGGTGCACAATCCACATAAAAAAGGTCTATTTTGCATTCCAGCTCAAAAAATTACTATATCGGTGGTCTATTAATTCTCCCCCTCTAACATTGGCATTGGTCTCAAAAATTCCATATAATTTGAGCTCTAAAGAAAATATACTTAGACAATTTTTTTTGGTGACTCTGTATCACTTATGAAAAACACTCGTTTTTTAATCAATAGTGTATATGCACGGATTTTACGGGACTGCAATAAATGCAAATATAGATATATTTTTCATAAAAGTTAACTTTTTTTTTTTACACATTTTATGCAGATGGTGGGGTGTTCTACTGTAACAGTTTTCCATAAAATCAGACTTAAAAGAATAGCAATACATCCCCTTGTTGTCTCAATATATTGCAACATACTGAATCATAAGCAGTGTATTGTGATATTTATTGTATCGCCAGATTACATTCAATATACAGTCCAAAATTAGAGATTATTGATGTGCATTCTTCATTTCATTTCATTTTGTTTCGTTTCAACAGCGTAGGTACACAACAATGATCATGTGACAGTTTAAAGCCAAAACCTGAACTTGAGCTTGTATTGAACAATGAGTTTTTGTGTTTACCAAAGAACTCAAGCATTGCATCAGTTCTGTTTTGAGCCAAACTGGTTACATTTTTGCTGCAATCATTTTTCTTGTGTGTAGTAATTCTGCAAAGCATGACAACAGTGCCAAATATGGTTGGTCAATGTTGAAGTAAGAAGCTGGTCTGTAGGCTGTGGTGGATATTTAAGATGATATGTAATAATATTCTTTCCCCAAACAAATCTAACCTAATTTTAACCTCTATGATTGTGGCACCTACTGTTGCCACATTCCATGATCTTACCAATTGCTGTGGTGAGTACAAATTAATCACAACTGATAGAAACAAGTACACAATTACAAGCAAAGTTGAAGTAAATTGTATCCAATTAATGTTTCTTTTCTGATGGTTCCATTTTTGAGCATTTAGTTTATGGTGGTGTTGCACTATTTTTTGTTCTTGTGTGTTAGTGTCGAACTTTCTCTTCCCTGGAGCATTATACAGTCTTGGTTGGAGTCCAGGGTTGTTGGAATGGAGGTGGTGGATGTGACCAGAGTGATTCTGTGATGAGCTTGTCCAGGTAAAAGGGTAATTGCTTCAAAGGGGATCAGACCGCCGAGAGCGAGGCTGCGACCAGCGACGAGGGAGGGCTCGACTCCTCTGCAAGAGCACTTAACACCACCTCCCCATCCATCCATCCTCCACACCCCTCCCTGCTCCCACCTAGCTTCTAGCTCCTGCATGCCCAACGCCATTGCCATCACTGCCTGTGCTTTTTTTTTTTTACAGTCTTGCTCTACCCTCCTCCTTCCTCCCCTCCTTCAAAGCACCACTCGGCAGCCTCTTCAGAAATTACAATCGCTCAGGGTTTAGGCAATTTGACCAAATGCAGGGCCTGCATGTAAGGATTGGGAAGGGGAGGAGGGGGTGGTTAGGACTGCTGGGTGAGCCTTGGGGGGGATTGGAATGAAATTACCAATTCAATGGCTGAAGCACCGCACGACAGCGGCAAACCGTGGACATAAAATGAGGATTATCCGATTTTAGGAGGGGGCGAAAAGTGCCACAAAGAGTCTCAAGTCCACGAGAGCGAACGCCCCCAAGTTTGCTTTGACAGTTGTCTAAACCAAAATATCTTTTTTGCCAAAACCACATATTGTTTTGGTGAAAAACGCAGAGATTTGTGGGAATATTGTGCTTTTTAGCATCTCATTTATCTTCATATCAAAGAGTTTACCATTGTTGTTGAATGGTTATGGAGAAATGAGTAGGCAGTGAAAAAAATATGTCTTACTGGCTGATGACATTTGCTCATTTCAGGAAGAAATACAAAACAAAGATAGAGCTGATTTCATATCCTGCATTCCCAACGTAACCAAAGACTTTTCCACAATTCAAGAATGATGGAAATAACGGGCGAGGGGAAGATGACTTTGAATTTTAAGATAAATGCCGATTTTACGGCGTTAAAAAACACTCGATCCAATTGCACAAAGAAAAAAAACGTAATATACAGAACCATGGGTCATAAATGCCGGGAGGGAAACTCCTCCCCTGTGCCATTTGAAACTCTGGAGAAGGTATTCAGCGAGCACTGCCTGCTCTAAGGAAAATACCTGATTTCCCACTCCATCATGGGCTGAATGGTAGGCTTTGGGCTGACAGTCCATTTCAGAGTTTTCTATCTCACTTTGGTAAAGTATGGGACCAGAAAAGAAAAAATGCTTGACTCATATATGTGCAACACCATCTTAGTATAGATGATCAGTAAGAAGATCGCATATATTCTTGCAACTTTTGCCTCACATTTAATGTCTTTACATTGTCAAACCACAGAGTTGTCTAAACGAACCAAGCAAAACCTAAATACATTTTTGTCACTTGTCAAGGTAAAGTGTGACAGGCTGATGAGGCCAGCTGTCACACCTTGATGGCAAGCCTCACAGTTCGGATGACGTGAAAAACAAGCATAAGCTAATCCGAATGCAAACCAGCGGATTTGATGAATCACAATCATTCTCCATGCGGTGATGAATTGCGATGATGCTAACTACGACCATTCATCAACCCACCATCAGTTATCCTAAGGTGGCTTAATGTTTCATCCACTCAGACCTCAGAGGGAGCGGACAGCCATCCCTCATCACAGCCGACTGGGAGAGCTCCACACACATTTCAATCTTGTCTTGTCATCTCCCCCTCAGGCGCAGACACTCTCCCTCAAAATCATCATTTTTATCAGCCCCAGTAAACCTTGGACCCTGGACAGCATTGAAGATGCAGATTTTTATGGACTAGAGAAAAAAATAAATAAAAAGAAGCAGTCCAGCTCAGCGAGCCTGGCCTGTTTGTTTATGTGTGTGTATTTTAGTTTGGAGCAGTTATGGGGACGGGACTGAAGGGGTAGCTGCAATGACAGGAGGTCTTTCAGTGTGTTGGTTACAGTAAATTAGCATTCGAGCTGCGCTGCACGTTTAGCACTTTGCGATTGGGTTCAGCAGAGGCCTCGCCCAGACTGTCCCTGGGGGAAACGTCGGCAGCAGTACAGCGGCACGATGGGCGGGACCGGGCTGTCAAAATTAGATAATAAAGCACCGCGGTGCTGGCGGATAAATGCGTGTGAGAGGGCATCCATCTTGCAAGCGTGTTGCTGAAGAGGATGCTGCTAAATGACAGCAAGATGTGGTGTGTGTGTGTGTGTGTGTGTGTGTGTCTGTGTGTGTGTGAAATGACTGTGGGGAACCAATGGGAAACCAACTTTTCCTTGCAGCCCAGCTTAGCCCTCTATAAAATCATTATGATTCAAGTGTTTAAAGGAAAGAGGACAAGAAAGAGACAGAGGGAGGAAAATTGTAAAATGTAAAATGGGAGGACCAAAGAGGAAGAGAACGAGAAGAAAAAGAAAGACAAGGGAGGAGCGACATAGAGAGAGAGAGAGAGATGGAGGAAGGAAATTAAATGTCGGCAGGGCACTTAACCTTTCCCTAATAATGTGTGGCCTGCTGAACCAGCAGAGTCCCTGATGTTTTATCAATACTCCTAATTAATGTGCAGCTGCCATATTTTTGACAGTATTTATACAATATGGCTGAGTAGTGCAATCGATAATATTCGGATTCATATTCTATATCGCTCTCCCTTTAAAGTGTGCATGCACTTTACCATTTCTGCAAGTTAAAGGATCAGTACGGTAATATTCTATATTTATCTTATAGTCAAAAAAGCCCAATGAAAACACCCAAACCACCAATAAATTGATTCAGATAACAAGTAGTGTCTGTGTACTTTAAGTTTTAGCTGTTCACTTATTCCTCTGTGCCATAGGACCAGTGGTGGAAGAAGTATTCAGATCCCTTACTTAAGTAAAAGTACTAATACCACACTGTGAAATTACTCCACTACAAGTAAAAGTCCTGCATTCACTTACTTAGTAAAAGTACAAAAGTATCAGCATCAAAATTTACTTAAAGTATCAAAAGTAAAAGTACTCGTTATGCAGAATGTGCCCACTCAGATTGTTCTATGTATTCCAAATATATTATTAGATTATTTGTATTGATGCATTTATGTAAGCACTATAATTTTGTAAAGACAGGGCTCATTTTATCTCCTTAATATACTGTTATGACGTTTGATTTAAAAATGTTTCATCACTTTTAATTGATTATGTTTTTTATGTTAAATCGCAAACTGAAAAGTAACTAAAACTGTCAGCTAAATGAAGCGGAGTAAAAAGTCCAATATTTGCCACTAAATGTAGTGGAGTAAAAGTATCAAGTTACATAAAATGGAAATACTTGACCCCTGCATTGGACACCACAGGAATGAGTTCTTAAGCCCAGAAGTAAGTTAAGGTCTGTGCTTAACATAAGCTTAAGAGATGTTCATGTTTAGGTGTATGACATAAAATACCGCAGTGTAGTTGGCTGTAGCATAACGTTAGCTTTTTACTTCTGTTGGCTGCATGAACACTTCAAACAATAAAAGTAGTGTTCATTTGTGAAGGTTATACTGATTATCCTGCATGTTTCTGAAGCATCAGTGTTTGCCTCAGAGCTTATTTTCTGCGATGATCCAAAATCCAATGCAAAAATCCCATAGGAGAATTCTGATTAGAACCCATGGAAATGCTAACTTCCAGGTTGGCCTAAAAAAAACGCTGAAACCATAGAAAACACATTAGTAAGCTACTTGACATGTCCCTTCACTACAATGAACACGGCCGCTGTTTATTTCAAGTCAGTCCCACATTCACCTAGCCTGGCTAACACCAGACTAATCTCAAATGAGATTTAGTCTGGAAACCAGCCGTTCATTTCTCCGTAGAGGAGGTGTGGTTTACGATCCTCCGGAGCCGTTTATTGGGCGCTTAGAATGTCTATCATAAGCGTCTGTAGGTAGCTCTTAGCCAATCGTATCAGTTATACCAGATGACGTATGTAGAGCAACAGAAATGGATGTTTGTTGTGTGTGTGTCTGTGAGAGTGTTGCTTGCTGCTTTGCTTCTCCAGTTCTCGCTTTCTGCAAGATTATTTATTTTCACGCTTTATTCCCCCTCATGTCATTCAGCCACACACATCCACTGATTTTATGGGCAATGAACAAGCTGCTGCGGGTCTCTCGGCGGCTCCACTGTCCCCCGGCTCGTATCGAGATCACCGGCGTTACGGTAGCGCCGGTGATTAGCGGCGCTAGCAGCGCTAGCGGCTAATAGCCCCGCTACCGGTGATCTCGCTACGAGCCGGGGGACAGCGGAGCCGCCGAGAGACCTTTCGCCTTTCAACTTTGGCTCTAAACTATTTAAAACACCATCTACAGCTAAAGAGAGTTTCGCGTCTGCTGCAGCCATGTTGGATCCGTAAGAAAACTACAAGCTTCCAAGTGCCGAGTAGTACGCGTCATCGTCTTGCCGTCCCTCCCCGCTCTGTGATTGGATCCCTAAAACTGGGCTAAGAAACGGCCCTGGTTGCCAGACTGGATGGAGGTTCGATATTAAATTTGAGCGTGCAAGGCAGTATGGGTATACCCAGGCTAACATTCACCAGCCTGGTGCCTTAAATACTTATTTATTTATATACTTAGATATAGAATCAAATATTTATCAATCCACAGCTGACAAAAGTCTCCATCAAACTATTTCCTTCAGTTTGACTATCATTAGTTTTAAACTACAGTGGGAAGTTTTTTTAGGAAATTATTGAGCGTTTTAAGTAAACAAGAACAAATGAAGCACAGTGGGATTGAATCCCCAAGACACAGTAAGGAAATCAAAAAGTATTGAGACTAACACACTGTTGGGTTTTTGTTTTTTTTGTCAACAATAAGAAAAATATAGACAATCAACAGTATTGTGCTTGAACCTTGAACCTGATGCCTAAATCATGAAAAAAAAACATTAATTTTTATCTTAACTTCTTGTCTTCACACTCACTATGTCCGAATGACTGCTTTGAAGGTTTGAGTCGACTTGTCCAAACCAGAGCCTGAACCAGCACTCCTCTTCAGATTTCTTTCTCCATTTAAATAAAACTAGTCTTTATAGTGCTTTGCATGTATCTAGCCCAGAGAGACACTTTACAAATAGAGATATCTTTCATTTAATCATCCGTCGTTCATTCTCTTGGTGTACATTGTGCATGCCATTGTGAGCGGCACTGCTGCTTCTTGATTAATGGCTTTTTCAGATAGGTGCTGCTAATGGCTCTTTAATTGCTCCGACTTCCTCTCCAAGCTTCCAGGATTTGTACTCCTGCTCCTTACGCTGCGGGAAATAGGCAGTTTATATGGCATGGGGGAAAAATACTTTTTTATGATGCTTCTCTTGGCCAGGTATGCTCTTATGTTGAAGCCTTAATAACTTATGAAGCGGCTTGTCAGGGACAAAGTACTGAAGCCTTTCTTCATGATTATTGTGGTTGTCCTGGTGAAGGAATAGGTGTCTTTTATATGAGCTTTTATGAGTGGGTCATACTGTATATCTTTTAAATCACTCAACCTCTACACTATATTCAGAGGAGAAGGATGTATGTATGCTTTTGTCAAAAGAAGGTTCACAGATTCAGATTGCCATTGCTTCAAAACCAAACACATACACACACACACACACACACACAAGTATGCATGTCCACGCACACACACACACACACACACACACACAATTGATATTATGAAAGCCCAGCCTCTGGCCAGTAGGAATCCTGTATCTGTGTCCCATGTTCAGAGGAGAATATGCAGCAGGCCCTTTTTTGTGTTTTTCACCGCAAAGTTTATCTTATCTGGAGGTCCATTGCTGTCATAAAGCAGAGAGCAAGGAAAAGCATTGCAGGGCAGGGTGGTCATCTATCATCTACGGCGGTTCCACCTCCATGGAGGTGCAGGGATGTGCAGGGATTTGGGCACCACTCATCAAAATTCCTTTTACAATGAATATTTAAGTGGACAGAAACCTGATCTCTACATGGTACAAAGTTAAACATGACACATTAAAAAAAAAAAATAATAATAATGCAAGACTGCTCTTTATTGTATTAATTATTTCAGTTTAAAAATATTTAAAAGAAAGGGGAAAGGTGCAAATGTGTGTGAATGAACATCCATGCATTTCCAGACTCATATACAACTAATAAAAATGTAGTGAAGACTTTGAAGGAATTTAATGAAAGGTATGGGGTGTATTCTTTTGGTTAAATGGAATCACTATACATGTATGATTCCAGTTAATTATTTCCACCGAAACATGCATGTTTTTAATTATGGACTTTTTTTTTTCTTTTACAGAGGAGAAGAGAGGACTGACGGAGAGCTTTGTCACACAGTTCAACCACAATCACCTGCAGCTCAATATCGGCTGATAGTGGTGGAAGAAGTATTCAGATACCTTACTTAGGTAAAAGTACTAATACAACACTGGGACATTACTACAAGTAAAAGTCCTGCATTCAAAACTTACTTAAGTAAAAAGTACCAGCATCAAAATATACTTAAAGAATCAAAGGTAAAAGTACTCGTAGAATGTTCCCACTCAACTTGTTTTATATATTCCAAATATATTATTATATTATTTGTATTGATGCTTTTATGTAAGCAGTGTTTTAATTTTGTAAAGATAGGGCTAATTTAATTACTGAATATACTGTTATATATATCTACCTGCACCCTTCAATTAATTTGTAATTGATTTTTGTTTGTTTTTCTGTGTTTTTTTATTTTTTATTTTTTAAACTGTAATTATGTGTATACATTGTGAAGCACATTGAGTCTGCCTTGTGCATGAAATGCGCTCTATAAATAAAGTTGAATTGAATTGAAAAATGATAAGATTTAATACAAAAAAGGTCTAGTCACTTTAAATTGATCATATATTTTATGTTAAATCTCAACCTCTTAGAGTAACTAAAGCCGTCAGCTAAATGTAGTGGAGTAAAAAGTACAATATTTGACTCAAAATGGAGTACAAGTAAAAAGTTACATAAAATGGAAAAACTCAAGTAAAGTACAAGTACCTCAAAATTGAACACAAGTACAGTACTTGAGTAAATGTACTGAGTTATAATCCACCACTGCCTTTGAACACCAAAACCTAAGCACTCCATCCTTGAGTCCTAGTGGACATTGGTGCCAAAGGCGTTCCTGTGATGTGATATAGAATGGTCCAGACATACAGACAGACGTACAGATGGACGTACGTACAAACATATGAATCACCTGAAAACAAACATATGAATAACGTGAAAACCTAATGGCTGCAAGTAGGGATTTTGCTGCTGTAGAGGCATAAAAATGGAACTCAAGTGGAGTCGTGAAGTCAAGGCAAGATCTGGAAGAACAAGAAAACTGCAAAAGAGCTACAGAGAAGAGTAGCAGACACAGGTCTACTTTTTCACAAGACAACAATATAGCGTACCTTAAACAACAAAGACCGACATGGCAGAGTTGCAAATAAAAAGCCTTTTCATATGACCTCAACACAAAATGAAGCATGTGAAGTATGCAAAAGAAAACCTTCACAAGCCTGAAGCCATTTGGAAAAATGTGCTTTGGACTGACAAACCTAAAAATTCAAGTTTTTGGTTACAACCAAAGGAGGTATGTTTGAAGAAAAAAAAAAGGGCAAAGCATTTTTAACACCTTGCCAACTGTTAAGCATGGAGGTGAATCTATTATGCTTTGGGGTTGTGAAGCTATTCAGGACACAGTTAACATTGTGCGGGTGAAAGGAAGAATGGATTCCAACAAAATAGAGAGAAATTTTAGAGGCTAATGTACGAAGGTCAGTCCAGACATTGAAGTTGAAGAGAGGTTTGGTATTCCTGCATGACAATGACCCAAACAAAGCATACCTCAAAATGAAGTACCTCCAGGAAAGACGGATGAAGGTTTTAGAATAGCCACCGCTGCACTGAGACTTGAATATCATTGAAAATTCTGTAGAGAGATCGCAAACATGCAGTGCATGCAAGGAGCCCGAAGAATATTTCTGAACTAAAGGAATTATGCCAGGAATAATGGGAAAAATTCCAAAAGCTCCAAGTGTAAAATTTTGTCTGTCTACAGGAAGCGGTTGCAAGATGTTATAGTTGCCCGAGGAGGAGTTATAAAGTATTATCTGAGGGTTCCCAAACTTTTGCATAGAGCTGGGCAATATATTGATATATATCGATGTTTTTAAATGTGATATGAAATTAGACCATATCGCATATATCGATACAGTTCAATTTTTTTCTTTCTGAATATATAAATGCTGCCCTTACTAGGGTTTTTCATATTTAGTTATTTTGTAATGTTCATTTTTCTTTTCTCATATAAATAAAATTATTTCAGAAAATGATTGGCCAATTTTATTTCATAGTCTTTTTTTTATTTAAGATTTTTTTTTCTATTTAAATGTGCACATTGGATTTTTTTAAAAGGTACTCCTGTTGTTATACAGTATTTATGTTCACTTAAATAAACGGTTTCAATAAAACTACTTGTGACATGTCATATCTGGCTTTGACTTTGACTGAACATTTGCTCTCACTTATATATATACAGTATATATATATATATATATATATATATATATATATATATATCATATATTGCTTTTTCCAGCCTAAATATATTGGGACATGACTTTTGGTCCATATCGCCCAGCCCTACTTTTGCATATGGATTGTTGTTTTGATACTGTAAAAAAACAAAATAAAATAAAAATGATCTTGCTTTAAAATATTAACTTAAAGAAATGTGTCATGTTGAACTTTGTTCTACTTAGATGTCAGTTTGGCTTCTGTGCACTTAGATATTTATTGTAATTTGTAAATTTCTGCACAACACTGTAAATGCAACAAAGAACCAGCTATTACAAACATTTATTGGTATTTTAAGCGCACAAAAAGCCACAGAATCCAGCATGTATCAGGTAGATGCAACAAGAGGGCAGGCAATAGTTCACCAAAAATAGAATTATAAGAAACATGAAGCACCAGGGTAAAATATCTGTCATGTAACATGCTAATCTTCAGGTTTTGCAGCACGTAGCAGCATGATTTTCCCTCCTCTTCTGGTATTGACCGCCACATAGAGAGATATTGGAAATCATTTAAACTGAGGCTGGCGGTATCAGGTGTATACAACTTCTACAAACAAGCTCAGTGAGCGATCAAACATGTAAGGGGCTTCATCATAATCTGGACAGAACTAATTAATACTGATCCATATTCCAAGTTGGTCACGAACATTTTATTTGCCATCTCTAACAATTTCTGGTGCATTCGTCCTGACAATTTAGTGTTATTAACTTTTCCTGAACCAGATTGCTCTCACTTTTCCATTCCACTTTTACTTATTAAACTTACACTTATTAAAAAAAAGAAAAACTGGAGATGTGTGTGGCTGTGAATCAAGATGAAAGAGATGACCTTCATATATATATATATATATATATATAAATATATATATATACGTATGTATACGTATATAATATAGAATGTAAGGTGCCCACCTATGCATGCATGTTTGTTTGTAAATGCAATCAATAAAGCCCAGATGTCCAGGCAGGCTGAACAGCCCTCCATAACTGACCTTAGGATAGGGCTGGGCAATAATTCAATATGAAATTGTATCCTCTTTCCTGTAAAGATCAAGGCAATTGGGATTTCCAAATTGATAATAACAATCAAATACTAACTCTTGTGTGAAATATGCTGTGGGAATATCTTTCCAAGATTGCGATTTTGTATTATTCACACAAGAGCATACAAAACTGGGCTTTAACATGTAGTTATTCCACATTTATAAAATTACCAGAAAACATGCTACACTGTTGTAGCGTCACTGTATCCCACATTAACTACTAGTATAAATGATCATGTTATGTTTCGATTTATTAAGTGTTGTGAAACTAGAGTCTAACTTCTTGTCTTTCAAACCATTTATTGTTTTTACCATGTACTTTAGGCTTGGGTTTACCAGAGTCAGCAAAAGGACGCTAACGCCGGACACTTGGATGTCTCGCTGTAAAACAATGGGGGCTGCTGATTTTGGGAAATTGAATGTTTCTGGATAAGCCAAATAAATATCACCATTATCAATACAACCGGACCGTACTTCCGTCCTTCACAATAAAATACAGTACAGAACAGTAAACATTCAGATGTTGATGCTACCCTTTAATATCGTCGCAAGCGTTTTTACTGCTTTCTTTCATCAGAGTTTCTTTCATATTGTAATTAAACTCCATCTACATAAAAAAAAATTCACACATAGATTGTTAAATATGTATGAATCAATTATACCTAGACTGGCGATTTTATTCGAAATAACAGTGAAACACCGGATAGTGCGGCATTGCAGATGTGTCTGATTAAGGATATAAGTGCCAAATGGTGTCAGATGTGGGATACAGTTATTATACATGGTGATACATGGTGGAGATATGACATGACCTATATCGGGATAGAAGATTTTGGCTACAATACCGCGCTCTACCTAAGAAAACAAGTCAGCTGTGGTTGTGGGTATAAGGACATGTTCACATGAGATAAGGCGGTGTGGCAATTAGCTGCAGGTAGGGATGGGTACTTTTCACATTTGAACCGATACGGTACCGACACCCGGTACCTGGGAATCGGTATCGGTACTCAACGGTACCAATTTTCGGTACTTTTGCGTTTGTTTATGTGGTAATAAATGTTAATTTGTTTAATAATAAAATCTCAATTTTTCAATTCAACATATTTATTTCTCAAAATATAAACTTATATCAAAACAACTTATAACTTATTTATATTAAAACAATATAACGAGTCGGGCTGCTCTGTGCACATATCGAGGATGACGCAGTAGTCCGAGGGATTCAATGTCAGCGAGGCAGTTTGGAGTAAAGTGGCAGGTAATATTCCTGAGTTGAAGAGCGGAGTATTAGTGGAGGACCAGAGATGCAGCAGCTAGCTGCTAGCTGTTAATGACTGGTCTACAGAAGAATGGAGACAGTAAACGGAGTAAGGAAGGTCCAATCTCGAGGCAGACGAAGGCCAAGCCCGGGTAGAGACATTGGAGAGATAGCAGCTGGCGGCTAGCTGGCCTAGAGCCGGGCTTTTCCTCTCTGCGCCGGGGTGGACAAGGGCAGCAGCTAGTAGCCGCGGTGAGCAGACAGGACCAGACGAGGAGGTAAATAAAAAAATTACAATAGTGCGATCGTCAGCACGCTTGTTAATCAAAGATGTCAAATGAAAACAGGTTGAAATCAATGATCAGTTTAAAGTTAACGCTGTTTAGGTACCGAAACATGGTACTGTTTGATTTTACATGAATCGGTACTCGGTAGTACCGACGGAATTCGGTCGGTACCTATAAAAGTACCGAATTCGGTACCCATCCCTAGCTGCAGGGTTGTGCAAAGGTGTGTGAGGTTCTACTAAATGGTCTGTTGTGTGACCTTGTGTTGTTAACTTTAACCCCCCAATGTAGCACAAATAGGGCTTTATATTTTACAATTATCATTTTCCATCAGAGCGATTTTATAACTTAACATTTTCAACTGCACATAAAGGCAACTTCATTCATTTCGCAACTGCTGGACAAGAAAAGATGAGGAACTGTTCCTGTATTAAACAGTAGCAAAGCCCCCCGACCCAAGGCAGGTTTGGCCACTGCAGCGTGGCGTCAGACTGTTGCCGTTTCTCTCTGTTTCCCCTGCCGAACGCCAAAGCCTAACCCCATTACAGTGAATGGGTTTGCTCGCATTTTCGCTTAGTCTGGACTGCACACAGTCCAAGAGAGTCACACTAATAGAAACCTTACTGTGGCTGTTGATCTGCTAGTTTCAATGATTTTTGGTTGGAGGGTTTCTAATGTACTTTATTCAGAGGGCACAGCACTCATTCAAGCTGCCGGCCTTGGCTCATCAGTAAATTGCACACCTCCTCTCAGACACTAGTGGTTCAGTTTATACGTGTCATAATGACAAATTAATAAAATTTAAACCACTTCAAGTTCATACTTACCCAGCAAAACCAGAAATCAATGGTTTGTTAAACTTACAGCATGTAATGTGAATTTTGTTCTTTTTTTGTTGTTTTTTTGCCAATTCATTTTGGTTAAATTTTTCACATGGCAGTTTGAATTTGTAATAAAACTTGACAGTTCCAAAAAAGTCATGCTCATAGTGATTTGCTACTGGAGTAATGAGTTGCTTGTATCAAAGAAAGCTGTTTTATAAGCTAATCGTCACATTGATTAACAAGATGTTCCATTAAAAGCCAAGTTTTAAAAAATCCCACAGCCCCTTCATTCATTTTAATGAGGTCACTCAATGGCACAGCAGGGTTCCCAACTCAGAGGGCTTCAGCAAAGAAATGCACGATCAAGCACAGAGCAAGCATGCGCCAGCACACCTTCCAGGTAGATTACTCAGTCAATGTCATAATAAACTATTTAACACATGATTGACAAGATGGGGGATAACATGATTGTCGCTGTAATAACTTTCAGAGTTGTAATATGCTTTCTCATTATGTTGAAACCACGGTGCACCTCAGTGATGAATAAGTGAAACTGAACTGAACTTCCTGGATTGTATTTTATTGCCTCTCCTTTACAGACATGCACAAACCAACGTGGACGCTTAGATTGACAACAAAATAATAAGAAATATAGACGCGGTTAACTGAATATACAGCCTTACTGGCACAATAGGCCCACACTGTGTGAGTAGGCACAATTCCACTCGAAAATAATAGTTTAAGTTGTAGATCAGTGTCATTTCCCTTATGCATTTAGAAATTTAACATAAAATCTAACCACAGTATTTGTTATTTCTGTACGATTTAGAAGGCATTTAAGATATTTCTTCTAATAATATGTTTTCAAACCGGCTTGATTGTGTGTATAGAAAAGACTGGAAACCATTAAAAACAAACTAGTGCTTTATGTCCAACCACAAGCCTGTAAAATAAGGGGAGCGGGAAACAAATCTTGTATTTTTCAGTGGCCACAGTGCCGGTGGTCGTTCATTTCTCCATTTCCATCTTCTTTTTTTTTTTTTTGTAACAAGGAAGGTTCGGGTGGGCATATCGTTAATAACGGAATAGTGATTCATCATTTAATTATGATTTGACAAATGCTCGCGCCTTCCCCATTCTCGGCATCCTCCTCCCTTTCAATTCTCCGCTCTGCCAAACTGTCACGCACTCCCCCCGTGGGATTAATTCGAGCTGTCTGTCTTTGTGAGGCTGCCGGCGCTCTCAGGGCGGCGGGTGCACGACACTGTCAATGAACAGAGAGCCTGACACTTCCAGGGAGCCGCACACAGACGCACGCTCCCCGCTCCCCTTGTTATTGTTTTCACCTTAACCCCTTCCTGCTTGCTTCCCTGCCTGCCTGCCTGAGTGTATGTGTGTGCACCTTCCTCCCCTCCCATCTCCTTTCCTCTGTCTCCTTCTCCTGCTTTCTTTCCTCCCGTCTCCCTCTTTTCTGTCTATCTTCTCCTTCCTGTCTGTCGCTCCCCACGCTCCCTCCCTCCCACCTACTCACCCAGCCTCTCTCCTTCTCTCTCAACCCTTGCAGAGAGGGACAGCAGCATCAGGAGGAAATATCACACAAAGGAAACGGTGTTTGTAGCTCCAATGGAAAGGCAGTGTGAACAGAATAGGAAAAAGTCATCAATTAATTTAAACATTTATCTGCACGCAAATAAAAGCTCAGAGAGAGATAATATATGTTTTAAGACTTGGTAAGCTGCCACAGCATGCGCAGGACGTAAACATAAAAAACATTTTAGAGCGCGTCAAGCCTCCAGGCAGCGAGTGATGCTAATGGGTGGCCATTAAAACAAGGCATGTTTGAGTTGAACTGGAGCGCCTGTGTAGCCAAATCCAGCAGGCCTTAGCCCCAGCTGGAGAGATAAGGTTTAATACCAGGCACAGGGCCCAGCCTTATCTCCCCTACTGATAGAGAGAGCATGGAGGAGAGGGGAGGGGAGGGCAGGCGAGGAGAGAAAACAAGAGGGACAAAAACAAGTGTCTTGCAGGGACCCTGGCTGGCTGGCTGGCTGGCTGGCTGCGTGAGTGCGTCCTCCAGCCGTTGGCATAGAAACTAATCCACGTTCACATTTAGCACCTGACTCTTTTTTTTTTTTTCCTCCACCTCTCTCTGTCTCTCTCCACGACCATGGTGCAGTGGGAGTTGGGGGAGGAGAGGGTATCCGTGAGCTTTCTCCCTCTCATAATGAGGCCCGTAGGAGGGTGGGGAGGGGAGGGGAGGGAGAGGGAGGGAGGGAGAGCGAGAACAGTGAAGGAGGGGAGGGCGAGCTGGCTGACTGGCTGGCTGGTTGGCTGACACCTTTGGCCTGGAGAATCCAGCTGTGTCTCTCTGTAGGACACAAATATGCTCACACAGACCTAGATCCTCTCTGCCGCTGCTGCTCTACAGCCTCTTGTTACACCACACCTGGAGGACTGCAGACATTAGCTGCTGGGAATCATGAATTGGTTCTGGCCAACGTTTGATTTTCCCCAGTGGTTTGTAAACCCCGTCATGTCTCACATTTATTACAACACACAGCGGACATTGTTGTCTCAGTTCTCAACACTTTACTCTCAGCCTCACTTCTCTTCTCATGCACACGAATAAACTGTTTATTGTGAATAATCAGATTAAAGGTAAAAGTTCCAAATGAAGGATCTAAATCATGCCGGCAGGACCAGAGAGCTCCAGACTCACATGCTCGCTCACAATATGCAATTTGTGTGTGCAAGTTAAAATTTAATGTAGTTGCATTCATGTGATTGTATGATCATTATCAGCAGAGTTGTCCATAGCTGTTGCTTTGCATCCCACTGAGCAGAGCCTACGCCATGAAAACTAAAACTAAAATGTCACTCACCGCTCGCTGGTGTTTATTTTTGTCACTTCTTCTAAAAGTCAAGTTTAAATTTGCTATTTGTTGAAATCCTCTTTCTCCAACTGAGCGCTCCGCTAAGCCACGAAAACGTGAAAAACATGCTGTCTTTGCACCTTTTTCAATTGAAAAATGCTGCGAAGGGTTAGTAAATTATTTAATTCTCTTTTATTTATGTTTAAGATTACTATTTGGGAGGGAAATTGGGGTTGTATATGAATTTAAAACTGGAGTTCGGCTGAAATCAGGCATGGTGCCCTGTACAGACATTATGAAATACAATTGTAACATTTGATGTTATGCTACTGTGCTGTTTTTTGTTTATTTTGCTCCAAAGTCAAAATACCATCAAATAATAATACATCTTCAACTTAAAACCTTTCCTTCATGGCTAAAATATCAGTTGGATTTCTGTTCATGATAACCCCAACTATCTTGAGAATCTGATATTTAGGTGGAGCACTGAATATCATCATTTTTATTCAGCGTTTTCTTCCTTGTCAAAACCTGCTGCCTAGATTACCTACGATGCAATTAAATTGCAAACAGTGTGGTTGGAGATTTAGATGTGTTAAGCTGGTTAATGTCTAACAGTCTCAAGCAGAGGCTAAAGAGTTCTGGTCAGCTTACTTGTTTCTAACTCCAGAACCCAATATTATTATTATTTGTTACTTAACTTGTAGTCTTTAGCTCCAACTAACACTAACTCAAGTAACATCACTTGCCTTTTCCATTCAATGACTGAACATACATGCTGACATTTGATAAAAATAGAACGAGTTGCGTGGGCTTGTTTTCTAAAGTATGATGAAATCTAAAGTTTACATGCGTGAAGTTTCAAAGTAAGCAGAGAATGTAAAAAGGGAAATCTTGCCATCATAAATAAATACAACAGCTCTCCACTCCCCTCCTGCCGATGTGCTATCATGTCAAACAAGGCTTCAAATGAAAATATCAGAGTAAACACAGAGGAAAAGATGGAGAAGTTGTGCACCCGCTACGATCCCAACCACATGGACAAAATGGACAAGAGGAGGCACAGAGGGGGCGTGGAGGAGTTAAAGATCAGGCTTGGGGACGAGTTAAACTCTCTTCTCCGCCAAACATCCTGCTGTAGTGTAGAGTACCAGAGTTCATACCCAAACCAGTTTCTGACAGGATGTCAGGAACTTAAGTCTCCTTTTTTTCAAACAAGCAGGTGTCTCCTTTTCTGTGGGCCGATCTGACAGAGCAAAGTACTCTGACAAGAACAAGGAGGAGGTGTCCTGAAGGGGGACATCACTACATGAATAATGACAAAAATTGAAGGAATTGACGGGACTGCATTTTCCTATCATTGTACCCTCTAACATTTCATATGTCAAATAAAATTGATTGATTAACACAATTTATTTCTATTATAAATGAAATGAATGAACAGCATAGATATAACTTGTAGTCTCAAGTATAAATCCAACGTGATCAATAGTTTCAGCTGGGCTTGGAAAAGGCAAACTGCGTTTTAAGTCACTGAAAATTTTACTTTTTTAAAAATTCCTTCCTGGGTGAAGATGTTTAGAAGCTAGGCCTGGGCGATTATATGATCGCGATAAATTTCTGGTTGATTACGGTGTTCAGCTGTGAGCATATTTACTCGATCAAACATGTCGCAAATGTGCGTGACAACAGCCAATCAGAGTCAACCTTTTCCTGCTCTGGTTGTAATTTCTCGGAGAAGTAAACAGAAAGACTGAATGGAGCTAAACGCAGACCTGAGGGCAGCGAAATAGACAGCCATGACTTGGAGCAATAAACCAGGGAGGTACAGGTGATTGTTGGGAAAGAGCAAAGGAAATTACAATCTATCCGCCGCTGTATCGAGAGAAAACTAACATTCACAGCACGGCAATTCACACACGGGTATGGTGCATTCAAGAGCACCGGAATGGCTATGATACATATACAAGAGCGTGAGAAATATGAAAAATTACAGACTGTCAAGTAGTGCACTGTGGGTTTTTTTTATATTTTTCTACATTTGTTCTACAGTTGAGTAAAAATTGTTTTTATATTTGTATATGTCTTATCTTATTTAACTTGCTTTGTGATTTACTACGTATGTTAATAAAATATTGAACTAATATCTCATTTCTTTAGTTTTCAGTACAGATGCTTTAAAACTGGCAGTTTAAAAACAATATAAAAAAATCATGATAATAATCGAGATCGGACGATATGAAGTGATTTTATTTTTTGCCTTATCACCCAGGCCTATCAGAAACTCTGTTGTTGACGTGTAGACATGGAAAACAGACTTCTGCAATTTGTGAGATATCACAAATGAGGCAACATTTAGTGCAATGGCAGCTGAAGCAGTGCTGTTTATAGTCGTGCTAACAGGACATTTTACATGTTTACAAAGAAATGTACAGTTAACCTTCAACTATACTGAATACTAATAAAGGCATCAAAATGGGCTATGAAGCGATCAATGCTGCAATGCGGCCAGGTAGCCTTCAGGTAATAGTTTATAGTTGTTTCCTGGTTCTGTTTGGTCAACATGGCTTTTGATTTAGAGTTACATCACAATTGTGTTTTTGCGTTTTCATTTGGACGGATATTTGTTTGAAGCAGTGCTTGTGAGGTATGTTTTATTTATTTTTTTAGAACAAAGGAGGGGAAAAAACATCTTATAAAAATACCGGTGTGGATGGGCCTTTAACCTAAGGCTTTTCCAACTAATCTGAAGGCATACGTTTTTGTTTGAAGAGAAAGGAAACAGTTGATTGTTGCTTTCTGCCACAGTGTCTTTTTTATATTATATGGTAAATGGATTGCATTTGTATAGCTCTTTTCTAGTCTTAGCGACCACTCAAAATCACTTTAACACTACACAGCGCTCATTCACACACACACACACACACACATACACATTCATACTGGTAGCCGAGGCTACCCTTCATAGTGCCACCTGTCAGCATTAGGAATTTAATCACACACACAGATGAACGCATCATCGGGAGCAATTTAGGGTCAGTATCTTGCCCAAGGAAACTTTGACATGTCGGCAGGGATCGAACCAGCGACCTTCCAATTTATTTATTTATTTATTTGCACCATAAGAAAAGACAATTACAAAAAACAGAAATGAAACAAGAATAGTAAGTGCGGGAGAGGTTAAAAACAGGGCGGATGTGGCTCGGTTGGTAGAGCGGGTCGTCCATCTATCGGAAGGTTGGTGGTTCGATCCCTGACCATGGCAGTCTACATGTTGAAGTATCCTTGAGCAAGATACTGAACCCCAAATTGCTCCCGATGCTGCGTTCATCGGTGTGTGAATGAATTCCCAATGGTGGCAGGTGGCACCGTTTAGGGTAGCCTCTGCCACCAGTATGAATGTGTGTGTGAATGGGTGAATGAGCGCAGTCTGTAGTGTAAAGTGACTTGAGTGGTCGCAAAGCGACTAGAAAATCGCTATATAAGTGCAGGTCCATTTTACCATTTAAAAAACCCTATATGGGCCTATAAAATGTACCTCCCCAAGAAATATACAAAAATTCTAAAATAAATCAACAACAGCAACGAGAGAAAGCAACAACAAAACACAACAAAAAAGAAAGCAATACAAGTGCCATTTTATAGAAAACACACAAAAAAGTCAGAAATAAAAACATGGGTGTGTATAAACGTAAAATAATTGTATTTGAGTGTATGAGTGTATGAGCATGTATAAGAGATAATCATCAAATGACAACTATACAGGAAAAGAAACTATTAGGAGTCTTGATTTAACAGGTAAGCTTTCAGTCTTAACTTAAAATTATTGAGGGATGAAGATCATTTATTTACATGAATATGAGAATTCCAAAGTATGGAGCCTCTGGAAGCAAAAGAAAACGGAGTATGTGTAGTGCGACAAAAAGGAAGATGAAGTTTATCAGTGTGTCTGGTGTTGTAAGAATGGACCTGAGTTAACTGTAAAGAATTCATGAAAAGATTTGGGCAGCAAGTGGGAAAGATGATTATATTTATAAATAAATATGCATGATTTAAGCATATTAACATCGTAGACTGACAATATATGAAGTTTCGTAAACAGAGCGGCAAATGGAGACAAATAATTAGAGAAGGTGGCTAATCTAACACATTTCTTTGTGTGATTAATAATTTCTGTAAATTAGAAGGATAAGTGCTGGCCCAAACAATATTACAATAACTGAGATGTGGATAAATTAAACTATAATACAGTTTATTTAAAGCATGCTGAGATATGAAACCACACATTTTTCTGATGATACCAATAGATTTCAATACTTTGTTATTGACAAGTTTAATATGCTCCGACCATGACAGCCTCTCATCAATAAATACCCATCAAAATTTGGTAGAGGAAACCTGGGTAATATCTCCGTAATCCCCAATAGTGATCTTAGCACTGGATTTACAATATTATTTTTTTTCCTGTAAATATAATAAAAATTAGAGGTAACTTATTTATCTGGAACCATTCAGAAAATGTAATAATGCCAGAATTGGCTTCACTAATTAAATAATCAAAGTGACTGTGAATCAAAATCAAATTAGTATCACCAGCAAAAAGCATTGGTAGCATAGTGGAAGAAACAGTTGCAAGGTCATTCAGGTAAACAAGGAACAACAACGGACCAAGTATGGAACCCTGAGGGACACCATATGTTAACTGGGCTCTGGACGAAGTACAACCATTAACATAAACAAATTGTTCTTGATTTGAAACATAATTGACCAATATATGAATAATCATGGAAACCATAACAATGTAACTTGGAAAGTAAAATAGTGTGGTCAACAGAATCAAAGGCTTTCGATAAATCTAAAGAAAAAAAAACCAAAGCGTATTTATTGTTATTTATGGCTGTATAGATTTTTTTCTACCAGCTGTAAGAGGGCTTTATCTGTAAAGTGATTTTCCCGGAAATCATATTGGTGCTCGTGTAAAATGCTGTTTGTTTAGATGAGATAACATTCTTTTTTGTACCAGTTTTTCTAAAATTTTGGAAAAACATGGTAAAATAGAAATTGGTCGATAATTATTAAATTATCTTGTATCCCCAGTTTTATGAAGGGGGATAACTTTAGCAATTTTTGAATCCTTAGGCACACATCCCGTCTGCAACGATAGATTAAAAATATATGTTAATGGTTCTACAATAGATGAAGACACAGATTTAATCAACAAGGCACAAATATCGTCATGGCCCGGAGCAGATGGTTTCAGTTTGCAAATAATTTTCATCACCTCCGAATTTACAAACTGTAAAAGGGGGGGGGGGGGGGGGGGGGAATTACCCTTTATGTAATCCAATGGGTTTCTGTTTGAATGTTTGATGTTCTTTGACAAAGAGGAACCCACTTGAGCAAAAAAATTATTAAATTCACAAGAAATTACATATGGATCAGTAAATGTTACACCACCCTCATTGAACTCTGAAGGATGAGGAGCAGAAGACTTTTGTTTGTTCATAAGTTGATTGATAACCTTCCAAGTAGACCTAATATCAGTGGAATATTCTTTAAATTTGTTAATGGAGTATATTTTTTTGGCTATCCGAATTAAATGATTATAGGTGTAGGATTGGTAAGAAACCTCTTGTATAACTTATTTTTGGTTGTTGAGGATTCATGGAGGCTGGAAGTATACCAAGGTTTTTTGTTTATTTCAGCAAGTTTCTTTTTTAATTGTACCAGTGGAAAGCATAAGTGAAATGCCGAATTAAAGGTTGTCATAAAAGTCTGATAAGCAGACTCAGCATCTGTAAAATTGTAAACATTTTTCCATGAAATGTCATCAATCAACTTTTTAAACCGTTCAGTATTTTGCCAATTTAATAATTGACGTTCAGTGCAGGAATCTGTACCAACAGGGCAAGTCGAAAAATGAAAAATGGGAAAATGATCTGAGATATCAGTGAAAAGGATGCCTGATTTAGTTGGATTATTCACAGAGTTAGTAAAGATATTGTCAATTAGGGTGGCAGATGATTTAGTCACTCTTGTTGGCTTGTTAATAAGAGGATAAAAAGAACTGGAAAACAAAATATTAAGAAAGTCTGAAGTCCGAGCCTCACCTTTGAATAAATCAAGATTAAAGTCCCCTAGTAGAAAACATAGTTTCACTGAAAAATGAACAAAAGGTAATTTCTATGAAAAGGGCTTCAAAATTAATATTTTTAAATTCATGGACCAGATCTTCTCTAACACAGAAATGTAGGCTGAAGATAAATAATTAGTAAAGTCATCATAATTTTTAGGGAAGACTGCGAGCATTCAAATGACAAGTAGAAAAAGATGAATTAGAGAAACCCTCATATAAACTTTTAAATTGTTGGGCATTATAATATTTAGAAGTGGTAGACACGTTGCTGGTAAATTCAGGACCATTTTTAATCTGGATTAGTAGAGTCAGTATAACCATCAGATCCGTTTAAGTCAAAAGGGTGGAAAACATGCTCAGCACAAAAGTCCTTCAGGTCTACATAAATTAAAACTCATTCAGAGTGTGACAAAAGAAAATAAAAAACAAGTAGCACTTTAGTCTGCTAGGTCATAAACCTAAAACTGACTATAGAAGACTCAAGCATTAGGTGTTGCCTTACTTGTGGTAGGGTTGGATGAGGGAGCATGGACAATCAGCTGGTCATACTTTAGATAAGCAATGTTGCCTTTCATTCGTTCCTCCTTAAGCCGTGGCAGTTGCTCCTTCTTTTTGGAGCGCAACCTCTCAGAGAAGTCCTCATTAATAAAGAACTTTGTGCCCTTCAGACACTTGGCCCTTTTAATGATTTATTCTTTGTCTTTGAATCGAAGGAGTTTGACAGTCTTGGTCCTGGGTCTTCCATCTAGTTGGAAGGTGCCATTTCGGTGCGCTCTTTCCACCTCGATTAGTTTAGAATCCATCTTAAAGTGATCAGCAAGGAAATTCTTAGCTTTAACTGCAGTGTCATGCCCGGTTTCAGTTTTCTCATCTTTGATGCCATCGATGAGGATGTTATTCCTCCTTGTCTGGTTTTCAATGTAATTTATTTTGGAAGTGAGAGCTTCTAAAGATTTTTGAAATTCATCAAAGTTTGAGATAATGAATAAAGCCCGAGCTGCGGGCTGGTCCCCCATGGGTAGGTAGGGCTCCAAGGCATCCTATATTTAACCCTATAAAGCCAAGTGTATCATATTAGATACAGTAATTTTTGAGACCTCTACATCATCAAAAACCTGATGCATACATGTGTTGAAGATAAACAAACTGAGCAACAAATTGCACAAAAATACCAGATGTAGCAAAAATGATATGCAGGTTCCACGAGTGGATCAGTCATTGCTGCATTAAAAAACTTCATATCAGCAGATGTATGATGTTGTGTTATATGGAAAAAATATGTATTTTGCATGTTTGAGGAAAAAGGAAAAGTTAAAAATGTTGTTGTTTGATGTTTTTGTTAGTTCAAGAAAAACAAACTGTGAGCAACAAATTGCACAAAAAGACCTGATGTATCAAATATGATACAAATTAGAATTCATATATGCAATTTATTTATTTTTTAAAATTCGTCAGCAAGTTAATAAGCACTCGGTTTTAAAAAAATAATAATTTTCTGGCAATTATTTCATGGTTCAGGCTTTATAGGGTTAATAACAATGATGGAAAATAGTAATAATAATAATGAATGAATGGACGAATGAATGAAGGGACAAATTAATGAATATACAGAAATACCCCTTCTTCATTTTGCTACTCATTGTTGTTTCTAGTATTGATACTAGTATTATTATTATTATTATTGTAATTATTGTAATTGTCTTTGCTGCTATCATTCTTCCCATTATCCTCGCAAAGAAAGCACATCATCATGCTGTTTTTGTTTGTTTTTGTTTGTTTAACCTTTATTGTTAGTAGTACCGCTTTCTCTGCCTAATAATGATACATAATATTTCATATATTAATACTTGACTGCTAGATCTATAACTGAAACACGCATGCGCACACACACACACACACACATACACAGGGGTACCATTATTGTCGTTGTTAGATGTTCACTTCCTGTCTGTCCATATCACTGTATTGTATTATTGCACAATAAAAAAAAATTAAAAAGTTTGAGTTAATGGATTTAAAAGCGCTCAGATTGGCCGTGTCAGCACTCTTTAGCTCCTCCACCTCTGACTGACAGTACTCCCTACTGTGCTGTATTACAAGACATCTTTTACAAGATCATCTATTCGTTTGTTGGTTTAATCCATGACAGTCAGTTGGCGACCACTCTTCTAACTTAGCCACAGCCGCCTTGTTATCAGATTTCTACAACACTTACACATACACTGATGTTTCCAACTCAAACTGACCAAAGATGTCCAGTATAATAAAAAATGCTTTCAAATTGGTGTTTTAAATCAATTAGTGTAATTGAGCCAGCATTTAACTGTCAGTCCTTCACAAAGACACAGAGCAAACTTGTTAAGTTGCAATATGGAGCAATATGGCGCTATTTCACATCAACAGATGATGTGACACTCACATAAACACAGACCAATTTCATGTTGTGTATATATAACTGCAAAAATACACACATAAACACTGAAGCGCAGCCTGATGCTCTTAGCAAGGTGTTTATTTTCTTCCCTTGACGTGGGTTGCACTCTCACGTCACTCCTTTTTTTATCCCCCCAATGGTGCAGCTCCCCCCTCTCAGTCTCTCCCTGTGACATCAGTCAATGAGCTGGAAGAAGGAAGAGACGAGAGGCTGCTGGAGCGCCATCTCGCTTCTACTCCACCCCGCCTCCCTTTCATTTGTATGTGTGTGTGTGTGTGTGTGTGTGTGTGTGTGTGCGTGCGTGCGCGCGCTCGTACACTCACACAATAGTCTCTTAAGGCTTTTGGAGGATGCCGTATGAGAGGAGTGTGAGGTGCTTTCCCGTGGCTGTCCTTCAACTCCCCACTTACCTCTCAGAAGAGCTCTCTGCTTCCACGCTGTCCATGTCACAGCCATTGTCCCTAATTAGGGATTCAGGACCCAAGCCCATTCAATTAATGTGCCGCCACAATGCACCACAGATTCACCCCACTCTTCACCCTTTCACCCCCTCCCCTGTAGCCCTAAAAGGCCCTTTCCAACCCCTTTTCTGCAGCAGCAGCAGTTTAGAGGGACCGAGGTAAAAAAGGACATTAGTGTTGAGAGTACAGGAATGATTTTCGGTAAAAGGACCAAACTAGAGCTAGTCTGGCAAAAAGCTGTCGTTATAAGATGTTAAATTTGAAAAAAAAAAAAAAAAAACATTCATCTCATCACCGACGGTAAAAGGGTTACACGGTTACAATGAAATCATCACCAAATATTCTTCTTCGCCTGAACTGCAGGTGGATAATGACTTTTTTGCATTTCTCACAGAGCATGATTATGACTTAATGAAGAGGTCTCATGTATGCAGTCATGCTGTATTTGCATAAGGGCAACTGAAGCTATGCCACGCCGGTAGCGTGAAAGCTTAAAGACAAATGGGCTCGGATCCATTATGTCACCAGTTTAAGTACCTGGACTGGTTGTGGAAAATCTGGGCAATGTGATGAGAATGAGAAAGTGTCTGCAAATACAGTCCCAGCATTTTGCCTTCCAGCAAGGCACTTAACCCCCAGCTGTTCTGATGGAGCAGCTCAGTGGCCGACAGACTGCGGTCCTACTTAGCAGCTCACTGTGCTGTCTCACTTTGGCCAGCTCTTACATTACGAAGACAAATAAACCTTTCAAAAGGGATAATCAAAGATTTCCTGAAGCCTATTTGGGAGTAAACATCACCACAGATACAATGTCTCACTCCAGACAAAAGGGACTTTTTTTTAACGGCTGGTAGCAGAAAGTCTGAAGATTTATTAAACTTTATTAAAATCACCCTGCCCCTTTATATATAAATTCAAGTCACTTTAGTAAATTTAGGACTAAAATCCCATTTTAAAAAAACACATTTTCTCAGACAGATTCCAGCATTTTTCCTCACTGTGGCTTGAGACTTGAGTGCATGTATTTGGCAAGGGGGTTTGGGAGTCCTCCCCTAATAATTATACATTACACTAATAATAATACATTCTTCAGTTCAAAAAAAGTGTAATTTTGAACCATTAATATTATCACTTCTGTGTAAAAAAGTTGGAAAAGCTACTGTAGAACATCTAATAAATAAACACCCAAAAAGCTTAAATAAATCTCGCTAAAAAGAAGACCACAGGGAATCAACTATAACCATTAGATCTGAAAAAATCATTTAGTTAGTTTTAATGCTTTACACATTGATTTCACATCCACTCGGCGTTGATGTCGCTTAAAACGGCTTATAAAAGGTAGGAAAAACCCTTGATTCACAGTCTAAACCACATACAACAAGGCATCTTTATTTGGTGGATAAAGTTCACTAAATACCCTCTAACAGGGAACAAGACTTAGGACCATATTTTAATTGTAAAAGTACAACAACACACATATCAGGTCCAAACATAAACATTAGCCCCAACCTCACACCACACAGTAGGTACACATTCAAATCTGTGGCCACAGCCTCGCAGAAAACACCTCCATCTGAACGATACTTATCTTTCTTCTGTGTCAAATGATTCAATTACTTACACTCACCCAGACAGGAAATTAGGGATTTTATGTATGAAGTATTTTGCAGGGGTAGGAGGCGTGAACAGGCTTCTTAATGAAGCCAGCCTGCCTGAGTTTATAATGAAGATATCTGAGGAATGGGAGAATTATTGCCTGACCTGTAGACCTTTAAGAGACATTTACACACACACACACACACACACACACACACACACACACACACACACACACACACGCGCGCGCGCACACACACACACACACGGCAAAGGTAGGCAATCATCTCAGGTGTTGGTATCCAGAACAGAACTAATATAAATTTACTTTTATATCAATGTAAAATACATTTACTTATTGGGAAAACAACCCTCTTTTGTTACTTACAATCCCATGTTTGACTCTGGAAACCCCTGTAGTGGTTCCCCTATATGCATCGGACATGTTGCAGTGGCACTGCTATATAAAAATCTACACAACGGCAATAAACTTGCTATCTATTGTAAGCAGCCAGAGTCAGGGACGAGCAAGGACATGAACCCTCTGGTGGTAAGTACATATACTCAAGTACTGGAGTACAATTTTGAGGTACTTGTACTTTACTTGAGTATTTCCCTTTTAGGTCGATCTTTAACATAAAAACATGATCAATTTAAAGCGATTACACAATATCTTAAATTAAACCTCATGACGGTATATCAAGAAGTTAAAATGAGCCCTACCTTGAGAAGATTGCTTACATTAATGCATCAATAATAATTATAATCCAATAATATATTTGGAATATATATAACAATCTGAGTGGGTTCATTCTGCATAACAAGTATTTTTACTTTTGATACTTTAAGTACATTTTGCTGCTTTTGCTTTCGTACTTTTACTTAAGTATTTTTTTAATGCTGGACTTTTACTTGTAGTGGGGTAATTTCACAGTGTGGTATTAGTACTTTTACTTGAGTAAAGGATCTGATTACTTTTCTACCACTGTATGAACCAAACATTCCCAGGCATTGCCATCATTAAGCAGTAAGGTGCATTAGTTGTTTTAAAAGCACAGCTGGCAGCAAATAAAGTTCTGCTACTGGTCCAGCTACCGATTACGATTAAGTTAAGATGTAGAGATGACACGGAGCGTGGCTTGTGTTCAGGGTGGTCCCAGGGTGAAAATGTCAGTGGCAACTATCAGATAAAATTCACAGTTTATCAATGAATACAACATGAGGCCTATGCCTATATGGTGTGTTTTCTACAACATGATGTTTTCCGTTATGTTTCGATTAGCAAAATCAACTTTGTTTGTAATGTGACAACAGCTAATAGTGTTTGTTACTTCAGCAATTAACTAATATTAGAGACATCAATAATTACCACCATTTTATTTCACACGTTCATGAAACATCCAACAGAAATGCAAATATATTTCAACTTGTGTATTTCTTTTTTAATGAATATTTGTCATTTTTGGCCAATGTTCACACACCTGCATAATGCACATTTTCCCCAAATCTCTATACACTAAGCTTGTTAGTTAAATCATATTTTTTTAGAATTATAAGAAGAGTTTGGTGAACTAGTTGATAAGGAAACAAGCAGCTGATGATGGTCATGATGAAGATGTCTTTTTTTTCCCCATTCTGGTAGGTTGCTTGATCAAGTTCTTAACTTTAAGTATTCTATTATTAGACAGGGAGACCGGTAGTACAGGTCAGACCAGAAAGTATGAAAAGAGAGGTGAGACGAGGACAGGAGTATGAGGAAAGAGGAAAAAATAGGGCAGAGAGAGGAGGAGGAGAGACAGGACGTCTTGAAGCATTTTTTAAATGTAATTTGATATCTAGTACTGTGTACAAATATGTGTCTAAAGCCCTTCTCCTGTCAGCCAATGCACTAAATATGTTCCAGTGCCGCAGAATAAAAAATCATGCGCTTTACCACCAGTTCTGAAAAAAGTCCTACAGGAAACAGTGCACTGGATCTGTCCCTGCACATGCTCAGTGAATATAGACAGCTGCACAAAATACGCATCATGATGGTCATTAATGTCAATACACCAACAAATATGAACAAATAACCAAATAAATATGCTGTGTATGTGTATATGTATACAATAAATTGATGGGGACATCATGGTGGAAAAGTGATCTGGGATGCATGCCATGTATCTGCAGAATCACTGGTTTGTATCCAACAGGGCACCTTTGTTGCATCACACCTCTCTCTGCGCATCTTTCCTGTCTTCTTCTGTGCCGACAAGAGGATTGTGCATGTCTAGTATTTTCAGGAATTTTTGCATCCTTTATAAGATTAAAGGGACATATTTTGGGATAAAATATTAATTGATGGTCTAAAAACTTAAAAGTCAAAGTATTACATCTCATGATCCTGACATTTGAGATGTGCCTTTCTAAATAACTAGTAAAGAAATTGCAATGCTTGATGATGTCATTTACAATGTGATGTCAATGTACATTTGGCAGGTGAGTTGAAACAGAGCCTTGGAATTGTGTCTAAAGGCACACTATGCAGGAATTGTAACATTCATATTTGACCTCTCGGTCCCAGCGTAATGAAAGTGAACGCACAATCTCCCTACCGTTTTGGAACGAGCTTTGTTCACTTGGTGTTTCACCTTGCCATATATTTGCGCTTTTTTAGGTGCCGTCTCTGCTGCTTTCACAGCTATGTGACCAAAGGGTGACACAGAGAAACATCTGGAACTTTCAAAATACTTGCAGAGAGCCAAGTCTCAGATACAGACACCGCAATACACTTCTATCTAGGGGTGTGACAAGATCTTGTGCCACGAGATCTCACGTGATTAAACTTGACGATATTTCTCAGTGCGTTAAAAATTTGTCTTGTAAGATTTGTGAGCTATCCAAGCTTCTATTTGTGACCTGTGGGGGCAGTAAAAGGAAAAGAAGAAGAGGAGGAGAAGGAGGGGAGGCAGCAAACAGCCAGAATGACGTCGCAGGGGCTCGTTATGAAGAGTAAGAACGAATCGAAGTCTCTCCCAGGTGCAGAGCCGGAGTCTGCAAATTGCTAATAGGCTAACAGTTAGCTCTGTAGCAGTATAGTGTGTATGTGCTGCTGCTGCAGGAGTTGTTCACTTAGCGATCTCTGTTTGTTTACAACAAGCACCGGACACTCTGTGCACAGTTAGCGATGCCGGTTAATTCATGATCACTATGTTTATGATCAGCGGAGATGCTGTGCATAATTAGCCATGCTGCTTTGTTAATGATCAGCTGCTGATGTTGTGCACAGTTAGCGAAGGTGGCCACAGTTGCTTCTCCTGTGTTTAATCCATCGCTTATGTGATCACGGTCGAAACTGTCAATAAACGATTACGCGACGATGGAAAACCATACATCACCTCCGGAGTCTCGTAAATCCCTCTGGGGGCCTTTTTTGTAATGGAGACACGCAGAGTAAGCGGACATTTGAGAGGGCGTGGCCTGAGACTTTCCCGGTGGCCACTCTTCCCCCTAAAGGAATCATGGTATTGTTTGCACTTAAAAAAGAGAGAGAAATATTTTATTTTATTTTATTTTAACTTTTATAAATTTTAGTTTTAGTTTCAATTTCTGGAAGAAGAAGTTAATTAAAAGCTCATGCCTACATCATGCATGTAAAGAGTTATAATAAAACATGATCCAGTCATATACAGTAGTGTTCAAAATAATAGCAGCCCAATGCGACTAACCAGATTAATCCAGGTTTTTAGTATATTTTTTATTGCTACATGGCAAACAAGGTACCAGTAGGTGCAGTAGATTCTCAGAAAACCAACAAGACCCAGCATTCGTGATATACAGCTCTTAAGGCTGTGCAATTGGGCAATTAGCTGAAAGGGGGGTGTTCAAAAAAAATAGCAGTGTCTGCCGTTGACTTTACAAACTCAAAACTATTTTGTACAAACTTTTTTGTTTCTAGGATTTATCAATCCTGTGAATCACTAAACTAATATTATATTTAGTTGTATGACCACAGTTTTTTATAATTGCTTCACATCTGTGTGGCATGGAGTCAACCAACTTGTGGCACCTTTCAGCTGTTATTCCACTCCAAGATTCTTTAACAACATTCCACAATTAATTTACATTTCTTGGTTTCGCTTCAGAAACAGCTTTTTTGATGTCACCCCACAAGTTCTCAATTGGATTAAGGTCCACTCCATAACATCAATGTTGTTGGTTTGGAACCAAGATTTTGCTGGTTTACTAGTGTGTTTGGGGTCATGGTCTTGTTGAAACACCCATTTCAAGGGCATGTCCTCTTCAGCATAAGGCAACATGACCTCTTCAAGTATTTTGACATATGCAAACTGATCCATGATCCCTGGTATGAGATAAATAGGCCCAACACCATAGTAGGAGAAACATGCCCATATCATGATGCTAGCACCACCATGCTTCACTGTCTTCACTGTGTGCTGTGGCTTCAATTCAGAGTTTGGGGCTCGTCTCACAAACTGTCTGCGGCCCTTGGACCCAAAAACAACAATTTTACTCTCATCAGTCCACAAAATGTTCCTCCATTTCTCTTTAGGCCAGTTGATGTGTTCTTTGGCAAATTGTAACCTCTTCTGCACATGCCTTTTTTTAAAGGGGGATTCTTGTAAATAGATTAGCTTCACACAGACGTCTTCTAACTGTCACAGCACTTACAGGTAACTCCAGACTGTCTCTGATCATCCTGGAGCTGATCATTGGCTGAGCCTTTACCATTCTGCTTATTCTTCCATCCATTTTGATGGTTGTTTTCCATTTTCTGCCACGTGTCTCTGGTTTTGCTCTCCATTTTAAAGCATTGGAGATCATTTTAGCTGAACAGCCTATAATTGTTAAGTGGCAAGTTTTCCCCTCTCCAATCAACTTTTTAACCAAAGTACGCTGTTCTTCTGAACAATGTCTTGAACGACCCATTTTCCTCAGGCTTTCAATGAGAAATGCATGATCAACAAGTGCTGGCTTCATCCTTAAATAGAGGCCACCTGATTCACACCTGTTTTTTCACAAAATTGATGACCTCACTGATTGAATACAACACTGCTATTTTTTTTAACACCCCCTTTCAACTAATTGCCCAATTGCACAGCCTTATGAGTGTGCATATCATGAATGCTGGGTCTTGTTGGTTTTCTGAGAATCTACTGCACCTACTGGTACCTTGTTTGCCATGTAGCAATACAAAATATACTAAAAAACTGGATTACTCTGGTTAGTCACATTGGACTGCTATTATTTTGAACACTACTGTATTGTGTCATTGTAGTTTTCTAAAAATCTCGTCTCGTCTCGTTCTCGTGAACCCAATATCGTGTCTCTTCTTGTGAGCTGAGTGCATCGTCACACCCCTACTTCTAGCAGGTCTTAAAAATGATTGAGAAAGATTATTTTTGTACGAGTTTTGGAAAATTTAGTATACGTTTGAAGGGACAGTTGTTCACCCTAACATTAAAAACTATTTTCTTTGGTATGGTATGTATGGTTCCTGCATAAAAAGTGCTCACATCAAGGTATGTGGATAGTCTTGAGTAACAAGGTCAGGATTCCTAGAAAAAAAAAAGAAAGTGAAAGAGACACTGCTGTTGAGTTTTTAAAATCTGTTTTCTTTGGCGCTTTTCTGCACCACAAGCGGAGTGCCATATAGTTCCATTTTATTCAAAAGAGGGCGGACATGTATACAGCTGATATCTCCAACACTCTGCAAATCACACCAAAATAATCTAGATGGATAAACAGCACGACAGGAAAGAGGGAAAAAAAATATTTGGGGGTGAACTGTCCCTTTAAGTAGACAAATGTAAATGTAAATTGTATGGCAAAAATTGTAAAGAAAAAGAGGAAAAGGAAAACTAAAATACAATAGTAAGACTCCAAAACTTTGCACTATGCATCATCTTAGAACCATATGTTAAACTTTAAGTATCCATCTGTGTATTGCATCATATAAACATACCTTAAACAAATGGGTGTCCACCTGATTTTGACACCGTATGCAGCACCGGGAATACAGCTAAACATACAGCCTGATGCCTCCAATCATTGCAGCTGGTGTCATTATATTCTTCAGCTTTTTTATTTTTTATTTTTCCACCACAACTAGTGAAGGGCAATAGCTTCATTCTAAGTGGAATATGTTTATCCTTCACAAATGTCAAACTGTTGTTGTCACAGTGCCGTCGCTACAACAGCCATGGTGTGTGGCAAGCAATTGCCCCATGGGCATATCACACAAACACACAGACACGGAAACAGCCACGCATGCCCACACACATACAAACACACCTGTAAACATATACCGTGCGCTGGTATGTCACAAACTGTCTCCTCCTCTCATCACATCCATATACATCTCCTCCTCCTTCCCTGCTCTCCCAACCCACCCTCCAATCTGCACGCAGAGCCTCCCCCGATGTTGTGGCCTGCCCGTGACAGTAATTGAGGGAAGCTGGCCGGAACAGTGTGAAGATGGGGGAGAAAAAAGGGAAGGATAGGAGGAGAGAGAGATGAGAAGAGAAGAGGAAGGGAGGGGGAAACCATTCATCTGAGACCCACGGATGTGGAATGGCATATTACAGGTCTAATGTGTAATTAGATAGATAGGGAATAAGGTCAGTGTGCTCTGAGAGGAGGAAATTGCTGTTGGCACAGTGCCATCTAGCGGCCTCATCATCAGGTGGACAGTTGTGGAATGAATAGGGATCGAATTAGGAGTTAACAATGATTTATGACATATTCTTCACCGTCTGCAAGAGGGATTTCTCGTGTGATTGTTTGCTTCTCAGACTGTGTGCAGACTCGCTGTCACATGCGCTGCCAGACAATGTGGCATTTGTTCATTATCGTCATGTGAATGTTGCACCGTTGGCCATCTGATTCATATCATTTTAAAACTGAAACTTTGGTTACTTTAATGGTAACAAATTAGATCCTGGTTTGGAGAAGATTAAAGAACTCTTAATTTCACCATGTTTTATGAGGCAGACAGAGACACATAAAGACCACAGTGTCTTTGTACTTGTATGTCCGTCTGCCCGCGCTCATGCTTGTGTTTACATGTTTGCTATGGTAATGCTGCCGTTGCTGCCTGCTTCCTGACGACAGGTGTTTGGTCCAGACCTCTTGGAGACAGTTAGATCACATGACAGGAAGCTGCTTAAAGCTGCTGGGCAACTTGTAAACACAGAGAAATTACCATCCTGGGGGCAGGGAAGTGTTCTCTCCCTGCATTTACAAGCCCCATGTAATACATGTTTGTGCAGCTTTAAGCAGCCTGTCTGCAAAACTACAGATGTGTGTTCATATATTATATATATATATATTTATTTCCATAAAAGGTCATGGTATGCTGAAATTAGTTTTAGTATGTACATAGAAATTGTATACCATACAGGCATACTTTTTTCATGCATCACAAGTGTTGTATTTTTCATATTGAAAAGATGAACAAAATTTTAAAAAAAACTTCAGTAGATGTATACTTTCCAGAAACACTTCTTCAACACCTGAAACACTCCCTCAGACAAAAAGATTTTGCTAAATCATCTATCTAATTTAGACAAAGATGTTAGAAAAAAAACTGAATAAATATGTTATAAAGATGACATTACAGAGTGTCTCAGACCAAAAGGGCTATTTATATTAGATAACTTTTAGTATAATGTGCTTACCTTAATTGCCTTAGTTCTTGCCTATAGTTTCAATTCTAGTCAGCAATGACATTTTTTCTTGTTTTTTTAATCCCCCCCAAGATTTTGGTATCGGAAGAGTTTCTGTTCACAGTCCGATTAGCATTGACCAAACACGTTTGAACAGGCTTCTGTTGACTACAGGTAAACAGTACATGTGGAGAGCAAATGAGGTGGAACATATTGGCCAAGGTAAAATCTCAGATCCCATCGGCTATCATCTGACAGTGATTTTACTGTTTTCTGTAATTATTTGTCTATCTTCATATACATTTACATAGATTAGCCAAAATGTTGTCTGGACCTAAAACACAGACAAAAAGTATTGACTCAGTTGCTTATCGGACTGTTAACAAGGACCGGTGAACAGAAGAGGAAGTGTGCCCAGACATCCGTTAAAGGGGGAATCCAGGGAAGTACCACAAGTAATGAAGTCGCCATTAATATATGGCATCTTTTTACAATAGGCGAGGAACGAATGCTAGCTGTGCTGAGAAGTGTACATTTTCTACTTTTACCTTATGTGAAACGTTTTATTTTTTGGACAATGTCTAGGAGCAAAGCACTATTAGCTAAAGCAGCAGATATGAATTGCCACTGAAAAAGGGGGGCAGGTGTGTCTATATATAAATAATAATAATAATAATAATAATAAAATAAAATAAAATCTTCTATCCTGATACAGGAAATTTCATGTCTAGATAAGGATATATATCACGAAAGAACATGGGTTCTGATAATTCAATAAATAAATAGTTTATATGGGCTACACGGTGGTGTAGTGGTTAGCACTCTGGCCTCACAAGAGGGTCGCCGGTGCGACTCCGACCTGTGGCTCTTCTGCGTGGAGTTTGCATGTTCTCTTGTGTCAGCGTGGGTTCTCACCAGGTACTCCAGCTTCTTCCCACAGTCCAAAACCATGCACTTAGGTCACTATTTTTGTCTACTCCATACTCCATGTTAGCCAAACAGCATCTCTATTGTTCACTCCTGCTTTGTTCTTATAGCAAGGATCAGAATGTAAAGTGTCGTCCCAATGAGGTAAATATTGAGGTGACGCAGTTCAGCTACAGAATTGATTGAGAAAAATATATATTACAACTTTATTTTGTTGTTATGGCCCTAGTTCTAAGATTTCTTGCTTATGGATGAATATTTGTGTGTCATGGTGATGTTTCAAATGCCAACAATTCTGATAATTGATAAATCAATGAAGTCATTTGTCCAGCAAATATTGGACACATTTCCTGGTTCCAGCTTCTTGAACGTGAGAATTTCCTCCTTTTCTCGACATTGAAAATCTTTGGATTTTGGACTGTTGTCAGATGACATCTGGGGATCTAGGAAACAATTCAAAAAATGTTTTAATGTTTTCTAGACTAGATTAATTATTTTTAAAAAATCAAGTGATCAAAATAAAGTCATTAGTTGCAGTCTAAACAGTAACGCTTTTATCGTTCGTTTGATCTTTACAAGCACTTTGCAGTCTGAAAAGTTATTTTATGAGAACGAAATTAACCCTAAAATTTAATTATGCATGGCAAACCACACAAAGTACTGTAAGAAGCACTAAAAGAAAAAAATGCAATTGCTGCTAGGATTAATGCCGGACTGCTGATTCCTAAACACTCTGTCTAAACACTCCCAAATCAAACCTCTCAGCATATTCACATGTAACTTGCAAATGTCAGTGTGCATGTTTATGTTTGTGTGTGCGCATGTGTGTGTGCATGTCCACGCCAGCACACTCGTCTATCGTTCTATTACATGGGCCAGTGACTGCGCCATCTCTCCAGTTTCACCCCTCTGCTCTCCCAGACGTCTCATATTGCCCGGAGGGATGGTGTTGATGTGGGAGGCAGAGAGGAGTGGTGGGGGTGGTGGTGGGGGGGGTGACTACACACATTATCTGTGTCTGAGAGCAGCTCAAAACTGCACGGCCACAGCCTCTATCTCCTCTCTGCTGACTTCAACATCCAACATTTGGTCCCAATAATCTCACATTTCTCTTGATCGCTGCTCATTGGCAGCAGTTCATTGTGATAGGAAATAACTTCTTTATTCACTGAGACATAACAAGTGAAGAGGCAGTGCTGAGAGATGCAAATGTAAAAAGAATCTTAATAGCTTACAGTCAGATAATCGTGTTCAATTTTTTTAAAAGCCTTTATATCGCAAACCTTCTGCCAAGTGCAATTTGTCAGTTTTACTCAAAAATATACTCAGCTGCAGATTATTCTATGATGTAAATGTCTTCATAAAACATCATAATTAGTCCTTAACCATACCTATATTTATCACAAAACTGTAAGTATATCCACACAAGTGGGAAAAAAAGCAACATTTCACTACATATCAATCAGATGGCCTTGGTTTTATTTAGAATCAATTGTGCCCCCTGGTGGTCAAATGATAAATAAGCCACAAATTCAACTACAGTAGAGCAGAGCTTTTAAAAAAAAATGTATTAGTTAAGGCAAAGCGAGTAAAGGTGAAGGTGATGGAAAAGTAATAAACATAAAGATAACTGCCATTTAAAATGTAATGACTGCCAGGTAAGGACATTTTATACCAATTAAAGTCTTATCAAAAGGCAAAGGTCGGTCATTAAAGATGAGTTCGCAGAATAAAACTCATGATTTGTCAAATCATCATTTCATAGATGACCATTGGACTCAATATTGGCTTATCATGTGATGTTATTCTGATAAGGCTGGTACGTTTCGTTTTCTGTTCAGTTAAGTATTTATTTTTATCATCATTATGATTAACTTTACATACAAATGGGTTTTCAGATGTAACGATACAACATTCACCCCTTAGCGTTCCTCCCCATTTTTTTAAGAGATTTGGGTGTAAGTGAACAGGGGATATTTAGGGGGAGATAGCAGGTCAACAGTAGATGTCACACAGAAGTGGTGAACACCATCTGAAACTGGGAACCTCAAGATTATTTTGAGATGGAGCTCAGCACTGTGTGTTAAGTTTTAGTATTTAATCTGTAATAAATGTATTTATTAAACTATTTAATAAAATGATTTAAGTGTATAAGGGGTTGGAGTATATGAAGTCCATTCCCATGCTCAAATATATCTCATAAGATGTTTCAGCAAGTTTTGGGTTGATACCATTTGTTACACAGATCAAGAATTGATCAAAATGGTCAAAAAAATCTTTCACAATATCACATCTAGACACCAAGACATTGGGGAACACCATAGGAAGATCCATGCTGTGATTTGGTTTCAAAAACTTTGACGATTGAGGGAGTTTCTCCACCGTTTTACAATAAAGAATTATTCAATATCCATTTTCTTTATACCTAGGAAATCATCTTCTGAATGCTCTAGGTCTCTAGTTTGTTGTTGTAAAGTTTCATGAGCTTGTGATTATCTTGGAGGTTACAATTTATGCAATTCCGGGACCCAAATATGCAGAAATGTTCAAACACAATGGGCGAAAATAACACATTTATACTGCATGAGAAAGTCTTCATGGTTTGTCATAAAGTGGGCACTCTCAAAAAGGAGGGGAGACTCATGGGAACCCATAGAACCCATTTTCATTCAGATTTATTAAAGTCAAGGGATCCTTTAAAAAATGGCCATGTCAGGTTTTCCTGCACAAAAAAATTAGCATTCCTGAGTGTTATTTCACTGATGCCTGCCAAGATATCATGACACCAATGGAATAAGATCTTTTAGTGTCAGATGATGCCAATATCTTACCAGTAGCTTTAAAACAGATTATTTTAAGAGGCCGGCAAAAATATCTGCAGGCTGTCGGAAGTAAACTGAAGAGATTAACTTGAATATTCTTTCTTCCTGATTTATCGGCCTCATGTTCTTCCTGTGACTCAACTACAGTGTGTAGCTTGTTGAATATTGCTAATTCGTTGTGCAAGAATTGTGTGCTGGTTTTAAAAAAAAAGAAAAAATATCTGATTTTGTGTGCCTAGGCCTTTCTTTTCTTCTTGCTGTGGTATCAAAAGTATCTTTCTTCATACTAGTATTGTATTAAAGTTAAAAAAAAATCGGATATCGTGACGACCTTAAGACCTTGGTCAGGCCCTTTTTTAATCTTCCGGCATCATTTCCTCTGTATACAATATTGTTTTTCGGGTGATGGTTCATCCGGATCGCACCACACTGTATCTCCTCTGAGTAATCGTCTCAAATCCACTCAGTGAACGCCCCCGCATGCACTCAACCAATGGCAAACACACAGGAAGCAGGCAGTATGAGCAGAACTGGATTTCTCTGGAGGCGGCTGATTTTATGTGGACGGGATTCACAGTATGGAGAAAACGGAAACTTTGATTCTTTACTTCACCAACCTCATAATCCATCAGTGTGAGAGCAGACTCCCAATTCTGTCGGTAAGAAAAACTAAAGAGGAGAGACGACTGACCGCACCCTCAATGCTGTGCATACACTTCTGCTGGATCCCAGCATTTTATCTTCTCTCCATGCTCTGTTCTGTAAATAATAAAACACACTGGTTGTTCTTTTTTATCTCTAATAAGGTGTGAGGGTTTGAATTGTGTCAGAAAACACCCAAAATATCAACCACGTACTTGCAGCCATCTAGGAATGTTCTAACTAATCATTCCTGTGATATTAAAGTCAGACATTTCAATTATGCTGCTTCTTAACCGAGCATGAAGGCATGTTGGCCACCCACACACCTCTGAGAGCGGACATAACTAGCTTTGGCCGGAACTCATTGAGGGGAAGAGCTGATCTGATGTAACAGTACTGAAAAACCTCAAGGTACATCAGTGGAAGAAAAGGCCTATTCAAACTGCTGCAAGCTGTTCAACATGGATAAAGTCTGTTTTTAACCTCACTGTGTTGCATATCTGTTTTTAAAAAGTCAGTATCATGTAATATCAATGTCTTCTGGTAACAAAGTGAAACTAATGTTAAGCTGTCCTGCTTAACAACCTGCACTAAAACAAGGCCAAAGCTCTAACGCCCTGTCAGAGTCCGTCAGTCTGGTTGTATCATCACAAATATAAAAAATACGAAAAATGAAAATAGCCGGATGCATTTACACTGACAAAATGTGAAAAAAACGAAACAAAGTGCTCCCATTAGCTCATAAACATGCCATAAAGCTGGTGGTTTTGTTTGTGTAAGCATATGATATAAGGTGCTGCCTGTAATCACTGTCATAATAAGGTGGAATGATGTCACCTCCGTGTTAATCATTATCCAACCTTGGAAGTACTCAAACGCTGCTTTTATTACCCAGTGTGTTTTCATCCTGTCCACATCCTGGAAAAATAAATAGCTGTAAAATGACTATGCAGCGCGTTTTAATATCTCCAGACAGAATAAAGGAACTAAAACTTGCTCAATATTAACATGTGTCAGACCTTTGACCCCAGACACTTCTTGTTTTTATTTTTCGGTCTCATTCTTTCCATGTGTCTATCTGTTTCAGCATGAGTGTCGAGGTGGCCCAGTGGCTCGAGACAGTCATATGTGGGCGGTGGCTGCTCCGTGTGCATGTGACTGGCACAACACAAAAACAGCAGTGGAAGAAAAGCCTGAGTGCTCTCAGCTACCTCCCTCCCTCCGTCCCTCCCTCTCTCCCTCCCTCCACGCTCTGCTCTCTGTCTGCAGCCGCGTCCTAGAAAATCTGTGGCCTTATATGCCTCTGACACACTCACAAACAGCTTATTGATGTGTGTTTGTGATGAAATGGGACCAAGGGTGGCACACATTACACTCAGCAGCTACTCTCCGTGGTGTCTAGTTCACCAGACAAAATCTGAAACACTGAGGTTTACTGTGCTTACTGTGTTTGACAAGCAAACACTACATACTATATGGATATTAAGACTATAAATGAATATTTGCATGAAACTGTCAATTCATTTTTCATACTTAAAGGACTACTTCGCTCCCAAAATGACAATTTGTATATTAATTAGTCAGGGTTACTTTGAATTCTTTAAAAAAAAAAAATGTTTTACTTGCATTCCTCCATGTCAAACGAAGAATCTTAAATTGGAGAAAATCCTTGATGAAGTGAAGTGAATGGGGGCAAGTTTGACAACAGTAAAACTATAAAAAAAAAACATCTGCTTACAAAGTCTCACACAACTCGTGCAGTATAATATAAGTCTCATTTATACAGTTGTACTCAGCTTCTCAAACACTTGTGTTGAGAAGCATGAGACAGTTGATGAGCAAGTGATTGAAATTGTAAGGTTCTATTATTTGGAAAGTAGTGAACATACGACGGAATATATGTATATGTATTATACGGTAAACGCCCCAGTATGCGGGGGCGTTTACTGCATGAGTTGTTTGAGAGTTTGTAAACAAAGTAAAATATTGTTTTGCTATTGTTTAACGCTGACACCATTTACTTAAATCCCTTAAAGAGTTTCCTTCAAGAATTCAAGGTAAAACATGGTGAGTAACTCATATATGTTTGGGTGAAATATCCCTTTAAGAGAACAAGACCAGAAACCATTTCAAATGACGGCATCAGATTTCGTAAAAAACAATAACAGGCTCTCGCCAGGAGTGAAAACACATTTCCACTAAGGACTGTATCACACCATTGTCCTACATCAAATTGAGAATATGTTAAAATGGTGTTTACAGAAAAATGTGACACCACTTTTACCACAAGAGTATGATTCAGCATCAGTACCAAGACAACACATAACCTTTCCACCGTGCTTGGCATTTGGTGCCTAAATGAACACTGCAATAGAAGCAGGAAAACATATATTAAAATACAACAATAATTGCACCAACCTTCAGTGGATATTAAATGTGTCACTGCCATTTACCATCAACATACACTGAATTTTCAATCTAATTTGCCATAAAGTATGCAAGCGTTGCTCTAAATTGTCTTGTGACAAAAAACTAAACCTTGGGAGGAATCTCCTATTTAGATTTGAACAGCCTAAATTAGAATGAAATGCATCACAAACAGAAAATAGCACACTGCCGGGTAGATAACCACATTTTATTTGGAAGTTGTTTCGCAGAATGAGCCCAGTCTGGTTAGAGACTGATTTGCCAGGAGGCCTTTTAATCTAATACACACTGTGATGTGACTATTAAATATAAGGAGGTCGCTTCAGCTTGTAAATTATCTTTAACATGACAGTATGAGCACTCCGTGATCCAGTATCTGGTAGAAATGTGTCACTTTGGTAACACTTTACAATAACCATCATTTATAAATGGTAAACAGATAGTTTGTTAATGTTTAATCATCATTTATAAACCGTATATAGGCCATTTAGAATTGTAAATACATAATTTATTAATGTTTAACTAACTGCATCATTTATAAACGGCAAATAGATGGTAAATTAATGTAAGTTTATAGTTACTTTACCATGAACAAACAATTAAATTATAATTAATAGTTTATTAATAGTTTTAGTTGCACTCATTTTAACATTTTTAACACCATATTAAGTATATCAATGATTTTTTAAATGATTCATATAACTTTAAGAAATTGGTTGAAATTTTTTTAAGATTAAATATGTATAGCACTTTGTTAATGTTAATAATTGGTTTATAAACCATCTATAAACATTATTTAGTTGGTTATTGTAAAATGTTACCGTCACTTTTGCCAAGCGATCAAACACAGTCCAGTTGGGTTTCAAGACGCCATGCCAAGGTCAAATTCACTTCGAAAAAGTAAGACAAAGCACTCACTGAACTACATTTGTGAGGCCATTTCCTCATAGATAAATTGATTTCTTCCTAATTAAAAAAAATTAGATGATTGAGAATCACAACACTGCTTTAAAATATAAATTATTGAGAAAGATATTCAATAAACAAATAAATTCTGGCTCAGCATAGTGCTATCAGCTGTATTTTGGCAAATGCACAAGATGAGTAAAGAAGGAAGTATTTAAGGCTCACTGCGTATTATGACTGAATGAATAGATCGATTATGTGCGTCTTAAAAAGTTAACTTGAGTATGAAACAAAGCCTTCCCTTTGGAAAGTGTTGGGGGGGGGGGACTTCAAAGCAAAAATGCCATCATAACAAAGGCTTTATCGGCAATACAGTACACTGGATTGTGTGTGTTTAACCTAAGTCGTGGTTTGTGATGTGCCTTTGATGTAATGTGCAGTCTGCAAATAGTGCAGGAAGGACTAGACCAGTGTGAAGGTCTTATCGGGACATGAGTCAAACCGAACCTTAACAGAGAACTTCATTGAAATGTTGTGCAATTTCACCCTGTGCACCCCAAGCGGTTTCAGGGCATTTAAAAAAAAAAAAACAACTCACATTTGCTCACTGTGGTCTCATTTTTCACTGCATTATGCAAATCCTGCACCTCAATGGAAACAGTAGTTTAGTAGGGAGAAGTCACAAATGTCTTTTTGTGCAGTCTAACACAGCTAAAAAGCCATAAATCATTTAAAAAAAGAATAAACACAAGATAAATTTATTCGATAAGTTGTTACAGCCTGCAGTTCAGTTGAAGTTTTGCCGAATTTCTGTCATGTGACTGCTGGTCTCAGCCGAGTCATTCGTGGCTTCCTAGTTGCGCTGAGAAGCACAGAATTTAATGCTTTTTATAGAATGTGGTTAGTGCAAATGGTTTCTTTTTGACGAGATTTTTAAATTACATGTGTAGAATAAAGTGACGAGCAGCACTACCACTATTTTAGGTTTAGATTCGATCATTTTTCCTAGCAAAAGTGTTTGCCACACATGATTCGTTCAAGGACCGTCGGAAATTTGAAAATCTGATAATAATTTCAGTTTTTACAGTTCCTGGTTATGATAAATGTTGTAATGTGATTTTTTTTACAAAGAAAACATGCCTTTCATTCCCGGTGGTGGGTTGTAGTGTTCAGAGGGTTAACTGATGTTACACCACAAGTTTAAAAGCAGTAAAGTAATAATCTTTTTAATTATCTGGTAAGTGTCAGTTAAGACACAAATGACATCAGGCAGATGTAATAAAAAAAAGTCAAAGTCCAGTGTGTAAGCAGGGTAGAGCCTCTACTTATAACAGCATTGTGAAATACCACATATTGTGTCGAATTGCAAACCAGCAATGAGAGGCTATCAATAAACGTGTGTCTCCACAAAGACATTAGAAAAATAGCATCACAGTGTCTGCTGATACAACTGGATGGGGGCAAAAGCCCAAGTATGAAGTTATTGACATACTTCACATATTTTTGTTTACATCTGGCTGATAATGAAGAGGCTGAAAATAGCATTTAATCTTACTATTTGACATTAACTACTAAATGTGTTCAACATGAATGAAAGTTTTCTGTGTGCACAAGCCCACTCTTTGATGTGGAAAATAAATGACAGACAAAGAGTAAACAGAAGGAGAAAAAAAGCATGTTAGAGTTGAATGTATCATGTTGTAAAATCTGGCAAATTTTAACCATGTCCAAATTTAGTGTGAATGCATGTAATTCAAGTATTAATGTGAAATGCCAAGTGCTAAATATATCGGCAATCAAAAGGGCAGTACAATAAAACCATTTAACACGAGTAGTAGAAGGGGGATTTCAAATGAACAGTCAGCAGGAGGTGATTTCATTCGTCAGGAATCAGAGCATAGGTATTCCCCTTCTCGGCTGCAGAGGACAGTGGTTTGGACTGGGCTGCAGTGTTAGTATGCCAAGCATGGCTCGAGAATGAAGTGTGAATGATAAGTAATAAAAAATAACAAAAACGGAAATACCAATTCAGGGTAGAAGTTGAATTCATTCATTTTAAGAAGCCACATGCAATAACATCAAAATACCAAGCAGCCGTCTGAGGTATGTAACTCTGAGGAGGTTCTGTGAGTAACACCATATTAAAGCTTTGACAGATTACAATGATGCCCACATCACTACTGACCACGCTTTTTCAAACTAAGCTGCTAAATTTAGCTATGAAGAGGAGGACTAAAGCATTTTTTCTGACCAAAGAACGTTCCAAATGAACTGATGTCATACAGTCAAGCCCAAAAGAAAAACCGCTGAGTACGACATGTTTGATGATGGCCTTGTTATTAAAAGCAAGCTTTAATTGTCCCCTTCAAAGTCCCTTTCTTTCACTGCGTAAAACAGTGATCTGTTTATTTTCCATACTTTAAACAAAACATAAAAGGCATATGCCATAACGTCTGTAATCATTGACAGTGCCCTTTTCTTTTTCCACACCAAACACATACACATACACAGAAATTCGCAGACACACATGCGCGCGCACCCAGGGGGACTTCCAGGCCAACACACCTCCACCCACACTCAAACCTCCATCACTACAGGCTGCAAACCCTGAGACGAACATACATTCCACACAGGTCTGCTCACATTTATACAGATAAACTAAGAATTAAGGCTATTGACACACAAAACCACACTCCATTATTGCCGAGCCCACTTCCAAGTACTGTATACGACCAAACACTGCTAGAGCTGCAGACAACTGGTGTTACATCAAGTCAACACACACAACACTTAAATTTTGTGCTACTTTATACTATGACTTTCTTAAATTTTTCAAGGAAGTTTGTATATTTTATTGCCCCACTACATTTATTTGACAGCTACAATTAAATTGAAGATGATATTTTTTATATACAAAACAGATGATCAATTAATATAAATATTATAACTTGGAATACAGTATGAAGTATGAATAATAATAATAATAATAATAATAATAATAATAATAATAATAATACAAATTGCTGCTGCATAATTAAAAAAAAATTTAAATATCATTAACAAAGTATATATACTTTTATTTTTTTATATATAACTTTAAATGGCATTTTTTTAAAATTATATTTGAAATTATTTAATTGATCTAGAGTATTTCTACACTGTGTTTTGAATTATGTTATGTAAGCTTATGATGTGAATACTGATTCCACCACTGGTAAAAAATAAAAATAAAAATTGAATTATTAAATAGTGAATTTGATATTTGGTGTAAAAACTAGGTTGTAATTCCACATCTAGAGGAGATACATATTTTATTGCCCTGACTACTTGGAGTAATTAAGGCATAAGTGATTAATTGGTGGCTGATAACCTGCTGAAGTGACAACTTAAACTTAAAAGATCATTATTTTAATTTGTGCCAACACGTGTCACTTGGAATGTAGCATTGCTCGACATTCATACCACTAATTAAATCAGAAACTACTCAGCTGCCCACAAGTCTGCTGAATAATCAACATTCCAATAGTGATACTTGTGTGGGTGTGTCACACTAGGAAACTAAAGGTTGATGAGCATTTTTTTGTCTCAGTACACTTTGTTATGACAACGTTCTAAACCCAGCTCCATCCCTCCTTCAATCTAAAGTGATGTATTTTATTTTGAAACAGTGGTGTGGCTAGCAACCATCATTCCATCTATGACCAACAATCTATCCATCCTCACCTCACACAACACACATTTCATTTACTAATCAATTATAGGTCACATTCCTAGCGAAACGCCTAGCACAACGTGTTTGTGTGGTTGTCTCTACATCACGTGTAATTATTGGAAATCATTCAAAAGAATTCATGGCAGTGGTTAAGCAGGTTAAACAATGGAGAAGCATTATAGTTTCATAATGACTTATGAATGACTTGACAGTTTCAATTGTTAAGGCACACACAATTGCTACCTTTGTTTCTACATTTCTCATACATTAACAGATGTAGAAACTGCTGTTTTACACACAATAGCTGCTGTCTTTTCAATCATGGAGGCATCCCAGTCATTTTGTGAATGGCCTCTAATTAAATGATGCATTTGGTCCACTACTCTGTGAACACAAATCAGCTGTCATATCAGTAACCTGTTATAAAATCTATTTTTGTCTGCTCTGCAAAAACTAACACACTTTTATTTTAGCTTGTTTCAGTTTGGCACAGGTATTGTTTTATATTTTAGGTATTTAAGAGCCGGTAGAGAGTTTGGATTACTAACAGAGCAAACCATATACCTGCCTTGGAGTCCCAGAGCTCCAGAGGCCCACAAGAGCTCCAACCACTAAAGCTCAGCGATCATGATCAGGGTGCTTTATTACACCATGTACAATCCATCCGGTATTCTGGTTTGTTTTTCTAAGTCTCCATTTTCCATTATCATCCTGCTATTCAAAATGTTCTGAGGTGACAACAAAAAAAAGAAGAAAAATAAACTTAATTATTTCTTTTACTCTTCAATATTTATACCAGATCATGAGGCTTCATCACACACATACTCACTTAGGAGTACTTACATTTTATGCTACCATATAAAAAGTATGCAGACAGAAAATGTGCATACTTTTTACCCCACTTTATTCATTTGACAGCTATAATTAATTTGAAGATTACAATTTTTATATACAAAACAGATGATCAACTATTAAAAATACAACTGGACAGTATGAACCCAACAAAATCAAACTTGCAGAATTGTTATCAAAAGTAAAATTAACTTATATATTTATATTACTTATCAATATTTATACAAGATCATGGGGCTTCACCACACACATACTCACTTAGAAGTACTTAAATTGTATGCTTCCTTATACTATGCCTTTTTTTTTTTTTTTTTTTTTTTTAGAAAATGTGCTATATTATATACCAGATCATGAGGGTTAATCATCGACTGTGACATGCATTTGACTGACAAGTACGTCTCAACTCTAAAGCCAAAGGAAAATTAAAATAAACACCATCGAGCATGTTGTCTGATTGTCTGATGATTTTTTTTCCGAAATCATCTCCTCATGACTCCGGCCACCTATGGTAAAATCGCCTACTTCATCAGTTGATCAGATCATGTGATTTTACCCCTTTAAGATAATGGCCTATGTCAAGTGTGTGAATTAAGCGGATTTATTATGCCTAAATCAAAATAAAATGGGACTTAGGCAATTTATCGAACATGCCTTCGTGACTTAAGCAAGATATGGTAGCACTTTATTTTGAAGGTGTCTACATAAGAGTCACACAAGCCTTTCATAAACATGACATAAGATGTGTCATGAACATTAGTGACACTTTGAAGTAACATTAATGCTCATGATACTTGTCATGTCATGTTTCTGACAGGCTTGTGTGACTCTTATGTAGACACCTTCAAAATAAAGTGTTACCATATCTTGCTTAAGTCACAAAGGCATGTTCAAAAAATTGCCTAAGTCATTTATTTCTCTTAAGTTACATAATTTACACACAGTGTTATTACTATGCCAATAGCCATCCTTTGTTACATCCTTTTTAAGTGAAATGATCAAAAAATGTCATATGTTGCACTTTTGTTTTTTTGTGTTTCCTGCAAAACTTGAAAAAATGAGTAAGGCGATTATTTTTACAGGGTGATCATGCATATCATGCAAGTAGATTAGCTTAACCCCGTAACACCAACACCTAGCATAGTTATAAATAATCACGTTACAGCAATCAAGTGTGATTCGGTAGCCTTATATCTTACCGTGGGTGGCCCAGGCGGTGTTGCTTGGAGTTGAATATGGCGATGACCTCATTATCATCCAGATAAATCAAGTTGGAAAGACGAGTGTTGCTCATTGATGACCGGAGACGCGTTTTAATCCTGTTTGTTGTGGAAAATCGTCTCTCCACACTGCGAGATATCACAGGGAGTTTGGCAGTGACACTTAGGAGTGAATTCATATTCAGCAAATTATCTTGGGAGCAACTGTGAAGTACGTCCATGATGGAAGAACAGGTGAAAATACAGAGTTGCTGTGGTCGTGATGCTAACACTTCATCCCTGTTGTTTTAGCTTCATGTAAACTAGTTCAATTTAAGATTACCTTATCCCTCGTCACTTTTTTTCGTCAGCTGCACCTTATTTGCTTTGACATGTTAATTGTATAACTTAGTAGCTGCCTTGCTAATTCGAATAAAAGTCGGAATATTTCTGAACAACTCCTTAAATCGCTTAACGACAGCGAGGCACACCACACACAAACTACACGCAACGGTCAAAAGGTCAAACCCCGCCCACACTTGTATTCCAGACTTTTGATTGGTCAGAATATAACAGCGCTGTCTCCAGAAAATAATATAAAATATCATATTAACATTCACAAAAATAGAAAAGCAAAAGTATGATTATGAGGGGCCTGTTCCTTAAATATAGTTTACATAATAAGACTTATTAAAGTTATTCTGATTAATTTTAGTTAGTTCCATCAAGCAAATACAATAGTTCAAATTCAGTTATGATAGTAACTTAAGATAGGAAACTAGTTGAATTTGCTTTATAGTCACAGTAACAGAAATAACCCTGTCTTATCTGGTAAACTCGCTCTAACTGGCCCCATGTATTTTTTGGTCAATCAGGTTGTAGCTTGGTCTATTTCATATGTGACCCCTGGGGACCTCAACTGTTTTTGTGGCTTAAAAGCCTTTAAGTGCATGGACGTATCATTTAAATTTACCAACCTAAGTCATGTGTCACTGCCATAACTGGGGGAAAAAAACATGCCCCTAGAATTGATCTGTTTGTTTGGCTCTTGAGTTTTGTTTATTTTTTGTTGTGTTTTATTTGTTTTTATGCTTTGCTGTTTATAGTCCAAATAACCATTAATAGGGCCCCAGTAGATTAATCTTGTCCCTGAGCCACCCCCAGCAAATTAAACAAGCCATTGCAGAGACTTTAGTGACACTCCTCCTGTTTGGGGTCTTCATCCATTTTGCACTACATGCTTTCTGTTGTCATACTATCTTGTAATTTTGAAAAAAATGTAAAAAACATTTAAAAAAAAAACCTATTGACCTCCATATTGTCACACTGCATTGACTTTACAAACACACCCCAAGCTGTTTTGGGGATTTTGATCACATTATGTGATATTAATGAGCTGATGGGAGTAAGTTCAGTTCCCATGTTTATGCCAAATACATTTGTGCCCGCAACTGAATTTTTTAATTTCTTGTCTGGTTGTCTGGGCATTCCTGAATCCAAGTGTAAAAACATCAAAATCTGAAAAGGGAGTTTTTCTTGATCTTTGAACACAATGGGTGATTAAAAAAAACGTAGTCCCATGGGCCCAAAGATTAAATATTTAATAAGAAGAAAATGGCTGCATCTCAGAAGCTAAAAGGAGCACAATCAGTTATTTGGTATCTATGAACGCAAAACAAGTTGAATATTAAAGATATGATATATGTTAATCACACTATAATCTTTGGGCTCAAATGCTTGTTTAAAGGGGATTCCACATCAATTAAGAATTACATGATGTTACCTTTATGGCCTATGAGAGTTTAATCAATATTTGTCACTCTAAATGCCAGAAATCAGGGAAGTAAGTCTCCAAATTGTGAGGTCCAGAGCTGATTCATAAAAAAATAATAAAAATGCTATGGTTTAAATCCATTGCAGTGTTCTTAGTTTAGAAACAGAAAACGTATTCATATGCCCAGAACATTCCCCTGGGTGCTGTCAGTGCCATTATCTGTGGAGCAGTTCCACACTTTATACTTACAAATTTGAGTTTTAGCACTCTAGTTTTTGGATTTGTGAGAGTTGTTAAAGTTTACTTACATTTTGGGCTGTCTAAGACCATGAAAATAAAATGTATGAATTTTGAAAATGGGTGTAGTTCCTCTTTAAGGTTGCATTCAAGTTAGAAAAGGAAAATAATGTAAATTAGAACATCCAAGTTACAGTTTCCTGACAAATTACACTATATCACTTAAAGCTTTCGAGCTTTATTAAATGGTTAATAGGTGAGATTATTAAATAAAGAAACTAATTTTGTTGAGAGTTTGTAACATTTTGTCGATAGGAGTTGGTTTCCCATCATCTAACCGTCGGATCAAAGAGGAGCAGAAGAGAAAAAAGAGCTGCGTCTGCTGTCAAAACATGCGCATGCGCAAGATCGCGCCACTGCAGCAACAAACAGTGACGTCACCCATTCAAAACACCAGGCTTGTCCAGGCATACACCGACGGAGCGATCTCTCTGGGCAGGGGATGCACGGTTTACTCATCCGACCGAGACAACCTGCGGACCGGATCAGCTGACGAGCCGGGCACGGTTGAAGACCAGCACGCCAGACATCAACACCGAGCCGTAATTTATTCGACCCGCGTTTTCTGGTGTGTTTTGGAGCCGTTGTTGTCCCTCAAATAGTCACCATCGGACTAACTTACCTGTCAAAACGACAAAGTGACACTTTCGCGGACATAATCGCTGCAGATTTCACTGGACATGGAGGATGCTCTGACGACAGCCGCAGCGAATGGAAACACGGCAGATGTGGAGGATCTCCTGCGGGCAGGAGCTCAAGTTAACGGCGTGAACTGTTTTGGACGAACCGCTCTGCAGGTCAGTGTCACCAGAGGCGCGTTATTATCACTCGATAAAAAGACAATATATTTTGTTGCACTTTAAAGTGTTTCCGTGAAACCTCTTTAAATGGCAACCGCTATTTCCATTTGGAGATAACTTTCCAACCGGTGTATTAAAAACATTGTATTTATTTAGCCTACTGAACTCCGCAAAATGACTCGCAGCAGGCGCGTTTTGTGATCAACGCTATCAACTAAAACACTACCCAGCTTTCCTATCGAGGTAAAGTGGCATAATTAATCATCTAGCTTAATAAAACTATGTTTGTATCGAGCATTTTAGTTTCTGCACGAGTTACAACCGTCATACTGAATATCTTTATACTTTGTATTATTACTTTTCGCACTGCATTGTTTTTAATTCGGCTTAAAACCATACGTTTAACTCGTGTGTAGTTGAGGACTAGCTTAGAAGCCTGTAGAGCTTTAAAAGTACAACATATTTTTATTATAACAACGCACAGCTCTTCATAACTCACTTCCTAATTCCAATTTAAATAAATCTAATCTACGTGGGACTTGGGTTTAGGGTTAGGGCCTTCCTCTTAATGTCTCAAATAGCCTATGCTTTTACAGCAGCAAACGAGCTGAATAAAACCTCTCATAGCCAACCAGTATTACCAGAATATATTTTCTCTTTCAGATGAAAGAAAACGAAACTAAATTAATAGAGCGTTGCTAAAAGGCTGCAGCACAGATCAACACAGACGGGATTTCATTATCTTGCTGCATTGTTTTGGTGCGTTAAATGTGCTTTCAGTGGCTCATTATACCCATTTCCATTCAGACATGAGTTCAGATAAATTTGATTGTATAGGCTACTATAATAAGTCTTCTTACGAGTAGCCTATTATCTCGAACTTCAGTTCACAAAGCTCTTAATGGCCAGGTCCTTGCATTTCATTTGCCACGTACATTTCCAAATCTGATTGATAAAATATGTGGCTGGAAATTAAGAAGTTATTTGGGTAGTGTGATTTCATTAAATTGCAGGTAAAACTCCATAATCTGATTCTTGCTGCTCTTATAGTTGGGATATAAATGGATGCTTTAAATTGATCCTGTTTATGTTTTTATTGGCGCAATCAAATCAAATTAGATTCTAACTGCCGGTTATATTCTCATGAAGGTGATGATGATGGGCAGCACGTCGGTGGCTCAGGTGTTATTGAACCACGGAGCGGATCCCAACTTGGCGGACCGTATCACCGGGACCACCCCGCTGCATGATGCAGCCAGGACGGGCTTTCTGGACACTGTGAGGCTGCTGGTGCACTCTGAGGCTGATCCGCACGCCAGGGACAATAAAAACAATCTGCCTATCGACTTGGCCAAAGAAAACGGTCATAAAAAAGTGGTCGATTTTCTGCAGTCGCTGTAAGACTTCTCACTGTGATTTTTTTAAACGGGGACTATGAGGAACTGGGCCTGACAGGCCCTGCAGCCCAAACTAAGCAGTGACTGTTTTGCTGTAAAACATTTATTTATTTATCTCATATTTTCCGCTGAGAGGCATCGTTTTTTTTTTTAACGAAATCGGAGTTAACGAGAGGCGCAGGGTCGCTGTTATGACAAATAACATAAAATTGTTAGAAATATATAAAGCCAGGCTATTCAGGGGTTTCAGTTTACAGCGACATTAATACAGTACAGTATGTTGTGGTGTATAATTTGTCATGTCGACACTAATAATAAAAATAATGGCCCAAGTCATTTTTTTTTAGGTTTTTCAGCATTTTTCAGCAGGCCAGCATTATCATCACAAAAATAATTTTAGGGAAAAAATGACTTTATGCCATTATTTTAGGAAGGTGACGACATTCCTTTTAGCCTACTGTACAAGCGATATCACTTTATATAATGTACAGTTATATTAATATTGATCCAGTAAATTGTTTTTTTTTTTAATAGGATTATTGGTGGGATTTATCATAAACCATGGCCTATAATGGTTACTGTATCTTGAATATTTTTCCATGTCATATATTTAACCAAAGCCTTTCAAAATGTTTTGCACATCGAACATTAGTGTCTAACTGATGCACTTTTCTGTAAGCATTGTCTTTATTCTGCAGACACTTGGTGTCCTACTTCCTGTTTGTACAAATGACGCACTTTAATAAAAAAATATTCAAAGTGTTCTCAGGCATGAAGCAGATTTGAAACGGTAGAAGCTAAGTACATTTAAAAGGTACCATATAATTTGAAGAAGAAGAAAAAACACAATCGATGGTTAGCCTATTTGCCTAATTTCCTATTTATTCAGTTGGGAGTTAAACGTTGTTTGAATTGGCAAGGCCGAACGAGCATTAATAACACCCCTGGGCGAACATTTTAACGTTAGCGACTTAGAGTTCCTTAGAGTTGCTTTTGCTAAACAGGTTTTAATATTGACACAGAGAGGGAGAGATCAGATACAGGCGACAAGCTCATGATCATGTCATTAGCTCTGGCCTCAGGAGACTAAAACACGATAATAGGATCAATGCTAATACAATCATTTATTTATTTACGTTTTGTACTCTACAGGCTATATTTGATTTAAGTATGTTGACTTAAAGCACCAGTAAATTATACTTTTGTGTAGAATAATTATGTTTAAAGTTAAGGGCGTCAGGTTATAGTTGCACCATTAGGAGTTATGGTGAAATGCATTGATGGCTTGAACTACAAAAGGAAGAGAAACAGGAAAAAAGGAGAACCAATAATGTTAATTCATAAACATGACTCATAAAAGAAGCTATGCATCCACGTTTTGGCGAGAAACAGCCTGTTTGAGTTTGAGCCTGCAGTTTTTTGTATGATTTTAGGCTTTATAACACAGAGAGAAGTCACAGTGGGCATAAATAACACCGCTTTGTCCCTCGAAACGTTAGGCGAACGTAGGTTCAGTATACTTCATTATAATTTAACATTGTTGCAAACTGTTTTTCTCAACAATAAATTATGTTCATATCAAACAAAAGGTTGGAGGTTGTTTTTAGATTGTTGGCAAAATTACTTTCAAGGCCAGAAATTAAAATCTGAACTCTCAATTCAAGGGGATATTACAGCGATATAATTTTAATTTATAATTTTTTACTTTTTCTGTTGTGTACACTAGACTTTTTTTTTTCCTTTTCTTTTTTTTAAAGTATTGACTAAGGAGATTTACACACTGTATATTGTCGGGGCATGCCATTAAAGTAAAACGGGAAAAAAAAAACTTGAATCTTAAAAGGGACAGTCCACTCAAAAAAAAATTCTCATTATCAATCTTGATTGTTTAGGCGTGAGTTGCTGGGTGTAATATATATATATATATATATATATATATATATATATATATATATATATATATATATATATATATATATATATATATACCAAAGCCTTTCAAAATGTTTTGCTCATATATATGCATATATATTTATATATATTACATATATATATGTATATATATATTACATATATATATATATATATATATATATATATATATATATGAATATATACATACATACATACATATAGGCAGCTAACTGTCCCTGTAACAGCAAATGATAACATACATAATCAGTTCAAGTTACTTTAAGATTTACTAACAATTTTAAAGCATGACTTCAAAACTTCAAATCTCCAAAGTTTTTATTGAGCCAATTTATGCTGAATTTTGCATTCATATTGTAGAGCTAAGCCATCAAAGAGGAAATACAAGGTATCAAGTACATTTAGCTACTGTGCAATGTGAGGACATTCAGATGCAGCAAATACAGAGAAGGAAGGGGAACATGACATTGTGCAAAAATGTCAGTCATCTAACATTATGTCAGTGTCTCAACAGTACTTCAAATACTGTCAGTTTGCGTGTGCAGTGCAGATCCAATACTATATACAAATTAGGTGCTGTTGGGTTTTGATTCATGAAACATATAAAACAGTAATGAAGAGCAAATAAAGATGAAGGAATTCGAAAAAATATAAAAAATGTGACCTGCAAATCAAAGATAGAATCATTCCCCTTATTAATAACAAGACAGAAGAATGCTGAAGTGTATTCAGGCATTTTAAAATATTTTACTTGATCTGATACATTGGATTTAAAAGTATTACATTTGTTGTAACTAAGGCTGTAACTAAGTACTCATGTGCTACACTTGCAAAGCATTTTTAATCCTGCATTGAACAGCAATAAAGACACCAATGGTTTACAGGCAAGTATATACATTTTAAATGTTCACAGACCACAAAAAATATAAATCCACAAAAAATAACATCTAGTAGAATCTTTAGAAGACTTAAAATCTTTGTTATCTTTTGAGATGCTTTGTACCAAAACATGTAACGATACCAATGAGTGTTCCAGAGAAAAACACTGACCTGTGATTGAGTATGAAGGGGATGGGTGGGGGGGATTGTAGGTGTATTTTGAGTTGAGAATAAACACTGAAATTCCAGCCGAAGAGAGAGCACATGCATTATTTATGTGAGGCACTTTCTTGTGATTCACTGATGACAAATCCAAAGGTGGAATTGAGTCTGATGTCCGTGGCGATGAGGATGTGGTGAGGAGTCTGGGATCCTTCTCTAATTGTTTTCTGCACACTTAATGTTTCGGTAACATTACTGAAGATTGTGCCATCGACTGTAACAGAAGAACCACAACAGCTTTTTCCTCATGTACGTCTCAAAACAGATATACAATATGTTCATTTCATTTGGAGAGAAAAAGAGGGAAAATGATTAAAACTCTGGGTCTCATTCACCATGTACTTAAAGTATCAATAGTTAAGTACTCGAATGGACCCACTCAGATTGTTATATATATATATATATATATATATATATATATATATATATATGTATATAAATATTCCAGCTATATATAATTGTATCAATATTGATGCATTTATGTAAGCAGCGTTTTAGTCAAGATAGGGCTCATTTTAACAACTTAGTACACTTTTATGTGGTTTCATTTATAAATGTGTAATCTTTTTAAATTGATCATGTTTTTTCATGGTATATCTTTTCATGAAAAGTGACTAGCTAAATGTGCCATCGACTGTAACAGAAGAACCACAACAGCTTTTTCCTCATGTACGTCTCAAAACAGATATACAATATGTTCATTTCATTTGGAGAGAAAAAGAGGGAAAATGATTAAAACTCTGGGTCTCATTCACCAATTTCACCAAGTGTTTTTTTTAAACTCTGTTCTTAAGAAAGCTTTGGAAATTAACTTTATTTGTACACCTGTGCCTGTGGTCGGTGATTTCCAAAATCTACCAGCCGCTCAATAAAACGCCATTGTCTTATGTTGGTGAGTCAGGCAAATCTAGCAGCCGCAAGCATATTTTTCCCAGCATTCGACTGGTGGCTGGTGGAGAAAAGTACGTCAGATTCATGATGGTGTACTTAAACTGCATAACTGGGATTCATGATTATAAGAACATGGATATGAACATTCTACTCATAACTTGCAAGGGTGTGCCAGTTGACACTAATTACTATAAGTAAATACAGAGTCCTTCCCTATAAAAGGGCATAAGATTATTAGGGATGTGTGCACACAGATACACAGAAAAAGTTGAAGTCCATATTTAGTAGTGGACATAAAATAACACAAAAAACAAGCCTACTGGGCGCCATGGCAGTTCACCTAGTGCAGTGTGTGTCTCATATACTGAGGCAGAGTTCATGCTGCAGCAGTACGGGCTCAATCACAACTACTGCATGTTATCACCTCTCTCTCCCCACACCTTTTCTCTCTATCCATACCTGCACTATAAATAATTAAAGTTGTAAAATTCTTTTTACTTCTTTCCATGTGACAATGTGATTTATTCTTGACAGGTAAATTGTACATCTTCTCAAAACTTTATTAATCAATCTCTTCCAAACATATCACAATGAAAATTAAACCACAATTAACAGAGGATTATGTCTGAAAACAAAATTATTCTAACTTTATGTATGACTGTGAAGTATTCTCAATCAACATGAGTTAATGTGAATTAAAGTGGTAAGGGTGCTGTTTAATTTATAAAATGTATTGTCAAATTATTTACATGTCAGCACTTAAATGCACTCTTTAGTGTGTCTATATTCTGTTCTTACCGAAAAACAACTAAGAAAACTTTGTTAAAGTCAAAAACTTTGCGAAATCTGTGTAATTGTGTTTTAGTAAAGAAACTTTGGTGAATGAGGCCCTTTGTTTTTTTTAAGTTGTCTTGTGTAAGTGTAATTTTTTTTCCAATAAACAATGAGGAAAATGGAAATTTAAGTACTTACCTGCTGCAAGCTAAGACTATTTCAAGCATGTTAAAAAGTTTTTGCAAAAGTACGTATCCACTTTAAAAACACCCATGTGATGTTCTGAAGTGCAATTACTTTAATACATGTGCACTCATAATTACAAATTTAATATCTTGACCACCTATGATATTAAATTAAACTGCATTATGTATTAGAGATATGCCGGGGGTTTTTTCGTTCATGTTCAGCATTTTCAAATCAAGATTTTTATCCAAAGTCAAATCAGCTGAGTTTTATTTTCCAAAGGGTGCAACACAGCACAATGACAGCGTCTGAGTCAGCCTCACAGATGGAGGCATCGTTGCTCACTTATCACACGTGGGAAGTGCTGGAAGAAGTAAACCAGATCCCTTACTTCAGTAAAAGTACTAATACCACACTGTGAAATGACTCCACTACAAGTTAAAGTCCTGCATTCAAAACTTACTTAAGTAAAAGTACAAAAGTATCATCATTAAAATGTACTTAAAGTATCAAAAGTTAAGTACTCCAATGGGCCCACTCAGATTGTTATATATATATATATATATATATATATATATATATATATATATATATATATATTCCAGCTATATATTATTGTATCAATATTGATGCATTTATGTAAGCACCATTTTAGTCAAGATAGGGCTCATTTTAACAGCTTAGTACACTTTTATGTGGTTTCATGTATAAATATGTGTAATCTTTTTAAATTGATCATGTTTTTTCACGGTATATCTTTTCATGAAAAGTGACTAGCTAAATGTGGTAGAGTAAAAATTGCAATATTTGCCCCTAACATGTAGTGTACTCACCTGTGGAACAAACTAGCTGTAGATCTGAGGTCTGCCCAAACGCTCAGCTCCTTTAAATCAGGACTAAAAACACTATTGTTTACTGCAGCCTACTTTAAAACGTATCTGCTGTACTCTACTGGCCTTACTTTTTAACTATGCAATGTTTGACTTGTGCTTTTTATTATTTTATCTATTTTCTTATCCTGCTGTATCTTATTTTATCTTATTTGTATTTTTATTTCTATTTCCCTGTTTTAATTGACTGTTTTTACTGTTTTCAATTGCGTCTTGCTATCTTAATGTGAATGTAAAGCACTTTGAATTACCTTGTGTTGAATTGTGCTATACAAATAAACTTGCCTTGCCTTGCCTTGAAATACAAGTATAAAGTTACACATGTGAAAATACTCAAAGTACCTCAAAATTGTACTCAAGTACAGTACTTGAGTAAATGTACTTAGTTACACTCCACCACTGCACTTGGGCCTTGTGGTAATAATCACCCGGATGAATTGGTAGTGTTTTGAGAGTGGTGATGCTCCAGATGGTTTGATCATTCTATTTAAACAGTTTAAGGGGAGGCTCAGTGAGAGAGGAGACCATATAAATGAGATGTCAGTTCAAGATAGCCCGCTGAAAGATAAACAGACCCTCTTTCACAAGCTCTCTGAAGACTTAGTGAATGGAAATGAATCATCATAATGTTGACAACTTACTTTCAAGGTCTTTATTGTCTGAGCCCAGTCCATCTGACTAATCTGAGGTATTGCAGTCAGCAGGATACTGCTGGCTTTGTTGGCGTTTTCCTTCATCGTCTTCAGTACGTTGTCAACACAGACCTACAGTAGGACCACGGAGAAAAAAACAACAGACTTGAGACAAGAATTACTCACAGAAACGCAAATTTCACTTCCGTATTACAGTCACTTAGCATTTCCCTAAAGCGTATGTTTGCATGTTTCCTTACTGATGTCTGCACTGTGAATTACATTGTATTGTATCAGCAAATTTCAATGGACATTTGTGGTAGCAAGACATGTAGGAAGGACGATTCTATCTTGTAAAATCAGAACTGATGTTGTAATATTAAAATATCAGATGTGCCTACACATTTAACACAGCATTTATCTTAAGTATTTAAATGGAGAGCACAAAAAAAAATGCAATACCCGACTTAGAAATAGAACCTTATTTCAATTTAGTAAAAGCACATTTTTACTGCACGGATCTCAAAGTTCAAGCTCTATCTATGACAGCAAGGTGAGCTTATTTAAATCACAACAGGACCTGTGAGTCAGCCACAGAAATAACCATAAGTAAACAAAAAAATTCACACCAGTGCAGATTAAAGATCAGTATATTGGGGTTTTTTTTGTAGAAAGCTGTGCCCTGTATTCCGATGACTCATTGCGTGGTTTGAATGATACACTTTAGTCTCAATTTCACCTGCCATGTCCATGACACTGGCAGTCATTGCAATATTTACCTGACTATCACTGCTACATGAAAAGGGGGGATGAAAATCAAAATAGTGCACCATGCATGCTAATTTATCTGCTGTGTCACGAAAAGCAACTTGGGCTTCAGTCACACAGTCAAGATAAATGTTTAAGTACATCTGCATGCATGAAATTCCATAATAATATTATTAACAGTACTCAGACAGACGTACAGTGAGTAGTACAGTAAGTTACCACATTACTTCCGTCCTGTTCTCGTGTTATCTCCTGCAACCTTAATTAACCCCCTCACTTGAGCGCTTTGTTTTCAGGTCACATTCAATGACTAGGTTCATGTTTTTGTGGTGTTTGCCAGGATGAAGACAGTGAAGCTGATGACTCAGTGTGACTCAACCTCCTCTCTCAACCTCCTCTGGCATGGCTTCGACCGGAGGCTGGCAGGCAAGCTGTCTGAGGGAGGGTGGGGGGTGGGGGGGGGTGTGTGCATGGTGTGGGAGGCCAGGAGGTAGTATGTGGCTGGGAGGGAGCATGGCGGAGAGTGGAGGGGGGGGGCGGAAGGATGTGGTGAGCTGCTACAGGAGGGGGAAGAGGTCAGCTGCAGGAACTCGGAAGTGGAGTTGTGAGTTTGGCTGGATCAGTGACAAATAAGCCAAAACTCGCCCACACGCAGTATATCAACTGCATAATACAGAGCGTGTGACAGAGAGAAGGTCACTCGGAAGCCACAAGAAGCCACACATTACGGAGCACATATGGCGAAAATCTTTTTGTGGAATATATTTGGTATTTGTATGATGTATGATTCTCAACTATCTGGTCTAAGAACTTTTCCCCCTAAATAATAATAATGTTGGTTTTGAAAAAGCTGACTCGTGAATGAAACAGATCACTTTAAATACAGCAGGAGAGGGTCAAAATTGTATATGACGCATTTAAAACTCTTTATCATAATTAAAAGGCTAAGACGTGTTCTTTTGTTCCCACCTAGAATTTAACAGTCTTCTGCAAATCAGCTCCAGGAGGAAGGCAGAAAAGTTCAACTTCAGACAGAGTGTCTTTAAAGTGAAACAGCTATTACTAAAAAAAAGTTTGCCTTTTCCCTGAAAGAGTAAACTGGTTTTGTTTGTTATTTTAAATGAAATTTGTAAGACACTGCATGTGTACCCAAACAATATGTGCCTAGTTATATCAATTTAAAGTTATCAAAAAGGAGTGTGCTCTGTGGCAAAAACCGAGGAGGATTTTAATGCATACAAACATGTTTCCTGCTACAAGGAAACACTGATCACTGTGGTTTACAGTAGACCTTTTGTTACAAGCACAGTAGTCAAAGAAACTGTGAAGAAAAGTGTGTTGCATGATTATTTATACTTTTTCGGTCAATCTTCTTGCACCCACACAACAAACAATGATCTTGTTTTGTGCAGTGTTTTCCAATATAATTGCAAAGTTGGAAGTGGGAGGAGTCGCGGGCTCGGCAACCATGAGTGTCCATGAATGACTGTAACAGATCAGCCCTGGCCTTTTTACGAGTCTACCACAGCCCAAGGTTGCTGAATGAGGATTCCATGGCACCAATACCTCTTATCCGCTTCAGTGAAAAAGAAGACTTTAAATGCAAATGAATTTTTAATATGCAAGAAAAATCGATCAGTGTACTGTTTTGAATTAAAGCAAAGTTAATTAATGCAGATAAAATAAATAAGATATCCTATATATGTCATAGTAAATAGACTTTCAGTTTGGTACATCTTTTTATAACCATGACCATCTGACATTCTCTCTATAATAATTATAGTAATTATTATATAATTATAATTATTATAATAATTACCTTGGTTATGTTATGTTATAATAATAATAATTACCTTGGTTATGTGTGTCGCAATCATCGCACTTTTAGCAAAGAGCAAATGATTGTGCTTATTGCACAATTGCACAAGTGGTCTGCACCTGTGTATTTGAATTGCGCAACTATATATTGTAAGAAATTGTTTTGCAGAGCTGATGGTTGTGTGTCATAGACCCTCAGGCGTGCCTGGACCTCACTTTGGAAATCCCTTTTCTAAAGTGGCGGGGCCAATGTTGTTCATAGTTTAGAGATGATTAAAGAATGTGGTAAATAAGGAGGTTGAAATGCCAAAGAGAGTTTGCAATAAATTGAGGAATCTAGGAAATCCGCAGGGGGAATGACATTCACATTGAATAAAGTTAAGACTAGAATTAACAGATGCCTCAAATTTTAGGATGCTATGACCTAAAGATGAAACGGTTAAGAGAATATTTGTGTTCATATCATGCATTAGTTTCATGAACCATCAGAATGAATTAGGTAGTGTTCCCTTGGGAGTAAAAAGGGAAAACCAAGCATCCACTAAGCCTCTCCACCCCAGGAGACCAAGACAAAGATGTGGTTTTACTGGGCAGGAGAAGAGAGTTGAGAAGGCTAGGATAAACTTCCCTTTTCTAAGTTTATCCTTCAAGAAGAGAATGCCAGATGTTGTTGGTTGTAATACACAGAAATGACGTTTATAATGTTTAGCAAGAAAACTAGCATTAGTGCAGATGGATCTGTGTGCATCACCATCTTAAAATAGATACAATTTAAAACACACGTACAGACTGTTCACACTGTTCCCAATGCACAACTGTTTATTATTTTACTCATTTGCTTACAATAATATTCATCTGATTATTATTTTGTCAAGCTCAGGCTCATATTATAATCATAGTGAACAAATAGTCCACTTTGATTGCCAAAAAAAGGTACATAGTATGAAATAATAAAAGCAGATGAAAAGTTCTGATGGCATACACAGTACATAAATAATAACATGCTAAATATTTATCAAATTTTATGAGCCTGCAAGGAACAGGCTCATGGCCTTTATTCAAAAGTTTCACCAGTGGTGATAAACTGAATGCAAATTTGATAAAGTTTGTAACTAAAGAGATCTAATACAGCTAAAAGCAAATATAATTTAATGTGCATGTAATATATCAGGTGTGTCACTGCTGGCTGTAGAGACAAACACAATAGGAAGGATGTGATGTCATCCAAAGTGCACCAACTGTGCATCCCGCTTTGCTGATAGTGACTCACGAGGCAAAGACGAGGACAGAAGAGACATCAAAGTAATAAAAACGGCTGTTAGGACCTCCAGCCTGCCACTCACCGCCTCCTCGTGCTCCTTCCAACAGTCATAGTCTGTTGCCATGGCGATGCTGGCATAGCACAAGCCGGCCTCCTTGGCGAGGACCACCTCTGGCACAGTGGTCATATTGATGACGTCAGCGCCCCACTGGCGGAACATCAGGCTCTCGGCCCGCGAGGAGAAGCGGGGGCCCTCGATACTCAGCATAGTCCCTCGCACATGACATTTGACCCCCAGGCTCCGCGCCACCTCCACCAGAACCTGCACCAGGACCGAGAGTTAGTAAACGCCTGCATTGAGCTGCTGTATTTATTCTCTAAACTGTAGTGTTGAAGAAATAAACATGCTGCTTCAGTCTGTTGCAGATCAGCAGATATTTGTTTTAAAATCACAAGATGTCTTTTTGTGGACCTTCCATTTTCTGTAAATAGTTATTTTAGAACAACATTCAAATGCTGCACAGCTTTTATTTTTTCTTTCACTTTCTTTGCACAACTTTTCATTCAGTTTAAAACATTTAAAAGATTCCAAAGTGTCCAAAAGTCAAAATTTATTGAGAACATAAATAAATAATCACATCTTAAATGTTTTTATCTCACAAAATATTCATCTTCATTCTACATTTCTTGGCATTTAGCCCTTCACAAACAATATTTTTCACTGTGTTGAAAAAACAGATTGCTCTCAAGCTTAACACACACAAAGAGAGGCAAGCACCTGTATTAACAGGAAACTGATGTTGTGAAATTTGATGACAGACTTTCAAGGCTTCATTCAAATACCTCCACAGATGTTAAAAAAAAATGTCTTTAATGTAAACAAATAGAAAATTCAACCTGCAGAACAGCATAAATCTCACTGCTGGTTCTTGTATTTATTTTTCGAATAATTTACAATACTTAGCATCATTATGAAAGTACAAAAGCAACAAAAAAAAAAAGAATTATAACTTACATAGTGAGAAAAAAAAAATGCATGAGGCACAAGTTAAGACAGAAAATACGTACAATTTCTCACAAAATTAAGCCCAAATGATGCATACCTTTGTCATGACTAGGAGTAAAGGAAGCTACACACACATATATATATATACACACACACACACACACACACACACACATATATATATACACACACATACATACATATATATATATATATATATATATATATATATGTATATATGTATGTATGTATGTACAGGTTATTGAGGACTTACCTCTCTGGTTCTGTTGCAGAAAGGCTCAGCCATGGGGATGTGACACACTCCTGAAGGACTGGTGGGCTGCCCATCATACAGCGTCTGAGCCCTCTTGGTGGTCCTGGCAAAACAGAACATGAAACAGTACTGAATGTGTGCATCAAGGCAACTTACAGATGCTGTTAAACTTCAGTTGTGTCCATTTAACCAAATCAGTATAAAATAACTTGGATACACTTGTTTTGCAAATAAATGTATGCCAATTAAGAAATAAATATTTCCTAACCATTATATCTTATTGATGAATAAAAATTATTAATGAAAATGAAAGTTGAAAAATGCATCTGAAAAGACAGAAACAGACATCAACATACCAAAGCCGTAAAAGAGCAAATATGTTCAGCAATGCTCGAGTGGACGAAACAATTCTGAGAAACATGGTCAACATAAACACTGGTAATATTATGAATCAAGTTATTTGAAAAGTTACGTGTCACAATCATAACCTAAATAACAGTTTGCCTGTTTGAGGTTTTCTAAAGCAGCCACGGGTTTAGTGATGAACTACAAGTTTATCAAAGAGGTTTCCACCATTAAACTATTCAACGTGTTATGTGCTGTCTTTTCACCACTATCAAGGACTTAATGAGCATTAACCGATCAGCTAAGCTGAGTCAGTGGGGTTCCACTGGGCATGGTGCCTGACTGTGCAGGGAGACTGACTCACTTAACATCTGGGACTGGGGAGTGTCCCTGTAACCCCTCATCTTATTTTGTATTCTATTCAGTTATATCATATATAGATTGTGATGTAATGGGATAATAAAGAAGACAGACTCCACTGTAGTGCTGATTCATGAATGAACCCTATCTCTTACTCACAACTCTGGCATGTGAAGATTAAAGTCATTGCCTAAATAGTTTGAGCCAGCTGCCATCAGCTCCACCCTGCAGCAGGGTGTGGGATAAACCACAAGCACAGTACAATGTCTGTTTATGCATTAGAAATTAAGTTACCTTGGCCTGGCATTTTGTTAGCAATGCAATTCTATGAACAATGTTGCAAAGAATGGCTCCCACAGTTTAAAAGGATCAAATATTCAAATTATTCCTAAAAAGCAAAAATGAGCTATAGCACAATAAGCATTAGATATATTCTGCAACACAAACCCACCACACCACATTCACCACAAGTTCAGGAAATCAATGCACTATTCAGATTTTAAACAAGTATAAACCCCATTTCAGTTTGTAAAAAGTGACAAACATCAAAAGGTTCTTATGCAAGGAAAACATTGTTCACTACGTCAGTAAACAGGATGAACCTTAGATACAGCTTGAGAATGGAATGAAAGATATTTCTAGTCTGTTCACCTCAAAGAACCCTTTGGTTGAGCCATCAGACAGAAAGCTAACATTATGACAGCAAGATTCAAAGTCAGTATCATTGTATCCAGTTGACGAAGTAAAAATAATATCAACATTTTCACAGACAAATGAAAACAGCTGCTGACTGATTTGAGATGATCGCTTATGTGGTACAAAGGGAAGGATACTTCTTGCAGCTTGTGTGTTATATATATTCATATTCATTTACAATGATGAAAAGACTGTATGAAACTACTTAGTTGACCATCATTAACAGACACCCTGCAGCCAACAAGAATAGAGTTCCCACCCGGACCATGGTATGATTTAAAATATTGAAGGTGGCATGAAAAACAGATCAGCTAAACAATAGAATTAAAATGAAGGGTCGAACAAGGAGGAAACTCAGTGCAAAAAGCTTTTTAGGTCCATGTGAGACAGTAATGTTTAACATTCGACAAAGCCAGCAGCAGGAACTAAGTGTTTGGTTTGGAGCAGAGTGTTGACATAACAATTGTGGAATCAATAAAATGAGGCCTTTAAAAACATGCCGTCACATGCTGCAGGACAAGTCTGAACAAGTCCCAACAAGCAACTTCCTCATTTGTGATAAATAGATCTTGTCTGTGCTTAATGCGGCTCGTCCAGCTATTCACGAACAGGGGCAAGCAAAACCACAAGCAACGTGATGCAGTCTTATTCAAGTGTGCAAGGGAACACACTGACACACTGTGGGAAGGTTGTTTACTACTTAGCTCAAAGCCAGCTGTATGCCAACCTCACTGGTACCAAATTCACCCTGCTTATACTGCATCTCTCACTGCACATATTAGGTTATATAATGGAATTTGTGCAATCAGCTAACAGAGAGAACGCAACACTCTGGCTTGGTGTTATACATGAAGTATATGTGTGTATGCCTGGAGGTCAGGAACTGCTGAGAGAGCAGACTTTCCCATGTCAGTGCAACAGAAAGACATTCTCAGGTTTTCCACTAAGAATGTTTGACTCTAAGGAAGAATGTGCAGGGATTTCTACTGATTAAAAACCAGAAATACAACATTATCTTAGGGATTTGTTGCAACTGCAAACATTGATCAAATGTATATGGGTATTTATTTCACATCTAAATAAACAGCAATAAGTCAGTCTGAATGACTTGTGGTTAAATCGCACCAAAATCAGTAACTATAACAGCACTGCCAATCAATGCCGATATAAACTCTTAATAATATAAAAATTAAAGTCAACTCAAAGATGAGGGAAGGAGGGTACATCTTCATGTGAACAAGAGCTCAGCATGGCAGCCACACAAACATGACAGTGAGGTATTAGCTCTGTAAACTGAATGAATAGGAACTAAAGGCTGAAATTCTCACAACTGAGAGAAAGTGAAACATGAGACGGACAGGAAGGGCTGACTTTTTACAAAAATATCTCTGTAAATATATTGATGTCAACTGTTTCCACATGAGGAACATTACAGTCAGTGCTGACAGATATTGCTCAGGGCTTCAGTGAGAATTAAAAATGCTGACACTTGAGTCCAACAAAACATCAGGCAGTGATTAGCAGTTCTTCCCACTGAATGTCATCGTAGTAAATAATGGCTTTGACAAATGTGTCAAATATGGTGAGTCAGGTCTTTCCTCCTCTCTTACTCAGTCATCTGGACATTTCTGTCACACAGTAACATGAATCCTGTCAGTGAGATGTGTGAGAAGATGTTTGAATGTCAACTGTATAAACAAAATTGACCTGACTTGTTGTGCAACACTCCTCCTGTACAGGATGACAACCACCCCCTGACATTTGACACAAGGTCAAACTATTTAAAGCAACAGATTAGAACGGATAATACAACCGTTATTTATAGGGCTTTTGTCCATAAAAACATCAGAAAACAATGGAGCCACTTTATTCACTTCATATTGGGGCACACCGTGTGACTGTCTGGTTAAAGTGGTGAAATGCTGCTTTACACATTTGGACATGGTGTGAGCTGCATTGCCTGGTTTCGGTTGCAGGTTTTGGTTTGCAGCTGGCAAGTGTGGCAAATCCAAATATACTTTTCTGAGCCTGTTCACGCTGTACATACTGTGATAGAGGCTCCTATGCTTACAAAGACCAACTGGGAAAACTTCTGTCTCCACTCATGTCTGTGCTTTAATATCACATAGCTTGTATTCCCCACACACACACACACACACAAGCTGTGTGCCAATTATAAATGCTTTTTTTTTTGCAGCCTGTAATGTGGAGCTCTTCCAACGACTTTATGTTTTCGCTTTGAACCACTTTAAACAATAACTTCCTCTCATGAAGGGGCTGGAAATCGTTTAAAAAAGGTTATTATACCAGTTCCCTAAATGTGATATTTGATTCCCATCCTGTGAATGGAAGAAGACGTTACACGTTGAACCGCCCACTCTGTACACTGCTTTTGACGAGTGGCAGCAAGCAAAACCATTCAAATAATACCTTACTTATTTTCCTTCTAGATCTGGGTATACGAAGGAATGAATGCCGGTATTGTTTGACAGGAGACATTTTGATAATTCTTGATACTGGGTAATTAGGGTTAAAACCTCAAAAAGGTATGGAGTTCCAAAGCCCAGCTCTACCTCATGAAGACCAGTTTTTAGCCCCACCTAAACAAAACCATTTTTCTCATGTTCTGTCTGATGAGCAACAGAAATCAAGATAAACACACTCAGCTAAAAGTATTTTTCTCAATATGAAAATAGAGGACAATTACTTTAAAAAATAAATTAAGAATACAATTAATACAATTTGTTTTCAATCCATCCTAAGTGTATGTAGTGAAAAGAATAAAATATCTTATCCATAAGCTAATGTTGTCGTCCAACTCACCTGTCAATGAACTGATCTATGATGACAATGTCTCCTGGCTGGATCTCCTCTCGGAGTGAACCACAGGCCGTGGTAACCAACAGATGTGTGCAGCCCTCTTCTCTCAGAGCCCAGATGTTGGCCTGGTAGTTCACATTAGACGGCATTATAGTGTGTTGTCTCCCATGTCTAAAGGAGGGAGAAAAGCAGCGTTGTCCGAAACTTACTTGGATTTAACATACATGAATTACAGTAAATGGGAGGAAACATTCAGGAGGTGCAGTACAAAATCATGTCCACTAGATGGTGCTAATAGAGAACATATTTACATAGTTCACATTTTAGATTAAACCACTGCTCTTACCTTGCAAGGAGCACACATTCCACGTTTTTTATCTTCCCCAGTATCAGAGCATCGGATGGCTGTTGAACAAGAGAAGGATAATCCAATTACACAAAAATACACTATCGTAAGAAATCATTTACAACCAAAAGAAGCCAGTACGTTAGTAAAGCTTGTTTTCACACACTGCTCTATTTAACATTACACATACACAACTAACCTTTCCATAAGGTGTGTCGACATAACGCTCAGTCCTTCCCTCCAAGATGTCTGGATCATCAAGGCCTGAACCACCAATTATTCCAATCTAAACAAAAATAAGAAAGCCATCACACAAAACCAGATGAGAATCAGCATCTGACCAAAAAACTTCCATTTACATACTAAATTTTAATTCTACTCCAACATAACTAGTATTCAGAGGCAAATATTGTACGTTTTTAGTCTATTTTTATCTAAGAGCTGTATTAGCTACTTATTGATGTATTATATAACAACATATGATCAGATTCTGAAATATGATATATCGTCATGGATTAAACTATTATAACAGTATGTTAAATTGTTTAAAAATGGTTCCATCTCAAACCAGCTACAACATTTTAAAAAATGATTCACATTAATTAATGCATTTAGCCTGGCTAACGCCAGACTATATCACAAATGATGATAGTCTGGACACCAGCAATTCATTTTTCCGTAGAGGAGGCGTGGTTTACGATCCTCCAGAGCCGTTTATTGGCCGCTACGAATGTCTATCAAAAGTGTCTGTACAAATTAGCCAATCGTATCAGTTATACCAGATAACCTATGTAGAGCGACAGAAATTGATGTTTACATATAGACTGTATATAAATAGTGTTTACGTAGCCAGACTAGCCCATCTCTACTTTGAGACTAAAATGCTCAAGTCTGCTTCTGCAACGTTTTTCTGCAGCATGTTCTGACTCTGGCTGCTCACAGTCTACCAGCAGTGTTGGTGTGTGTGTGTGTGTGTGTGTGTGTGTGTGTCTGTGAGAGAGTGTTTCTTGCTGCTTTGCTTCTCCAGTTCTCGCTTTCTGCAAGATTATTTATTTTTACGCCTTATTTCCCACTCATGTCATTCAGCCACACACATCCACTGATTTTATGGGCAATAGACGAGCTGCTGCGGGTCTCTGGGCGGCTCCGCTGTCCCCCGGCTCGTAGCGAGATCACCGGCGTTATAGCAGCGAGCGGTAGCGGGGCTAGTTGGTAGATTAGGCTTTTGCCAAATCCTGTCGGAAGCAAGGCTAAAACATCCTTTTCCGTGGTAAAACAGGACTGTAAAGTCAAACGTTGTTCTTCTTTTACAATACAGCTAGATCGAAAGAGAGTTTCGCGTCTGCTGCAGCCATGTTGGATCTGTAAGAAAACTACAAAACTACAAGCTTCCGTCTGTCGAGTAGTACGGGTCATCGTCTTGCCGTCCCTTCTGTGATTGGATCCCTAAAACAGGGCTGAGAAACAGCCTTAGTTGCCAGACTGCATGCAGGTTCGAAATGAAATCGAGCGTGCAAGGCAGTATGGGTATACCCAGGCTATGATGCATTAATATTTATACTTCAAAATTACAACAAAAGGAGGTTGTTGTTCTGCAGTGTATTTTGTTGATAGTACTTGTAATGTAATGTGATATTACTGCTTTGAGGAGGAAGTACCCAGATTATTTACTTATGTAAAAGGACTAATACCACACTAAAAATGATGTTGCAAGTAAAAGTCCTGCATTGAAAATGTGAACTAAAGGAGCAGTGTGTGGCACTTAATGGCATCTAGCAGTGAGGTTGCAGACTGTAACCAACAAACATCTATAAATACACTATTTCTGAATATGATCGATCTGTTCTGTTTAAGAAAGCATCCCAACAAAACCGCAATTCTAAGTTTCATATTGATAATAATGAAAACACAAATAAACATATTATTTTCTATTGCTTCCAATAGATCCACCTAAGTCCTCCAATATTTAATATTTGTTAAGTCATTTTTGTGGCTGTAACAATTGTTTTAATATAAGCTGTAATATCTTCAGTGGATTAAGATTTTTTAAATTATTATTATTCAGATAGAATTTAAAAAACGAGTTACACAATGGATTAGGTTACTTATAGGGACATCGGCCAACACGCCAATATAATAAACCGATTAAATAATGGAGTGCTGCTTACTTGATTAAATGCACAACCTCTGTGCCTATGTCTGTCATATGTTCTGAATTTTTTATTGTTTGCACATCACCTCTTTGTTGCATTTTTTCCTCTTCCTCTTTTTGTATTTTATTTGAAAGCAATTGTCAAAAATAAGTATGCAGTTCTAAGCATCAAGTATTTTTCTTATTTTGCACAAGGAATTAATATTACATAACAAATGTGATAAGAGTATGCTCCACAATACTGTGTGCTAATTCCACTACAGAAGAGAGATGAAGATCTCTGCAATTAGTTGTGTGGGAAAAAATATCGGTATCGGTATTTGGCAAAAAATCGCCATATCGGATATCGGCAAAAAAAAATCCAATATTAATTACTTATTCCAAAATGTACCATGTAATTTTATTCAGTAAGTGAGTATACTGTCGAAACAAGGGAGGTAAAGCATTAAAGTTATGAAAGTAAAAGGAGTAAAGAAAGGAAGGAAGAATGGACTCAAGTAAAATGCAACCACCTCAAACTTATCGTACTTATTAACGCAGCAGTTGTACTTTCATTCCGCCACTACTTCTACCTGCTGACAGGTGACACGCTGCTTAACCACGTGCCACCTAAGAGGGTTCACCTTAAATGCTAGCTGCCTTAACAAGACCACTTGCAGTTAGCATGCAAATGTTAGCTTGTATTATTCAGGCATGGTGCTTTATTTTAAACACCGCAGACTACAAGTACACCTTTGCTGATCCAATACGAAGCTAAGAGCTCGTTAAGAGCTTGTGTCATAGTACTGCATCTGTCGTGAAATAACGTTAATGTTAACTTACCTAGCTCAGTTCATTGATTTATCTGTCACTGTGTTCAAACGCACAATGTTCACCTAGTAACACTTTCAACGTGACGTTACATTTTAGGTTATTACCTTAATGGACAACGTGGAAGCCATGAGGAAAGTGTTCTTGTCTGTAAAAGTGAAGATTTGTGAAGAAGTTGTGATGAAAACCTATTATAGCTACAACCGTTAATACAACGGACATCAGAACATTCTCTTCCTGTTAAGTTTGTTTGCCTTCAAAATAAAAGCACGGCAGTAAACCAACGTTTTAAATAACAAATCGTCACCCTGTTAAAATAATCGCCTAACTCGTTTCTACAGGAAACACAAAAAACTTCACCAAAAGTGTTATATATGACATTTATTGATCATTTCACTCAAAAAGGATGTAACAAAGAATGGCTATTATCATAGCAATAACACTGTGTGTAAATTATGTAACTTAGAGAGAAATAAATGAAAAAAAAATTTAACATGCCTTTGTGACTTAAGCAAGATATGGTAACACTTTATTTTTGACTTATTTACGAGATAAGAGTCACAAAAGCCTGTCAGAAACATGACATGACAAGTATCATGAGCATTAATGTTAGTTCAAAGTGTCATTAATGTTCATGACACGCTCATGTCACTCTTTTTTGGACACCTTCAGAATAAAGTGCTACCATATCTTGCTTAAGTCACAAAGGCATGTTCAAAAAATTGCCTAAGTCACATTTTATTTTGACTTAGGCATAATAAATCCGCTTAAGTCACACACTTGACATAGGCCATTATCTTAAAGGGGTAAAATCACATGACCTGATCAACTGAGGATGTAGGCGATTTATAGGTGGCCGGCGTCATGAGGAGATGATTTAGGCAAAAAAAAAAAAAAAAATTTTGACAAAAAATGACTTAGGCGATTATTTTAACAGTGTGACAAAGTGGTCTTGTCACTATCCCTCATATTTATTTACTTTGTTGTTCTGTTGTTTTCCAAGCAAAAATGAATTTATCCTAATCTAGCATTTCTTCATTTTTTCAAAACGTAAGTCCAATGGATGCTTGAAACTTCCTATAATCAGTTAGTTGTTTGTATTTCTGTAGCTGGGTAATAAATGTAATAATTTTTCAGCTTAATCGAGTATTATTTATATCACCATTATTAAACGTTAATAGCTGCTTACTCTGTCCTTATTACCTAACTGCATGTGGCATTGGCAATTCAGAAAGTGAAATGTCTTTTCACACACTCAGATGTTTCCCTGAGCAATTTGTCAGAGCCCAATTAAATGTCCATGATTATTTAATTAATACTTTTAGAATTTCATAAAGGTTTTTACATCCATCCCATATTTGAAATAAATATAAAGATATATGAAAAATCAGAGGGCAAAAGTTCTATCTTATGGAAGTGAACTCAACTGTCAGCTGTAGGTTTATTTTAAGAGGTACAGAAATCAGATAGCTTTGACTCTTACTTGTGAGGCTACAAATCTATTCAAAGCACATTACAGTAATTGTCAGCTTGGTTACATTTCCTATTTTCACCTCTTATGTCCAAATTCTTTTAAACCTTTGATCTTGTTCGAAGCTACTACAACACAGGATGAAAAAAAGTTAAGGGGGTTGGTTACTCCCCCAACATATACACTTCATAATCCTCTTATCTTGGATATAGTTTTGTAAAATGTTGTCATGGCACATTTTTCACTCAATCTCTAGTTCTATGAAATCATAAATCTACTAAGGACTTGAATGATCACTTTACATGATCTGTTTGCAATTAGTTGAAGCACCAACCTTAAATTATTATGGCAAATTGAAATGTTTGTAAAGCCTTATATGTAACAGGTATCTTTGACTACATCATTGTAGCTTTTTACAAAACACACAACTTAGTCAGATAAAGTTTTAGACAGCTGGCATATGTATGACCCAGCTATTATGAATATGAACCAAACAATAGGTCAATATAGTTAAACTACCCCAACATGAAATAAAAAGAAAACAAACAACACACAGTTGCTCATCACAATTTATTTTAAATAAAATTCAATACAAAAGAGCCCACTTTGAAATCAAAACATCATCCGTGGATAATAAGTACTACTCCAAGTGTAGCAATTAGAAATTGTTTTGCCTTAGGAATATAGCTGATGTATGATGACCCGAAAAAAAAAAAGAAAATCACTGTGATCAATATTATCCCTGAGAGCACCTTAGAAATAAAGTAAATCCATAAAGAAAATTATTTTCCTGAATAAGAATTGTCACTTAAAAAAGATGTGCGACTTCTAATATCATCCCCATCAGCCATGTTCATAGTGGCACTATGCACATGAAATGAGATTGTTGTCATGTAGGCCAGCGTCCAATGAACTGTCACAGGCGAAAACACTTGTGGTGGCATAGAGAGCTGCAGGAATGACTCCTTGAATACTGAAATGAGTTTGCAGTTTCACACTTGTGGTTCCCTTGTCTCTAGGTCAATTTGTTTTTTGAATGTTTTTTTTCGGTTAGAGGTGGTTAAAACAAGCTGAAGTGATTTTCACCTTTTGAACTTTGAGCTTTAACATGTCTTTAAAAAGACGGTTGCTATCAAGTGGATAGATGAGACCGCAGAGTTTGTCATCACATCGACCAGTTTATTTTCAGCAATAAGCCAGAATCCCATTGGCTTTTTGTCAGGGGGACCACAGTGATGCCAATTTCTGGGTTGGCGTACAGAAATACGTCATCCCTGCAGCACTCTAACTAAACAGATATGTGTACTCAGCATACCCTTCATGGTCTGATGACCTCTTACATATTGAACATGGTTTTGAAAATACTGCAGGCAGGCATTAGCTGCTGAGGATCAATCAATACGTTCCCACAACACAAAACAGGAATATGAACCTCCATATAACTACTCCAAAGAGTCCAGAAGAGCGGGGTGAACTGGGTCATCTGTGGTACCGTCAATGGGGTTGTCCATGTTAGTGCTGCTGGCCTGGGTGACACCGTTGTTAGCAAAAGAATCGCTGTCACTATCAATGGTAATGACAGTGGGTGAGTGCTTCTCTGTGCGTTCAGTACTCTTGTGCCTTTTACTTTTCTTCTTGTGTTTCTTCTTCTTTTTATGGTGACGCCTGCTCTGCTCATGAGAGTTTTCCTCATTGATGAGCTCCACGCTGAGGCTCCTGCTGGTCTTTCTCGACCGGTCTTTGGATTTTTTACGACGCTTCTCTTTGCTCTTTTTCTTGTGTTTTGTTGTTAACACGGGGGAGTCACCTTCAGCATTTGAGTTGGAAAGTGCATTTTTGGATGCTTCCTCCAAATGTCTTGTCTTGTATTTCCTCTTTCCACCAGGCTTGTTGCTGTGAGATCTCCTTTTTGTTGAAGGGGAGCAACTGCTGGAATAAGTCCTAGAACGAGAATGCCTCCTGTCCCGTCTCCGCGAGTCCCTGCTGCGGCTCCTGGAGCGAGAGCGCCTATCAGAGTACTTGCGGCTACTGTAATAGTAGGACCGCTTTTCTGTGTAGTGCATCCCACTGTCATTTCTCTCTTGGCTGTAATGTCTATATGACTGGTAGCTGTGATCACTGCCCCTCCTTTTATAATTACTGTCACATTCTAAGTAGTCTCTGCCACTGGAGTAAGAATAACCTTTTCCTCGAGATAGAGTGCTGACACTGTTATGGGAGTTCAATGGGCTCTGGCTGGAGTGCCTGCGATCTGTACTTCTTGACCTCCACTTTCTCCGACTGTCTTTTTCCCTCTCGTGCCTCTCCATAGATCTATTGTTACTGTAAAATCTTCCATCTGTGTTCTTTCTGTCTGACTTACTGGATGTCTTGTGTCTGCTCGATGTTGGAGAGCTACATCTTTCTTTTGAATCTGCCTGTCCATCCCTACTTGGATCACTACTCTGTGAAGCTACAGGACTCAAACTTGAGAAGCGGATGTGTTGAGGTAGAAGAGGCACTGCTTTAATATCTTCACTGGCAGACTCATCAGAGTCAGACGATAGCTGAACTAGCTCAGGAGTCCTCTCTGCTGTTGGCTTAACAAAACTTATGATGACACAGTCGTCACTGTCAGAAGACAGACATCCTTCATTGTTAACTTCACCCTGAGTCATGTCTGTCTGGTTTTGAGGACTAATTGGCTGCGGAGAGGCCCCAAACGCAAGTGTCTCTTCCTCTGAACTGCTGTCCGAGTCTGCATCGAGGACTGATAGACACTTTACCCTACTTTGCTCTGCTGTTGTAGAATACGATGGCCCAGGTGTCTCATCATCCCAGGCAGAGTGGCTCAGAGTGGATGTGGAGTCTCCAGGGGGGTCCAACTCCACAGAGTCCTCTTCATCCTCTGAGATCGCTATAACAGACGAATTGGAGTTGCTGTCTTCATTTGAGGAAGGGGCTGGACAGTCATAGACAGCATGCTGGTCATAGGCCTCCATATTAAAGGGAGATTTTGCAAAGCAGAGGAACTCATGCAGAAAGTGCTCTGTGCGCCCCTGGAGGAATGGCCTAAGCTCGTCCTGAATCGCTCCATCCTCCATATCATAACGTGTAATGCGTGACATAATGATGTGTTGAACTATGTTGACCAAAGAGCCATGGGCCCCATACAGCACAACAAGTTCTCTTTTTAGCCAAGGGATCAGTCTATGTAGGCAGGCAGGATTTCTTCGAAAAAACTCAGCCGAGGTGTCTCTGGAGCGACCACCATCCCGGACATTCCGAACCCTCACTCCCCGTCGGTACAGTTCTCTCCTGAAGTTTACCATTTCCTGTTCTCTGACACTGTTCACTGCCCTGCCTTCACTCGCAGCTCTCCTCTTGGCTGCCAACCTCATCATCATCCGTCGTATGTAGCGGTCCTGTGGCAGTTGGGGAGGGTTTGCTGGGGCTTCAAACATGACTCCATTGTCAGGAGGTGGAGAGGTCCTTCCCCGCATCTGTCGATGGACTCCAGTAAGAGTTGTGCGGTATCTAAACCGCACTCCACCAAAAGTCCCAAAAGAGCCATTATCCACCGGTTGCAGGTCATATTTCTTAAAGTCTTGCTCTGATTTTATACTGTGATAGATTGAATTAAATGGCTGTTTGCACAGAGGGCACTCTGCTTTGTTCTTGGACCACTCGTGAATACAGCGGAAACAGAACTTGTGCAGGCACAGGTCCAAGTAAGAAATGTTGTTAAACATGTCCAAGCAGATGGGACACTTGGAGTCTGGCGACACCTCTGCAGACATTGCTTCAGAGGTTTTCCTTCTGCCCTTCTTCTGGCTCTGCTGCAGGGCAATCTTGATTGCTGACATGATCTGACATGATAGGAAACATAAGATTAGACATCTTTTATAACAAATGCTGTACTGTGCAATTAAGTATAAATTTAGACCGGTAAACTTGACTTGAATTTTACAATTAACATTACAATTGCACAAAATGCTTCCCTTTTCATTCACAATAATGCATTTCAAGTAAATTTGACACATCAGATTCATTAGGCAGCTGGAAGGTTTCTACACCGAGACCTGCAAGAAGAATATTATCTAATGTACTACATTTAGTTGCACATGCTGTATCATGAAAAGAAAAAGAAAAGTTCAGGCAGTTCCTTCACATATACAATATGCATCACATTCAACCATAAATCAATGCAGAGGATTATGACATGCAGCTACTGTTACGTGTCCTTTACCAGGTATTCTTAATCATTCTTGTTATAACAGTAAAAGATACTCTCTAGTTAGTATTTAGATCTTTACTTTCATGTCATCATTTTAGTTTGTTAAAACAAGAACATGACTGTCTAGGACAATGTGTGTCTACATAGTGACCTTACATGCATTCAATAACCGACCAAGTTCCTACTCTATCTATAAATAAGCAATTTGCCATTGTACCACAAACTTTCCTTCACTCTCTAGCAAAATGTTGCTATAATAACATACATGTCTTATAATAAGAAACAGGGCAGACTATATAACAGATATGGGTGCTGAACTCATGTGAACCCGGATAGCTAGTATGTTGTAATAACGTTATGACAGTCTATGAAACTACAACTACAACCACGGTCCTAACGTTACATCGGATCAATTTGCGGTGTATATCATCACCCTGTTAAAATAATCGCCTAACTCATTTTTTCAAGTTTTGCAGGAAACACAAAAAACTTCACCAAAAGTGTAACATATGACATTTATTGATCTTTTCACTCAAAAATTATGTAACAAAGGATGGCTATTGGCATGGTAATGACACTGTGTGTAAATTATGTAACTTCAGACAAAGAAATGACATAGGCAATTTTTTGAACATGCCTTTGAGACTTAAGCAAGATATGGTTACACTTTATTTTGAAGGTGTCTACAAAAGAGTGACATGAGCGTGTCATTGAATACATGACATGGGATGTGTCATGAACATTAATGACACTTTGAAGTAACATTAATGCTCATGATACTTGTCATGTCATGTTTCTGACAGGCTTTTGTGACTCTTATGTAAATAAGTCAAAAATAAAGTGTTACCATATCTTGCTTGAGTCACAAAGGCATGTTAAAAAAAATTGTCATTTATTTCTCTTAAGTTACATAATTTACACACAGTGTTATTACTATGACAATAGCCATCCTTTGTTACATCCTTTTTGACTTAAGCAAGATATGGTAACACTTTATTTTGAAGGTGTCTACATAAGAGTCACACAAGCCTGTCAGAAACATGACATGACAAGTATCATGAGCATTAATGTTACTTCAAAGTGTCATTAATGTTCATGACACATCCCATGTCATGTTTATGACACGCTCATGTCACTCTTATGCAGACACCTTCAAAATAAAGTGTTTCCATATCTTGCTTAAGTCACAAAAGCATGTTCCAAAAATTCCCTTAATCACATTTTATTTTGACTTAGGCATAATAAATTCGCTTAAGTCACACACTTGACATAGGCCATTATCTTAAAGGGGTAAAATCACATGATCTGATCAATTGAGAATGTACGGGATTTTTAACCATAGGTGGCCGGCGTCGTGAGGAGATGATTTAGGCAAATAAAAAAAACAATTTTGACAAAAAAATGACTTAGGCGATTATTTTAACAGTGTGACGATATATAAAGCCTTTGTCATATATGGCTATTCTCGATAGACACACCACCACTGACAAGAACACGTCAGAATAAATCCACGATTAAATCGACAGTCGTTTTTGTCCTTCGACTGCGTTGTTGTTTTCGGTTAGCTATAGTTAGCTTAGCAGGTTAGGCTAACGCCGTCAGTTTGTAAAATGCCCCGCTCGGAGAAAGGGAGGAACGGCTGTGTCGGTAAACAGATGGAAATGTGTCGCATTCAAGTGCTGATATAATATTAATAACCACAACATTTACACAAACGATTGTATCAAATGTACATTGGCGCTACAACTGAGCGATACAGCGAACATCAGCTCACGAACTGATGAACTTGGTTAGCTAAAGTTAGCATGCTAACTAAGTAGGCTAGGATATTACAGCTAGTTAGCGTTAGCTGGGTATGCTAGGACGTCTACGGCTAGTTAAGACATTCAAGAAAAGTTGTGCAACGTTAATATTTACTTTTGGCTCCCTCAGAGATGTATGCGGTAGGCAAATGATAAGCCCTCTCCGTCTTGTCGAAAGCCAATCATTTCTACATTGTTGTCATTCAATAAAAACTCTTGATAAGACCAACTGCCTGAAATATCACATATCCTACCGGAAGTAGTTTTCTAATTCAAGCTACTACAAGCCACTTCCGCCCTTCAGAATAAAAGTTCTTGCATTTCGAAAAAAACTATGATTTATACGAATTTATACAATCTGTGGTTTATACACACGCAATCAAAGCGCAATAGAAACACATTTAAATTACTTCGTCTTTATATCTTTAGTAATAACTATTATACAGTGTACGGTACGCACTGGACCGCATGAAGCACATTTCCGGCCGTTGGTTGACAGAATAAAAGACATTTAGCCCTTGTTACAGTCACAATGCTTACACTATTATTTACCCTACGTTAACAAGTTATCAGTCCAGCAAATAGAAATATAAAACAATACGGAGTCATATTAAAGTAAACGTCACATATTTTCCTCAATTTCAAAGTTTGACAATCGGACAAACTACATTAAATATTTCCACTGTTTTTACCAGCCTTTCTTTACAGTATAACTTATTCCAAATATGTATTTGTTCCCCATTTCTAAAAGTTAGTCTTTCCATCTCTAAACTTTGTTCTGCTGTTTATACCCATGCTCTTAATTTTGGTGTATTTGATTGTTTCCATGCTTTAGTCACCTGCTTCAGGATGGTTACTCTCAGTAAATTAAAAAACTACATTATATGTTCATTGGTCCGTGCTTGCTATCTAAAAATCCAGTGTATCTTTAGTTACCTGATGCAGGAACAGACTTGGTATAAATCTAAAGACTAACATCACTTTCTTAATTTTCACCCCAACTTTCCAATCGTCCATAAAATAATGCAGAGTAATTTCCTCCTTTCAAATGAAATCTATTCGTTTATGGCAATCAAATGCCACTCTAAGGTTGAGTTTACAAAGTTCTCTTTGAACCAGTGTGGTCTGGCAGTGAACTGGATACATTTTTTATAAGAAATTGTACAGCCTCTCACTTGTGGAAGCATCACAAACATCCACTACTGGTCACCATTGTAATGTCACTATTAACAGTTATTTTCAAATCACACATATTCACAACTTACTCTGTAGTATTTTATTGGCATATAAACAGTTTTTACAACAGAAGATTATTTAAATATTTCAACTTCAGTGATGGCCATGGCTCTCGGGAAGATCAGGAAGAACTTCACCCGTTTCCACAATGGTGTCACCCTTAACACAAAAACAAGGACAAAAAAATCATTAAGACAACTTAGAGAGTAGCCATTCTAGTTAATTGTCAGTATGGAATCAGGCTCGAGTATAATCGGATTTTACTATGGTTGGTAAATCAAGCTTATATCTGGCTGCATGCAAAAAAAATACAAATAATGATTATAGTGACTATAGGGGGTACAGTGACTCATACTTACAGGGTACAGCCTTGGTTTAGTAGACACAATGCCATATGGCTTTGGCTGTAGAGAATAAGGAGGAAGAGGACATTGTTATTTAGTATGCAGACAACTGCATTAATTAAGTGTGATGTACTGTACGTAGTGATGTCTGGTTCCCTTGTATTTTAAATACAGAAGAAATTTAAGAACATGGAATAAAGTCAATGCTACATATCAGTCACTCTAAAGTGCTCCTGCCTTCTTTGCATGTTACCATACTTGTATACTACTGAAAGAACACTTGCACTTAAAAATAGGAAAAGAAAAAGAAAAAAAGCAAACAATCTGAGGCTGTTCAGAAACTTCAGCATTCACACAAATTCCATTGCACAGAGTCCTGTTCACCAGATATCACAATTGTACATGTCATGTAATAGGAAATAATATTTAACATTTACGACGACTTACAGCAACGTGGTATTTAACAGTGTAGTGGATGACCCACATTGGCACCAACAGTGATAGTATTGTGCTAACTCCGCCTGTGACAGCTTTGTGGGTCTGTAAGAAAATAAACATTAGGATCAAGTTAGTATAAATAGAAGAGCAGTACATTATAAATCAGTGTTTATTCTGACTGCTCCAAACAGAAAATTGATATTTCAACATAGGCTCAAGCTTACTCTTTCACTAGTATACAATATACAGCAGTACAAAAAAACCCTCACAAATAAAATGTTTGTTGTGATTAAGAAGGGATAAGTGTATCAGAATATATATTGCTTTTTTGGCTTTGATATATGCTGAAACAAAGTGGGCACAAGCAACTCAGAGAAGTCTCAAATGTACAATCCAGTGGGGGGGTGTCACAATTTCAACTCTGAATCAAAAATGTATCATCAAAATGAGCTTTCAACTATAATTATCAAGGTCAAAAGCTCAATCTAAAAATGGAATAAAGGTGAGGTAAATTACATATTTTATACAGTACATAAAGTATACTATTATTTCATCTATTACTTCACTTTTCACATTAAATTAGATTACACATAAAATTATATCTCTTTGACAGCGTTCTACAGAAAATGAAAACATTTTAAAAAAGGTTCATGTGTCAAAATGTGTCAGCTGTTTTTAAGTAAGAACCCTAGCCTATAACCACAGTACTTTCAACCACTTTTCAAACCCTGAAAACATTTCGTTAAAGTTTTTTCAAAGATTTCCAGCACCCATATAAACCCTGCATATTAAGGTGCATCTCAATACATTAGAATATCATGGAAAAGTTTAAATTCCAGTAGTTCAAGTCAAATACCCCCAACCAAGTATTAAGTGCATATAGCTAGACATACTTTTCAGAGGCCAACATTTCCATATTTAACATACTTTTTAAAATTGGTCTTTTGTAATATTTACTTTTTGAGATACTGAGTTTTAGGTCTTCATTAAATGTAAGCCATAATCATTATAAATAGAAGAAATTAAATAAATTAAGACATCAAATGTTTCATTCTGTATGTAATGGATCTATATAATGTGTTATTTCTACTTTTTGTATTGAATTATTGACATAAATAAACTTTTGTATGATATGAAGTCACTGGATAATACCTATACAATGAAGTCAAGTGATGAATAAATGTATAGAGACTGTATCCCAAATCGGACACATCTGCAATGCCGCACTTCCCTGAATTGTGGCTAAATACGTTAGTTTTCTTTAACCCTATAAAGCCTGAACCATGAAATAATTGCCAGAAAATTCAATTTTTGTAAAAACTGAGTGCTTATTTACCTGCTGACGAATTTTAAGAAATAAATAAATTGCATATATGAATTCTAATTTGTATCATATTTGATACATCAGGTCTTTTTGTGCAATTTGTTGCTCACAGTTTGTTTTTCTCGAACTAACAAAAACATATAAACCCTAACATATTTAACCTATTAAGACTTTGACTTTTCCTTTTTCCTCAAACATGCAAAATACATATTTTTTCCATATAACGCAACATCATACATCTGCTGATATGAAGTTTTTTAATGCAGCAATGACTGATCCATTCGTGGAACCTGCATATCATTTTTGCTACATCTGGTATTTTTGTGCAATTTGTTGTTCAGTTTGTTTATCTTCAACACATGTATACATCAGGTTTTTGATGATGTACAGGTCTCAAAAATAACTGTATCTAATATGATACACTTGGCTTTATAGGGTTAAACTGAGAGTAGATATACTATGTAAACCGTTCCGTTTTTTCAGTGATAATCTATGTACGTGTAGATATCCTCGGTGATTGTTTTGCTAGCTTGCTAGCGGTAGCCGTGTATGGAGACTCACGTAAATCCTCCAAAGGCTCTTGGGCTGCAGAAAGCGAGTCCAGAACCTGGCGACGGGCCCCGGTTTTTCAGCTGGCAGCACGGGCTCCCTCGGGCTGAGCTCCTGGTCCTTCAGCCATTGTCTCCGGAGCTTCGTAAGCTGGTCTAAGCGAAGCTTTTCGTCTGGTGTGTACCCAGGCATTGCTTGTTTCTTGATAATCAACCCAAACAGACCTACAATGACATAATGGAGGACACTTCCCTTTGCGAGAAAATAAGCGGAAACGGTTAGAGGAGTTCGACAAATTCTACTGCGACACCTACCGGACCGGAGGGCACCCTGAAAGTATTTTTCATTTATTTTGGTCTTGCCCTTTTTCGTCTAAGTTCTGGAAAGATATTTGTAACTTCCTTTTTTTTTCAATTGAACCTAATTTGTCCCTTTGTTTTGAAAATATACTGTTTGGTTTCACTGACTTCCCATACACAAAAAAAAAATCAATATTACATTATAAATCTAATTATACTATTGGCAAAATATCACATACATAAATCTCGATACACAAAAAAAATCCCCTCTTTTCTATATTTATAAGTGAAACCAAGCAGTATATTAATTCTATTAAAGACTCTACTAATTTGAAAGCTGCTAAAACTCTGAATATTTGTAATTTTTATAATATTTTTGTATGACAACCTCTTTATGATTTATTGAAACCCCCTGGCGACGTTCTGATGTATTTTTTTGTATTACACCCCACCCAACTGCCTTAATAAAGTTTATTTAAAAAAAAAAAAAAAAAAAAAAAACCTACCGGACCGGAAGACAATTATGTTGCTCTTCTTCTTCTTCTTCTTCTTCTTCATCATCAATGCTTTATTGAACATTACAAAAATAAACATCTCTTGCATGTTTAAACATCAATTAACAGTAAAACTTATAATAACATCAATATTGTACATTCATAGCAGTTGAAATCAAATACAAAAATAAATAGATAAAATACATATAGAATAGTCTAAATGTTGTTTTCAATAAGGGGGATTCGAATTAGTTTTAAGTGTTCATTTCAGTGGGAATTTTTTTCAAGATATCATATAATTTTTGTGCCTTTGTTATTGTTAGAATTTTTAGAGATTTTAAGTACAATTTGAATTCATTCATGAAGACAATAAATTTGGGGAATGATTTCATAACTCTATTCTTGTGGATGAAAAATTTTGCTAAACAACGGATAACGTTGCAGCATAGTTCATCTTTTTTTTTTTTTTTTTTTGCAAAAGCATACTGAAAGTGACATCGTCTCTAGAAATAGCAGCTGGAAATAATATGAAAGTGATATCGTCTCTAGAAATAGCAGCTGGAAATAATATGAAAGTGATATCGTCTCTAGAAATAGCGGCTGGAAATAATATGATTTTTTGTTTAATCCAACTGTGAATGTTGACCCAGAATGTTTGTGTCTCATCACATGAGAAGAAGACATGGTCTGTGGTTTCAATGTCATTTTTCTTCTTCTTCTTTCTTCAAGACAATACACCAACAATACAAAACGCCGTCAGGGGGTCTCAACAATACATAGGCAAGCTCTCATACAAAAAAAACATAAAGTGTACATAAATTCAAAGTTTTTACAGCTTTTAAGTTGGAAGATTTCTTAATCCAAAACAATAAATGGTCAAATGTCAACTTTAATTGATTTCGGATTCCTGCAGGCCAGGAGGATGATTGCTCTGTTTTGGGGGGAAAAATGGATGTGCCCTCGATACATGTGTGGATAAAGGAGATGCCATCTTGTATTGTGTTGGAAAGACTGACATATATAACCAGAGGAAGGACTGCAGAGTCTTAGGCTGTTTGGAAACCTTTAATAGAGTTTCTTAAACGTTAAAATGAACAATCAACTTGAAACTGCTGTTTTGACGTGTGTAGTTGAGTGTTTTTATTTGTCACATTTGTTTAAATGTGTCATGTTGTGACTGTTTATTTTATGGATGTTATTGTTTTGATTGTTAATTATCTGTATGAGTGAAATATATATAAAAGTTCAATACAAATATAAGATTAGACAAGATAATACTTTATTGATCCCACACTGCTGAAATTCACTTGTCGGAGCAGTAATAACAGAAGCAAAAGGTCTGAATATAAATAGTAGTAGTTTGAATGAAAAATGAAAAATATGAATGCAGATAGCTTAAAATAAAGCTATGTTGAGTAGTATAATGATAAGTGCTAACAAAGCTGTGGTGGTGATCTGAACAGAAACAGAATTAGACTTTTTTATTTACTTTTTTTACTTATTTTATTATTTCCAGAATGGAAGAAATGTCAAAAGCCCCTCCAGAATATTACATAAATACACCAAGACCTTTGGAACACATTAAAAAAACATGCTATGATTTGGTTTCAAAAACATTTTTTAGATTTGAAAATTTTTTGTGGTTGCATGACGAGCACCTATGAAAGCAATGCATTTTCTGAAGGCTCTAGGTCTCTAGTTTGTGGTTGTAAAGTTTCATGAGGCTATGGTTATCCCATAGATCACAGCAGCTCATTTTATACAGTGAGGTAAAGTTTCAAACGTGCTTTCACTGCAATGTAATGGCTACTTCAGGGACTAACATCATCAAATATTAATAAAAGTCATTTAATTCACAAGAGTCTCAGCTTTTGAGTCATATCCGATTTATGCAATTCACAGGCTGTTGGGACTTCAGTATGCAGAAATATTAAAATGCAGTTGGCAAAGATGTGGTTTCTGCCTGAAACTGCATTTTATCATCATAAAGCAGGCTTGTATGTAAAGAGGAGAGTTGTGGCTACCCACCCCCACCACAGAGCCCATTTTTCCATTCAAATATCTTGAACCAGCAACAGCATCTTCAAGTTATGTAGTCATCAAGGGGAAGAAATGGCTTAAAACGTGGGTCAGGAAATATTGTAATACAAATAGAAACTTATTGAATCATTCTGAGAGTAACACTGAAGTGCAATGTCAGATTAGTGTCAGATTAAAACAGTGAAGTTTGGTTAGGTTTTTATGTAAATGTTAATTTAAAAAAAAAAAGAAAATGTACCTTTTTTTAAATGCTCATGAATATTATCAGAATCGGGCTTGTGTTTAAGTGCAGTTATAGTCATCAGTCAGTCAATCAATTTGAGCATGTTACAATCAATTTCAGGTCTATTCCACATTAAATTGAATTAGATATCATTTAACTCACCTTGCTAATGTGATCTGAGGGCTTTTTAGTATTTCACTATGTAAGACATTCTGCAAATTTATATTACCCAAATAAAATATCTTGTTTTGGAGATGAACCCAGCCCCATTACTTCCACCTGTTTTCAATTAAGCGTTCAGGAACAGAGAGCTGTGATTGGCTGTTAGAACCAGTCATAATAATTAAAATGCAGGTTTGCAACCACTGCAGCAGCATGGAAGGAAGCTAGAGGAATTTTATCAATTTGCATTAGAGCTGACGTCTGGTTGAAGCTATGGGACTTGTTCTACGGTAACTTTGACGTGGTTCTCTCTTTTCTCAACAAATACATTTAAACTGTTAAAAATGACTGAGATTCTTGTTTAACCATGACTTTCTTCTTTAGTTTGGTGCTGCTATGGTTGCTGCTTATTGAAGAGCTTCAAGCAAGCACCAAATGTAAGACTGCAAGTTACAATTGCACAACACAAGATGCAAGTTAAAGTTTAATTGAGTTGAATGACTTTAAGAACTACACTCTTGCAACATGTTCCATTCATTGACCTTGTCTTTTTTTATTTTATTTTATTTATTTTTTTTAAAGAAGTGATTGATGGGTTGACCTTCTTGTGTGGTACTTTATCACCAGCTTTCAAATATGGCTCTGCTCCTGGCATTTGGGACACAAGCTACAAACGCCAGGTGCCCCAGCAGGTCAAGGTTGCCGCGCCGCAGGTTCCCAGCTTCCGTGCGGTGGCCCCGCCGCAGGTTCCCGGCTTCCGTGCGGTGGCCCCGCCGCAGGTTCCCGGCTTCCGTGCGGTGGCCCCGCCGCAGGTTCCCGGCTTCCGTGCGGTGGCCCCGCCGCAGGTTCCCGGCTTCCGTGCGGTGTCCCCGCCGCAGGTTCCCGGCTTCCGTGCGGTGTCCCCGCCGCAGGTTCCCGGCTTCCGTGCGGTGTCCCCGCCGCAGGTTCCCGGCTTCCGTGCGGTGTCCCCGCCGCAGGTTCCCGGCTTCCGTGCGGTGTCCCCGCCGCAGGTTCCCGGCTTCCGTGCGGTGTCCCCGCCGCAGGTTCCCGGCTTCCGTGCGGTGTCCCCGCCGCAGGTTCCCGGCTTCCGTGCGGTGGCCCCGCCGCAGGTTCCCGGCTTCCGTGCGGTGGCCCCGCCCCAGGTGCCCGGCTTCCGTGCGGTGGCCCCGCCCCAGGTGCCCGGCTTCCGTGCGGTGGCCCCGCCCCAGGTGCCCGGCTTCCGTGCGGTGGCCCCGCCCCAGGTGCCCGGCTTCCGTGCGGTGGCCCCGCCCCAGGTGCCCGGCTTCCGTGCGGTGGCCCCGCCCCAGAGTGGCAAACATCACCACTATGGAAGTAAAAGAATAAAAGGCTCGAACTGAAGGGTAAGTTCCTGCTAATGTTATGGCGTATGTTATGCCTTTTTGTTCTGCTTTCTGCCACTTAAATTACAGCATTAATGACTCCTGACTTCTTTTTCAGAAGATGCCTTTGAAAACTGCTTGACCTGGACTTGTCAAAACTTGTCCTAGGACTATCTTTAAAAAAATAAATGTAATTTTGTACTAATTTGTGATGGAAGTCTACTTTATTTGCATCAAACTGACCACCCTCATAGTTTTGCATTGCCCAAGGACCGAGACCTTACTAACTCGAAACTTGAATTCCACAAGGAGGTTCTTGCCTTGAGTCATGCTACAGATCAGTTTTAGTGGGTCAGTTTTGTGCATGCATTGGAAGAGAACACAATAGCCAATTGTTTGCAGGTGGTGCTATTTCAGCATACTCCTGGCGGGTCAACATGGCAGGAAACTATGCAAGGTTTCCTTTTAACTTTGCAAATGTGGCCAAAAAAAAACCTTTAGCTACTCTTAAACTGCTGTCAATTGTAGCCATTACATCACCCAGTTAGCAACAAAGTTGTACAGTGTCATTACTCTGTCTACCTCCAACCTCTTCAATTAGTAGGGACATCATTACCTGAAGTTGGGGCACAATAAATCAACCACCTGGTGTGTGCTCAATGGAATCAGTGCTGCTTTCACTGACACTCGTAACAAAATGTTTGACATCATAAGAAATACCCTGTTGGGCATTCAAGTGATAAAACAAATCCCAAATTTGAATTCTCATGACTTTGTATCAAATGACTTAATTTCTCAATGAATGACACACATAAACCACCATCCACTACTCCATCACCTACAGCCACTCCACATGTATCTTTGAACATGGCACTTTTAAATTTTAGATCTCTTCAGAACAAGACTTTTTTTTTTTTTTTTTTTTTTTTAAATGACCTTATTTTAGATAATGGAATTATGTTTTTAACTGAGACATGGCTTGGCACTGATGGACCAGCAACACTGAAGCATCTCCACCTGGCTACAATTTTACATATGCACACAGGAAAAACAAGAGGTGGTGGTACAGAATCTATTTTGCCACAATCATTTTCTCAATGACATAACATTTGGTAACTACACAACTTTTGAATATAATTCCATCTTTTTTGGCAGCCCTCCGATACTATGCATGACAGTTTACAGGCCACCCAAACGTTGCTCATTTGTGCCAGATTTCTCAAAACTTTTATCAATCATCCACACCAAATACGACCGTATTCTTGTTTAAGGCGATTTTAATTTACATGTGGACATTCAATCAGACTCTTTTACGTTGGATTTTATGAACATGCTGCATTGTATGAATTTTAACCAGCCAACTCGCAACACAGGTCACACTTTAGATCTTGTCATAACATATGGACTATCTGCAAGTGTGACCTCTGTCAATGTAAGGATATCTGACCATTTGTCCTTTTTTTTGTTTTTTTTTAAACCATCACTGGTTTTATTCAGCAGGACTTTAGAGAGCAAACTGTGAGGAAGCACCATCTTAACTCTGAAGTGGCTGCAAATTTTATTGATGTTTTAAGCAAAACCACAGCAGATATTTTACCTTCATCTTGTGATTTTATTGTAGAAAGTTTTAACAGTTAACTAAGGCTTGCAATTGACAAGTTGGCTCTCCTAAGATTAAGAAAGGTAAACTCCAAACAATACCTCCATGGAAAAAATGAGAGAATTAAACAACTAAAGAGAAACTGCCGCAAAGCAGAAATAAATTGGAGAAAGAACAAACTTATGATAAACTATGAAATATTACGTGAACAATTGTCAATCTCTAACAGGGAAATTAAACACGCAAGACAAGCACACTTTTCAAAATTGATATCCGACAACAATCACCTAAATTCCTTTTTTTTTTCAACCATTGAACGTTTAACCAATCCTGTTTTTATGAAGCCGAGCACCTTGCCTACAAACATCAGTTGTGAAGAATTTGCAGTCCACTTCACAAACAAAATAGATACAATTAGATTGGATCTAGGTCAGTTTCAGTCTTCGAATAAAAACTCCCAAGATCCTTTTTATATGAGGAAATGCTGGAGAACTTTGTCCTGGTTGATGCTGAAAAGCTTGGTAAGGTTTTATCCCAGTTAAAAACCTCAATGTGTATTTTAGATCCGATTCCCACGGCCTTTTAAAAAAATGTTTTTAGTATTTTAGAACAGTTGCTCACAATTGTCATATATTCTCTTCAGACGGGTACCGTCCCAACTAGCCTAAAGACTGCCATAGTCAAGCCTCTGCCGAAGAGAGACAATCTAGATTCCTCGGTTATTAGTAATTACAGACCAGCGTCAAACTTGTCATTTTTAAGCAACATTTTAGAGAAGCTTGTTTTTAAATCAGCTAAATGATTTTATCAACTCAAACCACATTTTTGGTCTATTTCTTTATTTAATATTTTTTATCTTTTTTTATATAGGTTATTTTATTTATATATAATATATAAAAAAATATATTTTTAACCTGCCTCCAGTGTTTCCTCACTGCTCCATGTTGAGATGGTGCTTCCTCAGTTTGTGCTTTGTTTTTAATAGGATGGGTGGGATGAAGGTGGAGGGTGTTTGCTTGTTTCTATGTTTCATCTTTTTATTATCATTTTCTCCTTTTTTATCTAAAGCTCTTTGTATTGCACCTCTCTTGTGTGAAAAGTGCTATACAAATAAAGTCTGATTGATTTAGACTTGAGTGTCAGATTAAAACTGAAGTTAGGTTTGATAACAACTTCCCTGCTTTAGTTTAAAGTTTAGTTTGGCATAATCATGGCATAGCCTACAATATTGCACCGATGTTAGTCACACGTCATTGAACAGCATAAATACGTTTGCATCAATAACCTTTATCAACAATTAAATATATTTGGTGTTCATGCCAAATTGTATCCACTAGATGGCGGAAACAAAAAGGGTTATGAGGAGTGTATGCATTTCTAAGAGCAGCCAGCAACAGGCCCAATGTTAGTTCACTAGTCATTGTTAGTAGCCTGTTAGTGGCTCTGCAGGAGATTTGTCAAGTCAACCCATGGGTGACTGCAGCAAGCAATGATGACACTGAGACATTAAATAATTATTGGCAACTACATAATCAGCTACTCTTTGACAAACAATGTAATAAATTAAATTGGAGATAAAGAAACTAGAGAATGATGTTAGTATACATTTTACCACAGCAGCAGCAGAAGGTCCTGGTTTAGATTGGATTTAGCCCAATGTTTTTTTTTTGTCTTAACAGCTACAACAAAATGAATTAATAAAGGACTGCTAAAAAACTTTTGCACACTTTTCTTAAATTATACATGTTTAGCTTTCAAATAAAGGGTTCACTCCAAAACCAAAGTTGCATGATTTAAACAACAGATTGACTGAAATAGGTATATAAATTCATGCCTCGTCATATTGTGAGAAAAAAATGTCTAAACTAGACTGTAACATAAAAAAAATGAAGTCTAAACTTTCCGCACGGACATGACAAAAGTGACGCACGCACGAACAGCTCGAAAGTTAACCTGCTCCGGTGTGGGCCATAGACATATATACAGAATATACTCACAAAATTAATATACATTACAATTTGACAAAATTATCTGCAATTACGGAAAATCCTCAGAAAAAGGGACATACGATACACAATTGTTGGTTGAATCTGGATGAAGGATGTTTTATTTTATTCATTTATTTTATTTTTATTTTTCAGTTTCCCCCCTGAGGGATTGCCAATTTATTGTGGTCAGTGGGTTTGCGTGCCTCAGTGACCTTAAGAGCTAAACCAGCAGGAGCTTAGTCTTCAGGTGGGATACCTGGACAGGTGTGAAGGTAGAGGGCTGACAAAGTGCAATCCACTTCTCCAGGTTGGGGTTGGACACATAGACCCCTTTCAATGAAGAAATCATCGTTACTATAAGCACAGGAAAAAAAGTGCTGTTGCATGATGTGTCCACATGATGCCCCCTTCACATTTCTGACTGCCCCCTCATATATGCCTGCCTAGAACCGGCCCTGCTGTCTAGTATTGAGTGCTCTGCGATTTTAATGTACGCTTAGTCATGTTTTTTAAACTGACTAACGCCTGCGTCGGACGGTGCGCCTGCGCCTGCGGACAGCAGTGGACTTTGCAGGCCTCCTGCGTCTGCGAGCGGGGCGATGGGCATATCTGTTACCGTGGCAAGGCATTGTCACAAAACTACCTCACATAAATGTAATGGGGTCTATTTAAAAACTCGCTTTTGGGTTGCGAGGCAATCGCATGACGTTACAGATGACATCATAGACCTTTGTTTTTTCTTTTTTTTTTTAAAAGGAAACGTTCGTAACCACATATATATATATGTAAATAAATAATAAATAAATAAAATTATAATATGTAATATATATGTAAATAAATAATAAATAAATAAAATAATATATAATATATATGTAAATAAATAATAAATAAATAAAATAATATATAACATATATGTAAATAAATAATAAATAAATAAAAGTATAATATATATATATATATATATATATATATATATATAGAGAGAGAGAGAGAGAGAGAGATATATAGATATATATATATAGAGAGAGATATAGATATATATATGTGTGTGTGTGTGTGTGTGTGTGTGTGTGTGTGTGTGTTCGTAATCGTTCAGTTTGTCTACATTTGATGGCGTATGAGAAAACGTACTTTTCATACACGGTGATCAGAGGCAAAAAAGCAAGGGCAACATCTTTATTAAAAAAATAATATTTGGGATGGCATGTTTCCTGTTTATAATCCCACCAGGACAATAATTGAGTATTAAATCATTAAAATAAAGAGTATTTAAAAAAGTAAATGGAGAGCTACTGTACACTCCGGTACCGAAGGTGGCGACATGCACCATCGACGCTGGTTTGTAGCCCGCCATTAAAACGTAGAAGAAGAGAGGGCTTTCCCGACCGCTAACTGCCTGTCACATGTAAGATAATGGATGCAATTAGCTAAAGGTAGCTTATTCGTGGGCTAAATGCACAACAGACGGCCCTCTATGGATATTTATTGAACCAATATTTCAGTAGCAGTGACTACAGGTAAGATTTATCTTGTTATTGATAGCCAGGAGCGGTTGAAACTTCAGTTACTATCCAGTTAGCATCAAAGCTAACGTAAGATAAACTTAAATAACCTTGATTGAATTATTGTTGTGATGAGCTAGCTGTCAAATCCTAAACACCGACTGTCTTTATGAACGAGCTCCAAATGAATCAATATATCGACCGTGTCACTGAGTCTCACTATCACTGCTAGATATCAAACTAAAGTCTCTTTAACCCTTCTAGTTTCTAGTTTCATTAAAAGTTGACATAACGTAACACTGTTTGAGAATGATATAATCTTACCCAGGCCTGCTGCTTTGTCTGTCTCTTGTACCAAACTCTGCACATCCTGTTTTGTTTTGCATTCATAGTGCACCTTCTATGTTTTTTGTTTTGTTTGTTTGTTTTACTGGTACCTTATTTTTGTTAATCTTTTTATTTATTTTATAAATATATATTTATATATTTTTTTATCATTACTTTCATTGCTGGTGTTGTTACCATTCTCACTTTCTTATTATCATCCCATTACTATTATTATTATTATTATTATTATTGTTATTATTACTATTACTACTACTATGATATGTATTTATTTATTTATTTGTTATAACTTTTTTTTTTTTTTTTTTTTTTTAAATCTTACAGTATCCTATTTTATTTATTTGGATATTTTTGTTATTATACTCATTACTGTTCTACCTGTTTCTTCCCAGTCTTGTCCATGGGGAGGGAGGGGGGGTGGGGTGGGGGGGTTAACACCCATTGTCATTTGTACTGACGCTGAAATGTTGGAATTTGTTTTGAAATTTCAATAAACAAATTGTTCAAAAAAAAAAAAAAAAAGTTGACATAACCTACTCTGTGCATTCCCATCAAGGAATTATTATTTCACTAACTATTTAAAAAAATTCAGGTTTTATTACCAATAATAATGAAAAAAATATGAAAATTAAATATCATTTTTTGGTCATGAGTTACCTTAAAAGGTGAAAAAAAGAGAGTTTTTTCTACATATCCTAAAACCAGTCTTATGTCATGGGGTCCTTTTTGACCACTGAGGACAATGGGTGTTTTACACAGGGGTTGAGTGCATTTTAAGAAGCTAACGTTAGCTAACTCTTGTCTGATGTCCAAGGAACTGTTAGCAGTATGTTAGATAAGCTACCGAGCTAAGATCAAGCCATAACCTCAGCAACTGTGTAATGCTGCTATGTAAAGCTAAAAAAACGAGGTAACACGTACACACGATAACAAACACGCAAGCTAGTTACCACTCAGGTAGCATTTGTTTTAGTTGCTGTTGAAAAAAATGGAAGTCTGCTACAGTGTTTGTTGTGAAAATATTGTGCAAAGGATGTATACATGTTATTGTCATTTGCCATAAGTTGAAAGATCTTTTAACTCTACCTATTTAACATAACAGATAACAATGTAGGAACAGTTATATTGTGCGTTATAAATTAAAACACAAACATGAACAAGGTTATATGTTTTTGTGATATAAGCAAATAAGATATACACTAAATGAATTCTTGATAGGAGCCATATTTATCAAGACATACTAAGAAGATAGCTCCCATAATAAAAGGTGTCCCAAAATCTTGACCAGTTAATATAGTCAATTACTAAGCAAAATCGAAAGAATGTCCCCTTAATATCCAAAAAAATGATTGACAGTAAAGGGATATTATTGTTTATTGTGCAATTTGAAAATGTAATACTTAAAATTTGTAAGCCCATGCAATCTGTTAGTACATTTTATTTGTACTGTTTACTAATGGTTGATTTCTGTTTCTACTCTCCTTTGCAGGGCTGTGCCAGACTTTGGATGGAGTCAGCACCAAACTTTTTATTGTCTTGTGTAGTCACAGCAAGGAACCTCAGGGTTCTGGATTCGGGCCATCCTGTACATCAGCGAGGGAAGAATGGTCAAATATTTCTGTAGTAACGCAGACATCTGGAGTACATGGGACCATGTTGTCTCTGCTTTTTGGCAGAGGTACCCTAACCCATTCAGGTATTGTCATATTTTCATGGTCAGTATTTTATGAGGGAGGGTCATTGCCTATGAGATATTGTAGTTTTTAGTGGCCAAAACAACACACAATCATGCTTTCTCAACTTTATGTAGATATGATATGAGATCGATTTTAGTTACTGATTTTAATGTAATATTTCACCCGCTGCAGTAAATTGCAACCATTGTTATTATAAATACTATGGGCTGTTTCACAATGCAATCCTTCTATACAATTTAGAACCCTGAACCCTGGTTGCATTGCTTTGCATTTGTGAGCCTCCAACTAAAAAGATAAGAGAGAACTGAGAAAACACAACAGAGAAGTAAAACTAAATTTAGCATGTTTGTAGGTGTGTGGCCCATCTGTTTAAGTTTCATCATGACTTGAACTAACTGCATCTTGAGGGATCATTTGCTTTTTAATATTTCACAAAAATCACTGTGGTATTTTGTGCGCAAACAGCCGCACCGAGACGGAGAAAACACATTTTCTTTTATTTCACTGTTGAAAGAGGAGTTGAAATGATGTGTGAAGATATATTCCAAACTCAAATCAAGTGAGTATCTTCAAAGCTACAGGCTGTATCCAAATTGACACATGACCCATATCTCTTTGTGGGTTTTTTTTATCCATCAGCACCCATGTTCTCACAGAGGACGTTGTGTACCGGGAGGTGACTGCGGACCACCGGCTCCTCTCCAGACGCCTCCTGATGAAGACCAATCGGCTGCCTCGCTGGGCAGAGCGGGTCTTCCCCTCCGGCATGTCCCGCTCAGTGTACATCATTGAGGACTCCATCGTGGACCCTGTCAAAAGGAGCCTGACCACCTACACCTGGAACCTCAACCACACAACGCTAATGGTGAGGTGACTGATTCTCTGTGGTTTGTTTCTTTTTAGTTTAAGGCTTTTAGCGTTTTTAGCAGTTAATAATGCATGGATATAATTGTCAACTTTTCATCTATCTATGTCTCACTGACCTTGTGCACTTGGCCTACATTACTGAGAAAAACCTCTGATATTCACTTGACTGGAGAATTTTCTTATGGCAGCTATCATCTGTACTTTTAAAATAATAATGTGTCACATGATAATGTGAAAGGTGCAACTCGTCTTGATGAAACTGCAGAGAATTATCACCTTAATCAGCAGCTATACTCCGCTATATTGACCTTTTAAATTTAGTCTCAGCTCATGAAATCTGTCCGGTCTGCAACTTTACTGTTTTGATTCACTCCCCCATATTCTCTCTGCGCTGTTTTCACTTGTTTCCAGCCAGAAAGCTGTCATAAACCCATTGTACACTACCAGCTCAGCACCAAACAAGTACTACAATAGTGAATTAGTGTCAGAAATACAACTCCAGATTAATTCTAATGTTGTTCCATAATTGTTAGATGTTCAGATAAGCAACTGTGCTAACAAGATTGTTAATTCAACTAATGATGTGATTACGTACAGTATATTTGTGTTGTGTTCACAACTGCACCCAAGTGGCCAAAATAAATAGTTCTGCTGGTCTGCAGTGGTTAAAGTTATCACCTTGCTTCAACTACTGACATCACTGTTAGAGTTTAATAAAGGTGCATACCTCTGACCCTATCAACAGCTATGCAGTTTGTTAAATTCTAATAAATACTAATTCGTACAAGAATCCCATTTTATATTTTATACACTTAAAAATGCACAATTAAGTAAAAAAAGTAAGATCTTGTTTATTAGTGTTGCAGTTCCTCCTCGCTTAATACTCATCCGTACATTGGCAGACTTGAAAAGACTGAACTCTGGGCCAGGGCTGCAGCTTCAAGTCAGGTGTAGCTACTAACTCCGGAGGGGAGGAGGGAATATTAATTCAACCAGCCTGATCTTCAAAGGAGGCTAGCGTTTGAATGCAGTTCAGATGTAGTAATCTCCCAGGAAAGAAGGACCTTGACATGACTCGTACATTATGCAGCTTTAAGGTGTGCTATTTTCACACTCTCACTGCTGTACACTATACTAATGCAGGATGGATTTATGCTCCTCGTGTTTTTAATCTACTGCAGCATGAAACCCAACTGGAGGTTAAGCTAAGTAACTGGTCATGATCACAGAAATTGTGTGATCAAAGCATTGACAAATATAGCCAAGACGAGTCTGAAAGAATATAGTGTTTTCTCTTTGTAGAACCTAAGGAAGGAAACTTCTGCAGCTTCAAGACAAATTGAGACATTTCTTAATACAAGAAATGGATAAGCATTCTGGCAGATGTTTATGACCACATTAATCCAAATCAAACAGTATAATTTACAGATATAATAGATAATATGCAGATATATAATTAATTTAGCATGTGTTGTCATTATAAATCGGCTCTTAAGCCCCTATGTGTTGAAACTGTACGTAAAACAAAGCATGACAAATCTAGTGCCACAGCTTTGTCCTAGAAGTGTGCCATATCGTATGGTTCACCATTCACCGGTATATTTTTTTTTTATGGGTAAAAAAAATGCACATCATGATATTGGCAACATTCCCTACTTCTTGACGTAGTGGTGGAAGGATTTCCCAATAATTATCTAGATTGTGGCGGCCCGCCAGAGTCTCATGTGTTGCGCTAACGTCACATTTCAAGCTACTGAAAGTTTATCTACATTATTCATTATGTAAAGTTATTTTGCGTTGTGTCTGCTCAGCAGAGTGTCTGTCACCTGTCAGTTAGTCAAACACCCGACCCACCTCTCTGTGCTCCTCATGCACGTGCATTCACACACACACACACACACACACACACAGAATATATCGAGCTGCCCAGCCCGCTGCGCTTCAAAACAAGCACCTACCTAAAATAGGCAATGATTAAGATCAGTGTATGTGATAGTGGAATAGTGGCATTGGAATGTGTGAGAGGCACCAAATTTGGGCTTTTATAAAAAAAAAAAAAATCACCAGGGGGAAATGCCTCCAGACCCCCCTAGCCAGCTATTTTTCAACCTGGCTACTCCATGTCCTAGTGGAAAGCCCTATTGACTGTTTTAAAAAAAAAAAAAAAAAAAAAAAAAAAAGTGGACGAGATTGATCACATTGTACTGTAAAATGTACATTTTCTCCCAGGGGGGCCCCCGGACCTCCTCAATGGTTATTTTTTTATATTTGCTAATAGAGTAATTTTTTTGTATTTGGCAACTATTGAGATTTGCAATTTACACTACATTTAGATTTATGATTGATTTTTATTTTGTTGTATGATTTTATTTATTTATACAGACTGAAAAAACATTTTCTATATATTTTTTTAATATCGTTAACGCAAAAATACTCTGAAATATTGTGATAATCTTGTAGGGCCATATCGCCTGTCCCTACTTTGTCCTTTACCTTAATTCGCTGTCACTTTTTTCTTCCCCCACATCAGTCGGTTGAAGAGCGTTGTATTTTCCAAGACTCCGAGGAGCAGCCGGCCACCACCCAGCTGAAACGGGAGGCGTGGATATCCTCAAACGTTTACGGTTTCTCCAGACCCATTCAGGTACCTTTACCTTCTTCGTGCAGACGGTAGTTTCCCATGCCTTGTACATTTTCATCATATTCTATTATGTTCTTTCTATAAGTCAAATATGAATTCATCAGCATAGAGATTTAATAGTGTCAGTGGCAATTTTGTCTGAAAAATAACAAAAATCATATCAAAACAAACTTAATCAAACTACCACTGATGCACCATGGGCGTGTGGTGTACACAGGCAAAGAAGCTGAAGTCCATGCATAGTTGTGAGCTCCAAAGGTTTATTTTGCAAGGTTTATTGATGCACTAATTATTATTGCACTATACCTTGATTGTTTGTTTTTACTCTTCCTGTAAATCGCTTTGGATAAAAGCGTCTGCTAAATGACTAAATGTAAATGTATTTAATCCATTACGAGCAGGCAAACAAAGAGAACAAAGAAACATGGCTCCTGCTGCCTCTCTTTGTGATGGTAAAAAACCATAGGCCTACCCAGGTGCATGCTGGTCCTCTGCCTACCCACCTATAGGTGCATCTCAATAAATTAGAATATCATGGAAAAGTCCATTTCTAGTAGTTCAAGTCAAATAGTCCCAACCAAGTAGTGAGTGCATATAGCTGGACATACTTTTCAGAGGCCAACATTTTCATGTTAAACAAACTTTTTAAAATTGCTCTTTTGTAATATTAATTTTTTGGAGACACTGAATTTTAGGTCTTAATTAAATGTAAACCATAATCATTATAATTAGAAGAAATCAAATAAATTAAGACATGAAATGTTTCATTATGTGTGTAATGATCTATAAAATGTGTTATTTCCACGTTTTGAATTGAATTATTGACATAAATAAACATTTCTGTGATATTCTAATTTATTGAGATGCACCTGTTTATAACACCAGGCGCCCACGGTGTTAACCCAATTTCCATAAAAAACAAAAATACTATGTCAACTACATATGTTAAACAATAATGATGATTAAACTAAACAAATAACTAGCAAAACAAAATGTCATCAAAATAAACAAACATCTAGAATATTCAAACAATACTCGCTACTATTAATGAACTAAAAAGACAACTAAATACAAACAAGAAATAAATGGCTCCAACAAGTAGCAAGATGGAAGCAAAGGACCCTTTTATCCATCCTGCTGTAGAAAAGCATATATGTGCTTACGTTAAATGTTACTATGCAGAATTATCAGGAAATCTTTGTTATTAACGACTGCAAAAACAGTGACGTGACATACAGGAGACTGAACTTTATGGCCTCACATCATTTATTATATAGGTGCCGTTTACTACTGAGCTTGTTTTTTAACCAGTAATAACAGGGTATCCTCGGGGTCTTAAAAAGTCTTAAAATGTCTAAAATCTAATAATTTGAATTTAAGAATTAAAATATCTAAAATTCTCTTAAAATTTCATTAAAATGTCTTCATATACTTGTCAAGTAATTTCGAGCCTCCGATTTTCCTTCATGTCTTTTGTACTTTTTTGCCAGTATTGATGCGAAATGGGTCTTAAATTGTATTCATTATGGTGTTTTAAAAAAAGTCTTTAAAAGTCTTAAATTTGACTTGTTGAAACCTGCAGAGACACTGAATAAGCTAAATATGTCAGACATCGTTGCCTTCAAACGACCACTCTTCAAGTGTTAACTGCATGCTTCACGACAGCTTTGCATGAAAGCAGAGGAAGAGAAACTAACTAGGATTCCCTCAGTTGGCGAGCTGAGAGGGCAGAGCCCAGCGCCGAAACGCCGTCCAATGAGTGGGTGTGGGAAATGTGATGTGAATCACTGTCACACAAACTTTAGAGGCAACTGATAAAGTCAGGGAAGGCCTCAGTTTTTAAGTTAGGTCACACACATTGGGAATACAAAGCGATTACTACATGTAAATTGCTTCATGACTTGGTACGTTTATGTAATTACATGTGTTTTTATCCTTAAGGGTAACATGTAGAATCCTATTTTCGAGGCCATAGTTGGATTTGCAGGTCATAGTTTGTGCAGTGGAGGCGTGGGAGCCTGTGTGCAAATGCCAAAAAAAAAGAAGTAAGATATTTGATAGGAGAAGTGGAAACGGTGCCAAAAACATGTCAACCTTAACTTGTTATTATTAGATGTGGAAGATGGCAGGCTTGCTTTGATATCCCCAGAGGAAAAGAGAGAGTAAGACTGTTAGCTAAGTGTTGTTTTTTTAGAAGTCTCCCACATGTAAAGTCATTTCCTGCTCTGTCTTTTCCCAGGAGTTCGGATTGGCCCGATTCAAGAGCAACCAGGTGAAGGCCATGAAGGGGCTGGAGTATGCGCTGTCTAACATACATGGTACGTACACTGCACCAGCAGAAACGGGAGGAAAAGTGCAAGGGAAGGAGAAGAGGGAAACAAAACAGGTTATTTTTAACTGTTGCTATTTCTGGAGAGGAGAAACTCGTACGAGAAGCAGCTTTTTTTCCTCATAACATCAGACTGCAACACATTGTGCACTATTTATTTTAGCTATTTATGGTTTAATTTATATATTTCCTATACGTTGGCTGCATGAATAAACATCCTCATGCTTTATATACTCATAATCTGTATGTTTCCTATACTTTGGATACATGAATAAACATCCTCATGCTGTTTCATGAATCCAGTAAGGGGAAAATAATGAAAGTGGCTCAAAGTGGCATAATGTTCACGTTCAACCTCCCAGGTTTGAAACAGTATTTAGTCTGAAATTGTAAAGTTGTCAGCAATGCATAGAATTGTACCCCTTCGTGTTTGTCTTAGAAACAGGTTAATTTATGGTCCTTGTTGCTTAGAAATACCATGTGACTGCAGAGGGATATGAAACCATGGCAACAGCAGTGACAAACACCCTGGACTTCTGAATTTAGACGCAGAACAAAACAATTCAGACAGTCAGTGCTGCATGACGAAAAATGGTGGAACACGTTATATGAAAGACACACCAGATACCTGATAACATGATAATGTGAAAAAACTTCAGGTTTATTAAAAGCACTGTTTCTAAAGTTACAGTTAGTTGCAGTGTCTAAAAACTACAGTATCAGCTAGGCCTGAAACTAACAATTCTTTATTACTTATTATTTGGCAGTGGACACTGATGAGTGAGGTTTGTGTTGTGCTGACGCAGCGTATTGTTGTCTGAAAGGACAATCTCCCATTGTTGTGATTCTGTCCCTTTGTTGACGGCAATGCAGGGATTGGGATCAGGCTGAGCGTTGTGGTAAGTATGTTAGCAGCGGGGCATCAATCTGCCACCCCAGGCCTTGCCCAGGGTTGTCACATGATGCCATATATGAGCCGCACATAGTAGCCCGTGTAGCTGAGGTAGTGACTCCCATTTTTTTTGTTCTATACGTAGATAATACGGTGTGTATTTGTCTGGAAAAGTCTGAAACTCTGAGTAAAAGTGATTTAAAGGCTCATTTAGTGTTGGTATAGAAGTAGAATAGTTTAGTTCACCCTAATGTCAGCTTTGTATGAGATACAAACTGAACCCTATAATCAGTATTTTAGTGTTTGTTTTACATGGTTTTAACCTCGAAACTTTGACTTTTTAATCATAATCTAGCTGAACTATGTTGGAAAAACGTTAAAGGTGCAATGTGTAATACCTGGCCTCTTATAGGGGGCAGCATATTACCTCCTCCAACCCAGATTGTGTCTGTTAGACATCCATAATGAACCCTACACTGTCCTTAAAACTGTATGGAGATTTTTCCAAACTTCCAATCTGACCTCATCTCCTAACGGTAATGCCCATCGACATACAGTCTTGGAAAAAATAATTAGACCAACCTTGTTTTCTTCAATTTATTGTTCATTTTAATGCCTGGACAAATAGAATGATAACAACAAAAATAGCTCATAAGAGTTTAATTTAAGAGCTGATATCGAGCCATTTTCAATGATTTCCTTGATAATAACCAACATCGTTATCAAGAAAACCATGGAAAATGGCTAGAGCTATTTTTGTTATCATTATATGTATCCAAACAAATGTACCTTTAGTTGTACCAGGCATTAAATAAACAAGAAATTAAAGAAAACAATGGTCATATTTTTTTTCCATGACTGTAGTAGGAAGAGTCATCCATATCAAAACCATATATTGACACCATTTGGAATGTTTTTTGGTGCGGTTTGTGCTGTCATTAGTTTCACTATTTTCCTGCTAAATAGCCATTGTTAGATTTCTCTAACCACTATTAAAGGAAATGTGAGTTCAGCATCAATCATATGCTGAACTATACTCATATTTTTAGTCGAGGTGTTGCCAGCAATGGAAAGCCACACCATTGTTTACTCTTGTTTTGCTACTTTTTGTACTCTTATTTTTTCCTGCTGAATGTGGTTTTCTTGCCGGTAACAGGACGTCACAAAGAGCTTCAGTCATCTTTTTGTTTACTGTGCCTCTAACCAAAGGCTGTACCTATTTTTTTTTTTTTAAATGTGATTGACACGACCCCCAGGCAGCCCAGGGGTTTCATTTCAGTAGATATCTATACACATTTTTTTTCAATACGCATACCTCTTCACACACTGTTGATAATGTTAATTTTTTTTTATGTTTTAAACAAAAAAACATCTGGTCATACTACACATTGCACCTTTAAATAAGAATAGGTGAATACTCTTCATTAAGCATTATTTTAATACATATTTTTTAAACTTTGTTTCCTTTTTAATTTTGCATTTGTTCTCATGCTTTGCACTTTAGTGATAAAACAAAGTCACATTACATTACAATGAACAAATCATGTGTTATCACTAGGTGTTGTGACTTTGAAAACAGTGTCAGTTACTGCGGTTTGCCATTGTATGGCAGTATAGTCAATGATAAGTGCTGCAGAACAGAGAGGACCTCTAGTGTTGCTACTTCACATTGATCTGGTTGTTTTGCTGTCTTGCAGTTTATTTTGAACTAAAAAATTCTGATAGGTCAGAATACAGTGTGACGAACTACTGTCAGCTGAAGTTTTTATTTTCTGCCTGGATAGATTAGATTCCTCCTCTCCTAGGTCCACATACAACATTTAGCTCAGCAAGCATCTTCTGATGTCTAGCTGTGAATAAATGTAGTTAATTCAGCTAATTAGCATTGCTGCTCCCATCGAGTGCTAGAAAGGCCCAGAGTCAAAGCTGATGCAAAACTGTGAAATCAGTTTGCTGATTTTTTTGGAAAGTTTTCCTCAAAGCCCTAAGACCTCTTAAAGGTCCAGTGTGTATGATTTACAGAGATCTGTTGGCAACGAATGTAATAGAATATTCAGAATTAATTTTCATTAGTGTATAATCCACTTAAGATAAGATCATTGTGTTTTATTTAGTTTATAATGACCCCTTTATGTCTGCATAGGGAGCAGGTCTTCTTTCACAGAGTCTGCCCTGTTTGTACTGTAGCCCAGAATGGACAAACTAAACACTCGCTCCAGATAGAGCCTTTGAGTCAGGGGTGGGCAACCTTTACTAACTAAAGAGCCACTGTTGGCCAAAAAAAAAAGAGAAAATCGCGGAATGGAGCCGCAAACCTTATATTGAGCCTAAAATGAAAATTAAACAGCCTAATAAGTCTAAATTAGCCTACCAACATTATTGATAGTCATATTGAGCATTTATTAATATGATTTTAAAAACTAGTATATCGGGGAACTGAAAACTAAACTCAAAGTTAGCAAAACTTAAAGGTTAAGGCACTGGGTCGGAGACTTTCTTAAGCTATAAAACATATTTTAGTTGACTTAAATGTCAAAACTTTTTTAAAATATGCTGTAAAAAGGCTATTCAATTTTACAATTGAGTAATACAAATAGCTTTTGGTCTACACCATTGATAAATGAACATTTTAATGTAAAAATATGTATATAATTTTTTTTGTCTCAGCCACGGGGAGCCCCTGCAGGCGGCCTAAAGAGTCACATGAGGCTCTGGAGCCACAGGTTGGCCACCCCTGCTTTAAGTGTTTTCACATTACCTGGAGGCCACCATAGGTTCTCTACATGCTTGGAAAGGGAGGGGTGAGCGGAGGGGTTTACAGTTGGTTGCAATCATCACTAGAAGCTACTAAATCCAAAACTGTGCACCTTAAAGTTTCACTAATGTCTCTTACAAGTAATCCAGTTGTCTTAAATTGCAATGTTTGAGGTTTTTACTTTAACAGACTCTTTGTATTCTTGCTAGTATTATATTTCCCTTGGATGAGAGTATATATAGTTTGTAATTCAATAGCCACATAAATACTTTATGTGGAATCTAATATTTACCTGATACACTTACTGTACCTTTTGGGAAAATGACACCAATAAATAAACCCAGCTTCCTCCTATACCTTTATACTCTTAGACTGTTATACTGAACTACAGAGAGAAAGCCAAAACAACCACAGTGCCTACTTTAACAAAGCCCTTTGCAAAAAAAAAAGTAAAATAAACTAGGATCACCAATTTAGTATTAAGTGTATGTAGCTGAATGTACTTTAACAATCTGTGTATTTTTAACAACAGTATCCACTGCTAAAATCGCACATTCGAGTGATAATTAGACTTTATATAAACCTATTTATAGCCTCACATTAGACCACTTGTATTTTTTATGTGCTGTAATACAATGAATTACTTGTTTGGAAATCAGTGTGTGAGAAATCACCTGAGACTTCACAGTACCGTCTCTCTTGTAAGACAGTGTTGCCTGTTTTTTTCCAGACATTTCCTTCAGAGACACCTAAAACACCATTCACACTTTCATTTAACAGCCAAAGTTAGACTTTGCGAATGCTGAGGTTTTGTGAAAGTACCTGAAGGGTGGATTTGGATTTTTTTTTTAAGGTGGTTTCATACGCCTTTCACTTTCAGCGGCAAGCCAGACTGTGTCAGTGAATAAAACATACACAAGAGCAACTTTAGTGAGGAAAAGGAAACCTGTTAAAACCAGCGTGACAGTTACAAGTGAAATCTGCTGCTAGTACGTCACCTCTTTAATGTTAGTAAGGGCTGACATCACCTCCTCCTAAAACACACATGGTGATAATAAAATGAATAATGACATTGAGGTATGCAGTGATTTCTTTCCAATGTCGCCTTTTTAATTAAATCCACTTTGCACCTTTTTGTTTAAAAGAGAGAAAAAATGATCTTTGTATGCAGCTAAAGCATTTAGTTTTCTCCATATTTGCTCCCTGTAAATTCCCGAGAGCCGCTCCCTCCAGTTATTTCGAGTCTCCAAACGTGAAGAGGTTTCTCTCTTTGCCAGCATGCAGCAGCCCTCCCAGGAAAAACACATATCTGCTGCTTTGTCAGAAGGAAGCAGCTCGTCTCTGTTCTCTTTCCGTCTCTTAAGCTTCAGGGAAACCGCTCTGCCGTACTGTCATTCTGCTTGTTGTTTTCACGCGGGGTACTCTTAAGTTTGAGGGTTCACGGTGAGGTCAGGCATAAATTGACTGTGGAGCCCACGGCGCTGAATGCAGTGTGAGGCAGATTGTAACAGCCAGCAAACGTGTGTGCTCACTTCAAGAGGAACACCATAATCATTTAGGTTTTGTCACCTTTCCATCTTGCATGTCATTATGTAAAGCCTCTTGCAGGCATTAACCTCTTTACATAAATGAGATGGAGACTTGACATGTTGTCTGAATAAGCACTCGAGTCTTAAGGCCTTTTTCATACCGAACGCGAATAATTCATGCAAATAAAATTACACGTCAATTCAAAAATTCGAGCCCAGCTATCTCTGTGAGCTTGTGAAACTTTCGTATATCATCATGCAGCTTTTTTTCCCCCCCGCAGTGATTTCTGTAGATTTTGAAGGCCAATTTTATAAGCAAGTCAGCCAATAAAAAAAAAAGACTTTGCAATAGATTCTCTTGGACGTCAATGTCATAATTCTGTTCATACCTTCACATAAATGTTGATATATATTATTATATCGATTTGGCCTAAACAAAGACAACGTTGAATGTGTGAGGTTTTTAATATTCACATTGTGTGCATATAGCCAAAATGAGTGTCAGACTTGCTGTGAAAGTTTTATAAAAGCGCAAAATTGGCAACAAACATTCCAACTATTTGTTTCTTTTTTTTAGTTTTGTCCCCCATTTGAAAAAGCTTTAACTTCAGTTGGGCCTAATAGCATACAGTCATGGAAAAATTAGAACCCCCTTGATTTCTTCAATTTCTTGTTCTTTTTAATGCCTGGTACAACTAAAGGTACATTTGTTTGGACAAATATAATGATAACAACAACAATAGCTCATAAGAGTTTAATTTAAGAGCTGATATCTAGACATTTTCCATGGTTTTCTTGATAATAATTTTGGTTAATATCAAGAAAACCATGGAAAATGACTAGATATTAGCTCCTTAAATTAAACTCTTATGAGCTATGAAAATTAAATTTAAATTTCAGTATTATCTGCTATGGAAAGTACACTTTTATTACAGTGTGGATGAGCTGATTTCTACATTATTTGAGAGATTCTTCTTATATCAGATGACTCTAAGAATCATTTTCCCCTTCCAGTGCGACCGGAACAAAAGAGGTTAGGAATGAAAAAAACTTGTTCAACCACAGGAATAATCCGACCAGCTGGCTCCCTTCTTTTATTTTTCTATTTTTATGCATGCCAATGGCATCAATGAATAAATTAATTTGCGGGAAAACGCAAAAACAAGTTCCAGCTTGTTTTAAGACGAGCCTTTTAATAGCAACCATATGTTTTAAATTCCATCACTAATGCAGCCTGTGAGAAAACGGATTAATACTTTTTAACTTATGCCTGACTTCCAGCAGTTTTATGTTTGCTGTCCCACACCAGAGTCACCTGTTTCTGAACAACAAAAAGCATCACTTTACCAGCCCGATGAAGCCAGCGATGTAGCATAAATGTTAACCCATTAAGGCCTAAAGCGCCTGGAAAACCTATGGGCGATTTTCAAATGACCCCCTAAAACCTGAAGTTTTTCTGGAAATTCAACACCTACTAAATAATAGATTTTTCAGCCTCTGTAGCAGATAAAAAATGAAATTCAAAAAGTGTTTGAGAGCTTATACCTGTGGCTTTCATACGAAGTTGAGTTATTTATTTGTCCGAAGTTGAGTTATTTATTTGTCCAAACCTTCAATAAAGTTTTTTAAAAAATCAACAAACTCAGCAAATGTTACATTTGACTGAATAAAAAATCCTATGCATAATACTAATACATGCCCATTAGCAAGATGCAAACATGATATGACCACTGGAAGAACAAGACATAGTTCTCATTAGCCTACTGTAATAATAAAAAAATAAAAAAAAAATAAAAAAAAATAATAATAATAATAATAATAATAAATAATAATACATTTTATATATTGCACTTTTCAGGGTACTCAACGACGCATAAAGTAACATAAGACATAAACAGTCATGATTTCTTATATCATCATCACAATCAATTAGCCTATTATTATTATTAATATTAATATATTATTAATAATAATATTATTATTATCTCCAGATGGCCACAAATCTGTCTGTTCTTCGGTGAAAATATGTTGTCTAAAAACATATTCCTCATCCATAAATGCCGGTCGATTGGTTCCGAGGGTTCAAAGTCCGGATCAGCAATAAAATCATCGGCGCTGTTTTCATCAGATCTCTTCCGTCACTTACTGCTGAGCTCCTCCGCTATAGTCGTCTTCCACCATGATTTAAAAGTTCTGGGAAAGTCCGATGTTGCATTGCGACACTCCCGCATGTATTCTGATCATGATTCTGGTGCATTTCATTGGCCAAGAGACCGAAAATAGGTGGAAAAAAATACAAATACTACAAAATGACATATCCGCTGTCCCGGCCTTAATGGTAGAGTGACGCAACAGCGATCCCGGTTTTAATGGTAGAAATGCGGTAATGCTTTCCCGGCGTCAATGGGTTAAAGAAAACACCTTATTGTTGTTATCCTCATTCTGTCCTGTTGTTTCGCTCTCTGTTCCTAAAGGAGAGGTGCCCCAGTGGGTGCTCAGGGACACAGTGAAGGAGGCGTCAGAGAAGGCCAAGGAGGCAGCCAAGACCCTGGCTTCAGCTGCTTCCGCCCCACAGAAACCCCAGCAGCAGTACGTCTGACAGTTCTGTATGAGGAGCAGCGCACAGGTGACACGAACTCAACACAGGCGACATGAACTCAACACAATGCCTTTTGATCATCTCGATCGTTGTGACTGGACTGAAGTTTTCTGGGATCTCTCTGATCTCTCTTTGTTCTCCGTATGAAGCTGCCTCTCGTCTCCACGGTTGGACTGTTCTCATTTTCTTTCTCAGCTTTCTGTCTTGTTTGAATCTCAGGTCCTGAGCCTCTGTCTGAAACATATTATTGCCTTCGTGGAAACGTTCAGATTGTGACCAGCAGCGTACTTGAATGCTGTAACTACGTCAGGTACAAATGCACAGTTTCATGTCTTGCCATATATGTTATATATGTTTTTTTAAATGTTATTTTAATTTAGTTCGCTTATTTTTCATGCAAAATGATAAAACTCTTCTCAAACAGTTTGGCACTAAATTATTGGTCCAAGCTGAATCAGACCAAATCATAACACTGTGAATGTGTAGTTGTAATTAAGCTTAAGCAAGGAAGGACAAAGATTATGATTGGATGCTTGCATGAAGAGGATAAACTGTATATAAACAGTGAACCATATCCTATTCCGGTCGATTTCCTCATTATTTCTTCTTTGTCATTTTCTGGGGTTGAGTCTTCTGCTGCTATCAAACACATCATCACATGACAGGCGAATTCACAAAGAATGGATTGCGGCTACTGATAGCACCATGAATTTATATTGTGTTGCAAACTCCCCCTTAAAGTTTTGAGTGCAATTTGTCCTTCTTTGCATGTGATTGCAATTTTCCAATGTTGCAAAGTATCAATGTGTAGCTTTGCAATAGAGGCTTTCCTCAAAACTTCTGGCAAATAATGTAAAGGTTACAGAGAAAAGCTGTACTTGGGAAATACAATCTCTCTGAAGATGCTAATACTTTAACCGTGTGCGGTTATTAGCACTGATCTTTGTGAATTGGGCTGTTCTTGCAATGAGGCTCATTTGCATGGAGAGATGCCAATTTTGCATTAAATCTTCTGCACATTACCCAGTTTAATATGTTCAAATTGCACAGAAGCACCAAGATGTAACTGTACTTGCTTGCCAGCACAGTTAGCGGTGCACTTCATCCTTTGTCGGTGTTTTGAAAATGACACTGTTTCTTTTTTGTCTTCTTTGTGCAAGTGTAGTTTTTTTGTGAACTCGCCTGAGTACGTGTCACTACTGTTGGCACATAATGCATGCTGTAATATCGCGCACAATAATAAAACCTTTGGTATAAACGCTACAAGTTAGGAGCGGCTAGAACAGCCCGAAGTGAAGCTTTGATAATCGCAACAAACCAAAGTGACTTCTATGGAAAAAAGTTTTCACATTTCTGTGTTTAGATTTACTCTGTAAAGTGATTATTCTTCTACTGTATGACTGCGTACATGAAAATATTTTAGATGAGATAATTTCAACCTGCCTGTTGATATGAAGCTTAAGTATGAATGAAGATTGTAAATGATTGTAAAGAGTTCATGACTGCATTCCTTTTTAGATGGAATTGTTGGATTTTTGTTCCTAGACTTGAATTATAGTTAAAAATGATACTGCTTATATATTCATATGATGCATTATGAAGGATTATTTAGCATTAAGCATTCGTGATATGGAATTCATGTAGATGTATTTAAACCAGATAGAATGGTAAGTAAAACCATTTGGACTTTAAGTGGAAGAATATTTTTGTTACTCATTCAAAAACATTTCAACCAACCCTGCAAGCTAAAGTCCAGTGTTTTGTTTCTGTCTTGTGTTACCTCATTGTCAAAACAAGCTTAAATAAAATGTGATAAGTTATTGATTTAATTTGGCCTTTCTGTTGATTTTATCCGTTTACTTTTCTCTGCTGCAACTGAAGCAAAAGATGAACAAAAGATAATATTCCAGATTACAGATCAGTTTTTACAGCTGCACAAACCAAACAGGAAGCCCGTTAACATCTGAACGTCCCTATCTGCATATTCCTGCTGCTGCTTTGTGCATTTGAAGGTTGTCACAGTGTTTTTTATGTATTATAAATCATCCACCAGGCAATGATAAGGCAGCAGCAACTTTATGTATAAAACATTTTAATTATATTACAATGAGAGAATACACAATACCTTCAAGTGTTTGCTAAAATGTAGCCAGCACCAGGTACTCGTATACACACACTCGCACACACAAAACAAAAAAAAAGGAACTTATATAACATCTTCTGAATGCATATTACACATCCGCTAAAAAGGAACATATTCACAGGTCTCTGGCACAGAACTCTCCCTACTCTGCACAGTATATCCGCCCAAAACTAACTCCCCACCTCTGTCCCAGCCAGCTCACCCTCCTCGAAAGATGAACCACAAATATTGGTGTGACACCCATTTGACTCTGGAGCATCACCCAGTACACAAAGATGCAAAATAATAAGAAAAAAAAGAACATAAAGGCTGGGGTTTCTGGAAAGTTGGAAGCTGACCTAAAAGCCTACGAGTAGTTAAAGCTATTTGTCTGGAATCACATAAAGAAACTCTTACTAATCATTCAGCATGGAAGGTTTAAAAGTGACTATTTATTTGGCAGGAATAATTTTTAATGGAAGTCTTTGTGTCAGTTTTATATAAGCACCAGCAGGCTCCGGCGGTAGGAGGGTGTCTTGCAGACGTCTCTGCTGTGACCCTGCTCTCTGTGTCCTCGCTCGGTCTGTGCTTCACCCTGATTTCATCCCAATACCCACCCACCCTCTCTTTTTCTGTCTCCGCCTGCTGACTTCCCCAAATATCCCACTGTGCTTTTGTGCTCTCAGAAAAAACCCAACACGCTGAAGTAAATCTCTGTGCAACAGAAACATGAAAGAAAATCTCAATCCTTGTCTGTGCTTGCTCTGATAATGACTCTTAAATTACGCTTTGATCTTAACAGGAGTTCAATGAAATGAGCCTCCTTCAGCTCCTTGACAGAAATGTTTATGTTTTTGCAATGAAGAAAGAACCCGGAACATCTCTCGTTGCCTCGCCGACAGCTTAAAAATAAGAGCAACTGTGACTGATTAAACAGCTTAACATTAATTAGTACAATCTCTGCTTTTTAAAGAAAATAACTTTTTTTTTCCAAAGGCACACCATTAAAATAATTTCCATAAACACTATCCATCCAGCATTCAAGCAAAATGTTACCACATCCAGTCCGCTGCTCAGAGCTGCTGTGGAAGCCCCTTTCTGCCAAATAGATGAAAAAAAGATTCTGAAAGTTATTATAATAACTTTCTTCGAATAATGACTTGGTTTCAAAAAAGCATGACTTCTCAAAATGATGACTAAGTATCTCAAAATAGTGATAAACCTCCCCAAAAATAATCTCTAAATATCTTCTTTTTTTTTTTTGTTGAGAAAGTTTCTCATTATTTTGAGAAAGTTTTTGAGAAGGACTTGAGAGGATCTTTTTTCATTGTCTCATTTTTCTTTTTCCCGGCAGAAATGGGCTTCCATTCAAAGCCACTTAATCTGAGTTTGTGCTATGTACATTTTTCAATGATGCCACTGAATAATTGTAATCTCATATCTGGCCCTCGTCCCATTCACTCTGTCACTTTTCTGATGGGAGGTTCTGTGCAAGAGAATGACTTTACGCCATAAATGTGGTTTGCTAATGTTGTTCATTTGACCAACAAACTGAAAAAGGACATTTCTGATACAAACAGTCAGGTTCAAATCCTTTGACATTAATGTAAACTCTTGATGACAAATAGAAAAAAACAAAAAAAAAAACAGCGTTTCCAAGAAAGTTTTTTTCTTTGAACTCTAAGTTATTTGTTTGCCCTCCTGCAGTGTATGGAGAGAGTGCAGATAGGAGGTCAAATTCATCAAAACAAAATATAGAGTTGGTCATAAAATAAAAAAAAAATGCACCACAGAGTCAAAAGCAAAACCACCTGCTTGTCTTAAAAACCCTGCCCGCCCACCCTCCCTCAGAAAGCACAAGATGGTAATATTGCTGTGTCTCAAGAGGTCCCCTGATCAACGGGTAACACTATTTTTGGGACGGACCACCGGGAGCGCGGAGGATTACACCTTTTAAGCTGCCATCGATTGGATTATTCTATCGCTCCTCTCCCAGTGACTCCCATTGAACAAACACAAAGTCAACATACAATAATAGTAAAATGACAAAAACAAAAAAAAAGATAAACACGCTTCAAGCCCAGAAGTTTTGAGCCCCGATGTTGACCATTTCGGGGGCGACTGGAAGCTGCCATGGGAGTTTACCAGTGTGTGGTTTTTTGAAAATTTCTGTGACAGAGGCGGCACTGGCAGACGAGCGGGCGTCAAGAGGGTCAGGGTGTACGACAACAGCGGCTGCTCAGTAGAGACCAAAGGGGCTTCTTTTATTTTTTTCAAATGTATTTATAATGAGGTCTTCTCTTCAAGTGCCCCTGGAAGTGTTTTGGCATGGTAAGGGTTGAAATCAAAGCTTTTTTTCAGCCCCGCCAGAGAAGAAGAAGGAGGATGAGATTAAGGGGAGGAGAGTGTGACCTGAGTAGGGACCGGGGGGGGCGAGGAGGTGGGAGGAAGAGGAGGAGGAGGAGGTGTAGGAGGAGGAGGGAGGTCGAAGGCTCACCAAGGCACAGAATGACAGCAGGAGAGTCACCCAAGGGAGAGGGGCCAGTGTATCAGCTCCCCTGCCCCCACTCTCCCTTCAACAAGCCTGACCTCACGTCTGTCTGTCTCTCATATATTTATATATATATTTATATATAGATAGATATATTCACTCTTTTTTGTCTTTTCATTACAAGAGAACATTTAGGAAAATATAATACAAAATTTAATACAAGAAATATAGACTACACTGGCTAATATCACTTTTAGTGACACATAGCTTCTTTTGTATGCAAGTTTTTTCTGTTTTCTTTTGAGTCTTTTTATTTTTTTGGTCAGACCCGCCATGGTGGACTGGTCCTTTTTATTTATATTTTTTAGTTTGAAGTGTTGGGACGCCAAGCTCTAAAGACTGCCAGAGACTAATGATTATTAAATGGTCAGAGAGCGACAGAAGCGCCTCCTCCGTCAATCAAACGTGACTATTGTGCATAAGTTACAGACAAGTTAGAAATAAAAAGTTTTTTTCCATCTACATTGGTCTTCAGCAGTGCCCAGAAACCTCCAGAAATAAGTAACAGATAGCAGAGAGGAAACAAGATTATTAGGCTTTTTATAGAAATTAAAAGCTTAACTGAATTGATTAGTCTGCTAAGTTAGATAAAATGAACGCCTCTACAGAGAACTACGGAAGCCCCGGAGGAGAGTAAGAAATAAAAACTCTGGAGATCCATTTTCTGAATATGATCTTAATTGTTTTCTCTGCTGTGTTTATGACCTGAGAAGATGTGAAAAATATGTGGTTTTTTTTATCACCTGTGAAACAACCGATTTTAGTGAGGATAATTTTTCTACATTGTAGTATTAAGACAACAAACAGCCAGAGAAATTATTAAAGAAAAAAGAAAAAAGAAAGGAAAATTATCCTGGCAAATAATAATAATAATAATAATAATAATAGTGAAAATAATAACCATTAAAGAAATAATATTAATAATAACCTACCATTCTTTCCACAGATAAAAGATTAAAAACATTTTTTTTAAAACTTCATAAAAAAATCATCTGACTTTTTCCCCACTTGTTTCACAAATTTAAAAAAATAATGGAAAAAATGGAAAATTATCCAGGCACCACTTTTTTTCAGTCATAAACACAGAAGAGAAAACTATTTAGAGCAGATTTTTTTCTCTCACTTGCCTTTCAGGGATTCCATTCAAAACAAATCCTTAGAGCTGGCCCTTTTTGTTATTTTAATATTTTTTCTCCACATTTACAGCTTTGACTTGTTAATCATAAATAACAAAAACATCCACACACACATGAACACTGCTTGAAAAAGTAACAAAGCTGTAGAGAAATGCGAATTCTGTGTAAATGATGTTTGTGAAGCAAAGAGAAGGATCCATTAGTGAAAAAGAAAAAGGAGGACGACTCCTCTTTCTGCAGGTCCGCTCTCTGTGAGCTCACACTAGCCATTTACAGGGAAAAGGGAAAAGTCTCCCGTGACACCTTAAGGTCCACCAGAATGATTTAAACACTCAGAGGAAGCACGCGCCTCTCGTATTTATTGCTACATCAATTCGCTACTGAGAAGGAATCACAAGATTTGAATCAATCTTTAAGGAATAGAGTTTGAGTTTCGAGGCAACTCCTTTTTTTTATTGACACAGTAGTCCATCCACACCATAGGGTGGTATAGTGTAGTGGTCAGTAGTGTGGAGTAGTGGTTAGGCAACCCAACCAGAGGGAGACTTGAGGGTAACTGTACAGCTATATACATTCTTTCTTCTCTGCTACAGCTCGGTCACTTTTTCAGTTTGTCTCTGGCCAAAAATCGGCCACAAAGAAGGTTTGAATTAGTTTGTTGACGTCCTATTTTACAGAACCACAACTGCCAATTCTTTTTTCGATTAATGGATTCATCATTTGGTCTATAAAATGTCAGAAAATAGTTGGGGCAAAAAAAGTAAATCCCTGCTTCTCATTCGTTTTAAACCCAAATATATTAAGTTTAATATGATGTAAAACAGAAGAAAAGCAGGAAATGTCCAAATTTTGAGAGGCTAATAGCTGCATTTTCTGACATTTTTGCATGAAAAATTACCTAAATGATTAATCGATTATGAAAATAGTTGGCAATTATTTTTCTGTCGACTCATTTGATTAGTCAACTAATTGTTGCAGCACTTTTTTTTATCACGTCATGGAGATGACATGGAGCTTATATTTTTGACTTCTCTTAAACCTTCTCGCTTGTTCCACTCTTGCACGCACACACGCACACGCACGCACACACACACACACACACACACACACACACACACACACACTTACTTTACAAGACCCTGATTAACAAGTCAAAGCTGTCCACCACAGAAGTCCCCATTAAAACCACAAACTCTGCTCTGCTCTTTATGGTCGGGGGTTGTGAGGGCAGTGGGAGGGCAGGGCGTGTGAGGAGGGGCAGGTTCAGGCAGGATACAGTAGGGTGAGGTAGGGTCAGTGGTCAGGGTTGGGGGGGCGGGTGGTCAGGAAGGCTTGAGTGGCATTTCAGCCCCATGTGCTTCCTGGAGAGCCGGGGCCAGGACAGGAGGATCAGGTTGAGGGTGCACCGCCGTTGTGGACCGGTCTGATGTAGGTAGGCGATTGCGAACGGCTGGGGAAGGTGAGGGGAGGGAAGCGTGGGCGGGGGAGCTGGTTGGGAGGTGGATGGCCGCACGGTGTCTAACAGTGGTGCGGCTGCAGTCTGTGGGAATGTGTGGCTGTGTAGCTGGTGTCGCTGGAGCTGCTCTGGAGGCTGTAGTGGTCCTCCTCCTCCTCGCCGTCGCTGATGCTGTCCACGCTGTCCGCCTCGACGGGAGTGAACTCCATGCCCTCGATGTCCACCTCTGCATGCAAAGAGAAAATACACAAGGTTATATTTGGCACCGTTTAAAAACAGAACAAGTGAGGGGAAACTGTTTATTTCCACCCAACTGTGGGCATATTTATTAGGGAGCCTGCAGCGCCTGTGGATTAAACTCTGGATTTAGGCAGCCATTAACTCTGGGCAAACAGGCAGATCTTTGTGCTCCCACAGTTAATCCTCATCTATTGATAAACAACTGCATGTGTGTTTACCTCATCCAGGATTAGCAAACATACTGTAACAGTCCGAACTGAGCATTTCAGGGGAGTCTGTGACACGGGGGAGCAGGAGATTGTGCCTCTTAAACTAGGGTCATGCTTGAAAAAAACAAGTGACATTAAAAGTGTGTGTAGCTGAATCACAAAGCCACTAATAGTTTAAATATGGAGAGAATGGCACACAGTCTCCTAAATGCAGATCATAGAGTTGCATGAGAAAAGCTCAAACCCTGCAAACTTCCTCACCTCTGCACAGCTGGTGAGCTGCTGCAGAGGTGGACGTGATTGTCAGAAAGTCTTTTTCAGAAAGTGACAGAAACGGTCGAACTCAGAGACCTCTAATCCTACTGGACAGAGGAAACGGCCCTGACCTCAGAGAACAGCAGATTACTGTTTGTACTCATTTTGACATTTCCGTGAAATGTGACAAATTGGCTAAGCTGCTACAACCTGCACACATCCATGAGCTAAAGAGGAGCGCTGCATTTATTTATCTGCACTCCGAGGTGTTAAACTTTGACCCTGAGGGCATCTCCTGCAAACAAGACTGGGACTAATCAACGAGGGGCTTTTCACTTGGATCACAGTGTGGCTCGGAGTTTATCAGCGGACTGTGAGGAATGCAAACAGCTGAGTGAGTTTAAATGTAGATGAAAGCATTAATTATGTTGTGTTGAGCCAACAGAATATACTGCAGCTTCAGAGGATACAGTGTGTGTGCTAAGCTCAGTCCGAGCCATACCTTCGGCGGAAGAGGAGGTCCCTAACTTTCTCTAAAAATTAAACTGCATGTAAATTCTTCTGTAGTGAGTTATAGGGTTGCTGGTTGACTTCCTGAAAGCCGGCGTACCTTGCTCAGAGTCGGTGGAGATTGTGGAGCCCATGCTGTCGGTGCGGATGCGCTCCACAGATCCGGACACAGAAAGCTGCTCCAGGCGGCGTTTGAGGTAGCGGTGCTCTCTCTGCAGCGCCTCCTTGGTGTTTAAAGCCTTCCGGTCCTGCTCCTCCAGCTTCTGCAGAGACACACCAAGGCCAAGAATCAATGATAATGTTCACCAGACACAAACAACTCTATATTTACTCTCAGCTTTTTACTTTATTCTCTTCTTCCTTTTATTGTTGCACCACTCATACAGTAATCCCCCTAAGGTCACTGTGGGAAAAAAAATGTTGGCCTTTTTTTTTTTACTTTTCCAAGTAACACTTTTTGCGTTACCTTGCAAGAGGGAAACTTATTGTGAAGAAACAGATTAGTTCAGACCTTTTGGGGGCTATGCAGTATAGGGAAACAATGGTACCACATTCACTTTAACCTGTTATGCTCGTTTTTTCACGAACAGCAATAACCCAGGGCATGTTTAATTATACTACAGTGTAAGAAACTAAAAAAATCCTAATAAACATGGTTTATATTTCATTAAAAATGTGCTGACACCACATACCATGTGTCTTCTTAGAAAAAAAATAAAATAAAATTGCACACGCATTTGATAGCAACATAAAAACATATACATCACATTTTTTAGTGTCTTGTCGAACTGTGCAAAATGTCTGTTTAACAGTATTTTCATACTTTATCTCAGCACAAAAAAATATTATTTATTATTATTAATTATCTTTTTAAGTCTACTAAATAACTTTATTTAACCCTCCTGTTATGTTGATTTCTCACATTGTTTATATTTAATTAATAACTCCATTAGTAACCATTTCAATCAATATTTAGTGCAACAGTGTTCTTTACCTTTCACAGGTCATGGTGATAATTCATTCATTCATTCATAATGATAATTCACTAATTTTTCATTAAAAAAAATGCATGTTACATTGGAAAGACCTACATATAAAATACAATGGTATTACATGACTTTGTTTTTTATATTTTACATTTTAAATTTTTTTAAACTACTTTTAACTATTTTTAAACTTTGAAATGTGTCAATTTGACCTGCAACATAACAAGAGGGTTTTAAGGAGTGTTTTAAAGTTGCAATTGAAGGTTAACCCTTTAAAAAAATATATTTATAATTAATCTTAAGTGTATCTTTGCAAGAAAGTTGCGTTCATGCCATATCATACAAATGCTGTAACTGATGCTATCAGGCAAAAATGTGAATGCGCTGCCAAAGTTACCAAAGAGATTATTTCAACAACAGCAGTAAGGAAGTGGCCAAAAATCTCTGTGAGGTCTGCAGGTTAGAAAGTCAAAATAAACTCTAAAAGTTTGACTCAACCTGGGATACTATTTTGCCAGTATTTGCATATGAAAGTTTTCGGTGGTGAATCAAAGTGGAGTCGAACACATGTGGCCCCCTGTGATACGAGAAAGACACAACACTGACGAGAATTAGCGCAGGTCGTCTGAGCAGAGAGGACATGCATGATAAACAGGAAATGAAGGGTTAAAACTCGCTACGTCTGGATTTTCCACCAACCACAGTGTTGCTGCTTGTAAACAGCAAGATCAGTACAGCGTGTCCTTAGCTTTACTTGGATGTACAGTTCATCCTCTGCATGTAAACGTTCAGAATCTAATAATAATCTGCAGGCACTCAAGTGTTTTAAGGCCTTCTCGGTCACTGCTGCAAACTTTTTTAAAAGTATCCTTCTTTCTTTCTGTGAGCTGCAGCAGTTAATGAACCATGGAGGAGGAATTGGCCTTAAACAAACCGAAAGTCCAATTATCTCCCTTCACGTATCTAAAGATCAGCCACCAAATGTCCTGTAGATTCCACTTTGTTGACTCGTTTGTTTTCCTTTCAGTCCCGGGAGCATGTTTTTCTGACAGGCCCTGAACTGCTACGATTGAGAGATTAGAAAACAATGTAGCACTTAAAGAAGGCAAAACCAAACAGCTCAAAGACGAGGAAGCAGTGGAGCATGAGTTTGGTGCTCACAGGGTTCAGGCACACTTTTTTTTTATTGGCCTATCACAGACATGTATGCAGTGGTGGAAAAAGTAATCAGATCTCTTAATTAAGTAAAAGTACTAATAACACAGTATTACTCCACTACAAGTAAAAGTCCTGCGTTCAAAACTTACTTAAGTAAAAGTACAAAAGTGTCAGCATCAAAATTTACTTAAAGTATTAAAAGTAACTTGTTATGCAGGATGGACTCACGCAGATTGTTTTATTTATATTCTAAATATATTATTAGTTTATTTGTAGCAGCATTTTAGCTACTTAACTACTAGGTTTAATAAAAAAAAAAGTCTAATTACTTTAAATGTATCATGTTTTATGTTGAATCTCAACCTGAAAAATGTGAATGTAGTGGAGTAAAAAGTACAATATTTGCCTCAAAAATGGAGTGAAGTAGTAAAGTATAAAGTGAAGTATAAAGGTACATAAAATGGAAATAAGTAAAGTAACATCACCTCAAAATTGTACCTAGGCACTTGAGCAAATATACTTTGTTACATTCCACCACTGCATATATGCAAAATGAATAGTAATGTTAAATACTCAGCATTCTGAGTACCTCTGCGTAGTCACATAGATTTAAAATCGGTGCACAAGCCACATAGAAAAAGGCCTGTCCAGCTCAAAAACTATACAATTCTAATTTAAAGATGTAATTTTTACTTTAATTACAATTTGCTTCATCTTGTTACTTCATTAGAGCAGGTGTCCTGGGGAGGACCCATGGGACTGAGACGCGACCGAAGACCAAACCATATTAAAGTAAGTGAATTTTGAGGGGGGATATTTCTGATGCAACTAAGCCTAGACTTGATAAGACATTTTTATGAATTCAATTATTTTGCACTTTTTAAGGAACCTCAGACAAGCTGGAGTTGTTGAGCCAAGTTTCATCTTATTTTACTCTACACTACAGCTGTAACAACATTTTTTTTTTTTATTAATCACTTGTTTGTTCAGTCTAAAAATGTCTGAAAATAGTAGGAAATGCCACTGATAACTCGCCAGAGCTCACAGTGACGTCTTTAACTGACTGTTTTGCCAGTTGAAAAATAAAAGATATTCTATTTACAATGATTAAAACAGACAGATGAAGAAAAGGCAACACCTGCACATTTAATACATGCCATAACAGTTTAATAGTAACATTTTTTTTTATTAAACTCTTGTTGCATGGAGTAAATGTGCAGGTGTTGCCTTTTTCTTCTTTGATGCTGTTTTCTGATGCATATATGCATATAATTACTCTCCAACTCGAGAAACTGAGAAAGAAATGTATACTAAAATTTTAGAAATTTAAAATTCAAATGTAGCCAGCCAATGTTTGATGTTTGATATTTGATTGATAATAAACAAAATTCTTGTCAGTCATGTGTTGGACAAAGGGTAATTTATCAAACAGATGCAAAAAAAAGTTTGATGTCTTTTTTTTAAGTACCTTGATGTGCATCTTGGCCCTTTTCAGGAGGCTCAGTGTGGTGTGTCTCGTGCTGTCTGGACCCAAAGGCACCAGCTTCTTCAACTGCTCCAAGTACAGCCGTAGTTTGGCACGTCTGCAAACACACACAAGCACGGGGGTGAGTCAGCACGCATCCACCAGCAGAAAAGTAAGCAGGCACCTACACAAACACACTGACAGGAGCTTATCCACACGTCCCTGAAGGGCAGAAACAAATACTGTTCCTCCTATACATACTGCCACTGTCATGTTTCTCTCTTCCGCTGGGAAACACTGACTGATTACTACATCGTATAAGGTTTCAGTGACTTTGGGATCGACCGTGAGACATTTGCATGTTCAAAGGGACGAGGGGTGCAGAGTGTCGCTGCTTCCACATGTTCAAAGCTTGCAGAGGCTCCAGCAAACCACTTTGAAATTCCTGAATCATATCCTCCCAGCATGAGAAAGGAAATGTCACTTACTGATATAGTATTACTAAATACTTTTTCACATCGTATCGTATCATACAATCAGTTTCTCAACATTTACATCTTTCTCATCAACAAGTGCTGTTTTTACAGTACACCCACATGTGACACACATTCAAAGAGCCAAACAAGTTCTCGGTTGTGAGACTTTCCTGTTTTTAGAAAAAGTGCACTATATTTATGGGACCCTGTAGGGTTTGGCGTGCCTGTGTGACTAAATCTGGTGGCTTCAATTTGGTTGTGTATTCACAAAAACACTTTCACTATTACTAATCTACATGCAGAATGCCTCAATGCAGCATGCTGTAGGCTGTACCGGACCCTCATGTTTCCGTTGTTCGTCTCGTATTTTATCATTCACTCCTACTCTCCTCAAGTTTAAATATATCTCCTATACAATATATTCCAGACCTTTCAAAATAAAATCTTGTGACGACACCAGTCATTAAAAAACAAGATGAAAGAGAAGATAGTGATGTGTTGGTTGGCAACAGGTTGAATCTATTTTTTTTTGTGTTGAAATAAATAGTTGTCAATTTTGTTTTATCTTTTACCGTACTATTTAATTACTAGTGTGCATTTTTTATTATACAAACTGGATAATTATTCTCAATAATCCCACTTTTAACCATTAATTAACATTTATTTCAGTGAATTGCAGAGAGAGAATTTTGCCCATTTATTTCTTGCAAAAAATAATAGAATAACTTGACCAGTGAGCAGGAAATTGCATGTATATAAAGTGTTGAGTGGTTTTACATTATTTAAAGTTTTTATACCAAACGTAATGTAATATCATAAGGTTTGTAGATGTATGTAAACTTCATAATTTAAGTGATATATGTACCATATGGCAATCACAGTGGTCGGGGTACAGGGAGGGCCTCCACAGAAATTCTCTGATTTTTAAATCCCAATGCTCGCAGCTATGATACTGACTGTAATACCATGCTGCACTAGTGGTGCATTAACATTGTCAACTTCAGCTGCTTATTTCATTTTTTCCCAATCCTTTTCTTTCACTGATCCATCAAATGGGAACCCTTCTGCTCCCTAAAGCTGTGGCAGACTCTTCAAACCCCCCAAAATCATTTTTAGACCAAAGACAGCCATGAGAAGTTCTGCATCTGTTCTGGTCACTCTGTCGGGTTGAACTCAAGACACAAACTGTGGCCCCAGAAAACCCTGCATCCCTGCCAAAGCCCTGCAGGACAACAACCCTGGATCCACAAGTAAACAGCTCACTGGCTGCAGCTTTCGGACATTTAACTCAATGATAGTGACGACAAGACAGAGTTAATCTCTTTGTGGCCACTGACCGACTTTGTGCAGATATTGTATACTACTTCGAAGGACTGCTTTATGAAAGTTTTTTTTTATCAGCAAATCACCTCCCCTGTCTGTCCTTGGTTCATTCAAATTTGTTCATAAAGGCCTTTCAATCCTCCATTAGTCAAGCTAGTCCATGAACCATTTCTTTGTTCTGAGCTAGCCGTCCCCCTTTTCTCTCGTTCCTTTGGCTAACTCTGTCTGAACGGTAAACAAACTCCAACAATACAAGGTCTCCACTGGCCATCGCTGCAACCACAATAAACCTAATCAGAGAAATGAAGCTCTCTGGGGCTGAACACACTCTTTACACACACAGTCTTTTTTTTTCTTTTTCAGGAAGGGCGTCGGCTGTGTTTCTCACATAACGTAAGACCCTCTTACTAGCCCCGTCTGTTTCATTCAGAGGTCAGCCAGAGGCGGCCTGTGGGCAACAAGAGAGTCTCAGCATAATAATTCAAAGTCCTAAATGATAGTTGCATCTTGCATTTTTTTCGGGATTTGCTTAATGCAGGGGATATTTAAATATATAAAAAAGGATTAGTGAAAGTGCCCTTTAAAACCATGTCTACCTCTCTACAGGTGCATACAGGCGTTCCCAAAAAAAAGGGCGTGTGAAAGTGCTCTCGTCTTTTATTTCCTCTTCTCCCAGGGGGCAATTCCGCCTCCCCCCTTTCCGCTGAACCCCTCCACCCCACTGCTCCACCCTGCCAACACCAACACACCCTCATCCCACTGGAAAACAAGTGTCTTCTGAGGACAGGGGCGGGGGTCCACCTCCAACCTGCCCCAGTCGAGCCACATGAAGCACTTGGACTCTGGCCAGGGGGAAGCAGGCAGGAAGGAGCTGGGGGTCTGCAGCAGAGGCGGTGGAGGAGGGGGGTGGGGGTAGGGGTGAGTGTTTTTTTGGAAGGGAGCGGGGTCCGAGCTAGTGGGTGACTTTCTCTTGGGTTTAAAAAAGGGCTCTTTGAGTGCAGTGTGCTCAGCTGCACTAGGCAGCGCTCCACACACATCATCCAAAGGGTAACTTGAGCCAATGGGCCACCATCTTGCACCCACTCCCCCCTCTCTCCCTCTCTTGTAATGAAAAACAAAAACAAGGCGTTCCCTGAATTTTCTGCCTCACCCACCCCCCCTCCAAGAAAACCCGTTTCTACTGACTTATTCATCACAGGCCCCACCTGTAGGCTCACCACATATTTTACCTGGCATGCAGAGGAGAAAAAAAATCTGCACAGATGCACTTTCACCACGTGAATGTGTGCAGATTGGTTTGAGCCATTCCGGCCCTGTGAATCTAGTGTCTATTTTCACATATAATGCTCATCTATAATGTCAAACTATTCCTTTAATAGATGGAATAATTACCTTTGCAAAGAAGGTTATGCTTTCTGTCTGTCAGCAATCGGGCTGCATGATTAATTGAAATGTACTTTAAATTATGAAACTGAGATGAAATGTTTATTGTATTTTAATGTGCGTGCATATTATATTTGTATTCATTCTTTGCGTTAATTTATTTGTTTTTCAGTTGAATTCAATTTAAACTTTAAGAATATGCAATGTTACAATGTTAAAGGTTATTAAATGCACTAGTGCAGTGCCCGTAGGAAGTATGTATTCGTATAGTGGGAGATTAAGTAGGTTTTTCAATTCTGGCCAAATGAGGTTGTGTGTGAAAGTGGGATGTACAATGAGGTGTAATACTCTTGCATAGTGTTTATATACAAAGTATATGTGCAATGCCGCAACACGTAAATAATGATATTTTGAAAAATGAATTCAAAAATCTTCAAAATCGAGGATGCACACCTTCGTGCCATGCGCAAGCCACATACGAAATCTGAGGTCAGTCTGACTAACGGTCAGCGAGATATGCCCTAGACACACACACACACACACACACACACACACACACACACACACGAGATGGGGCATTAGTGCTGAACTCGTGCTGTTAGAATAATCCTAAAAAAGTTAGTTTTCAGATTATATTTTATGGCTCACCTCATCTGTTCCTTTGTTCGTTGATGTACTAGAAGCAGCTTTAAACATGTTGTTCGGAAGCTTTGATCAATAAAAATACAAATCGGAAGAAATTAAATTAAATTCAACTTCCCAACTCCGGAAACTGGAAAATCTTATGAGCATTTGAGGGCAATAGGCCTTGATGGGTACATATGACACCAGTTTCAAATGTGAAAGCTGACAAACAAAACAAAAGTTCAAGTATTTAAAGAGAAATCCACTTTTATCCTAACATCAACTGTAGCTTTTGATTTGAGGTCAAACTGGTGTTCCCTCGGTTGTTGACAACGATCCACTTTAATATCTCTTTTACTTGTGTCAACTAAGGTCTCAACAAGTCTGGGCTGATCCACTCTTCGTCATGAGCTCTGCATTAAACATCTCCCTCTTATTCGTCTTTATTGTCACTCCGCCTATGAGAAAACATTAATGTTTCTGATGCATTTCAATAAGACAGGACCTGGTTTAACCTGGCAGTGTGTCCCTGACTCCCTCCATGCAGCACATGTTCCCCTGCCGCGACACACACTCACTATTTTTCTTTAAGAGCACACAGTTGATTTGGACCCTCCCTCCCTCACACACTCACGTTTGTTATTCCTCAGCCGAGCCCCGGTCACGCTATGTTTATCAGATTGCCTCAAACAGCCATACAAAGTGTGGCACCAGATGAGCATGAATGTTGTGTCCAGAGCAGACAGTTAGCAACAAATTTTCCAATTTGTCTGACTTGAAAATAGGATGGTGTCTGATTAATGTCACAATGTAACATTATCAGTGAGTTCAAACATGTCATGTCAACAAGTCATGCTTATAATGTTCAGTGGACTCAATACTGCTGGGATGAGTTTTTAATATCCAAGCATTTCAAAGTGTAGTTGTTTTTAAAGCAAACTTCTAAAAATAAAAATAATACTGTGCGTTTCTATGGTGTCACAGTATTATTTTAGCTCTCAAAGCTTTTCCTGACTTTGCTAAAAATTTGAATAGCTAAAAGTGCAAAAACAAAGCACCCTGCAACTTCTCTGCAGCTGATGATTTAATAGTAAATCTGCAATTTGATTTGCTCTGAAGTCATGTCTGCAGGGAAATGACCACCTGACCGTTCTCACGTGTTGAGTACCACGGGATGATTTGTGTCTGATCTCTGGCCTTCCCTCCCCCTCCTCTTCCCTCTCCATCAGGGGCTCCGTGCCAAAACAAAGCAAAGGCAGAGGAGAAAAAAAGAGGAAATTTTGCTCAGAAAGCTGCACACTGCCGAAACTGGAACAAGCTATTTAAACTGCTGACTTACGCTCCAAGGTTACCGAGTACAGACTGGGCCTTTCTCACAGATGCTCACACTTTGGGCCTTGAAAGGAGAACGACCGTGAAGTATCTTATTTTGCAGCTCAACTTAAAGGCGAGCAGTGTATCTACAGCGGCCTGTGCGTGTCTGGCGACCGTGCTCAGTTTTCACAGTTTGTACACGCACATTTTAATGTTTCACACACAGTCCTGGTGACAGCGGCGTCCCAGGACCATCAAGCGATCTGGGATTGGAGATCTATCGGTACAGAAAGAGCTGCAGGGCCTGAGAAGGCACACCCGTGCAAACAACAGGCCTTCACCCCTCACTCACTGCACTGTTTAATGAGCTCGCTGCAGCCCATCGCATTCCTCAACCCATACGCACAGGACTGAGTGGCTTGTCTGGCAAGGAGCCAAAGCCGCTAAACCAAGGTCAGAGGTCATCGGCAACACCACTGCAATGTTTCCTCTCTCCGCCGGAGCTGACTCAGTTTGTTCCCTGTTGGGTGTAAAGAAAAGAAAATGCGATACCAGACCTCTGGTGTTGTTTTGACTTGAGCCCACAAGACACCAGCATGAAGGACTTGCCGCCTCGTCTGGGCCCCTTTAAGCGGGAACAATAATGCAATCAATTCATGTATCAATCTGTAGGGATTTATCATTCATCATCGTCAAAAAAGGGGATCTAAACTGTGTTTTTAAAGGCTTAGAGAATCATTCAAATTCATCTTTCTTATCAGTAATAATAACGTTGCACTCATCAGGTTAATTTCTGAGATCTGGAAAAATGGCAACAGTCCGACCTTCTGTAATAGACATAGTGAACACATGTTTTCTTCTGCAATCAGGAAGTATTACCAATTATTGTTTTTTCTTCCAGTTCTACTATGATTGTTATGAATGATGACCAAAACAACAAAAAATAGACTGAACAGAGGCCCCTGTAAGCAGGCGGCCCGGGTTCGAGCACGGCTCGGTGCCTTTTCTCGATGTTTTCCCCTCTGTCTCCCCCTTTCACTCTAAATATCTCTACTGTCAATAAAGCTACAAAATGCCCAAAAACATCTTAAATAAAATAAATAATCAATATATTGTTTGTTCATCGACAACCGAAAAACCCTCCATATGTTAAATAAATTATTTTGAAGCAAAGGTCTTGTTTTAAAGCCTTCTTAACTTTTAAGTAGGTTACAGAAAAATACCCCACAACCTTTCTGAAGCAAACACTTGTATGCATCTGGCCCCCTTGTTTAGAGCGCGGCTCTGTCATGTGGAGTGAGAGTTGACTGTGTTGCGTGAGTGTGGATGACCATATTGAGGTGGTGGAATTTGGGGTTGCCAGTGGAGTGGCTCCACATCTGGCTGGCAGGTTCCTGGAGAGAAGCAAGGCCAGACGGAGGTAGTGAGGGACCCTACCCAGTACCCAGGGTCCCAGCCGACAAACACAGCACACATACACACACACACACTGCTCCTTTCAGCAGCCCTTCATCAGTCTCCCTGTCACCCTGCAGCCCTGCCCTGAACATGTTTACATTTAACAGAGATCTGAGTGCCGTCTCTGAAAAACAAGAGGGTAGAAAAATGAGGCGGCTCATGTGAAACCGGCGGAGTGGTTGGCCACGCTGCCCACGTCAGCGAGATGAGAGACACACAGGGAGACACGAGAAGCTTTCATCACCCTGGTATGAAATGTCAGTCGTCTGGGTTGCGCTGTATTTGTTTTCTGCCGTCGAGGACGCCACACCCACTGTGTGCAGTGACAACTGCGAGGCGAGACAGACGGATACAAGTCCCCCATAAACACATTCTCCTGGTGGCAGGAACATGGAGCTCGCTCTCACATGACTCTGCTCTCACACGCAAGCAGCAAACAGAAACTTGAACGCACCACAACAACAGTGCAGGCAGAGGGAGGGGCCTTCGCTACTCATGGAATGACAGTAAAGAAAGAGCTCTGCATGCTTTACTGGTGATTAAACAACAGGAAACTGCAGAATTAGGCAGTTTGTTGTTCTCTCGTTGTAGTAGTATTTCCACAAAACAAACTGGAATTTCCACTGGGCGTGCTAGGGAATGCCTAGTAATTAGATTCATTTGATTTTTTTCATGTCCTGAAACAATCCCCTGTGCGAGCACGGATCATTACAAAATCCCTTCCTCAGCACAGCCAGCTTACACTGGTGTTAACAGAAAAACAGATGTCAAATAGAATTTAAAAAGGAGAGCGTGTGAGCAAACAGAGAGAGGGGGTCGGACTACAGAACAAGTTCGCCATGCACCTCTGAATCATTTCAACACAATGTCAAATGACAGACCTGGACATTAATTGCCTTCCGCTGCGTGCATCGAAAAGTACATCTGCAAATGTTGGCTGGACTAGCAGAGACAAGTTCAGCGAGCTCAACAAACACATTCCCCTGACACGCAGTGAGCTCTGGTTTTATAATGAATCCTTGTCAGTGATCAACACAGGAATCTAGTGGCAAGAGAGATGACTCCTGCTTCCATGTTTACTGTAAAAGTTTAGTTGTTTACTTCTGGAAGGAGGTTGTAGAGAAGTGGGGTGGGGTCCTGCTTGAGGGTCTGGGCCCACCAAAGATAAATCTGAGGAGTTGTGAGATAAGAAACAGAAGAAAACACTTTACTACTACACACAGTTGAGAGAGAGGGCATATTATTTTAATTTTCAGGGTCATAGTTGTATTTTGGGTCTCTACTAGAACATGTTTGCTTTTATGTTTAAAAAACAATGAATATTTCTAATTCTGTCTGAATGTACATGTGTTTATTCTTAGGCACGTTCACACTTCACAAGAGCTAGCTCGAAGTTCAGTTCACACAGATTAAAATGCACTAGTTCACATTCATAGTTCTTAATTTTGTATTTTTCACAGTCCTAAAAAACTGAACCAGTTCTCATCATTTCTACCTTTTAGCTGAAAATTAGACTTCTTGTTTTTTTATCAACATGGTGGGCACAATTTGAAGCTAAGTAACGACTCTAAATGCACTGTAGTGGCCCTTTCTACCTATATATAGTATAGTGGTAACATCAGAAACTTACAGAAGGCCTAATAACACCTAGACCTGCTGTGAATTACAGTATAATATATATATACATTTTAAGTAAAACAAAGGAAGAACAATCAATTGGCTGAATGCAACCTATGACAAGGAGTCATTTAGGAAGTCAAAAGCCAAAAAGGTTCAACGCTGCAGTTGCAGAACAACAAGCAACTAAACAAGAGTATAAAGGCCAGAAGAAAACATTGATGAGTGAGAGACTGCCTGCTGCTCTAATCCACCCTATCAATGCATTTTCAAGCAAATATTCGCTTGTGACTCTCTGCTTGCCAAAAAAACTCACAGCACCCAACGCAGATGTGGCTGCAGAGCATTCTAGTAATACTCGGCCTGCTGGTTTTGTGACCCCCATCCACCCGCAGACTCCCCCCCCTTAAACAGCCTCTGTTACTTAACTCTACATTCCAGCGTATGTATGCTCACTCTGCTGACCTGAATTTCAGACTGCCTGCTCCACACACACAAAGCAGCCACATCCTACGCTGCCTCCCATTCCTCCCTTCGGCAACGCGCAAGAATGTCTTTGCTGCCTCCTCCTCTTCCTCGGGCTGACAACTGCCTGGGACCAAACCATGAATGGTTCAGTCAACTCACTTTCCTCCCTTCTCTCCTCTGTTTCACTCCTTACTTTAATGGTTTTTTTTCCTTGCCCTTGAAACCCCAAAGCTGTGCACACACCTTGTTAAAGTGCGTCCTACACTGTCGTTTTTATGAGCATCAGCTGCTTTGCGGCTGTGAACCGAGTTTACTGACACAGAAATGTGGTGCACCCTGCAGCAACGACACCTGAGAGGGAACAGGGACGTTCTCACCTAAATGTAGGGCTGCAGTGGTCGCGTTCACATACTCTCCATGTCGGTGTGAAAAAAATCTGACCACAGATATTATATATGCGATTGTGGCCGGGTTTGACCTAAGGAGCCAGAGAGCGTCTCAGCACATTCTGACCTCAGGGTGGAGAAATTCCACATGTGACCTCTGCTGCTGACCTCCAGCTGCAGCCTGTTTTTTATTCTTTGTCCACATCCAGCCTCCCAACAGTTACAACCCAGACTGACCCACAGCTACATCCACGTGTACGAGTTTGGACAAACAGTCTGTCTTACAGGCAAAATACATCAGGAGAGGATAGAAATGTGTCAATCCTCAAATATGTTTCAATACTGTTAATGCCAACAAAGTGGGTTAGGGTTCAGGGTATATATCTGGCTATATTTCTCCATAGCAGGACTTACTTTATATTATATTTCATTGTGAATGTACTGAATTTGCAGGATGATACTAATTGATTTTTTAAGTTATTTAATTATCTAGATGAGCCAAATACAAACATTCCCATCTTGTTATTTTAACCACAAATTATATCTATATCAGAAAGTGCATACAATTAAAGCTGATATTATGAGTAATGAAATATTAATGGGCAACTGTTTTGATAATCAAGTTAATTTTCAACAAAAAATGCCAAATGTTACCTTGCTCTGGAATATTTTGACGGACATTTTTCGTTATTTCTGATACTTTACAGGAAAACAGCTAATCAAGAAAATAATCATCAGACTTATCAATAATTGTGAGCCAGGTGAGCAGGGCTGCGGCTAAGGAGGTAGTCAGGTGACGTAGTATAAAGAGCGACAAAGTCCACCCATGGGTTAGAGGAAACCACTATTTTGTGTCCCGTGCCACCTTACTTACATACATAATTTAGCAAAAAACGCAATATTTTCCAAAACCTAACCAAGTACTTCTGTTCCGTGCTGCAGCAATAATTTGTGTTCCTGAACATGCAAAACTTTATATTACTTTGTGTAAGACATCATACGAACCATTTTAGGAGGATAAGTTTAATTAAATTCCATTGGATTTTGTGCGAAAAGCACACTTCAAATTCAATCTAGCATCAGGCCAACAGTCACTGACTTCATGTTAAATGTAGTACACGGTGCAACAAATTACTACATGGTCTACATGTGCCTTAATGGTTAGACCATGTACAGTACATCGCTCATTACTCTGGGTTATTAGCTGCCCATGCACTCCTAATGCCTCCAGGTCACCACACACACATAAGGAATGTAACTGACAGTGTGACATTTGAGGAAGTTAAGTACAAAAGCCACGTGCGATCATGTGAGCATGTGAACGCGACACTGGAACCCAAACTGGAAGGAATCAAGAAGCATTCCATTTTGTTTACATAGCTGCCTAAAAAGAAAATGTATTTGTTTTTAAAGACAGGATGTGGACATAACGTGGCCTTAACTCCAGCTGTATTCACAGTGGCTGTGTGGTTTACAATCCACGTTAAAATGCAGATTAACAGGATTAACAGGCCCATCAAAGCCTGGCGTCTTCCACGTATAAACTCACTGTCACAAAAGAAGACTTATACCGCAGAAGAGGAGAAAAGGGCACGGATGAGTTTTGGCAGGAGGACGTAAAGAGTGATAAAGGCCCTCTGTGAGGAGGCAGCTCTGCCTTTCTCCTCCTTGCTGCCGCTTCAGGTTTCTGCTGACTCAGGCGCTTTTAGGGGGGCGAAAATAGGAGAGCGAAAGGAAAACGATAACAGAAAAACCAGATGCGGTCTCTGGAGAAGAAAAGGAGGCAAAAGAGGAGAAGGCAAGGAGGTGAAGTAACAGGGTGGCGGGGCAGCTCTCCCTCCCACCGACACGCCGCCATAACTCAAACAGCTCAGCGAAGTGCTGCCCAGCCTATAGACACACACATGCTCACACACACACACAGGAGCCTCACTCGAGGGAAAGAGTTCCTCAAAGCCAAATAAGTCATCCATCACAGCTGGAAGTAGAAGACACTGGGAGAGTAAATTTAATTAGAGAGAAGATTAGACCGTGACAAACGGAGTGCCTGCTCCTGTGTCCATGAAGTGCATGTAAATTTAGAGTGAAGTTCAATAGGTGGCACACAGTTGCTGTGCATTATCTGCGGTATGATATCCATAGTAAGTGAGTTATGTTTGTTGAAATCAATCTGCAAGCTTTTGAGAATCATTCGTAGTGATCTCAGAAATGAAACCGAGAGCACCTGACAGCCACGGGCGTGTCTGTATGTGGAGCGATAAAAATAGAGCTGTAAATCCTTTTTTCAATTGAGGGAAGCGGCACAAACATACCAGACATGCCGCATCATACCGGCCTTACGTGACTGGATTTCCTGTAATCAGGTGATATGTGGGAAAACTGAACGTCTGTAGTTTCGCAATTAATTGGCGTTTCTAGAAAAGGAAACTTGTGGCACTGACAAGTCGTCACAGGCGTGCTCAAGAGCGGTTGAAGTCAGAAATGGGAAGGAAGCAATGCCAGCGGAGACCGGCCGCACAGCAGAGTTTGGTTTCACGGAAATGTCAAGCTGATGCTCTGCAGCTCCGTCCTGTGCCAATGCAATGACGAGAGACAGGAGGCGAAAAAAAAACAAAAAGCAGCAGAGTCACCCTCAAGACGGTCTATACAGAGCTGTCACGGCTGCACTCGGGCTGCAGCAGATAAGCAGGTTGGGTCAGGACGGTCGACCCTGTGGGACGCTGCTGGCACCCACCCAGACGTCTCACTCTGATAGCAGGACACAAATATATGCAGGGTGCCTCTTGAACGGCAGCCAAACCGGCAGTCAGTTTCGTGAGAGAGACACCTAGCATGCCAGTGAGCCTAATGTCCACAGACAATATTAAGCAGAAACACATTCAGAAGCTGTCACATTAATGGTCGGATTATGAGACAATGGGTCCCTGGGCAAAGACATGCAAAAGGCACCATTGGTCTCCTACAGAAGATCAAAAAAACAGGGACTTTACAGTGGTTTCACCTGTTTTTGTTGTTTTTCTGTCTCTTAGTAATTGTCACATGTCTCCGTGTGATCATTTTGCGTCTATCTGTAGTTGTTTTGCATCGCATTGTAGTTGTTTTGTGTCTCTTTGTGGTTGTTTTGCCCCTTTCTAGTTCGTGTGAGTCTCTTTGTGGTGCATTTGTGTCTCTTTACAGCTGTTTTACATCTTTTGTTGTTTTTTTGCTCTCTGCAGTCATTTTATGTTTCTTTGTGCTCATTTTGAATCTCCTTTTTGCTGTCTGTGTGAGAGACATTTTGTAAGTGAAAGCCAGTGGGGTTTCGTGACACTTTCGGCCCCTGGGCCTGTGCCCAGTAGGCCCCTCCAATAATCCATCCACGGTCACATTAGACACAGGCTTAAAATCTATTTGAAAGTAGAGCTGGGTACGGAACCTCAAATAACCTCCATTTTTTAGCACATTTGTATATCTATTCACAACACACAGTCAGTGCCTCAGGTGTCTCAAACATTTATCTCTCACTTTGCCTGCCACGTGAACATACAGTACAAGGATGGCTCTGTGCTGCGCCAACGTGAACCAAACACACCGACACATGACCAAACAAAGACAGTGAGTCAAGGCTCAAACAGCAGCACCTCCCTGGAGTGGTGTCTGAGGGCGTGAGGGAGGTCGAGTCTTTGGAAGCGATACTGGGACTGCTGATTAAACAAGTCTCAAGCTCGGAGTGGATTATCCAAACTGGTCGCACACTCAGTAAACTGGTTGTTCAGGACAGCTGAACGACTTTTTGTTTCTCTTATGAATCAGAATCAGGCAGACAGATCAACCGGGGACACTGGAAGTGTTAGATTCACTCCTTTGAGTCGCATACCAATTAAAGTTGGGTTGGAACTGACGGCTTTCTAATGACTCTTGATTATTTTTTCATAGTTCTCATGGGTCCCTGAAATACTTCAAAGCTGATTGAAAGTGCTTGAGTTTATATATATATATATATATATATATATATATATATATATAGTGCAAGAATAGAAATGGAAATTCTTTTGATATTTCTTTTACTTAACGTTAATTTACAGACTATGTCGCGCTGTCTGCATGAGCGTCTCCTGCGGCTGAGTCATTGTTTCTTATGCCACCTGCCTTGAAAAAGTGCGACAGTCACATGTGTGAACGTAGGCTAAGGCTGAGTCCTTGAATATGAGGAAATTTGGCCTGGAGAGTCCTTTAATTGGATGTTTAAAAAGGTGTTGGAACCCTGTTTTTTTATGAATTAATCGTTTGGTTTCTAAAGTGTAAGAAAAACTAGAAACGGGGCTATTTTACATTCTAAGAGCACAAAGTGATGCCTTGAAAAGTGCTTGTTTTCTTAGGCTGATAGCCCAAAACCAAAACATGTTCAATATATGTGATATCTGCAAGAAATCCTTGCTTTTGAGCAGCTGAAACCAGCAATTATTTGGCATTGTTGGACGATAAAGAGATGAGCATCACAATTGTAGATGATTCATTTTCTGTTGACTGACTGATTAATTATATCAGCACTACAGCAGGTGTAATGCACTACATACTGTAGGTGACCGTGCTAAAGCCTGGAGTCACAGCTTCAACCTTTAACACCTGCATGTTGGAGTAATGACTGTGTAATTTGAGGCTGCAGTTCCAGACAGGGATTGAATCAGGATGCATTATGTTGCAAAGGATCACAATGATACCTCGTCACTGCTGTGGGGCCTATTATTACAAATAAGTACGTGGAGATTTTTCATGGATGGAAAGAATGATAACAGCAGCAAAGTACTTTTAAATTTAGACTAATGCATCATTTGTCATAAAGTGCAATGCAGTGTGACTTGTAGAGTATTTAAGCTTATTACATCATGCTGAAACACTGCAGTATAAGTACGAAGACTGACATATTTAACTATTAAAGTCAAAAGGCTGCACAAGATGTCCAAAAAAAAAACTTTTTTTAGAAACCTGTGGCCATAGTGACAGCAAGGGAAGTGAGTAAACTGATTACAGAACACTTTACTGGCATTTGCAATAGTCCGTTTGCCTGGACGTCACTTCATTAGTAACGAACCGCGCCCGTCATCGGACATGAGGTAACTGTTGTGTCTCAACACCTGCAGTGTGAGCAGCCAGGGCCTTCTCTGCGTCTCAGGTCAGAGAGGAATATGTCTGCACTTGTCTCTCGCTGCACGACACACATCCATTACTCACTCCCAGACATGTGACTGGCAAACCCCAATCCCTCAGCGTGTGTGTGACACACACACACACACACACACACAGCCTGACACACCCATCTCAGCCCCTGCTCACATGCTGGTAGTCACATCAGCTGTTTTCTAAATCCTCTCAGGCAGGCAGTTTGATGAATTTGATGCAAAAAAAAAAGTGATGCAAAAAAAAGAAAAAGTTTTGCTTCTTCCACCAACCACTCTTCCTTAAAGGCTTTGTTGTATCAAAGAGGGCTTCCTGACAAGAAACCCCTTTGGTTCTGTGAAGTCACTTCCCCTCCTGGTGAAGTCAAAACAGAGCAAAAACAGACATCTGTGCCTTTAATGAGCGAGGGTATCACATCATTATGAGCTGAGCGCCGTAACCCAAAGGGAGGAAAAGAAAAGGGTGGAGTGAGGTGCATGCTGGGGGTAGTACAGTGGGATCACTGTGTGTGTGTGTGCTGACTGTAGGCCTCTCAATTTGGAGAAATGACAGCCGAGAGCCAGATTCACCCTGCCTCCGTTCACGGCATCAGTCTGGACAGGATTATCACATTACTGACAGGATTCCCTTTCCATACAAGGTAACGAGTTTCATCCGTGAAATGGAGACAGATTTAATCAACGTGAAGCTGCCCTTTGAAATCAGCTTATTATCCATTTTCAGACACGAGGAATTAATTGATTAAATCTCTTTGAAGATGACCTCTGATCCGATCTGGTGCTTCTGACTGAGAGGGAAATATCTTTACCTGCAGCCAGCATCCCCTTCACTTATTTTAGGAATTCAAGGGTGATTGGCAAGGGCGTGCATGCAAATCATACAAACATGAGAGATGCAAAAAGGCCAAATGCCTCGGATAACACCTTACCTGTGTTTCTCCAGCTCATTGTGCGACGATCTGAAAGGACAGAAAACAAAGGAAGAGTGTCAGGGCAGCAAGTTCTAAAATTCTGTCAAAATACTTCAAACACACTACACTTCAAATCATGATGAATATGATGCGATGTGATGAATAATCCAGGGGTGAAAGGCTTGGTTGGTAAATGTTTTGATCTGACTGTAAGACAGATGAAAGCAAGAAGTATGGAAGAGAATGCAGAGTAACAGCAGATCTGAGAGGCGGAGGAGGAAAGAAATGTGTCAAAGAAGGCTGTTGATTCTTCTCTGCTTTTGCGTTTCTTTCTGCCTCCAGGTGGCTTTAGGGCTTTTGAATGCTTAAGTTGCTTTAGAACCAAGTTTTAACGAAGACACAGAATAGTATAATACTGCAAAAAAGGCCTTGCAGAGGTAGTTTCGATGTTTTGAGGTAGTTGTATATGGCGGCCGGCAAGCCCACAGTTTCAAGAAGCAGGCAGAACACGTATGTTTGTACATTTAATGTACATTTTGGTGGGTTGGTTTGGATTCACCAAAGTCACACAATAACACAAACAAACTAAATTATTGAGGCAGCAGTAGACTAGCAACTCCTGCATTCTGTGATGTAAAATTACTGTTTTTGTCAGTGGAGTCTGGTGGCTTTGGCGGCAGCATAGAACAGCTTCAGTTCTCCCTGTGTAAACTTAAACAAGGCTGTCTGACTGCACGGTAAAGTGGTGAAAATACCCTAAATATAGCATACACTTAAACTAATGTGACTAAAATATATTTTGCAGCATCCCCCATCCACAGCAGTACATTGCTTAGCTCCCCTTTTTGCAAGCAATGTAAAGCCTTGACCATGCATTCTGAATATAGACATTCTTGACAAGTGTGCAAAAATTGAGTCTAGTTTTTTAAATCTGTATCTCTATGTCTGCGTGACATGATCTGTCAGAATGTGCAGCAGAGGGCAAAAATGACCCTGAGAGAGGCAGAGGCCCCTCCTGCCTGCTCTCACACACATACAAACAGCATGCACACACTGCTGTTGTCGCTGCACGCTGGCTGAAAAGCAGCGTGGACACAGGATAAAAACACACTCAGACGTCTGGAGGCCGAGACGCTGCAGAATTCCTCGCGCGTGTGGGCTATTCCGAGGAGAGCCCCCGTCGCGATGTGCAACCGGGAGCAGCGAGGCCACCGCAGTCCATCTGAAACAGGCCCTCTGTTCATGAGGCCGTCATGGATACCACGGCAATAAAAACAAAAACAGCATCAACAAAGGGCCAGACTGACAACAAGCCTTTTCAGATTTTCCGCTGTTTGAGAGCCCTTGTGCGCATGAGGCAGTGGTTCCCACAGCTGTGCCGAGGAGGCTGAGGCATCTGCACAGGGACACTGCCTGCTGCACCAAAAAGGGGTTACAGCTGACCGTGCAACTGCGATAATGTGGCACAAAATCCTCCCATAAGGAGAGCAGGATGATGTTACTGCTTATAACCTGATCAAAAAGGCGGACAAAGAGCTTTATGCCATTATTGAGATTGTTGTGCTATTCAAACTTGCACAAATTAGGGGAAACGTCCCAGTCAAAGCACAGGGCACGACCAGGAAATCAGGCGGCAACTTGCAGAGGAAGGGAATGCACACGGACCTGTAATAACACACACCTTTACATGTTATGTAAAAGAATGGTGTGGCATGCAAAGGACTCTGTGCTCTGATGTCGTAAACTGAGCCCTGATGATCAAAGGCCTACATATTAGTCTTATATCACCCCTTTTATGGGATGTAAGCTCATGCAGGGCGCCCTGTGTATGTGTCCCACATTCACAAGAAGGCATCCAAGGATACAAAATAAGTCATCTGCTCTATTTATATATTTTGATTTCACATCTAGTGTGACAGAGAGGTGAGGCAGGGAAACTCTCAGCGAAAAAATTCCAGGTCTTCCTTTTTTTTTTTTTTTTCAGTAGCGTTTTGATTTAACAACAGTCTGTGAGTAAAAAAGGAAACTCCACCAGGGTTTCGTCTTTCTGTGTGCAGAAATAGACTCCCAACTGTTTTTTTTTCACATGCCCTGGTTATTGCACCATTGCAAAACATGTGATCTTCTTTAATTTGCAGATTTGGTCATGATATCAAACGCTATAACGACACTTTTTTTTGGTTCTACAAAGCAAAGCATTGTGCCTTTTTAGACAACAAATGGCTTCTGTTTCACTGAAAATACAGTTTAAGTTCAAACATGAAACATGTTTTTACTTCACTGCCCCCCTGCATCCTGTTGGTGCCTAAATAAACCTGCAGGAGAAAATAAAGGGAATTGGGGAATTGCCGTCACAAGAAGAAGGAGGGAAAAACAGGTCTGGTGCTTGAAGTCTGGTGGGCTGGTGTTTGTCTCAGTGTGTGTGTGTAGGTGTCTGTTTTAGCTGCCACACCCACCTGCCACATCCCCATACACACCCTGACACACACACACACATACACACATACACAATTGTTTTACTCCGTCAGAGATCGTCAAAGGAATGTGGAAGAGACTGCTTTCTCATTCGTGACGGCAAATATCACTATTCAAATGAACAAAACCACACACCTTACAAAGAGGTGTAACTACAATACTGACAGGTTAACATGCTCTACGTGCTATGATGTAACTCTGTCTCACTATTGAGGAAACAAGGCTCACTCTGCTTCCCTAAACTTATATTAGCCAATAGGAACGTTTTTTTCGCCACATTATGTGCTACTGTTGGGAACTGGACACGTCATGCAAATGTTTCAGAAGAGATTCTCTAAAAGCACATTTACTATAAATGATATGTGGTGACCAGAGCCCACTGCTGCATACCTGGCCTAATAACCCAGAAAGAAATTAGCATGTAGCCTTGGAGGGAAAAGTCCCCAAATAATTAGGGTCATAAGTGAAGAGGAAAGGGATTCCTGATGAGGGTGTGCCCCACATTGAGCCAATCAATTTAAAGCCTCTTTCTGACCAACATAGTGAAGTTCCACCTGGTGTGTCAACCATGTTGTTAGCAGCTTGAGCTGAAAGGATTCATAGGAAATGAATCATGAACCCTTTTGAGAATCGATTAAACCATAAGTGATAGTAAGCTGAATATCTTTGGGTTTTGGGTTGATAGTTGGATAAAACAAGGGATTTAAAGATGCAATCTGAGGTTATTTTGGCATTTTTTTTTCTATTTCTTGATATATTTTTATGCAAAACTTTTCCTTAATGAATTGGGAAAACTAATTACTAAGGTTATGTGTCAGCAAGAATCTGATGATACGATACAATTTAATATATTGTAAAGCTAGGTAAAATATTACGATTCATAATCTAATTCAGTATAACGTATCCACCACTAAATATGCATAAAAAATGTGTTTAAAAATGTTGAATTTTTTGTTTTTATCAAAACATTTGCATGTTTTACGTCCAACACCATAGCACTACTTTTTGTGCAATCTGTGCATATAAACTATTAATTATTAAAAAAGCTATACAATGTTTAGTATTCATACAGTATCACAAGAAGTAATATCATAAGGCTCAAGTGTATCAATAATGCTTCTTATAATAACAGCCATGTTCTGTGACTTCCTACTGAACAGGCCTTTTAATTTTTCAACATGAGAATTAAATATTAACCTGCTGAGGTTTAAATGACCTTTAATCAGCAGCTGTCCACCTGGTCTGAAAAGAGTGACGAAGCGATAAAGAACCGAAACTGAAACTTAAATGTATTTACTTACAGCATGTAAGGCTATTCTGTGTACTTTTATGACCATGCAGCAGTACTAGCAGGCTACTAGTTGCGTTATGTCACACAGCATAAGAATGAGGTCAAACTCGAGATGAATGCGTGTTAATGAGAGTTTCATACGGAGAGAATGAAAAGCAATTGATATGGTGTCTCATGCAGCAACAACAACAAAAACCTTCCTGAACTGTTCTGTGTGTGTGTGTGTGTGTGTGTGTGTGTGTGTTGGGGGGATCCTGGCACGGGACCCTTTGCTAAAGGACTTTCATTTAACATCAGACACACACATACAAAAACACACTAACCACATGAGAAATAGGCACAGGTGGAAGCATGATAGCCGTGCGAGACAGGGTGCAGAAACGAAACGTTATGTGCAAGTCGGCTGTGTTTTCTCTCAGCATGGGGAGGGTTTTTAGGTGTGTGTGAAACAGAGAGAGAGTGGGAGCAGCAGAGTTGACAGTGTACGCGTGGCAGTGTTTATTGGAGAGACCAAAACAGAGAGCCCAGCCCAGGCAGCACCAGCAGCAGAGTGAGATGGCAGTGTGCATGAAAACAGCTCCACTATGTGTGTATGTGTGTTTCAATAAGCTGGCCACTTGCGCAAACAAATTCATAATAAAAAAAAAGCAAGAGTCATATTTACCTATTGTTCTGAGTTTTTCTGGAAATTGGCGAGGCTTTCGTTTTCTTTCTGGAAAAGTCGCTACTGTACGGTAAAACAGACGCATAACCGTGTTCTGCCTCTATTGAGAAAAACAAAAAGCAAAATGTTATTGTGGTGTCTGCAAGAATAATTTAAAAACATAAGCTGTCAGTGACTCATTCTGGGAAATGGTGAAACACGATAAAAGCTTAACAGGCTAAGTCATTTCAAGAGGAACAAAACGTGCTCGATCATGAATGCAATCGCTTCCAAATGTGTCAATAATAACATTTAGCAAGGTTTATATTATGAAACAGCCAATGCTACATAGCTATTTATGTGTATCTGTCATTATGATACTGGCTCATATTCTCAATGTCACTCTTGTTTACTCATTTCCAAAGAGCTAATGCAAAAACATACTGCATTCATAGTATATATAGCACACGAGCTGTGCTAGATAAAATGCAAACACTGTTAAAACATACATGACATACTTTAAATAATAAACTAGAGCTATTCTTTTCTAGCATATAGGCTGCTAGGTGCAGTTTGCACCCACCGTCCCATTGTCTGTAAAGTGACATCATACCTGCACTATGGCAGGGCACGTTAAAACTTTACATTATGATAGAAGATGAAGCTAGCTCCAGTCCCAAATGCTCCATTCACCAAAAAAAAAGCATAGAAATCCTGTCAACTTGTCTGTTTAGCTTGAAATACCTCTGTCTCTTCTGTCCAAGTACTCTGCAGCCTCCAGTAGCATTAAAAGAGAATTAAGTTCCATCTTGTTGTTGTCTCGTTATAAAAAATAGAAAATGTCTATTTACACAAATGTACAAGTCATAAAATATTGGAATGGGGGTTTAAAAAACTGTTTCAGAGCGATGTACGAGCGCTGCTATATTCAGTTCTGAGTCTTGGTGACTCCAAACTACAGTATCAACAGCACCAAACTAAAACTCAGGGCAGTGAGTGATCGAGCGGCTGTCCAATGAGAAAAGCGTATGGGCGGGTTCTTCGGTTACATCCTAACCAATAAGAGGGCTGGGAACGCTGGGCTGCGATTTGATTGGCTAGAGAGCGCAAAAGTCATCAGGGACATACCCTAGCAACAGCCTGAGTCGCCCGCCCCCTCCGCAGCTGATTGGTTTGACACGAAGAGGAGCGGCCTCTGATTGGCTGAGAGGAATTCTGGGCGTGTGTCATACTTGAACTTGGTCTGTTATTTTGGTTGCCAATTTTGATAACTTCTCCAAAGTATGCTTTTTGGATATAGACCGTGAAATAAGCAACATTCAACTGGCATTCAAGTCAACAAGTCTTTTATACACTTCAGTTTTTTTCCCACAAGAGTGTGTGACATGGCAGGGTTACCCACCATGTTTGTGTGTTGTGTTCACTTCCTGTCCATGTCATTATGAAAGTCCTGTATGAGCCTGCAGAAACTCAATTGGTTTGCGAATCTGAAAATGCAGCCTGAAGTCATGCATGTTTTTTGAGGGAAAAACACACAAAAATGTAAAGTTAAACATGCATTTTCCTTGGAAAAAAAAACTAAATATTATCCACCTCATTGAGCTTGTATACAGGTGGCTGCATACATGTAGGCTATTAATGAGAACTCTCTCTGTCAATGCAACCACAGGCGCTGGGAAATGTTGTCTGCAAGTCACAAATGCATCTTAAGTTTGATAATAAAGTTTCAATTGAAGTCCAAGTCCTAAACTTTGTATTTTGAGTCCTAAACAAGCCATAATTATGCACAATGCACCAATTGTAAAGCCATGTTCAGACTTTAAACAGACTTTGCACAAGTAATAAAAGCTTTTGAAACTTTTTAGGCCTATTACTTACAGATAAATCTTGGTATGTTGCTGTGACACAGTTACACTGAAACAATTGGTTAATTAATTGGTAGACTGGCAACAAATTAATCCAGCACAATTTTAGTAAGGGACTGTTATATAAAAAATATTATTTTTTCAAGTAAAAATGTCAAAATATACTGTTATTGCAGCAAAAACATTTATAACCATAAATAACTTTGGCTGTGGAAAAATTGTGTTGGCCTTTTTCAGTATTTTCTGATGTTTTCCAAACTAAAAAATAATCAAGAAAGAAAATGTGAGATAATTGGTTTAAAAGGAGAGAAAAAAGTAAGTTGTTATTCCAGACACAATTGTGATACCAGTTTAATGTTTGAGCTAGTTATTTTTGCATGTTGTCATCTGTTTTTTGTTTAGTCTTTACATCCGAAAGTAATTATCTGTTGACTGTTTACGTGTCTGCAGTGCCAAAAAAGACGCTTCCCTTCTGCTGATTCAGTATCCAATGTTAATTAAATGACAACTAATGACAAATTTTTTTTTTTTTCTTAGTTTATGGGCTTTGGTAGGGTGAAAGACACTCCCAGTGAGGTCACAAGTCATTGGTGTTACAGGCAAAGTCACGGTTTGATTCGTCAGAATCAATGATCTAATGTAATCAGATTTATAACTGACTTCAGATCCAGTAGTGCTTCATTTCAGAGGGAAGATCCCGACAGAATAAAGCCTAACATTGTTTCGTTTTCACACAGAAAACCTCAGCTGTGTGTGTATTCTCGCAGCTGAATTGTGGGCATGAGCAAAGTGTCACTTTGCAGGAGTAAAGGAAGAGTTATGAACGTCTCAGCAGGAGTTCCTGCAGAGTATAAAAGTGGGTTGCAGTTTATGTTGCTTGCAGCCAGATGTTTGTGCCTCAGATCGTACAGTCTGAAGAAATCACGAATGATGAAGGAAGTAACTTTTAGTGTGAATGATGAGGAAAAGGCCCTTGAGGACCAGAGCCGCAAGCATTGTTTTTGTAGTAGTTTCTTGGTAACAAGTGTCATGCAGGATCCTCACGGGGCCTGTAGTGCAGACAGTTTATCATAGTTTGCAAGATTTCAGACGACACAAATTGCTGGTTAAGCCTGTCGCCGTCAGCTTATGTGAAGCAAATGTGCTAATTAAAAACAATCCGAAAATGTGTAAAAGCTGTGCGTGACTGCCACTAGCAGCCACAGAAACACAAGTGGAAATATATTTGCTATGCTATGCTAAAAATGTACTTCATCGTAGTCTGTTTGCATGCAAAAAACATTGGGAAAAGACTTAATGTTGTACAGCAGAGGTGGGACCAAGTCGTTGTTTTTCAAGACAGAAGTGAGTCTCAAATCCCATTGAGTTTCGAGTCCTAAACAAGTCATAATGCACTCTCTTACAAATATTATGCCATTTTAAAAACAGAGTACTAATATTTAATTTACCATAAATGATTTTTAAATTTGTATTGATCTGTTAAAACAAGTGTAACTGAACTCAATCCCCCTCCCCCAGAATAGTGCTGACGTTGCACTTTCATAGCATTTATTTTCAAGTCAGAAGGCTCAAGTCAAGTGAAGTCACAAGTGACTGGTGTTAAAGTCCAAGTCTTTTTTGATTTTGTCAAGTCAAATCTAAAGTTCAAATTTGTGACCTGAGCCTGATTAAAGTCCACTCTTCTGTTGTGCAGTTGCCAGTTTATTTGCATCCACCTTAAATTAATGCTTTTTACTCAGAGGTGTTCTTAATATTTTGTCTGTCCTCACAGATATAATTTGGCAGGACAAAATACAATAAAACACCTCTCACTCTTAACACCAACACAATTCATCAGCACTACTAATTGCAGCCAAAATGACCACAAAGTTGAATCAATACCTTTTAAAACAGAACATTATAAATATTAATAATGAAGTAATTATTTGCAGGGCGGTTGTTTTATACTGCACTTGTTTCAGCCAGGGGCACACAAGTGTAAATGTTAAAATGGTAAATAATTGTGCAAGACTTTCAGGAAGCAGATGATTGTGGATGATTTACAGAAAATGTGATTATATTTGTTCCTCACAGCTGAAGCCATGCAGAAACCACGTTCAGCTGCACATGAAACTGTGTATGAATTTCTGTGTATCAAGAGCTTTTATTTCCTGTATCTGGCCTGCCTTCGTTTTGCATGACTTAATTTTATCTGAATGGAGTGGTAACACCTGTTTATTTTTTTGTAATTCACATATTCATTGTTGCCATGGTGCAGATGGTTTCTGTGTTGTGTTAGCTATCTTTTGTTTGTCCCGTAATATACCTACTTATGAGGCAAGGCTGCTTGCCAGTGAGATCATTAAAGAGTTTCCTTTCTGTGCAGTTTTAATGCACCGCACAGATCAGAATAGGGGAGATATTTTTTGCTTTTTTGTGTCACTCATGCAATGATTTATTTATGAGGAGGTTTGATAGCTTTTCACAGGAGAATACCGTTTGCCGTGCTGCCTGCATGTACGTTCCTCGCAGTAAACAAGAGACCAAATTAGCCTCAGTACATCCTTTTTTGAAACAGTGCAGCCGGTGTACAGTCATAGTGAGAGTGTAACCAAGTCACAGTGCAACTATTATACTGCATTTTCTCCGGTCAAGCCTGGTGCAGCATTTTCGTTACACCTCATAACTATATCTGGGGTCATTAAAGAGACGTTATACAACTTGCACACTTCTTATCATATGCCCACATATGCAGTGACGTTGATTCACTCTGCCACTGAACTTTGTACATCTGTAGTTTGTTTCAGGTTTATGGAGTCACATGGGTTGTTCTTCTCTTCAGGTTTTGTTGTGCGAGCATTCGTCTGACCTCACTTGAATTCAGTGCATTTGAGCATACGCCCCGTGAGAAACCTTGACCCTTTTATGTAAGCAAACACTCATCGTCTTTTGCATGTTCTGTGGTTTTGGCACTTATTCACCCTGCATAGTTTCAGAAGTCCTGTTTCATCTCTCAGTGAAGTGGACTAGAGATATGGCTTTTTTGCTGCTGTCATTTTTCACTGACATGGTTTAACAATCATCTCAGTTACAGCGATAACTTTAGCCAGGCATCTATTTAAAAAGAGGTTAGTGTGGTTAATGAATGCTGATTAAGCAGACATGAAGGGAAAAACTAAACCTTCTGTTTATTCAGATTATAAAAGACTTGCAAAAGAACATCTGGTTTTGTCAAATTCATGCAAATCTACTTGAACGTTTTGGATTTCAGTATCACATTTATAATAGGGGAGACCAACACTTTTTGTTTACGCCTTACTCAGTGGTTGTTCGTGGTAGATCTCTCAAACTTTGATACAGAGTTCTCATATTTGTCTACTGCAAATAAAAGTGTGAAGAGTTGTGTGAGTTAATGTGAAATACAAACTCACACCACTACTGGGTTGATTTGTAGCACAAACTGGATAAATAGCAAAGAGTGACAATTTTATTTTCTGTTACAATTATCAACATTACCAATAGCTTTTTAGTGTGTGGGTTTGAAGTTAGCATTATAAACTAGAGAAACTGATGCTTTGGGTTATGTAAATCAAACAATTGTATCTTCAAGACAATGAACGCCAAGCAAAAACTATAATGTTGACAAAAAAGTTGTTTTTTCTCCCTTTGAAAATCAGTTTTTGGGTCATGAAACCCATAATGCTGCTCACAGAGAAATGCCATTTATAAGAGCTCAAAAAAGAAATGGGAGTGTTCGATATTTAAAACATCACTGCTGCTCTGTTACAATACTCCTCGCTCTCCCCTATATTTTAAAATGGAAACTGTCACATAGACGTGTGAATGTATGTATGTATGCAAACTCAGAAAAAACCTGACAAGATCTTTTCTTTTGTGAAAAATGCAGGGGTTTGTTTTTTCACAGGCATAAAGAGGCCTGATCATTGCCTGAATTTAATATCAGTTGCACGGTATCTATTATCATGGTTGTGCTATCCATGCAGTGTTTACAGCATGCATAAAGTATTTCTTACAGTTGACTGGTGCTACATGTTTAGCAACCTAGCCTTGTGATATGTCATTTAAATATAATTTGGTCAAAGTAGTCATAATGCTTGTGTGCTTTATGTCATTGAGCCACAATGATGATAACAAGTCATGCTTTAGTGCTCGTTACGGTACTGAAATCCAACCATCCTTTTACATCATATGAAAGGAAATAGCCTTTGTCCCTCCCGCTGCATGTTTCTATTTATAGACTTATCATCTACATGCTCTCTGATCATAGTGGCTCAGGCCTTGCATTGCTCATTGCCTCTGGCCTGTCAGCCAAATGACTACTCTTTCCTCTCTTTCTTTGTTTTCTTCCATCTATCACTTCATCTTAGCCAAACATGTTCATCCCACCGGTAACCAGCTGGCTTCGGTGACGACGTCTATGCTGGAAATGACCAAGTCTGTGCAGTAAATGGCAGCATTATGGATCATTATTGAACATTTAGATGATAATATCAACTGAGTAGATCTTGATAATGATTTTAATGTTGAGCATTTTTAGTTAAGTTCTGCATGATAGTTTTTAGTTTTAGGCAAGCATACCACTCTGCACCATATTCCACTATTATATTTGCTGACTGTAAATAGAATTATTTTAGAGTCAACTGAAACTACAGGCTTCTTCATTGTGGTCTTTTTTAGCTGCTCTCATTTCCCTTTTCCCTTGTTTACGTGCTTATTATTGGGCAAAATGTTTGGAGTCACATTTAATACACATCACACTGAGGCCTGTGCTGCAAATCAGCAGAAGCCTTCCACATGCAGTCACTGAGACTATTAATAAATGGTCTTTTTTTTTTTTTTAAAGGATTAACAAAGTATATTTTTTAATGTGCAACTCAGCCACATGCAATCCATCATATAAAAGAATACTTTTCTTGAAATGAAAGTGTAACATTTCATTCTCCTGTTTCAGTCAATTTCCATTTTTAGGCCTGACCGAGGAACAAAATATCAGCAACATGTGTTTTCTGCTTCCTGAGTCGCAGTGGGCAGTCTCAATGTGATAATCCCCCAATCAAAGTGATGTTCTCAGGAAATAACCCAAATGCTTTCAATATGTGGCTGGAGGGCGGTTCTTTTTTTTTTTTTTTTTTTTTTTTTACATGAGACTCTGTCTCTGTCAGTCTCACTGCATTTACAGTCATGCTTAAGGCTCATGAAACCTTCAACAGTAAATAGTCTGGTTACTCTGAAGTCTTTTAATCTTAAAAGACAACAATAAATAGTCTGGAGCCCCAGAGCCAGGACAGATGAGCCAAGACAGTTTGCGTCATTTATTTGTGGACTCCTCTTTAAACGTCTCTTAAGGTCAAAGTCTAATCACCGTCACAAGAAAGGAATTGCATGCCTTTAATGTGCATATTGTAAGATAAACTTAACCCCTGACGCTGTTGGATTCATGCATGTGGAAAATCACAGCTGTGCCGATGTGGCTCCAGCGTTATTGTTATTCAAGAAAGCTAATGAGAGACAAGGGAGGAGGGATTATGGAGTTGTTTATCCTGTTGACATTGTTTGTTCACGTACAAACCTTCTATATGCAAACAGCCTCCACTTCGTCCTTTCAGCCAGGGATACTCAACTTACTCTACATGGTGACCACTTTTGGAAAACGACAGGATGCCACGGGCCAGTAAATAAACAAACATTACAAATATATACTAGATAAAATGAATAAACATTAAAAGGTGCATAATCCAGTTTCAGCAGCCCCTCGCTGGTCTGGTGTATGCAGGGGCGTTTCTAGGATCAGAGGATATTCAGGGCTTAGCCTGGACCTCTTTCTAGGAATCTCCCTGTCACTTTCTTTGACAAACAAGCTCTATTGTGATGCTTTTATGCAGTCTGGGTCTTTATTTACATTCAAAATACAAAAAAAATCCCATTGTGAATCTATTTATTTTTATTATTAATTAGAAAATGGTCTATGGGCCTCCTAGCAGCCTATACAATTTTGGTTCCACATATAATCAGGATTAGGCTTTTTAATGCCACTTTGCCTCTGTGTAACTGCAGAAAAGACACATTTTGCATTTGCTGTAAGCAAACCCAGGATCAGATCATTGTTGAAGGGTTAAAAGCTTTTTCAAAAAAATACAAATCAAGCCATACAGTTATTGAGGTCTTGTGGGCGTTGAAATAGATGCTAACACCCTGAGCTGATGTAGTCAAAGCCTATTACAAGGCTAACATCAGAAATGTTCATGCCCATACTGAACAAAGGTCACGTCGCATTAGCGTGAGCACGCTCTGATTGGCCGCTAGCAACATCTCACGTTCGCTGGATTAATTATGCTCCTGCCTGTGTGACTTCACACCTGCACCTCACTATGTTTTCCATTCAGCTCTAGATTGATGCAATCCACCACATGGGTTGCGTATTAGACACTGAGTCAATCTGAGAAATTACAGGTCCTACCATCCATCCCTCCCCCCGTGCATTTTCAGGAGCATCCTGTGTGTCATAGGGTGACGTAGCTTCAAGAGAAATGCCAAAGAATTAACTGTCTGGAAATGTCCCTAAAGGGCGAGGTGGGGCATGTACACAACAGGAGTGGAGTCTGTGCACCTACTGCGCATGCATGGACAAACGTAACCCAAACATGTGATTGCATGATCCAGTGTTTACCTATCTGCCTTGCAGTGTTAAACAGTGTTAAAATGTAATTGTACAAAGACAATTGTGAAAATTCTTAAGTTTTTCTGCATCAGAGAACAAATGCTTCAAACACAAAGAGAGTCTTGTACATTTGCAGAACTCTTGCATCATGTTATTATGATTTAAGGCAGGGCGCTCTCATGGTATAGCTGGCTGCTTGCGTCACATAATGAAACATCTAAGCCTGAGAGTCATCTCAACCCTGGCCTGAAACCTTTGATGTTGCCAGGCTTCAAACCTCAGTCTGTGGGCTTCCATTTCTTTCTTTCAGCCAAATATTTCAGATGTATAGGGCACTCCTCCCACACACACACACATACACACATCCTTGTATCCAGTCTAGACATTTTCCTTCCACAATCATTGTGCTTCATCTTAATGTTTATGTTTTGCAGCAGCATTTAGAAATGTTTTGGGAGGACTTGTCTGGTTGCTTCAGAAGGCCTTTTTTTCTTTAGTATGTTCACCCTGTCAGCTTTTACAGGCCAGCTTCAACATGGTGTCTGTTGTCTGAGTCATATCTACCACAGCCGTGCTTATCTCAGCATCTGTGACGAGCTTATGATGAAGATATTCTTGTGCCACAGTTTGGTTGTTTGTAATGGCTGGATTTACAAACCTTTTAAGTGGGGGGACCAGGGTTAGGGTTAAACTACATATTATCAATAATCCAAATGAACACAGACAGTACATGAAAAAGGCTCACCACCCCTTACTGTAGAAGCAAGAGGCCCAGACTGACTCTTTGTGGTTATTTTGGATCTTTTTGTAGCCATTTTGTGTCTCTTTCTGGTTACTTTGCATGTTTTTGTTGTCATTTTGTTTGTCTTTGTGTATTTTGTGTCTTTTTGGAGGCCATTTTGCATCTATTTGTATTTGTTTTGCATCTCTTTGTGATTGCTTTGCATCTCTCTGTAGTTGTTTTGCATCGCTTTTTAGATGCTTTGCATCTGATCAATTTGCATCTCCTTGAACATGTCTTGCACCTCTTTGTGGTCAATTTTTTTGCCTCTTTGTTGTTGTTTTGTATCTATTTGTAATACTTTTGTGTCTGTTTTTGGTCACTTTATGTCTCTTTATAGTTGTTTTGCATCTCTTTTTGGTCACTGTGCTTCTTTGTTGTTGTTTTTCATATCTTTGTAGTAGTTTTGTGTCTGTTTGTGGTCACTTTGCGATGAGGAACATCACTTCATGCAGTGGTTCAAGTCCAGGATCCGGGTCTGTACCGGGTAGGCCTGTTCAGTAATCCTCCCATGATACTAATAAAGCAACTACCTGTCACCTTATGACTGGTAGAGGGGGCACCAAGGGGGGCTAATTTTATTTCAGCTTGCCTCTGCATACAAGGATAGAAAATATAAAGTTAATACTTGATAACATAGTCTCAGAAGTTACTAAATATTGTATTATTTTAATAACATTTTAGGTAACCAAGAGTATAAGCAGTATTTGTATACATCCGTAATGTTATTGGCTGTCATTTCCCACTATTCTTTTGTTTTGATATCATGATTTTGGAGACTAACACTTATTCTTGCACCATATTTTTTGCTCTGATAATTGCATGCATATGGCTAATTCGGCATGTTTGGAGCTCTGTTGGTAATTTCACCGACCTGTCATCCTGGCCTCAGTGTGTTCTGGGTCTATATGTGTGCATAAAGCCCAGCTAAAAGACTGTTTCTTGCTCTTTCTTTAATGCATTCTCCCATCTGTGTCCCCTTATCTGTCCTGCTTTCTCTATCGGTGTGGTTCAACCCGGAGAGCTGACATCTGTTCACACAGCAAGAAGCTGAAGGGTGGCAAATTATTTGTCTATCCTATTCCGTTTCAGTCTTGTGGTCCAACCTATTTTTTGTAGCTTATGTAGAAGCACCTGGAAATGTTTTCTGCGTCTGGCACTAGTCACCTGGACTCTCTCCAGGTTCCTGGGTTCCTCAGTTCCTCTGCCTTGTTGGCATGGGTGCTGTGGTGGAACGACTGTCTCTCGGTCCTTCCCCTCGATGTCGCATGACAAGGACCATGTTGTTGTGGCATATGTCCTCCATGGGACCCAGAGCTCACGTGGTGTTAAAGCATGAGGGCACAGGGCTGCTGCCTTCAGATATGTAGTCCAGAATCATGGTAAATTTGTCAAAGAAAACCAGATGCTAACAAAAACATTCTGTCATTTTCAGATTTTGCTTCACTCAGCTTTTATATTTTAATGTTTATGTTGGTTAACTAGTGAGTCCCGTCACGTTAAAAAAAAAAGCCATACAGCCACTGGAAGTCAAGGAAGGGGGGTGGGGGTGGTGGCGGGCGGGGGGTGCAGGGATGTGTGTATGTGAGGTTGAATGGGCTCAAATAAAACAACCATATCCGTGACCATGGCAACTGGCGAACTTAAGCTAATTCATACACTCAAACAGCGGGTCTCTAACAACAAACATCCTCCCTATAAATATGCAAACAGGCCTATCTTCTCTTGTGGGTGGGCAGTGGAGAAGGGTGGTGACAGACCACCCACCAATGGATGTGTATCATGAATATCAGAAAATTAAAGCGGTCTCAAAATGAAACAAGGCACAAAACCAAAAGACCTGTCTGGTTTTGGACCCGAGTTTGATATCCCACTGAGAATCCTTGTCAGGATGTCTGGATATACAAATCCCCAGTGTGCCATTGCTTTTAACCTTTGTGACTTGTTTACTGTGCATTTCCATGCATTCAGTTGAAGTGTTACCCCACCCAAAATCTGTCTTTGGAGTCATCACCCACTGTTGGCTTGAAAGGCCTGAAAGGTGGCTTTAGAGTTTTGTAGTCTTTCTGAGAACAGTCAAAGCGGACTTGGATGTTGATTATTCCAATGCTTACTGGATTAACAATGTAAAAGAACATGGACTGACATTTCTAAAAATTAGCTTGCTTGCTGAGAGTAAGTTGAGAATCTCTCATGTCTGTGTCAAATATGGAAGTGCTTCAAACCTGCAGACCCGAAGTCTATGAGAAAATTACCCTCCTTTCACTTGATTAATTATCTCTGTAAACATTTCCCTAATGTGTTTAAGATCTCAGTTGCTAGCTTCAAGTCTACTTCAATATTGCATGATGTTCATTTTGTCCCATTTAGAGATAAACAGACAATAAACAGGTTGTTTTTTTCGGGTGGGGCTAGCTTGTGATTGCCGCTACCAAGGCGCACTGTGTTTTTGTCTTAGAAATGTGACCCTTTCACAGTGTGCTTTCAGTTCATCAAAGTTGATTGTAACATTTTGGTTGCCTAAAATGTTTTGTTCAGTGTTCAGTTACCTACTAAAAGACAGAGTCAGCTATTCATTTTGAATTAAAAATGCACCTTGCTAACTAAGTTTGCTATCTAGAGCTAGTGCTAATGGGGCGGCTGTGGCTCAGTTGGTAGAGCGTTCGTACATTGATCGGAAGGTTGGTGGTTCGATCCCCGACCATGGCAGCCTACATGTATCCTTGAGCAAGATACTGAACCCCAAATCGCTCCCAGTGCTGCGTTCATCGGTGTGGGAATGAATTCCCAATGGTGACACCAGTGTGCCCTAGTAGCCTCGGCCATCGGTATGAGCGTAGTGGGTAGTGTAAATCGCTTTGGATAAAAGCGCTATAAGTGCACTCCATTTACCATTTAGCTGATAACTTCTGCTCCCCCTAGTTGTCCAAATATTGTGCAAAACTAAAACTGTAGTCTACAAAGTCATGGGTGATGTCATGGAGGCTTTGTCAACTACTTTTAGTCTTTAAGAAAAGAAAGTTTTTAAGGCCTTGAATTAAATATTGAGCTGGTGCCAGCAGATTAGCCTGTATTAGCATTAACACTGGAATCTTGTGTGGCTCGGTCTAAAGTTCATAAGTACTAGGCCTAGCAACACATCTATAGCTAACACTCGCTATAGTTAAATCTGTAGAAAAAACAAAAGATGACAATATTTGGTTTTATGGGGTGTTTCATGCTATAGTCGACATACAGTGATGGCCTCGTGGCTCCAGCATTTATACAGACATTACCAGACAATTTGATATCGATCCTTCCATCCAAGTAACATGTCAAACGTCTTGAACAACTTCTGCAGCATAATCCACTTTTAAACTTACACTTCCTATGTTCTTGCCCAATTCATGTCTAAATATACTACATTTGAAACTACAGATATAAAACCTCACAACAAGTCAAAGCGAAGCAGTGAACACAAACACAAAAACACTAATTTATACATTCACAAAACATGTAGCTCATAGTCTTTAAGAAAGATTGATTGGAGTATAACTCTTAGCTAGCAAGTGTCTTAGCTAGCAACTGTTAGCATCCATATGCTTTTGAAAAACATACATGCACACGTGCCCCACCAATAATTAGTTGCACATGCGAGGGAATACCTGCTTTTCTGAAATGTCTAGCTTAAGCTTTTCATCAGCTAACTCAAAAGTGGTCAAAGGGCGCGGCAGGGACAAATGTCAGAGACAACACTCCGCTTTAATTACTACCATCTTGCCAGGGTCATACATACAGTGTGACATTTGTTTTTGTGACTGGTTGCATGTGAACCTTTGTTTATGCTCTTTGTCTGCTTGCACGCACACTTACACTGGGAGTGTGCTATACGTGGATGAGTGTGTTTGGGTGTCTGTGTGCATTATTTTGCCCATCTGGCATTTTAGGTCCACAGCTGCAAGGTACAGGGTTTGGCTCATATCCGCTGCTGTGCTGGCAGTGTAGGGAGGGGTGTTAAAGGGTCCGGACTGTGAGGAGTCATCACAGCTCTCTTCCTGCTGTACTCTTCCACTGCTTCACTTCTTTCCTCACACACAACTGAAGTGGTGTGTTTTCTTGCTTGTGTGGTTTTTTTCTCTGCCTTTGGGGAGGGGTCTCTCTGAGTGTTTGTGTAATGTGAAGATTTATATGCCAGGCACTCCTTGCTACAAAAATAAGCCATCTTTCTTTACTCCATGCGCACGCTGGGGCCCCTGACAGGTGGCATCCCCATAGGCCGTGACAGGTAATTACCCCCAGGTGCTGCGTGTGTATATATGTATGTAAAAAACAGCCGTAGCAATGAGGGGCAAGGCTGAAAGGGCAAGGAGGGCTAATCCAGACATGCTAGTATTTGTGTCACCTTCGGGACCACCACAGCTTTGACTCAGTTTAGGCACTCGCTGGTTAATTCATGTTACACATCAGCTATTGTCCAGTGCAGCAGGAGGGAAACACATTCTGCAGTTGAGCAATGTTTTCATCAGAAAACAATAGGCAGAACCACAGATATGCCCGGCTGTTTTTAAGGGCTCAGAGAAAAAGAAGGGCAATGAACCTCCAGGGGTGTTTTTTATGAGGGAACTGAAACAGCAACAAGAGAGGAAACATGCATGTTGGGAAAGACAAAAACATGCTAACGCTTTTTTGTTTTTCTGCATGCACAGAGATCAGTATCATAGGACAGCAGTGACGAGCAGGACAGAAAAACATCTTGGCATTGTTGATTGCTGCAACCCACAGATACGTTAAAATGAAATGTTTCTGCACTTTTTTAGCCTTTTTTTGTTGGACTGGTGATGTAGTAAAACAGTCAGCGCAGGGAAAAAGTCGGGGGTCTGTGTTCAAGTCAATTTTAAGTGACAACTGTAATTCAAATAAAGTTGCGACGCTGTGTAAAGCGTACATGAAAATAGAAAAAATTCAGAATCAGTATATATTGTCAAAATACAAAAGTGTCCCAGTTTGAGCTTTAGATAGCTATCCTTTGTATGGGCTGGAGTCTGAGCTAAAGGAGGTTGTGGAAAACCTGCATGATTGTGTCTGAATTTATTTGAAACCCAAGTGGAGGAATTATAGCTCAGATTCTCGCTTGTTTACTAAAATAGGTCAGATAAGCGCATCAGAATTAAATCAAGAGTGTTTAACAACCATTTAAAAGTTTGTTGTAGTTACATTAACTTTTGTATCTAAATTGTCACAATCTAAGTTTTTTTTTTCAAATCTTTAATTAAACCGTGTCCACAACTGATGTACAGGAGATGTTGTTTTTTCCAGATAAACACAGTCTTTTTCAAAACCCTCACCATGTAGTTTTAAACCTAAACATAACCAATTAGTTTTTGTTTGAATTAACAACATTGGGACAGGGACTGAGAATGAGTGGCAGTGTTTCAGAAATGCTCAGATTCAACGTATTTGTGGGTTTCAGAGACGTACAAGGCGAGACTGGGTTGAGCAGGATTCACAGCATTTCTTTGCATTGAAATCACAGGTTCATAAGAGCTGACCAAAACCAAAGTGCTGCAATCCCCTTATTCATCATTTTTTAGGGGTGGAAGGTGGAACGAAGTGCAGGAGTTTCAGAGCAGGGGGGCATTTGAACAGTGAAGTTATAACTGTGATGGCTGCTGGCCTCAGCAGACAGAGAGAATGGCCCACAAACACACAGCTGTTTCTAATCGGTAACTCAGCACCGATGGCTGACCTACATTCTGGTGCTTGCACGTCTTTGAACCCGTGGCCCTGCCAGACTCAGCCATGGGGGAAGGTAGAGGGAATGAGGGAGAAAAACAAGAGGCAGGAGAGGCTGGAGTTAAGAGGGGAAAAACAAAACAACAGGGAAAAAAAGATGAGATCGAGAAAGAAAGGAAGACTTTTTTTGCTATGATTTTATGTTATAATGCATTGTGCAGGTATAGGCTGATTGCATGGCGTGCATACATGTTTAATGACAGAGTATGTCAGAGAGCCAGAGCGCTTTGCGTGCCTGCAAATGTTTCCACAGCTCCAAAGTGCAGCTGTGCACACCTAAAAAAGAAAAAAAGGGGAAAAAAGAACTCATAAAAACCGCCTGACCGTCAATTTTCTGGTCCTCTGGATGGACTTGTTACGCATGGAAAATCCTCATTTTTCAAAATTGCTTTTCTTTGTCAACACCCTGCTGTCTATCAAACTTTCATAAAGTTCTGCTGTCTGCATCTGAATGAGTGCCCCCTTTCATTAAGGCTGGAGTGCATCTAGCTAGCATTCCTTGCATGCAGAGGAGGGGTACAGCCGAGTGCCAGGGGTCCCCTGGTAATGACTCATGGCAAAGATCCCTATCCACTCCCACTTGCAAACAGGACGCTTCCCTGGGTCATGCAGAGAGAGCGAGGGAGTGGGGGTGGGTGTGTTGTATGGGAGAAAGAGCAAAAGAGTGGAGGGAGGGGGACTTGGAGAAAAATGCTGCAAAAACAAAAACCTTTAACATTTACGCACACTCTGCATCGAAGAGAGGAAGGAACTGGAAGTGGGTCACTGTGTCTCAGGACTCCAGAAAAAAAAAGAGAAAGAAAATAGAGAGTGGGGGAGAAGGGAAAACTGAGAGAGAGAGAGAAAGAGAGAGAGTCAGTGGTGGACGCAGGCCAGCGAGCAATTCACTGGATTGAAATGTGCAGCAGCAAATCTGCAAGGAGGGGAGAAGAAGGAGGGTTAACTTAGACACCAGATTACTTGAGAAATGTTGTACTGTGAGTCAGAAAGACAGAAAATAACAAATTAGTGGTGTTTGCAAAAGCGTTGCTCCTCACAGGCACGCTTTCATCTTGTGTCACCAAAAGCAGGTGTGACACAGAAAAGTGAAAGCCTCAAAAGCTGTTTTGAAATTTAGCACAAAGGGGGCATGTTTCAATTTCAGTCAGTCCCTTTTTATAGATACCATATTGTCAGTTTCTCACTAGTCTTTTTTCTCAACAGATACCATAGAGACATAACAGGCTGCAAAACAAAACAAAAAAGTGCATGTTTTTCTCTTTGTGCAGTGTGTGTGTTATCCATCGAAATATGGCTGTGGCAGTAAGACTTGAATCAGTCTTTGAAACAGTGTCATTGAACTCAAACAAGACATGCAGATGGGGAAACAGACACATTGCAGACGTGCACTGGGACCAAGCTTTCCTGCTTGTGCTGGAGTTGATATTGCTGACTGGCCTGCAGCACTCAGTGGTGGAACTGCAGCTCGGTGCACTTGTTGTCCTGCTCAGGCTTCTCTGTTCCTCTCTGGGCTCTGATGGTCCTCTGGGTTCCTCTTGTTTTGCAGCCAAAGCCTTGTGTCAGCACCAAACATTAAAGAAAGACATCAAGGTGCTGTAGAGGGACTGGAATCAACAATAGAGTAAAGGGACTGACTGTACTGATACGGAGGCCCTTTAAAAAAACAGGATTTTCCCTCTCTGTTTTTCATGTGCTTCTTTCAATTCCCTTCCCTCCATTCTTTACTCCTCTTCAAACCAATGCTGTCCAAACCTTTAGTTGTTCTAACCACAGTTTTGTCTCTGTCTCTTTGTTTAACTATGGATAATTCATTCAGAAGGGGTAGAAGCTTTGAATGTGATCCCAATTGTGGGTTTCATCTTCTTTCTCTTTGATATATTCTGTTTTTCCAGCGCTCATCATTGTAAAACCACTGTTGTTTGTGTCACTGCTGTGTGCATATTTAAGCAAGCGCATCAGAAATAGACTGAAGGGGTGGCTTACAGAAGCAGCACATGTCCTACGCATCGACTTTACCTCCCATTTATTTCATCAGGGAGTCACAAACGTTACCGCTCTCTGTTTTTGCATGTGCATATGTTGCTTCCAAACAACCACATGCACATTTTTATCTCTTATTGTTCGTTGTGGTTATTATTTTCTCCTAACTTATTTTTGTTTTTACGTGTTTGGAAAATTACACAAGCTTACTTAAAGATGTACATGGCTCAGTAGTTAATCCTTTCTAACCTGCAAGTAAACAAAAATATCAGAACTTAAATCCCTGGATCATAATGTACACCATTTTGTTTGTGTTCTTCGGTCATGAAGCTTTGAGTTTCAGGCAGGAGCGTGAGGTAACCTGATGCAAGTCTTCTCATATGATGTTTTGGTCGTTTCACTCAACAGCATGATAATCATGTTTGATAGCATGCGCATGTGTGTGTGTCTGTGTGTGAGTGCATATGTGCGTGCGTGTGTCAAGGTCTCCAGTACCCTCATTAAGTTAACTACGGATGACTTGCCAGGACTTGTCATGAACCTCTGTTTGGCCTGTGGTCCCAGACTGTGTGTGTGTGTGTGTGTGTGTGTGTGTATGTGTGTGTGTGTGCAGAGGGGGGCGGGATCTGTCAGTTTAATCCGCTGTCAAAGAGGAAAGTAGGGGTGCAAAACAGCCTGTCAGTCATGTGTGCTTTCACTCTGAGTGGAAACCAGTGTTTGTCTCAATACATTATATTTGCATGAAATGTTTTTAATCGGACACAAAAGTTTCATACAAAAGAAAAAAAGAAAAATAGACAGGGGAAAAATAAATAAATAAAATAAAATGTTGAACATGAGGCAGTATCTGTGCCCAAACAGCAGATCTTCACTACAAACTCATTATTTAGCAGATTCAGGGTGTGCTGTCTCTCCAAAAGATAGTGACTCATATGAATACAACCGCTGCATCTCTGTGGAACCAAATACCGCACACTGATTGGCCACACATCAGCAAAAATACGTTTCCTTTTAAATATCGCATGATGTCTGCTCACATGAGGTGGGATGACGATGATGCATCAAAAAGTAGAAGGGCGTGTAAGCACCGAACCCTGCTGTGTCTGTGTATTTACATATACTGTATATATGGCATTGTATTGTGTTTTTTCCTTTTGTTTGGTTTGAATGTGGCTGGCGTAGGGCTGTACCACAGCACATAATGACAAATGTTTGCAGGCGGATTAGGCATGTGATCCTTCGACAAACATCAGAGAAATAGTTTTGTGTATCTGTCTCCTTGTAGTTCTGTTTGACAGCTGTAGTATATTAGCACTGGGGACAGCTGATTTACAATGCTGATGATAACACACTGCAGTCGTACTTCAAACAAAGAGGCCAGAGACACTGATCCAGTGACTCGGCCTGACTTAACCAGTGACAGCTGGTGGAGGATCTTCCAGGGGGCATATGAAGGCCTTGTGCTGAATGTCAGGTATCATTAGCAGGTACTTGATTGATGGGACAAGTGATGACGAGGTGTCTAAGTATGCTTGTAGGGGCAGATGACAAGTTTCAAAGCACCTGAACACTTGGTTTCAAATGTTGAGTGTTTCTTCATAACATTGAATATTAAAGCAATGATCAAATATAAAGTTAAACGGAAATAAAGGCTAAGTATTCAAAAATGCTGCTAACCAGCTTTATCAGGACTGTGTGGGTGTAGTTAAATCAGAGTTGATTGACAGTGACAACACCCTGGCAACACAGGCAACAAACCCAAACACTCCCTATTTGTATATGATGCCCTGAAATTGATTGTTAATATATCTTGTAACCAGTGGTGGAATGTAACTAAGTACATTTACTCAAGTACTTAAAAAGACGTTAAAAAGACAATCATGCAACGTTTACTGATACTGCTCATTACTATTTCTTGTATTAAAAAGTGGATCAGAAAAATAGGTTTTTAGGGCCTTTAAAGGGGAAATGTCAATTTTCCACATGATGTTATTTTTTTGCGGTAAAAATAATAGAGGGCAGTAGTTCACAAATTAAAAATGATACCACTGACTTTTGGTTTTACATGGAACACAAATATTAATCTCCTTGCTACAGTATTGCTACTTTAGGCACAAGTGGTATTACAAGTTTAGACGGGCCGGTGCTAGCGTGCTCATTTCGGTAGATATTTCTGCAATACAATAGATGTCTTTGGCATAATGTCAGAATTGTTAATAATGTAATTGAATGCCATTTTTTAAATGTTTTACACTATAAAATGCTGGTCATATCGTACATATTGTACCTTTTAAACAATGTATTCAGTATGGAAAAACAAGAATAGGAGATGTTGAAATCGATTTTGTTGACATGTAGATTCTTGGTTTGTTGAGCTTATCGAGTTTTTATCTTAAGATCTCTGGTTAGGCATTTGGTTAAGGAGCCTGTGGCTTTGCATATTTTTGAGTATCAAGTCAATACATTTCAAATCAGGGCCTTGTAAAGGACCTAGGGGGAAGCAACATTAAGAGAATAGGAGATAACTTGCTTGCATAAAGACTCAGATATTAGGTTTCTGACACAAACATGCTATCAAAGGCTCTCCCAGGGAAAGAGACAAACATAAATGGCTATAATTTAACATGCAGGTAAGCAAAAAGCTCCTCACTGCTTTGGAAAATGGCTGGTAATAATGCAAAGTATATGGAATTTTTCGCACCCCTTCAGGGACCCATCGTGCACTGTGCTGTCATTTACAGTGGCATTTTTAAATGTCACATGTCCACGAGGCACAGGATGTGACTTGACAATGTGGTAAGTGCAGGCAGATGCATGTTGTTTTTTGCAGCACCAGACCACTTTGCATTTCCTGGCATTAGCAAATTATTAAGCTTTGGTGGTTGGTTGATTTGTGGACTTTCTGTTGGGCATTTAGAGAGAAAGGGAAGTTTAAAGTTGCATGACTTGTGCTTTTTCCCTATCAGCTCTCCAGAGTGACATCATTCTGAAGACGTATGACTGTCATTTGAGTTTCAAAAAAACACAGAAACAATGTAGCCACAGGACACATTCCTTTCAGTCTTAAAGGGGCTTTATTTTTGACAACTGTGTCAGAGTCCGTAGTATGACCTCTTGAGTTTGGGCCCAGGCTGCACCTAATCTCTCACAAAACAACCTGTGTTTTGTCATTCCCCCATGCTGTCATACAGCATCCATTGTGTGTGCTGTGGAAGATGTGACTGGCAGCTGTATATATGACAGTGGCGCATCAACAGTGGTTTTAAGCGCATACAGTCTGTTGGTTGTGCAAGAGAGATTTTATCAGAAGAGGGAACAAAGAGGGAACACATTAGGATCTGTTGTGTTGTGGACATACATTTTTTATTATCTACAAACTGATAAAGAATATTAATTGTGCATCAGTGATACAGCGGTTAGCACTGTTGTCTCACAGATAGAGGGTCGCTGTTTGCATGTTCCATCACGGTGTTCTCCCACAGCCCAAAGACATGCAGGTTAGGTTATTTGGTGACTCTAAATCCCCAGAAATATTGAAGAACTCTTTATTTTTGATTTGACTTTATTTGTGAGCGGAGAATCCAAAAATGGGGTAAATTCTTGAGAAACTGAATTCATTTGGGGCTGGATTTAACAACAGAACATCAAAATATCTGTTTACAAACTCTCACACAACTCATGCAGTATAGTCCAATCCAGTCATATTTACTCAGTTGCTGTTGTATGTTTCTGTAAACCGCAAACACGTTGAATCCTGGGGTTTCTGATCCACAGAAACTTTGAATCTCAAGATTTCTGCAGCTCTGCACATCCTAACGCACTGGGTTGCAATTTTATAACACATGCTTAATGTTATCAATTAAAACGAAAACTCTCCTAACTTTGCTTATGTTTAGACAACAAAGATTAAAAGGAAAAAAAATCAAGGCTAGGGTTAAAAAACGTCTTTGCATATTAAGATACAAAAAAAACGACATTATGGAGATTACATACAGCGTGACTATTTGACACATCCAACCTAACCTCCTCCTTCTGTGGACTTTTACGATCATTATACTACATTACCAGTCCGCTGCTTCAGCTAAAGGGTGTAGAAAACGTTTCATATCAGCGTATCTGTAGTTTGCAGACATGGATAATACCAACATGGTGCCAAACACATGCATTTTTGCCTAAATCTTACTATTAAAAACCCTCTGCTGCTCCAGGACAAGCAATAATGGAGAAAAGTTAATAAAAAAAAGTCTCTTCAAGGTTGCCAGGTAACATGGGGTAAGTAACTCATATACAAATGGGCTATATTTAATTTATAATATTTGTATTTCTCTATTTTTGTACGAGACCAAGCACACCAGAGTCAAATTCCTAGTATATGCACACGTACCTGGCCAATAAAGATTATTCTGATTCTGATTAGGTGTGAAGTATTCCTTTAAACAGTTCTCCAAATAGTTACTTGTTTTTAATTTAACTTGTGAATTTTAATATAGGTAGAGGCCCTGTATCAGACCTTTTGGGTTTCTTGCAGCTACCTTGCACCTTTCTTTTGTTGTTATTTTTTAAATCTTTTGTCTTATTATTGTGCAAAATAAAAAACTTCAAATAATTTGTTTGAATAAAAACAATGTATTTGTGAAACTGTGGGAAAAATAAACTTGCTCAAAGAAACATGCTTTATGTATCATCTTATGTCTTTTATGTATTGTGGCTGTGTAGCTGTTGCTGTGTTACTTCCCTGCTGTGGATAGACATGAGTGATGACTCTGATGTAAGATAAGAGAGGGAGAGAGAGAAAGAGCGACACGGAGACGTGCTGCAGGGCCACGTCTCACACAGATGCCAGTTTGCAAATTGTGTAACCTCCTGTACATATTCCCTGGGCTGCAGAGAAGGCATAAAGTAATTAGCAGGAGTAATTACTGAATAAATCTCATGTCTAAGCTCACCATGGAAAGGAAAACAAAACACAAATCCAGTTTCATTTTAAGTTTCCTCTTATTGATTGCTGAGAATTTGTGTGCTCTTCTCTTGTACTGACAAGTGTTCCTGTTTTTCAAACTGTTTGTCATGTCTCATTTTTCCATGTTAGCTTCTGACAGGCCTTGTGTGATAAAAAAAAGTCTCATATGTCTGTAGCTGTTCTGAACAAAATAGTTCTTGATTTAAAGATTGCTTGCAAAACACTGTTTTTCTTTTTATACCACAGCATGGGGAATGTGTATTTATTTTTACTAAAATTAAAACATAACTTCCCTCACCCATTAGCAGTTATTATGGGTTTGTTGTTAGAGTGTGTGTGTGTGTGTGTGTGTGTGTGTGTGTGTGTGTGTGTGTGTGTGTGTGTCTAAATGCATGTAGAGTTGCTGTGACAGGTTAGAGGAAGTGTGTTTAGTCACATTGCGTCATTATGTGGGTGAGCAAACAAGTTGACCAATCATCTTCTCTTTAATGTGTCGGAAAGTTACAGTAAATCAGGGTACAGTTGGGTTTGTTTTAAGCTTAGGGATCCAAGGTTTTCAGCGTTAATCTCTTATTTCTAACAAGACAAGATACAGATATATTTTATTACGGTATTGTTATACAACTGTAATCAAAATTTAATTTTAAAAGATGTTTAGATCTTGTTCCAGTGTCAGCTTTTTAGGTATCTTGCTCCAGTTTGAGTCCTTCACTTAAAGTTTCAGTTTTCAATAATGACTCTTTATAAATTCCTGTCTAAATGTGGCTTAATTACGTGGGAAGGAACATGTTGTGGTTTCCAACCAATTAACACCGGTTGCTGGTTTAACACAATACCTCTAAGGGGCTAACACACCCTGTTAATTAGTGCTCCTTTTAATCTAGATATTACAGTAAGTTTACACTTAAATGCACAACCAATACTGATGAACAAGAGCTTAAACTTTCAACCACAGGTATTAAATGTGGGGGAAACAATAGGTGGGGCAGTGGAAATATACTTTAGAGTTTCCTTGTTCCCTGTTTGTGCCAGTAGAGAGAGACAGAGGTAGACAGGCAATGATGGATGAATGAGTAGATCAAGATAAAGATAAATAAGTCTCAAATAAAGTGCAGTTTAATTCTTATGTATTTACCTGTAACATTACAACTGTCAGTGCTTGCTCAGGAGCTGCAGTCTTATTTTTCAACTTCAGATCATGTATTTGACCTCAGAGCCTGAATGCAGAAAAAAAAGACTCAAAAAGAAAAAGCCTGTAGTCTGCTGCCCTCTAGTGACTAACAGGCACACACTGTCATTGATGAGCCTGGATTTGGTAGATTTTTATTGTGATGTGGCTCACAACATGACAGGCAACATTGTGATATGGGACAACCGATCATAATATGGGACAACTGATCATCTTTTTCCACTACATGCCACTAAAAGAAAACAAATAGATTTACTGTTTTTACTTTTATTCGGTATAATGGAATCTAAAACTATAACAATGTATGTACACATGAAGCCCCTTTAGAATGGACAAAGCAGGACCAAAAAAAGTAGCGTAAGATCAGCAACAGGGCATCTGTATTATTTGGTCAGGATTTAATTTGTATTTTTTTAATGGTTCTGTAACTGATAGAAACAATAAAAGCATCACACAAAACAGAAGGCACATGTTCCACATTTTTGTGAAAATATCTGTGATACATGCTCTCCTGTAGTGTTGACTTTTTGGGAACATACTGTTGGCGTACTGCAGGCCAATAAAAAGGCAAAAAAGACAGACAGAGGCGCTTTTTAAGTTAACTGTTTGAGGCAACCAAGAAGTGACCTTAAAAAACTGTGGAGTCCCAAGGACTGACCTGAACAAAGTAAACCTTGATACATTTGCTAAGCAACTACAGCACCCTGAATAGTTTGTGCACATTTGGGTCCTGGTGGTAGGGAGTCCATGTTAAAATGATAAGTCAACAAGAAAATATAAAAGACTTGTTAAGTGGTGCAGGATCACCCTTTTGGGACTTTTAGTTTAGTTTAGTTTTTTTTTTAGTTTAGCTTTTTTATTTCGAACATGTGCGAGTAACACAACAAAGTGAACTGAAAAACAAACAAATCCAATGAGAATAATCAAAACAACAATAGCAATAGTCAAAACAAAAGCTATATTGTGAACAGAACATGTCCGAAAAGGAGTAGGATGAAGCATATGCTTATTTAAACCTACCCCTTCTCCACTATTCAATTAACATTTTCCCCCTAAACATACGTAAATAAATAGATTAAATAAACAAATACAAAATAATTTATGAAAACACCCGATTGTTAAAGCACTTCTTCCTCCCTGTAAGGTAAAGAATCACAGCTACATAAACATTAGCTTAGTTAAGTAGCACGTATGTTAATTGTTAGCCAAATTGGTTGCTAGTTAGCTAGCTAGTCAGTACCGAGAAGGACCAAGGTTAAAGTCTTTCTGACAAGCTAGCACTATTATGCTAACGTTAGGCAGAATGATTTGCTTAACGAGATGGAAAGAATGTTTTGAGGCAGTCACATCACCAAGTTCAAATCCTTCATTGCTTTTGTCAAAAGTATTTTAGCGCAATCCTTCAGCCAGGTGTCTCTATTAGCATGACTGTTAGCTTTCAATTTGTATTATTTTTTTTAACGTTAAAGTTGTTTTGCTAAGTTACAGAACTCAATACTAGCTAGCAGCTAGTATAATCTTAAAGTATTTTTTATACTGTAAAATTTATTGCACAAGCAATATGTAATTAATAATTCATACCGTTTTTGGAAATAACAAAAATAAGTCCGAAGAGCTAACGCTAGGAAGTATCTTAACTAGCTAACGCTAAGTTACGTCTATGTAAGTTAGTTACATCTATTTTAAAAAAAATTATGTTGAGGTGGCCAGTGGTATCTAGGCTACTACTTGTGTATTTCAGAGGAAATTGTACTTTATGCTAAAAATAAATGAAAAGAGCTTAATTGAGGCTGGGTCAAGCTATTTATTTTAATGGGCATATTATGCAGTGATATAATGGTTGGTATATAGGCGTAATTAGTCCAATGGTAATTCAAATGCACCATTTCCTAAATATAATAAGTTATTCTAACTTTGATAATTATGCAACTTGTTCACTAATTCCTTATGCAGGTTTTCCTTGCAATGAAGCAACATTAGTTACTGCGCCATTTTCGTTAATTAACAGATCTAACCTAAGTAACATTATTTTTTTCCAACCATGAACATACAGTTCCATTTTAAATACCTAATATTAACATTTCAAGAGTATATTGCAGGCAAGGTCAAACAAGAGCAAAACTGTTTATTAAGTTAGCCTTTGTGTGCATGTATTGTTAAATATGATTTTCCTGGTTCACTTTAATTACAACAGACACACAGGTGTTGTGGTTTAATGCTCAGCAGCAGTTAATAAAGCAACAGTGTGTGAATAAAGCCCTGTTGAGGCAGCCTCTGTGCGGCTGTTGCTGGGAGCTCCGGCCAATCAAAGCCGCAGCGCTTCCATACAAGTACTTTGGGGGCTGGAGAAGCATGACATCATGCACAGCTCCGACCCTCTCTGCGAGCACAAAGAGTAAAACATCTTAATTTTACTACTGCATACAACAGTCGACGACAGAGCCGCCTGCGCTGTGCTACTCCGCGGTCCCATCCTTAAAATACACCGGGAATCCGGCACTGGTACTCCGGCGTGCGCAGCGGAGTCTGGGAGGGGCATCCGTCCGTCCGTCCGTCCGGGCAATGGCGGATGGGGAGGCCACCGTGTCTGTGGAGTGGGACAGCGGTGATGGGGGCTTAGCAGAATAACATCCCACTTCTGCATTTACATTTTCTCTGTTTAGCTTGGTATACAGCTCTCGCCATGGATCCAGAGAAAACGTTGACATTCTGCCTCGGGCTGAAGGCTGAGGAGGTAACGCACTGCACAGTTTTCCTTTGATACAAACACTGCTGCCAACAGCTGGGCTTCAGTTATTCTGCAGAGCAACATGCTTCCCTAGGTCTGTGTTGTTGTTGACAAACAGTGGCCTCAACTTGTTCTGTGCACATCTGTCTATTGTATTTCTTCTTCTTGAGTTGTGTCGTCTTTTGACATATTTCTCGAGGACTAAAGGTGCATTTATTGCACCACTGCAGCAAATGTTTTGTGTCCAGTAAAGTCAGTCAGGTATGGTTTCTATTTAATTTTGATGGTAATTGGAAATGTGTTCGTCTGTGATGCTGTAGTCGATGCAAAACATTTGATAACAAGTTTCAGAACCATAGGCCCTCTAATGCATGACAATATGTCCACAATATTATAAGAATATTTGACAAATATATGAAAAACTACTGTAAGGCCACTTAACTCAAATTTTAAATTGTGAGGGCTACGACAGACATACAGTTAACTTTCTGTAAAATACAAAAGGATCTCATAACATATGAGATATCGTGGATTTAAGTAATAGTTTGTAACTTGTTGACTTGTGTTGCTGCTGAAACTGCAGTTACATTTACACAAGTTGATTTCTTGTTTCAAGCAAGTAGCTGACAAATCTGCCATAATGCACCAAGAATTTAACACTAATTTATGCAGGCATGATTAAAGGAGCTTTAACTGCCAAACCCTTATAGCCAAATAAATCTAATGTATAGCTGCTTGTCCAGCAGAAGAACACCATACTGCTGATTCAGGACACTGCCGCCTCAACACTGACAATGTGTGTCCTTGTTTCAAGGCTGTTGCTGTTGTTTGAAAGCTTGTATAGCTTTATTTATAATATCCCAATGAACACGGCATTGACCTGCATGTATATGAAAGTACTCAAAGAGACATCTATGTTCAGCATGAAATTGTGACATAACATCGACCACAACCCCCTGGTATTGAAAGGTTAAACTCTTATATGGTTTCAGATCAAATGGCCAAGATCAAAATAAGTACAGTATTGGCAATGAAAGTCAGAGAATGAGATTTTTTTCCCCCACAAGTAAAATTAATTTTGTTCTGAGAGTGTGTCAAGGTTTTGGCAGCAGAATTTTATTCTGGTGAAGAACTTGGTTGTTATGTCTTCAGATAAGGATGAGCTTTCTGTCTCTTTATGTCCTCGACTTTTTACAGGCTTCAGTGGACCAAAAGGTGTTTGTCTTTGTTGAGTACCGTCTTACAACAATTTGCCTAAATTGTTCTAACCTCACCTGAACCACATCTTTTGTATTTTTGTAACAGTTGTTTTGATTTAGTGTCCTCGGTTAAAATCTTGACTATATTAAATGGTGGCATGTTGTTGTTGTTTTTTTGCAAGCTCTCACTTTACTGTTGCTAAGAGAAATACCAGCTGAGAGTTTATGGTTTTTTGTCGTTTTACAGAATTTGTAATATTATCTAAAATCATGCAGCCTTTAACAGTCTGCCTCGACTCTATGCTCCCTTCACTCGTGGTTTTGGGGATGTCAGCAGGATGTCAGGGTGCAGAGAACGGCTCAGTCAGACACACACAAACTGTCATGTTGTTCATAGGTTTCATGTTATATAGGATCGAGTTAGTGTGTGTGCGTGTGGATGCTTTGGAGTAGGGGTGTGCCATATTGTATCGTTCACAATAATATCGGTATATTCTTTTAATGGTTAAAAAAATGCATATCATGAAATTGGCAACGTTCCTACTTCTTGATGTAGTGGTTAAAGTTGTTTTAATCACAAAAAGCTACTTACTCCCTGTCGCTAAACACATGCAGCTTTCAAAATAAGAGCACAGTGTGTTAAGAGAATCCACCAAAGAATTTACAAGAAGACTGTCAAAATAAGACATTAACTAAATTAAATAAAACATACAAGAACCTTTATTCTCCTTTACAAAATTTCATTAAAATATGCCCCCGGAACCCCGAAATGGTTATTTTTATTATTTGCTCATATTCAAGAGTAAAGAGTACATTTTTTGCTATTTGGCAACTGTTGAGATTTGCACTTCAAACTACATTTTATTTTTTATTATTTATACAGACTAAAAAACAAATAATCATATTTTCTATATCTTTTTAAGTATTTCCCAATATCGTCAAGAATATTGTTATCGCAAAAATAGCCTGAAATATCGTGATATTCTTTTAGGGCCATATCGCCGAGCCCTACTTTGGAGAAACCAAGGACCCTTGGGTGGAAATTATTTGTGGCTAATCTGTGGTCTCTGGGTGGGGTGAATGATCACTTTACACACATGTGTGCCGTGTGGTGGGCTCACCACAGGAACTCTGCTCCCTCTTGAAACCCTCTTGACTCTGACTTTCACAACACTATATTAGCCTATTTATGAACTAGCTGAGGTCATATTTGGCAGTATGACTTTTCATTGGGGTTTGTTGTGGCACAACATTTAGTGGTATACACATATCAGATATGAACACACAGTTTGCAGGATATCTAATTTAACTATATTAGTTGGCGCAAAGTAGATGAAAAACAGCAAACATTAAATCATCTTGAAACCTTAAACAAACAGTTTATTGTCAGAAGAGAAGTCACTAATGAACCAGGACTTCTGAAGAACTTTTTTGGTATCCACCAAAAAGTGTCTCAGTGTATTAAAAATGAACAAGTACCAAACCTGGTATGATTGCTCAGATAATTACTCTACTTATTCTGTGATGAAATAGTTTCTGATTTATATCATCATTTTGCCAGTTTAAGAATATTTGATGAAGGCAAAGTTCTTGTCTGTCCTGTGCAATGGTGTTTGAGCATTTATTCCTCTTTTATTAAATTAATTAATGAATTCAATCATTTTGTTAGGGGAAAAAAACATGTTTATAGCCTTGAAGTAAGATAGAAGAAGTTTCAGTGTTGGTACTTAAACCCCAAAAAGTGTTGTTTCAACACTAGTATTGAAAAATGTACCCAGCTATAATAGAACTGCCTATGAAGATCATGTTCATGGCCACATATCACCGCCAGAAACCAGATAACTTTTTGGCAGAAAACTCTTAATTAGTTTTTCTCACACTCCTTCTGTGTGCCCTGGGTTAGACCCCAAAAGTGTCATGTTATGTTGTGTTAATAAATCTGTGGATGTATCAGATAAAAAGCCAATGCTATGCAACGTTGTATCTGACATATTAGAGTGAATATGACTGCCCGTCGGCTTACTAACTCCTACAGCCTGAGGGCAGCCTGTGGAATTGGCTGGTTGTCGAATTTTGGCTAATTGTAATTTCATACTTTGTAAATAGACACTAGTTGTAATTCTGAACCTGTAAATAGCTGCGTGTGCTCTGGCACGTATACAGGTACACACACATGCACACCGCAGCCAGCATTGTTCCCTGTGCTGACTACATAACCAGCAGCCAGTTGTTAACAAAAGAGGTCTCATTTACATGGCTGCAGCCCCCAGTGTCTCCACATTGTTTTTGACAGTGGCCTCACATCCAGCAGCTCGCACACAGGCATATTTTCCTTTTACTCACAGTGGGCCTGAATGACATTTACAGAGGCGTGAGTGACACATAGAATTTTTTATATCTGCACCCTAACAGAATTGCATTTGGACAGCGTAAATGCACATGTGGTATTTATTTCCACTGCAGATAATATTTGGACTCAAACCCTTGTGTGATCACTTACTCATGGTGATTATCCGCTTACACCCATCCTCATATAGGTAGGTCAGCCTGTGTGAAAACTAATATTCTTTTAAAATAACCAGAACAGTAACATGTGGTACTGATTTAGTGTTAAATGCTTTGTCGATCAAAACTAATAATTTCTGAAATTAAACCATCAACAAATTAATCAAGCAAAATGCCAACCATTTGCTGGTTCCAGCTTCTCAAATGTTGTGATTTTCTGTTTTTCTTGCATAATATATCTGGGTTTTAACAAAGCAAGCAATCTGCACAGGTCACCTTGGACTTGCTTTTTCTCGATTTTCTGACAAAAAAAATCATTTTAACTTAATCCAGAACAGTTTTAGAGGTGCCCCTTTTGCAAAAAAACAAACAAAGGGAGAGTGTCTGGGAATCGGTGCCTTCTGCCTGCTATCTCGACCCACAGAGGAGAAATAGGTTTTGTCAAAAAGCCATTGACCTTCTCAGGTCCTTGAAGAGCCAGGAGTGTAGGGTAACCAACGTCGTCAGACTGGAAACTACCTTTAGTGGCCTTTTAGTCGTGCTAGATAGCGAGAAAGACAGCATGCAGCATCATTTATTTTAAAGCATGTGCCTTTGCCATTTATAACATGCAGTGCTGATCCTTTGTTTGTTCTTCTCATTTACATCGTATCATTTCTGCTCCTTCTTACCCATTGTCCCTCTCTGTGTCTTTCACCAGATGACCATGTCCCTGCAGGGGCTGGATGAGACTGAAGCTGCTACGGTAAGGTGCTTGACCTTCAACCATAACTAAACATTTCACACCACTGATGATGACAATAAATAACATTGTCCACATGAGTAAAAAAAAAAAAAAAAAACTCCAAGCGTAACCAAGCACGGTTGCTATGGCAATGCATAATTATTTGTTAGCACTTCTCAGTCTCATGTGTGGTAACTATGTACATAACAGATTTAGCAACCTCTTCTTGCTGCATTATTATTGTGGTTTATGGTGTCTGAGCTCATCGAGACTGTTCTACCGGAGCATTGAAATTTGCCGCTTTTTAACGATGTGTCATTTAATATTTAATGTCTAGGTTTAGTTCTTCATTTGCTTCTGTCCTTTGCACTGACTTGCTAATGATTAAGATGTGACTGTCAAATTCACAGACGTCCTTCCATTTCTCATTTTAGGTGGCTGTTTCTCAGAAGGAGGCTGACATGCGCACAGTTAATAAGGTGTGAGATTTTTTAAATTTGGCATTTAGCTTCCAACTAACATACTGTCATCTCAGGAAATAGAACTATTTTCGTGTGATGTAATGTCATTTTAAAGGGGTCACTTGTAGCGAAGAATCCATAAAGGATTACGACACACCAGGTAGCCCACAACTTTACTGTTTTGGTACAGTGTTGAAAGCCACTGCAGGCAGCTTTATGCAGCAAATGTGCCACTGCACCCTAACTGCACATCTGCAAACCAGACAGACAATGTTAGTGTCTAGCTGGTGAACCTATTGGAGCATTTCATGTGTCTACATGAAACTGCTCACAACAAGGTCTGTGGATTATCTTGATTAACCCAGGCGTCAATCTCCGTGTCTAAGCATGGAGGCCAACCAGGAAGTGCCTAAAGCTGCATTCTATGAAAAATTCCAGTAGGGTGTGCTAAGTTTGGCTGGAAAAAAATTCTGTCCATTCATTTCAGTGCAAAATTAGAAAACTTTACACTTGGTTAATTACCTCAGACATTTTTTTAGGACAACATTATGGTCTCAATCGCTAGTAAAAAATCTTCAAGACGATTTGATGTAAATAGTTCTAATAAGGGCCCCATTTAGAAGAAAATAGAAGATAAAGAATTGTATGATTTGGGGCGTGGCTACCTTTGATTGACAGGTCCCTAACAAGGCGAGCCGTCATCAGGAGAGAAGCAATGCGTATCCACGGCAACGTGTCAATAAAGTTATATATAACGTTATATAGATTTTAAAAAGGACGTTTACCAGTTTGGTCTCATAACTTTGACACTTTCACTGTATTTTCACTTAATGACAGTTTATTTGAACGTTTTGATCATTAAAAATGGCTTGTTCAGTGTTTGGTTGGACTAACAGACACTCCAAGGAGTCGCTATTCATTTTTCTGAGGTCAGTAACATACATTATGTTTTTGTTTTTTGCTAGCCAAAAGTAATATCCCAGTTAATGCTCCAATTAATGCTAACATGAATTAGCAGCGGCTTCTCTCAGTCGGGTTGCCGGTGTAGAGAGGCGTAGTCAGTGTCGTCAGATCCCTCGCGCTCCTCCACAGTCCAAATATGGTCTGCTCCCCCTATCGGAAACAAGCTGGCGACGCAAGATGGCGATGAGTGTAACGCTGAACTCGAGGCTTCCAACGGGCAGTCCACAAACCAATGGGTGACGTCACGGTGACTACGTCCATTATTTATATACAGTCTATGGATTAACCGGGTCAGGATTTCTGGAAAGAGGCATCGCTGTTGAGTTTTTCAAATGTATTTTTTTGGGCGCTTTGAGCACCACAAGCCAAGTGCCATCTGGTCCCATTATATTCGAGAGAAGGTAGACACATGGCAACTGTAATTCTTACACACATGCAGTACAGTTTGCCGTCTGTCAAAGGGATTACAATAAGAGATAAGAAGAGAGAGTATACAAAACAAGACAAGACAATCATAAACATATAGTGCGATAACAAACATGAAGTGCAGTAATAATAAATGTAAGAAAATATGTAAATACAAGTAGTGTTAACATAAATCCAGGCAGTGTTGATAAATGTAAGCAAACGTAATCTGATGCAATTAACAGTAAACAACAGTAGCACACAACTGTAGCTCTGCAGCAACATTATTTTCACTGTGGTGATATGCAATGCCATGTTTTGTCCACTAGGTGGTGAAGCATCACGGTGGTTCTGGTAGCCAGCCTGTTGTCAGTCCCAAGTACTGTCCTGGGGTCAACAACAATCCAGGTTATCTGTGTGAGACAGGCCACTGCTGCGGGGAGACAGGCTGCTGTACCTACTATTATGAACTCTGGTGTGAGTCAACTGACTGACTTCTTCTCCATTGTGTTTCTGGAGACAAAGACACATTTTCAGTTTTAGCTTGTGTTTATCTTTGGCATTGACAGTAGTGCATGTTGCAACATTTATATATTGATCGTTTTTTGGGATTTACTTTCTCCCTGCACACTACCTTTCATTGTTGTTATTATATCATTTATTTAATTGAAATGCAAACTAAAATACTGCCATGGTCAAAGATTTTAAAGAGACACGAGGAGGCACCAAACAACAGTTTTAGGCTGCATGTTATAATGCTAGTTAAATCTGATCGTTACATGTTACATAATTTATGTTTTTCTTGGTCAGATAACAAGAATTTATAAGATTGGACAAGTTAGGTACTTGGTTACTTTGACATTAAATGTGCTGTCCTTTACTCCTTCAACTGTAGAAATCACTGCATTTATGAGCTATCATTGATTGTGCCAGCCAGAAGACTTTTCACTTTTCAAAATAAGATAAAATAAGACAGGATAAGAAAGAACTTTATTAATCCCGAAGGAAATTCAGGTTCCAGATTACTCCAAAGTTACAAAAACAATCACAATATAGGATAATTTATGAAAAACAATTAACTAAATAGGTAACAATATATAATAAAATTATATAGAAATAAAAATGTGTCTAAGGAGTAAAGTGAGTAGAGTGCAGATCACATGGCAGAATGTAATATACAGATATATTGCACATGATAATGAACATAATATAGTCCGTGGTGTTGAAAATTGTATTGCACATGATGTTGATATTAGTCAGTCCAATATGCTTTCCTCCCTGCAGAAAAATATACATACCTATAGTATATTATTTACTAAACTGAACTACCTACCTTAAAATTGTTGTCTGACATGACTACATGTATCCTGAGTAGATCTGAGATGTAATTTTATACAACAGAAGAAACTTTCATGAAGATGAAAATTAGGTTCCTGTAGGATTCATTTCCTGTCCTCTGCAGGGTTCTGGCTGCTGTGGACGATGCTGATCCTCTTCAGCTGTTTCTGTGCTTACCGCCACCGCCGGGCCAAGCTGAGGATCCAGCAGCAGCAGAGACAGAGAGAGATCAATCTGATCGCCTATAACGGAGCCTGCAACTACCCTTCCTCAATGCTGGACCTCAGTAGGTTTATTTATGTTGTTTAATTTAACACATATTTTTGATTGTGTACATCTGCCGTCATGGGAACAGCGGTGTCAACATTTTTAAAATCATGCTTGTGTCTTGAAGACAATTTTAAAACAGTGTGTTTTATCTTGAAATTGATTTTTCAGGATTTTCTGTGTACTGATTTCCTGAGTGTGCTACTTTATGAGGAAACTGAGAATGTAAACACAGCTACATTTAAATTGTTGTTGTTTTATTTGAATCCTCTTCAGTTGTTTTCTCAGCAACAACTAGTCCTTTTATGGTTCATTTGAAGAAAAAAAAGAAGAAAAGTATAAGCCACAATACACATATTATTAATAATATGCTCAGTGTAATTATCCTCACTCATTAAGTCAGTACTACACCATGAACAATAAAATAACTGCAACAGAAACTAGAAGGGCACTGCTAGAGTTCAGACCTCTGCTAAGATAACATGTCTTATCTCGCAGTGTTAACGAAAAGTCAAAAATAATTTGGATATTCTCCCCATGACAAAATTGAACAGGTTCTTTCCATGCTTGCCCAATTTTTATGAAAATTGTCCCCGAAGGTTTTCAATAATCCTTCTTAAAACAACATCCAATTATGCAAAGAAAAGTTAGTTAGAGGCTGTTCATACCTAGCCTGGCTAACACCAGACTAATCTCAAATGAGATCTAGTCAGGAAACCAGCCATTCATTTCTCCGTAGAGTATCAGTTATACCAGATGACGTATGTAGAGCAACAGAAATGGATGTTTGTTGTGTGTGTGTCTGTGAGAGTGTTGCTTGCTGCTTTGCTTCTCCAATTCTCGCTTTCTGCAAGATTATTTATTTTCACGCTTTATTCCCTCTCATGTCATTCAGCCACACACATCCACTGATTTTATGGGCAATGAACAAGCTGCTGCGGGTCTCTCGGCGGCTCCGCTGTCCCCCGGCTCGTAGCGAGATCACCGGCGTTACGGTAGTGGGGCTATTAGCCGCTAGCGGCCGGGGGACAGCGGAGCCGCTGAGAGACCTTTCGCCTTTCAACTTTCGCTCTAAACTATTTAAAACACCATCTACAGCTAAAGAGAGTTTCGCGTCTGCAGCAGCCATGTTGGATCCGTAAGAAAACTACAAGCTTCCAAGTGCCGAGTAGTACGCGTCATCGTCTTGCCGTCCCTCCCTGCTTTGTGATTGGATCCCTAAAACAGGGCTAAGAAACCTCCCTGGTTGCCAGACTGGATGGAGGTTCGAAATGAAATTCGAGCGTGCAAGGCAGTATGGGTATCCCCAGGCTAGTTCATACCTGGTGTTAATATGCGTCCTGGGTGATCTGGTCACAAGTGGACAGTTCTAAGTACGTTTGCTCACAGCTAGCATTTGAAAGCACCTTCACATGCACCCTGGGTGACCATTTGTGATCAGATCTCACTCCCCCGCTGTATATGCAAATAAACACGGTGTAAAGCGTGTTTGATTCAATGGAATTGTACATAATATATTTCTTTTGTCCTAGGTTTTCTGGCTTCCTTCAAGTTGCCCTCCTATGAGGAAGTGGCGGCTCAGCCCAGCACCCCTCCTCCGCCTTACAGCTCCGTCTTTGCCCTGCAGGGAGGCGCCATGGGAGGCCCTAGCTCCTCTTACCCCCATCATCACCACCACCGTCACCCCTGCCCTCCCTATCTGGGCCCAGGTCCCAGTGGCCTCACATCCTCCCAAAGCTCTGACAACTACACCAGCTGCTCCTGCGAGTCGTGCTCCCTCACCTCTCCCTCCAGCACCTCCTTCTCTGTCCAGGTGACAGATGAGACGTACGACAGTAGCCACATGTCCACACCCAGTGAAGCAGGGGGCGACTGTTCCGTCATGTCAAGGATCGGAGCCAACTTCACGCCAACTTCTTCGCCGACACCTCCATCACAAGTTCCACCTGATGTTATACCCGCGGCCACTCCAGATGTCATTCCCGTACAGAGACGCTCCTCTAATGTCAGTGAAAGAGTCTCGCCTTCAGCTCCCCCACTCTCTCTTCCTTTACATTCTCGTCCCCCACACCCTTCTCGCCTACCACTTTCGCCTCTCATTCTGTTATCTTCCCTCCCTTCTGGTCAAGTTCATCCTCTTGTCTTCTCGGACCCACTCGGAGCTGTGACCATTCAGAGAGAGAAAAAAGAAGAAGCTCCGCCCTGTGGTCCAACCTCCAGGCCCGCTCTGTCTCCCCCTAAACAGGCTCTCTTCTCATCAAATGTGGCTGTTTTCACACATTGCAACAACAAAGAGGAGCAAAAACGAGAGAAAGAAGAGGAGGAAGAGGAAGAAGAAGATGACGAGGAGGATCATTTCCGGCATCGGCGGCTAACGGGGGATTCGGGCATCGAGGTGTGTCGCTGCCATGTGAAGAGAGAGGAACAGGAGGACGAAGAACTGCAGAAGGGGCATTTTGGGAAAGGAGGAAAAGAGGATGTGAAAGAAGAGGAGAGGTCAGACGTGCTGCATGACAGCGTGGACTGCTCCCTCCGTGCGAAGGACGCTGTTCACTCACCACTCCTGGATGACTGCTCCGAACAGCGCGGCCTCGTCTCTTCCTCCTCCAGCATCATCCAGAAGAACGGCGAGCCCATCATCACTATGGAGTCCTCGTAAGCTGACGGCCTGTGAGATCAAACAAGGTGAAAAAGCGAGATGTTTATGTTTGATAGCATCTTCATAGATAAAGACTAGTAGGTGAAAAGTTGAATCACTGAAGAAAAGTCTTGCAGGTCTTAATTTAATGGGTGGGGACAGGATGAGTAATGGATCCTCTTTGTTTTCTCTGTATTCAAATAAGAAGCGAAGAAGAGAAGCCGACACCTGAAAGTCCTATTTTGTAGTTAATTTATTTATGGCTTGAAAGAAGGCTTGTCTTTTCCTCTAAAGTGATGAAAATGCTAATTAATCGCTCTTTCTCTGGCTCCACTTTCCTACATGCTAACCAAATCCATTTTTACCAGTGGCTCTGTGTCAACATCTCTACATCTCTCCACCGTTTAGTCTTCATCTCTCTCTTCTCTGCATGATGCAGCATTTCTAAAATAGCATTTTAGCACCTCGAAAGGAAAGCCCTTACAGTCAGTGGTTCCCAACCTGAGGGTCAGGACCCACCCCCCAAAATGGGTCACAGATGATGATGATGATGATGATGATGATGATGATGATGATGAACAATTTTAAGAAAGAAAAAATGCATAGTTCTGCTATAGAAATGTATAAGAAAACGCCTGTTTTAATCTTTTTGTTATATATTTGAAAATGTGGATAGTTTCAACTTCTCAAATTTAGTTAAATAAAAAAATCTAATATGCGAAAATCAATCCTTAGTAGACCTGCTCACAACGTCTTTTAATGGGTCACACAACAAAATGGTTGGGAACCGCTGCCTGATAAACCCCATTACTCAAAATCCTCCCAGCAGCAATTAATAAGACTGTTTATTATTAACTCATATCTTTTTTAGTATATATATATATGTATACTGTATGTGTGTGTATACACACACACACACACACACACACACACACACACACATATACATATATATATATATATATATATATATATATATGTATATACACACACACACATATACATATATACATATATATATATATATATATATATATACACATACACACACACACACACACACACACACACATATGTACACACATAAATATATGTATATGTGTGAGTATATGAAGTAAAATCTCTGAACAGTTTATTTTCAAAAGAGCAGCTCTAACTGTGTGGATCATATTATATAATCTTAATTTACTGGATTCTATCTTTTGAAGAGGTTCACACCCATTGAACATATGGTTCCTGTGACCTTTTTGTTGTAGGGTGAGTTTTTACTTTCACCAGCCTACTTCTCTCTGTTTTAAAGGAAATAATGAGAGAAGGCAACTTTTATGACTGGTTCAAGAAGTGTGTGTTTTTATACATTGTGTCTTATGTCGCTCCCCAAAGGAAAAGGGATGCGAAAGTTAATTATAATGTGTGGGTGGCAAAGCTTTACAATGGTGTTATGATTCTACATTGTTGTTTCAGACTGTTACATGATTATACTGTATAATGAACTGACTGTTTGACTTGGATTTAATGTGTTTGAACATGTTCCTGGTGGGTCGTTGCCATTTTTTTGCAAGACAATGTAAATCTGATTCCTCCATGGACAGACTGTTGAGTTTTAACAAGGCAGAAACTTTAAGCCTACTCTCATCACTGATAATGAATGTAAAAGGTTATGCATCGCAACAAAAGGATACACTTAAAATTGTTTACGTAAGAACTTTTATATCGAATGAAGCTTGACTGAAAACCTCTGGAATAGTGTCTGAAACTACACAGAGGGTTTTGAGAAGACACTTTGAAATGAAGTGCCCATTGTGATGTCTGTAATCAGTCAAGTATTGCTTGTGAGATATCAAAGGTTACAGTGTATAACTTGAGGGTTTAAAGTCAGAGTAAGCCTCTTTTATTGTTGCTGTGGCTAAACATGTGGCCACTTCCGAGGGTTGGACTGCTTTCCTCTAACTGTGTCCCGGTCGATCCTGCTTTTGTACGTAAAATCATTCGTCCAGTTGTACAGTGTCTGTCAGAAGAGACTAGATTGATAGTTTTGATTGATTGACTGTGCAGGATTAAGTCAAGTAAGTCAATCCTTGTCTCAGCAGTGGGAATAGCACAGGTTTCATTTTTGTCATTCATCCTCAGTACAAAATGAACTGAAACATAGAACAAGATTTAGGAAGTGAGAATGGGTCTCATTCACAAACAGTGCACACAAAAAAATCTGTGCTTAAATCAAAGTTTTATGCACTAATTACAGGATACATCAATATTTTATTACCTGAATTTGTTTGTACTAAATTTAGAACTAGGCACAAATGAGGTTACCCTGACGGTTTTTAAAAATGTAAACACATGTGAACTGAATGCATAGCTTATCAAAACTGCATTAATTCAAAAACTTTAATTGACAACAATATTCAAAAACGTTAATTCACTAATGCCTTGGCCAAATGTGTCAAATGAATGTGAAATTGGTGTCCTTTCAACCTCGTCAGTTATTGTCATAATTAAAATATTCAGCTATTTAAAACGGCTTACAATGAATTATATGAAAATATCCATATTTAGATGCACCAGGAAATTGTGCTTATGTAGCCATTGTTAACCAACTGGTTAATTGGTAGCCTATAAACAGGCATGCAGGCTGAATAAATTATTCCAATTTACCTCCAAGCAGGTCTTAAGATGGCATATCTAGCCCTTGCTGGAAGATATTGCAGCCCAAGCTAACTTTTTTACTTTTAGGGTCACACTTTTCTCTTACAACAACTTCTCTTTTCCTACATACATATTTCTTTATATAGAGAAATGGAAGCGTGGCAGGATGCTGATTGCAAATAGCTGTCCTGTTAATTTAGATTTTGATCCACTAACATAAGCACAGACGTATGAACAAAATTGTCCAGTGCGCATGCGTCATGAACATGATGGAAGTTTTTGTGCGCAAAGTAAGAACACCTCTACACACATATTAGTGAAAGAGGCCCAGTGTCTCCAATCACATATTTGTATGTTTGTCTTGCTGTAGTTATTATGAGACAATTGTCTCTGTTGTTTATTGAGAGGCCACTTTGTTGTGTCCTTGGCTCAGTGCAAAGCCAATTTCATTGTCTAACGCCTGAAGGCAAAGCTTTCAACTCATTTATAGTTCTGTGGACGGAAAATGTTGCCTCAGTTCAGCTCAACAATACTGTAATTTGTCACGGACAAATTGTTTGTGAAAAGGGGCTTCAAGCAGTTGCTGCTTTGTTATCAGATCATCTCTGTTCTTAGGTCTTTAGCAGTGACTCACAGGTGTGTCTCTAAGGTGGCCGATGGAGACTGTTCACCCTCTGAAACATAGCAACATAACAGCATTCTGGCTGCTGTACATTTTTTGGGTAAAGACTAGACAATTGTTGTTTTCTCATTAGTTCTAGCTAATGTATGTTTATCAAAGTATATATGGTGCCTCGATGGAAACAGACGTTCTGTTTGGCATTCTATAGTTTACTGCTGCTATGCGAGTGTGTGTGTGTTTTCTGTAAATTGTGTATAGACATACATCAAGTGGGCAGACATTTTCTAGCAGTGCTTAGCAGTCTCTTTATAAAATATACACAGTACGCGGTACATGTGAGACTTGCAAAAATAGTATTTAGCAATAGAATTCACACTTTTTTCCTTATCTAGTTAATGCTGGTTGAAGGAAATGAACAGTTGTGAAAAAGACATTTACCTCTTTATAACTGATCCGTGAGCTGTGCTGGGCAGAAGCCCATGATTGTACACAACACTGCATTTTAAATGCCTTTGGCTTAAGGTTTCTCCCAAGTGCAAACTCAGATTATCTGGTTTACCTTCACCCCAGTTTGTGCCTCTCATGTGTTGTCATAACATTTGGGTGACAGAGCTAAGCATCCATGTTTCTGAAAAATATCTCTTCTGAATGTTTCTTGCAAGGTGAATTGGAAAGAAAGCCCCTGAAATATTCTGGTATGCAAAGATTAGAATGGATGTTTTATTGATGAGTTTAATTTTACTAACCCTGTCTCACAAAAGGGGAGGCAGTGTTGCTTATTTAACAATTTATTTACATTATTCCTGTATTATACAGTACATGTTTTGTCAGTGATGTATGCATTTTAATGTAGACATTAAGGTCTACGAAATCTACTTGTGAAAATGTATTTATAGAATTTTTGTAGTGTTGTATGAAAATGTGTATACAGCATTCTGGATCTGGTCTTTATGATTTTTATAGGCTATTTTAAGTTGAGGGTGGGGTTCAAGAAGAAGTTCAACTAACCCCTTGACTTCACAAACAAAGCTGCAAATTGATTCAACTTAAAAAGATGGCCACACAAACACAAACTCAAACAAAAAGGACATTTGTGAAGGCAAAGTATCCCGGCATCTTTGAGCCAGACGGACAAATATTCTGCAAAGCCTGAACAACGTACACCTCAAAAAGTGACACATCAAGTTCACTAGTTCAAGTAGCACATCACAACCACAGGGCTGGACAAGGACCGGAGCTCGAACTGTGTTGGGTTACTCTAATAATGTTTTCCTTCTTTTATATCCCTTTTTTTTTTTTATCATTGAGCTGTCGTACAGTATAACCAGATATAATCTTAATTACTCAAAATACAAAATGATGTTAACATGGCAATCATATTTTCAGTTACAACAACGAAAAGCTAATGAAAAGCTTTCTGAATATTTGCCCTTTGTGATTCTAAATGTGTTGTATTAAGGTATTTATTTTCCATACAGATGTTTATCTCTGTGACTCGAATATAATCGGAACACCCGAGAGGCACAAACGGGGGGCTATTTTGACCCCAGCTCTGATTTTACGTGAAAGCCAAACTGAGCTGAGTTGAGTTTGTGTAGAACTAGTTGGATTTATTTTGCCTTGTCAGCAGCTAGTATGTACAGACAAAATGCCCAAACTCTACCCTCATTACCACTGAAGGCCAAGGCCTGATATAAGACTGTTACCTCGCTGAGTTTTGACTGCAAAGGACTGTTTACTTCTCCTTATCAAGATAGTATTTACTCTATATTTGTACTGACTTTATTTTGTAATGCCGAGAATTGAAGAATCGAAATAAAATACAGAGCCCACATTGGTACGACTAAACTGGTTTGCCAGAAAAAACAAAAGCAAAATATCAAACCCTGTTGATTCAGGATAACTCCAGACTGTTCCTCTCCCGGGAAACAAAGCATTCTCCTTTTACTCCTGCGACTATGAGACAGCGGGATTTCTAGAAGTATCTATATGTGATTGTGTGTGGAATAGTTCAGATTAATATTGCTACACATTGTGGTGTTCTTTAAGGGTATCCTTGTGCAATTCTACCTGCAGCTCTTCAGTGTGTTGTACGCATGTGTGAGAGAGTTATCGTCGGCCGTGTTGTTGTGCTGTTAAATCATTGTTGCTTATTATGAGGCCAAAGTTGATTGTCGTTGGTATTTGTTAACATGATATTTGTCGATATAAATATCCAAACATGTTTATGTCATCATGAATATCAAGTTGATTTTTTGTATCTTGGTGTATAGCATAGCAGAGATTTCTGATGCGTACTCTGATGTAAAATCCAAACAATGAGATGCTCTTACATTTTTAGATATATTTGTTTGGTTACACATATCCTGGTGCTTTTTTTTCTCCAGAAGGTGGGATTGTATTTACTTTTCTTCCATTTGAAGTTTTTTTTCATTGATGCTCATTGGGAATTCTACGTTGTTGGACACGGACATCTGCGCTACTTTAGTCAACAGAAACTGTGGATTTTGTGTCAAAATAAATGCTAACAAGTGCTACCAAATACATGTCTGTACTTTTTTTTAATGCTGTATTGATGGAATGATTTAATAGCGCATAAAAAAAGAACATTAACAAAATAATATAAATGATAACAGAATATGCAAGCAAGGCGAGAAGCTGAAAAGGCTTAACATGGGTCTCCTCCAGGTTTGATTTAAGTATTCTAATAAAATAAACAAATCTATCTAGATATGTATAAAATAAAGATTTTTATACAAATAATTCAAATAATCAGATCAGTAATACTGCAGTCTGAAAATACTGTTACAAGTAAAAGTCCTGTATTTAAAATGTTACTTGATATTACAAAAGTATAGAAATATCATTAACAAAGACTATCAAGTAGTATCACGTACAGTAAAAGTAGGCTACTCATTGTGCAGAATGGTTCCGTTAAGTGTGTTACGATTATAAACTAGAAAATTTCCTCTGGGGAAATTCTGAAAGGGCCACGGGGGCTACTGCCGGTGTGTGTACACTATGATGAGATTCTTCAAAGATTTCAAACAATTAATACTAGTAATGTTATGATGGTCAGATGGTCATTCAGAAACACACTGGTGTCATCAGCAAATAAAATAGCAGTTTGGGAGCCAAGGCTATGCTTATCTTAATTAGGGCCCGAGCAGCCAACAACCTGTGAGGTCCCTATTGTATTTCGAATGATTTTTTTTTTTTTCTTCCCAAATGATTGCATTTTTCACTGCCTGAACATACCCCAAAACTCATGAAACTTTAAATATAAGTCACACCTGGCGAAAAATGTTATAATCTATTGTCATCCTGAATTTCCACCACTAGGTGGCGCTATAATAAAGGAAAGTGCGTTTTGGCTAATAACTCCCACATACTTTATCGCACATTCAAAAACCTTATATCCACGCGTTCACTGAGTTGTGGTGAATCTCGTGATATAGGCCAGGCAATTTCATCGTTTTGCACCAAACTTTGCACACATCATCTATGGAACCTCATAACAAAAAGTTATTTAAATAATTTTGATAACCCAAAGAATACTCAAGTTATTAAATAACAACTTCCTGCAGGTGGTGCTATTTTAAACACAAAACACGAAGTGTTGCATATCTCCACATTGGTGTGTCTGAATGACATGAAACTCAAGATCCTACTTCCCCATGAGCCCCTGAGGCTCTGTGCAAAATTTTGGCCGATGACCACTAGGTGGCGCTCTTTAAATTGAAGTATTTTATATCTCCAAATCGGTTGGTCGGATTAACACCAAACTTGGTATACTTATTGTCAATGCCCTCCTGAGGATAACCCTTGAAGATTTTATTGATCGGCCCCTAGGTGGCGCTCTGGTGGCAGTCTAATTTAATATTTGGCACTGTGCCCAGACCATAAGACTTAAGGCAATGAAATTCATTATCATTATCATGTTTTTTATCTTTTTATCTATGTTATTTACTTCATGCTGCAAACAAAATCTACCTCTGGGTACAAATAGAGTCCTCATACACACACACAAAAGAGGCACATATCACACATCATTCAACTTAAGACAGTGGGAGTTAAGAAATGGCAAGTTAAATAAAAAATTAAAAAATTAAATTAAAAATTATTAAAAGTTCTTAGAGGTCCAGACTATACTTAATATTGCTGTGGCTGTAAAAAAACGTAGATAAAGGTTAAAATGTATATATAGAAATAGCAAAAACATACATAAAAGCAACAATAAATAAACACCTGTGCAAAGCATAGCAGGGACAAAACTGTTTTTGTGTCTTTTTCTTCTACACCTAGGGGTTGTAAACCTACGCCCAGAGGGGAGGAGCTGAAACTCTGTGTGCAATGGATGGGAACTGTCATTTAAAATTGAACCAGTAATGCGCTGTAATTGTTTTGTGTACAAGGTCTCCACGTTGAGCTGTGGCTCACCAATCAGTCTGCTAGACCACTTTACTATTTGGTTGACTGAGTTTTTATTTTTCAATGAGAGGTTGCCGTCGGGGTGTGTGCGTTACAGGGGCCAGTCTATACCACCCCTATGAATTTCATTGCCTTAAGTGTTATAGTGTGGCCACGGTACCAAAATTGAAATTAGACTGCCACCACAGTGCCACCTAGGGGCCAATCAATAAAAATTTAAAGGGTCATCCTCAGGAGGGCATTGACAATAGTTGTACCAAGTTTTGTATAATAATGCACAAACTATCCCTTTAATCCTCATACAGTTTCTGAAGGAGGACTCTTAACTGATATGTATAAGTTAGAAGAGGCAGGTAGCAATGGTGGAAAGTAACTATGTAATTTACTCAAGTACTGGACTTAAAGTAAAATTTTGAGGTACTTTTATGTACATTTTATGTAACTTTATACTTCTACTCCACTACATTTTGAGACATATATTGTACTTAAAAGTTTATTAGGTAGTTAAAATGAGCGGAGTGGAGTCATTTCACAGTGTGGTATTAGTACTTTTACTGAAGTAAAGGATCTGAACACTTCTTCCACCAGTCTTTTTTACTTCTTTACTTTTTTTTAAACTTTTTTTTTCTTTATTTAATTTTTCAATTTTTTAATTTTTTATAATTTTTTCTGTGGGTTTCTACGCATGCGCATTGTCCAGAAAAGCCGCGCATGCGCAGAAGCGAAAACAGCCGCGCATGCGCAAAAGCGAAAACGCAGAAAAAAATATTATAAATAAAAAAATAAAAATAAAAAAATAAAACAAACAATAATAATACCACACTGTGAAATGACTCCACTCCGCTCATTTTAACTACCTAATAAACTTTTAAGTGGTTTAATTTATAAAAATGGGTAATCATTTTAAATGTATCATGTTTTAAATTTTAAATCTTGACCTGAAAAGTAACTAAAGCTGTCAGCTAAATGTAGAGGAATAAAAAGTACAATATATGTCTCAAAATGTAGTGGAGTAGAAGTATAAAATTACATAAAATGTACATAAAAGTACCTCGAAATTGTACTTTAAGTCCAGTACTTGAGTAAATGTACATAGTTACTTTCCACCATTGCTACCTGCCTCTTCTAACTTATACATATCAGTTAAGAGTCCTCCTTCAGAAACTGTATGAGGATTAAAGGGATAGTTTGTGCATTATTATACAAAACTTGGTAAAATTATTGTCAATGCCCTCCTGAGGATAACCCTTTAAGGTTTTATTGATCGGCCCCTAGGTGGCACTGTGGTGGCAGTCTAATTTCATATTTGGTACCGTGGCCACACTATAACACTTAAGGCAATGAAATTCATAGGGGTGGTATAGACTGGCCCCTGTAACGCACACACCCCGACGGCAGCATGCCCCGACACGCGTGTACTGCGAGGGCCCGTTCAGTACTGCTTGCAGTCCTAGTCATGTATGTAATTAAGGAAAGTAAGAGGGCCAAGGATTGACTCTTGTGGGACAACAGACAAGATGTTTGCTTAATGTAGTGGCCCATAGTGGCACTACAGTGAGAACCGCTAAAAAGTATTTTACATGCCCAAATTCAATTTTGACAGTTTCCAAAGGTTAATACAAATTATTATTCCATCTCAAACAAAAATATACTTTCCTCAAACACATACTAAAGCTCTTACAAATTACATAACATTTGTTCGATTGAAAAACTATATACTTCTTCTGGGCATTTCACAAACCAATGAAACATACACAGGTGCCCTGTTTCACTCATTACCTCTAAACCTACATGTATAATGAGCGCTCTTCACCATGTGGTGGGAGGTTAAAGCACATGAAATACAAACAAACAAACAAATGGCTCTTACAATTAATAAGAAGAGCACTTCTGATTTGAAACATATTATGTTATCGATAAGTTATTTAGCCATATGTGATGAGTAGGATTTCTGTGAGATCCATAATGTTGCTCACACATCTTTTGTAGTTGCCCTGGGTACAAGCAATATTCTGCTTTGAAATACAGCAAATGCACCAACTTATTTCAGCAGGGAATGAGCTAAAAACACCCACTCATGAGTAGCTGTCACGGTGACTCAGGATGAATCATCAGGCTGCACTCACACTGAAAGCTTCATCTATTCAGGAGTAAACCACACACACACACACACACACACACACATAAAAGAGTTTGAAATGTGTGATGGTGTGTTGCCCGACAGCTCTGTATCAGCGATGACAAACACAACATGCAGTACGAGAACATCTGCAGTCTTTTGTTGTCATACATGCTTGTAATATATCAACCACTACCATATGCCATGACAAGACCCGTCTGTTCGCATTGTTCCTTTCACTCTGATGAGATAAGCAGACGAGTCCCAGACTTTAATATTATAAACAAGGCTGGATTAACAACCAGGCAAAGCTGTCCACTGCCCTGGTCCCCCAAACTACTGAGGGGACACAAAAGCTCCAGAATTAAATTGATGTCATTACATAATTTTGCGGCATGCCTTGCAGGTCCCTGTGTAAAATGTATTTTTATTATTTCAGTCCTAAGTTTACATGTGGCATATTCCTAAATTAATAAATGTTTAAACAAAACAATCTGGAAAAAAGTGTAAAAACATGAATAGTGCCCCGACCTCTACTTGAGTGTCATAAGTAAGTTTAAGTCGGAAAATAGTTGGTTACTGAATGCAACGGGTCATCACCAAACTTACCTGCACGTTTTCAGCGCCATCTGGTGGTGTGAATTTGTATAACAAAAATACTTCAATATGGATCATATGGTTTTTGTACAGTAGAGTACACTTTTTTGTACAGTAAATTACACTTTAATACTTTATTTAAAAAAAAAAAAAAAATTGTTTTTATTTTAAAAATGTTCAAAGCATTAACTTTTATTTATTTAAGGTGACTTTTATTTAAAAAGGGGAAGTAATACAAACGTAAGTAAATAAAGAAGCAAATTAAAACAGAAATAAAAATGAGGTCATATTTGATCAATTCATTCATGGTTGAATTTATTTATTTATTTTAATTTTTGGGAAATTTTGTTGGTATATTTGTTTATTTATCGAGTCATATACCGGTATTTATTTATTTATTTAGTTTTGAGTTGGCAGTTCTCATCCACCCAATTAATATTATTATTAATAATAATAATAATAATAATAATTATTATTATTATGTATTTTAATTTTAAAAAATATAGTGATAAGAATGTACAATCAGTCATTCCAGTTTATTTAACAACAAAAATGAAAAAATGAATAGCTACAATAGAAATTGCTAGATAACAATTATATTTAAAAACATTAAATAAATAATTAATTTTTATTAATTTAAATAACATTTAGTATTAATTTAAAGCAATTTAAAAAATGGGTTTGAATTAAGAAATTAAATTTTTTTGAACAAGGAAAGGCCCCTCCTTTTTTCAGTCACCAACGGTCACCAACAATACATAAACTGTCATCATGGGGGATCTTTTTATATAGTGCATTTGTGCATTCTATACATTACGGCCGAGGTGTTTTTCCTGCTATGTGATTGGTCAGACCAGACCAGCACCCACCCCCTCAACTGACCACTCCTCATCCGCGTTTTGTTCACGTGACGCCTCTCGGCTCGCTCTTGCAAAGTTAAAAACAGACTTTGTTTATCTTGCAGCTTGTTTGCTGAAATGCTCTCCGACTAGTTAACCTACTTTCCCCCCCTCTGCGTTGTTATTTTACTCTTCTCAGCCGTAGACGCCGAGAAGAGTGCGAACCCCCTTTTTATTTCTCTCCTTGATTCTGTAGCATTTCCTCTCTTTTTTTGTAATTTCATTTCATTATTTTTTTTGTGTATTTTTGCAGCAGATACCGTGCAGCAAGATAAAAAAAAGACTCAGGACTCCAGTTTTTTCCCCTCCAGCACGTGCCATTTGTCAAAAGACACTACATTTGTCCTGCAGACGTTTGGATTGCTGCTTTTTTGGGGGGGATTTCGTGCAGCTGAAGCTCGACAGGAGGAGCTCACCGTGAGGATTTTTTAATCGAGCATTTGGAGAGCGCCATGGCGACCGAAGTGGATACGTGGTCCTCCGCTCCGAAAGCCGAAGGTGAGTGAATCAATTCGGCGTCGCTTTGTGCAGCGTGTGTCGGTGCAAAGTGTCAGGGAGCAGCGGCGGGGCCTGGTGGCGTGCTGCCCCTGATCCATTGTCCCTGCATGGGATGGGCTGCAGCGCCAGCCATACTTCACCATGTGCTCCGTTGAAACCAGCCGCACGCACACTCTTATACACACACACACACACACACACACACACACACACACACACATACACAGAGAGCGAGCACTGGTGCAACAATCATTACACTCTGGCGCAGCTTTGCACTTCACACGCTGTAACAAGAACTGAAGTCCATTAGCATTTTGGGCTGTTTTAGTTGCTTTGTTACAGTGCTTGTTGTTGGAGTGCGTTTACATTTAACCCTTTAGCGTTTCTGATTGGACGAGGCCACAATTCTCACTTCCGCTTTGACAAGTCGTTGTTTGCACACACTGGTGCAGCTTCTGAGCGCATTTAGGCTTTTCTTTGCTGCCCACTTATTGTCGGGGGGTACATGCATGAGTCAGTTTGAGCTGTTTTGGTTCCTGATTTTTTTCTCCCCTGTGTTGATCGTGCAAGATGCTATGCTTCCTCAATCACCTACTAGTGTTGTGTGTCAAGTCAACACTTCTTTGTGCAGCCTCTCGGTTCTAACCTTTATTTACACCCACACGCTCTACATGTAACGTTACATGGTAATTTCCTGCGTCAAATGATGTATTTTAATAAGCAAATGCTTGCGGAACACGACGGCGATCAGTTTCGTCGTCAAGAAAAACAAAAACAGGAAGCATATTTTGATTAACATCGTATAATTCGGGCAGCACTGGTGTTGAACTTATCATTTCTCTATCAAACACGCGTCCTTTATTCGCAAAGTAATGGTCGCAATCACTGCACAGTGGCTTTTTTTTCTTTGAATGATATTTGAGCTAATGGTACACTGGGTTCCCTGCTTTCCTCGCTCAGCTTGGCGATGACGTCGACATGTATAGCCTACTATAAGAGCCAATAGGAGAGCCTTACATAATCTTTCCGTTGCTGTGTATTTAAAGGTTGCATAAGTGGTAGGGATGTCTTGTTAGCACTGTTGTAATCTATCAAAACAGATTTCACACGTGTGAGTGGCATCTCACCTCAAGCATTGATACCTTGATTTGTGTAGTACCCCCCCAAAACACACACACACACACACACACACACACACACACACACACACACACACACACAACTGATTCCCCTTATCTTACACCAAAATCAGTGCATGTGAGACACAACATGCTTTGTTATGGCAGTCAGTGTGTGTAAAAGCAGCCGGTGCTTCAGTGCACAGATGGGCTTTTCTGCATGGACTTCACAGCCCCTTTTCTCAAGGAAGGTCAGCCACGCTTCATTGAACAGACTCTGTTGATGAGGTGGTCACACACACACACACACACACACACACACACACACACACACACACACTGTCAAAGAATCTATTGTCTGTGCTGGGAGGAAAAAAACTGAAAACAACTCCTTGATACATTGTGGGTCAAGCTGGAGACGTACAATGTATGGGAAATATGTAAAACTCACGTGGTAGAGAATGCAGGGTTCATGTGGGAGCTTGAAATCCTTGGAACCATTTGAATGTTACTATGGTGTTTTCAAGGTTTGAGCTTCTTGGATTGGAAGTCTACTTAGAAACAGGTGACACATTTTGAAATATGAATGCAATTTGTTCTGCAGATGCTGTCAGAATTTAAAAAACATTTAAAAGATAAATGTCTGTAAAAAATCAAACTAGTTTCTCTAGTCACTAGAAGCAAATCTCGGGGAAAAAGCACCCTTATTTTAACTGAATAAATGACAAAAATCAGAAATTAGGGCTGAAAATTGGACAATATTCATTTTTTATCGCCAGACTAAGCGACTTGTCAGTCGATGCTTCTCCACATACAGTCTGTTTGCAGGTCAGCACTGTGAGAACGGCCCTATAGCTGCAGATGTAATGCCTGAGTAGAGCCTCACCTGTGAGAGCATTTACATAACTCCTTGTGTAAATATGTGCATTTAAAGCCTCATGGAAGATGTCAAGCCAGATCTCTGCTGCTGAGTGCACAGTATGTGTTGCTCTGGTCCTGTGTTCTTTTGGAAACCTCCTCCTCCCCCCACATACATTCATAACAGCATGTTTGCACACACCAACTGTTGCTGCATAAGGAACTCCAGTTTGAAAACTGGGCAAAGCACTGGTGCGAAGTAGTGCTTTGCTGTCATTGGAAGCGATTGGCTGATAATGGAAATGAAAACGTTATCATATTATACCTCTTAACCGTTTATCTTGGCAGCTCTAATCTTTTGTATGCACCTCCCTGTTGCCTTAATCTGTGTTGTTGCTCTGCAGCTGTTGCAGAGGGTGACTCGAGAAGCACAGTCAGCAAAACAACTAATGAATTCATTTGTTCACTTTTCTCTAACTGCGTTAATTTAACAAGAGACATAACCGTTTCAGAAGTGGCAAGTTTTATTTGTGCAGTGTGTGTGGCCGGCTCCAGAGCTTCCGTTGTTACTGTTGTATATTTAACCATGAATCACACACACAAGTTTAGGTGCGTTCAAAACATGTTTTTAAGTGAAATTCGGCCCGAGTCTCCTTTCATTAAATGAAATGACGGTTAAATCCCCCAGACGTCCACACCCTTCTTTTCTCCAATAGATAATCACCACAGGACCACATGCAGGCCGGCTGTTTGCCACTGTCCACCATATCATTGTGCAGATGCTTGTTTGAGATCACACGTTTTTTTCTGCAAAGGCTTTTCTGTGTGTGTGGGTTGACAGAGAAATCTTTTGTACTACATGTTTTAAAGCTGACCTTTTATTTAACCAGGATGTTAAATTGGGATTCAGAATTGTTTCCATTTTGAGAGTCTGGACAACAGTGACGATACTGTTGTATTTAACAGACTTAAACATAGACTTAAACCCAGAAAGGAGGAGGAGAGGAGTCATGAATAGAAGGAAATGTATAAAGATGTTGCAAACTAATTATGAATCTGTTTGCATGTGGATATTAAATCACCCACTGCTGCCTTCTAATTATAAACGATTTACACAGAAGTGTCATAAAAAGTTAATACAGTGCATGGGTGTCTTTGATTTGTTATTTATTTCTTAAGATGTACAGGCATTTCTAAAGCTTGGCTCATCTCACAGAATTATAACTGGAGTTAAATCAAAGAACTTTGTTATTGAGTCAGTAGACGTTCATAAAACAAATCTGTGTCATCTGCATGAGAAGGCGATGCTGTCTTTAAAGATTCCCTCCAGAGATGTTAGAAGACATGTTAACATCATCTGCTTTGAATAATACTTTGTGTCTGATATGGTTCTTCCACAAAAAAAAGTTTGACTAAATATTTAAAACTATAGACCTTAATAAAAGAAGTGAATGTAGCCACCCTGATGTCACCCGTTTGTTTATGGACGACTGTTTCGAAGCCTTGAGTTTGGCATTCTGGCCGTGGCCATATTGGTGTTTCGGAGCCAGAAGTGACCATAATTTGTACAAGAGGATGGAGCTGGGGATGTTGCACCGGTCACCAGCCCAGTAGGAACCGGTGCCAGCATAGCAAACACTAAGTTACTAGCTAGCAGTAGCTAGCATGTTTGGTAAGTGAAGTGCATCCTTACTTCAACTGTGATATTTATTGGGATTTCAGCAAGCGAAAAACGGGAAAGATGAGCGTCTGACTCCATAGTCTTTGATTCAACCAAAGCTGAAGAAAACTTTTTTAGGCTAACTTTTATGTACTGAAAACACACTGTAAAAAGTCAAAGTTCTGAGACATTAACACTGACAACAAGCAAAAACAAAATGGCACCAATTTAAATTACTTTGCTGGGGTTATAACTTGTCAATCATAAGGATGAGATTGAGACCATAAACTCTTTATGAAAAAAAAATAACCTTCTTCTTACCGAAACAAACATTTTCCTAAACTTCTATACAATCTGATTTATTTTTGCACCCAGTGGAGTCGCCTCCTGCTGGCCATTAGAAAGAACGCAGGTTTAATTCACTTCCACAGAGGTCTCTGTTTGGTGAACTTGCAAACATAATTTTAAAACCCAGAGTGTTTGAAAAGAAATCTTCCTCATTTGGAAAGTGTGCCTGCTGGACACAGTTGATGTCACAATTCCTGCTTGTATCCACACGTCTCATACTTCCTTTAAATATGGGCACCCCCTTCAGCATATAAATGTAGAAACAGAACTTTAGTGTCAAACTGCACATGAATCATCCTGCACATTCAAGTACAGCAGGTTTTTGAGTGAACTGTCCCAATTCTTGAAGAAACTGTAATTTGATGCTTTTCACCATTATTCTTGAAACCTGCATGCAAATAAAGCCTAAAAATAACTATAAAATCCTGTTGCATTTGACAGATTCTCTTAAAAAATTACAGTAGTGCATATTTAGAGTTACATTTACAGTTGTGAAATCAAGGATTGCCCCGCAGAAGGAATGCACTTCACTGACCCTCTCATTCATAAACCCTGCTACTGTATGGAGACCTGAAACTAAACACCTAAACGCTGCTGTTAGGGCTTGCTGGCTGTGGAAAGCTTCCACGCAGCATGTAGGTCAGAGGTCCTCTGCTGGCCTGCATCTGGCTGTGTGCTTAAGAAATGGTTAAAATATGGGGGCGGTTTTGGAAACCATCATGACAGCGTTGTGTGGTTCTGTATTCATTTTGTTGTGTTCTGGTAGGCGTGTGGGGTTCAAGACAGCAGAGCGAGTTTGTTGCTGCAGCTGTATGAGACGATGACACACAGACGCTGAAGATTAAACCTGAAGACAAAACTCCTTCAGCAGTTGAAGTTTGCGTTACAGAGGCCCATGACCTCTGCAGAGTTTAAAATCTTAGTTAGCTCGGCTGCTTTTTGATCTGCTTGTTTTGCAACTCTCTTCTTGGCAAACTGCTCTGACTTTTTCCTGCCTTCTCATTTTTCTGCTCTTTTCCAATTGGCCAGTCGTGCGTTTGGCTTGCCGCCATTGGTTAGTTTCTAATTTACTGAGCTGGCAGGCTCTGTGGCCTACATGAGGGAAGGAGAGGGAACAGGAGGAGGAGATGACACATGGTCGGCTGTTTACGGATTTTGAAGGCCAAGGGCGTGGTGCTGCTCTTACTGCAACAGGTTCAATCAGGGAGGTGTCCTGCTTTAAGCAAAGGTGTTTCCTTTTATATTTGTTATTCGCTGAAACATCTGAGATGTTTTGAATACCTTTTTTATAAAGTGCGTTGCAAGTTGATTGTTTTTCCCCCGCACAAGAAGGATGATAATTACCCCAGTTGTAACTGTTTGGCACTTTCTGCAGTGCACACTCTGTAGCTTCTTTTCAGATTGTTAGTTTTGTCTGTGGCTTGGACATTTCCCCCTCTCCCCCTCCCTCTGTGCCTTTTCTAAATGTCCTGTAATCTATAGGGCCGTAACTCCACAAAATGCCATTTGGGCCCTGGCTTATGGTCTGTAAGTATTCATTACACCCTCAGACATTCCTCCTCCTGCTTTCCTTCTCTCCTACGGCCTTGTCATGTGACCAGACATGGATCCAACCATGCCATATGTAGTCAGGTCCATTCTAGCTGCTGTGGACAGATCGCGAGAAGACGGGGGGGAAAAAAGTGGTGTCAGCATTTCTGCAGCATGTGTTCCCCTTGCTCCTCCCATTCCTGCAGGAACACTTGTCCCACTTGTTGTTGTTGTCTTCACACCTGCAAGAAGCAACCTAGGCACATGCGTTGTTGCTATATACAGTAGTTTCCTTACACCCACTGTAGAGTAGTAAAGTAGTTGCTTGACACTAAATGTCAGACATAAATGTTACGCCTGCTGATAGGACTGGTAAGTGACGCAAGACTGTGTGTGTGAATTTGTGCTAATCTTGTGTCATGTTTTATGTTTTGTGACCTTTGGTTTGATGTGCAAACATGGTCCTGACATACGGAGAGAGCATTGTTTTCATGCCCTGAGCTGGTGTGTCTGTGGTGTTAAGGTGTTCTTGCAGTTTTTTGAATGCACCCACTATAGTGCTTTGCAGTGCAGATAAATCTAACAAACAGTTCATGTTAATGTGTCACTGTTTTTATTGCTCATATTTCTTCATGTGCAGCAACAATATGCAGAGCATTAACTTGCGTCACCAGAATGGCATTAATGTGTTGGCAGACTATTTACCTTGTTTGGTTTGCTGCCAGCCTCAGTTTTTGTCTCAGAGCTGCACCACAAGATTATGGCACATGTCTGAAATCAATGCCCCCAATGTAGATACAATTGAAATGTTATCAAGATTTTTTGTAATCCATGGTTTGGACACAAGAACAAACTATGTCCAACAGAGATTCACATGTTCTGGCTAAATATTTCATTGGTATTCTATTTTTTTTGTGGTTTACATTCTTAATTATGTTTTTCTTTCTTGAAAATCATGTTACCCAAGTAAAGATACAGACTTCTTGGACACCTGAACAGTATTTTGTTACGTTGTACTGACTGAACATCTTCCACTTTTGGTCAGAAAGCTTTTCCATAAGAGTTTGGAAATTGGCTGCAGGGATTTGCTTTTTATTTTGAATTATAGATGCACTTTGGCCCCCAAGTAATCTAACTAGCGCTACCATTCAATGGTAATTTGGCATAATCCTCCACAGCTGCACCCTCTTATTCAAATATGGTCCAAAAAAATGGTCACTTCTGGCTCCAATAAACCAAGGTGTCAATGGCCAAAGCGCCAAACTTAAGACTTCAAATCTGTCCTCTATAAGACAAAGGGTGACGTCATGGTGGCGATCCACTTTGTATACTCAATGGTGCCCACATACCTTTTCCCATATAGTAAACTAAATGGCTGTCTATTGACTGTCCACTTGTTTACAGGGACTTGCACAAGTTTTTGTGGCAGTATAATGACAAACCATGTAATTAATATCCACCAACTGTTCTTTTTCTCTCTCCGCAGGGGTGTTCTCTTTCGACGAGAACCTGGCAGAGGCTAACCATCCCTACAGCGTCGACGATGACTTGCTCAATGAGGCGGAGGTGAACGGTAACTGGACGCCCCAAGAGAAAGCGCTCCACGAGGCGCGACTCAAAGCCAAAGCCAAGCGACGCCTGCGCAAGTCCTCGTCCCGCAACTCCACCAGCGAGTCTTTCTCCGAGTCAGGAGAACTGTCAGGAAGCGACCCAAACAGTCCAAAGGGCAAAGTCAACACCAATGACCGCAAATCCAGGACGGGAAAAGGCAGAGGCCTTCCAAAGAAAGGTACATTTGAGCTTATGCTGGTGAATGCAGCTTTCTTTTTTGGAAACCGCTGCAGCCTTTTTACAGTAACACAGAGGAGGGTACAGCCACAGGCGCTGTTTCTGGAAAAGAAAATTTTCTATAACCCAAGAAAGCATTTTTCAGGATCACTTAACACATGGGCTTTCTTTATTTTTTTGATGACCAGCTAACAACAATGAACAAACAGAGTTTTGGTCAAAAAAGCTGACTGGTTATAACTTCAACCACCATAATGACAATGGGGAAAAAGCACTGGTAGAAACACTGATTGGCTTATTTCTAAACTTTATACATGAAGATGTAACTATTATCTCTTATGAACTGATTTTTAACAGTTGCATTCTGCACCAGTTGTTTGTGTTTTTTTCACATAATCACAACCAACAACAAAGGCGACCATGCCTTAATGGTTTGTCTGCTGGTTTCTCCAGGTGGGGCTGGTGGTAAAGGAGTCTGGGGTGCTGCTGGGATGGTTTATGAAGTTGAGGAGCCCGATCTGAGGGACCCTAACTACGATGAGGCAGCTCAGGTGAGCAAGCACAGCAGACATTCTGTATAATGTACATTCTCTGAGAGAGTTGGGACTCAAATAAAATCCTTGGTTTACTCGTGGTCTGTACCGAAAACACGATTTATTCAGGCCCTGTCTCCCGACGAGAGGTCGGTGTCTAATGTCAGTCTGCATACATGTGTAGAACAACACGTGTTTCTGCTATAGATTGGGCTGTGACAAGAGATGGAAAATGACAAAGATCAGGACAGGAAGTGGACCACAATGACATCTTCAAACTAGTGGTCTAACCCTTATGATTTATTCAGTTGCCAGTGCATATATTTTCATAGAATAAGACCGCAGAACAGCCAGTTACGTACAGGTGCATCTAAATAAGAATTAATTAGAATATCATAGAAAAGTTTATTTATGTCAATAATTCAATTCAAAAAGTGGAAATAACACATTATATAAATTAGGGATGCACCGATTGCGAAATTCTGGGCAGATACGATACCGATGTTTAAAATGCCAATTTGGCCGATGCCGATGTTTGTTGTTTTTCTTTATTTTGTTTTGTTGTTATCTATTCCCCCTTTTGTGCCAGGGAAACAACTAAATATTGTATTATAAAAATATAACTGAACTGCCTTTCAGCCCTTCATCACACTATCTTTGAATGAGCACACATTCTATAATCCAAATTTATGAAACAACCTTTAATATTCTTTGACATGACAAATATTTGTGAAAATAACTGTTAAAAATGCCTCTTTAGCCTGCTATACAACTACCTACTCCATAATAAGAAAGTACTTACAGTACTAAGTTACATAGTTACACAAAAAAATATTTTTTGTGTAACAAAAATTAAATAAAGCCAAATGTAAAGGCGATTGGAAAATATATAAAAATAAATTCTGAATAAATACAAACGTAACATAACACGTGTTTTCATTATGCACAAATGTAGAGTAGGCTGGACATGTACACTTGGTTTTGTCTGTTTTTCAAATGGGCAATCATATTTGATGTGTTCCTGGTTGTATTACCTCTCGAAATGTCACAGGAACAGGTCTTACGAATTGCATATCACTGATCTTTCCCGAGATCCTGAGATGTTGATCCTTTTTTTTCTAATATTTTAATTGTCTGAGCGTCAGCAGTCTGCAGACACTGACACACACTGAGCTGTTTCTGCGGTTGATGAAAGAGCATCACCAGCAGAGGTTGTTTTATCACAGTTGTTGTTGCTGTGACCTGGTGTGTGGGGCAGGTTTTTGTTCTAAAGAGGCCCACTGATCAAAGCTGAAACCTTTTATTTCCTGTGTCAAACAAACATGCTGATGTTGAAGGGCTGCTGCTGCTGCTGCTGTTGAAACACAGTGAATATAAAAGAGGCTTCGCTCTGTGAACAAGATAATGAGTGTCCACACTCCAACAACAAGCACATCCACTCTGCATCTTTAACCCTTTATCAGGCAAAGAACTATATTTGGTAACTTCAGGTAATATTTTGAGAAAAAAGTTGCAAATTTACTAGATTTAAGTGGCAAATCTACAAGAAAAAAAGTTGCAGATTTAAGAGATTTAAAGTGGCAAATCTGCGTGAAAAAAGTCTCAGATTTACGAGAAAAAAGAGGGGGGGGAAAGCAACTTTTTTTCTCCCGTATTCACCACTTTAACCCTTAATAGGGCACTCATTGAAATACTTGCAAATTCCAAATTTCAACCCTAGAGAATATTGGAGGATATTACATACTGCCAGAATGTGTAAAAAAAAAAAAACATACGGAAATAATATTTTGAGAAAAAAGCAAGAACAAATGCACAGATTTATGAGATTTAAAGTGGTGAATCTGCGAGAAAAAAGTTGCTTTTTTTCCCACTTTTTTCTCATAAATCTGCGACTTTTGTGGCGCAGATTTGCCACTTTAAATCTCTTAAATCTGCAACTTTTTTTCTTGTAGATTTGCCACTTTAATCTAGTAAATTTGCAACTTTTTTTTTTCGAAATATTACCTGAAGTTACCAAATATAGTTCTTCGCCTGAAAAAGGGTTAATGAATCATGCATAGATCTGTTGTGATAAGTTGTATTATGTTGGATGCCATACGATTAAACATTTATCATAAATTATACTGGGTTGTTAATCCACATGATTTGGCTGAAGCCCATTTAAAACACACCTGCTCAAATGATTGCTTCATCCAGGTGGCTCCGTCCCATCATAATCAAGATTATTTTAATCTTTAACCCTGTTATCAAGCAAATGCTCCATGTGATGCCGGACGTGTTTGTTTGTCTCCGGTTATGGTCACGCTGACTGAATGCAGAGTGGGAAGGGAGCTTATGTCAGTTAAAAAAAAAAAGAAAAGTTGATAACAGTTTTGGGAACGGCTCAGGGGGGAAAAAAACTCCACTGGGATTTGGCCTTGGATGTTGTAGTGTGGTTGAAAGATGTCAGTGTGTTAAAAGGGAACTGGGACTGAGTGGTGCAAAGAAATCGATGGGACATGTGCAGACGGTGACCTTTGAACCAGACTGAGGGGATCACCTGATAAAGGATTTCTGCATGGAACAGGTCATGCTGTACGTGGGAAAATGTAACAATAATGTCTGCAGCCATGTAATGGGAACTAAAATGTGCTGGAGAAGGCTCCCTTTCTCCCGCTGTACTACCCATAACTTTGCTTAAATCATATCATCCGTCTCCATGTTGACACAAGAAATGTTGAGTACAGGTTAGGTCTTTTGTCTGCACTTCGCCATAAATTATTGTTTTGGTTCTCACATCACCTTCTGCAGTCGACAGTCACTTAATGCAACAAGAGCAGAAAACAGGAAAGTGAATCAGCGTTTTGGACTTTTGGCTACAATCCTTCATACTGATATTTGTTTTCCTGTTATATAAACTCAGGCTTATGAGAACAGGTCAAGACAGATGAGTAATTATATTTGTGCTCTAGGATAATAAAATTGGAGCCAGCTTTTCTCTTAAAAGCCCAAATCATTGTTTTCCTATTGTTATAGTTTGGGTGGGTTTTTTAAATGGCAATTTTTGCTGAGATTATTGTTGTACAATGCTTTCTTTTTTCCAGGTTAAGAAAAAAACTCAAGTTGGTTTTTGACACTTATTAGTGCATGTGTTGAGACAAAAGAGAGAAGTTTATGTTATATTATCAGAGATTAATAGAACCGTGACAGAAAATGGCCATTTTCAAAGAAATCTCAGTAATAATCTCAAATCATCAGGCCACGTTTTAAGTTTTCTAACTTGGTTTACAAATTATTTAAAAACCTTAACAGTGTAAATTTTAGGTTTCTGTTCTTTTGGTAACTGACACAGGGTTCCTATGGATGCTGGAAATCCTTGAAAACACTAGAATTTTATTGTAGGGTTTGAAATTAGGTCATATATGATGCCAAGTCCACTTACAAACAAGTGACATATTTCGATACTTGAGACTGTCTTTTTCTTTTCTGTTTTCTTTTAATTTTTTATTTATTTCACCCTTTTATAAAAGGCTGTCATGAAATATAACTTTGGTCGTTTATAGCACAATAACAGCTGTAAGGTGCTGGAAAAGCTTAGAAATAATGTTGGAAACCTGTAGCTTCTCTCCTATAATTATAGTTTGTACGACCTTATTATTATTATTTCCAGCCCATTTAATCTTTAGAAGGATTATTATTTTATGAATGCTTCGTATTGTTCTCCAGGTTAAGAAAAACACCACTTGAAAAGTCAGTTGGACTGGTTTCTTGGCATTCACTGGAACAAGCGTTGAGGCCAAAGACCTTTTTCTCAACAAAGACGGGGAAGCATAACACCGACATTTTCAGAGAAATCAGTGATATTCATCTAATATTATGCATTTCAAGTTTTCAGATTGCACATAAATTGAAAACTATAATAGGGTTCATTTATAGTTTTTTTTTTTTTTTTTTTTTTTTTTTTTTTTTTTAAATACCTGACCGCTCGTAATAATAAAATGTGCGTCCACTTTGTTGTGCATATTTGTTTTTGACCGCTAATGCGTTTGCTCTTGCACAGGGGGACACAGTTTATGCAACAGTCGTGCCAGAGGTAGATGAGAAGGAACTGGAGAAAATGGTCAACCCAATTGTACAGGAGTACTTTGAACATGGAGACACAAAAGAGGTCCAGGTAAAGTGTTTCAAACGAATGAATTCCTCTTCCTTTCATACTGTGCTTGCTGACCAGGAATGAGTGCGTTTAGAGAGTAAATTGATGGACGGATGAACTAAGTATTGGAGAGCTTGTATGCACAGATCCTTAGATCACTAACAGTTTGCAATTGTTTAATGTGCACCGACTTGGAATTGATCAGTTTAATCCACAACCATCTTCTGTCCTCTTTCCTGTCAGATGTTGCTGAAGGGGCTCAACCTGGGTCCACATAAGTACGAGTTCTCCTCCCTGGCCGTGTCCCTGTCCCTGGAAGGCAAGGCCAGCCACAGAGAGCTCACCTCCCGCCTGCTGTCTGATCTGTCGGGCAAGATGCTGTCACAAAGCGAGATGGCCCGCGCCTTCGACAAGATCCTCAAAGAACTGCCGGACCTCATACTGGACACACCGGAGGCTCCACAGGTAGACTTCTACAATTTCTCATATTGCTGTACTCATTGGACTACAGAGAATATGTCATGTGGAGATGCATTCTGATATATTTGTTTCTCTCTAATGTACCTCAGATGTTGGGCCAGTTTGTAGCCAGAGCCATAGCGGACCATGTCCTTCCCATGTCTTTCCTGGACTGTTACAAGGGAAAAGTGGACTGTGACCATGCCAGGTGAGCAACGACTGAAACTCTGATATAGTGGCTTCTTTAAAAAACAACCTTATATAATGGAAGGTGGTCATGAGGTTCTTCCGGACACCTGAAATTTCATTTTTCATTTTATTAATTCTTCTTTTCGAACCCAAAAAAACCCAAACAACATAGACTACAACAGCGTAGGCTAGATGCATATACATATGCATACACATACTCACATAGACACCATTAAACAGATGTACATAAACATATAAACATTTACACACATACAGTATATAAAGCCCTATACATAAACATGCATCTTCCCCGTTTAAGTAATAAGATAGAAATAAGAACCAGTTAACTTAATATTCACTAAGCATCTCCTTATATCATTTTGGTTAGAAAAAAAAGGGAGTAGGCTGAAGTATAAAATACTTATCTAGGCCTATCCCCTGATACTCAACACTTCAAAAATAAGAAATTGTATCTCTATATATAGCCACTTAATGTCAAATAAATATGTATTATTATTATTATTATTATTATTACAGCTAAATTTAGCACTACGCACTCAAATAAGTGTTGGAGAAACTGTGGCCCACACATTGGCAATCAGACCCACATACTATGGCTATGCCCAAAACTGAAAGCATTCTCGAAGGAAGTGTTTGAAACAGTTTATAAAGTATTTGGTGGAAATATTACTATGGATCCAATGGTGGCCCTACTAGGTCTATTACCTAAAGGCATTGAAGGAAGAGCCAAAACATTTCTCTTGCAGATATTACTAGCAACAGCAATTAAATGCATTACAGTAAGGTGGTTGAAGCCTGACCCCCCAACATATAGTATGTGGTCTGAAAAAATAAAGGAAATATATCAAATGGAACAAATAACATACTCCTTAAGACTTCAAAAACATATATTCACTTAAAGGTGGAGCCCTGCTATGGGCATACTTATATAATTTCATTTCTTTTATTCCATTTTAATTTATATTTTTCTTTGTCATTATAGTCTCTGTATTTTTTGATGTACCATAAGTGTTACCATGTGTATGAAACAGCAGATATGTTGAATATGATTCTGTACACGATTGTGAATGAAACTTAAATAAAAACTTTAAAGTTTAAAAACAAAACAAAAACAACCTTATATGTAACAGATTTTCTGGGTTAATTTTACAGCAAGATAAGCAAAAAGTTGATTAAAGACAAAACCCAAACGTTCCTCCTTCCTGTAGTGAGAAAATCTTCTACCTTTCACTTTTTTTTATCAGATTATGTTAAAATAAAATAAACCATCTATGTTGTGGTGTTATCTCTGTAATTTTTGACCTTCATACTAAATTCCATAAATCACTCTTACCTGCTACACTTGATGCACATTTTATATGGTCCATTTCTGTGCCAAAATATAATCTTGTGGTGGTGTTTTTTCTTCTCCAGAGTGGCTTTAGACCGTGCCGAAGTGCTGCTGACCATGAAGAGAGAGATGGTTCGTCTAGATAATGTGTGGGGCGTGGGTGGAGGCCTGAGACCTGTCAAACATCTCGTCAAAGAGGTAAACATTTTTTAAAAATGACTAGAATGGCACTCGAAGAATGCAGACCTCCAGTGAGGTGAACGAGCATTCATGTGCTCCTTGGATGGTCCAGTTTCCCCTGAATTGGGAAGTCATTGGTGTGATGATGAGCTTTAAGTCGTTATGTGATAACAACATGGACGCTATAAAGAAGAAGTGTTTTATTTAATTGCCTCGAGCTTCAATAGCTGTTTCCAGTATTTGTTTGATAACTAAGAGCAACGGATCAGGTGAGCCACTGAATATGTAACGAAACCTTTTGCAGTCTGGGTCTCATTTTCCTTATTATTCTAACTAGGGATGGGCGTTTGGAAGGAACCCGCCAACTCTATTATCTATAGCGTTAACGATCAATTCATTGATTAATCGTTATGTTTTTATACATAATCCAGCATGTATAAAAAGATGCATACATGGGCAAAGTAAAATATATATATACAGTACTATGCAAGCCTGTTTTGATAACGGACGATTTTATTTTGAAAGGTCGAAAAGAGACTTCCTGTCGATGGTTAAACTAACTCACGTGAGGTGATACTGTAAAGATAATGTCAAGGAGTTCAATGTTTTATGTTTTAGCCCCCAAAGAGGCATGAGGTTAGTTTTCACAGTAATCTAGCATATTTAAGTAGGTTTTGTGTTAAAATAAGTTTTGGATAAAATGATACTCAGTAATTCATGCTGGCAAGGTCTGATATAGTAAGCTAGTTTTGCGCAAATGAATACTCTTGTATTTCTGTGTGTTTTATAATTGTTATTGCAACTTTCAATTTGCAAACTGTAACTTTATCCAACTTAATTCTCAGCTCATTGGCTTATTCACATACTACCGCAGAACAGAACGCTCGGCCGTGTTTCAGCTCAGTGCGTACTGATACACAGTCATAGATAAAATTAAAAAATTACACAGATCGATTAAAAATTCTTAATGCCCATTAATCGATCATCGATTAATTATTCCCTCCTTAATTTGTTTCCAAACTGTGATACCGGCTCCAACATGTACCTGGTGCTTCCTTGGCTCATGCTACATTCTTCCACCAAGTTTCATGAAAATGGGGCCAATAGTTTTTCCCCTAACGCTGACAAACAAACCGAGCTGATAACACGACCTCTTTGGTGGACGTCTGTTTCTCGTTTTCATAATAAATTCAAAATGAATGAATAAATGTCGCCTAATGTCCGAGTGTTTATATTGACAAGCTCTGCTTCTTTACTGCCATAGGTAAACAGAAGGCAGAAATGCATGCTGGGTAGACAGCCACAGGCCAACCCTCTGCTATGTTGCTGTGTCAGCAGAATACTTTTCTCCCCTGGGAAGTAGGAATTGCAAAAACAAGGGCACAGGAGGGGCTGAAACACACCCGAGCCTTTTAACTGAACAGACTCGACACACGCACACACGCATCGTTCATGCACACAGCAGCTGTAACCCCATGGGCCGTCAGCTTTTGTCTTTGTTTACAATTATTGTCCCATGATCTGGAATTTCTGGAATTATTCATGCTAATGTGGGTGTGGAAGGTGTGGGAGTGCACTTCTTGTTAATTGTAAGTTATGCAACACTTTTTTTGATCCGCCGCATGTTTAGAAATGAGAGAGCGGTCTGACAGTGTGTTCTCATTCATTCAGCACTGTATGAGCCTCAGAGCTGCAGGCTGTCCAGTCTTGATTTCCTGGCTGGTTGTGTGCAGCCTCAGGGGGGGAGCACAGTGGGCTGCAGGAGGCACAAGGCCTCTTTCACTCGCTGCTCTCACTTTCTTTCCGGTTCACTCTATTGTTTTGCTCTCGGAGTACTCGCAGCCTCTTCCATTACTACGTCCTCTCCTCCGTCTCTGCCCTGCCTGTCTAAATGACGTCCCCTCATGTTGTTTTTCTCTCCAGATGCTCAGATGACCACACATTCCCCCAGCTCAGTGAATTAGACCCAGTGTTGACTCACAACTGCCGGTGTAGCTTCGAGGATTTTTGAACTTGTTGCATCAATTGCACTCCGCTCAAATCTAAAGTGGTATGACTAATTGTTCCATAAATAGTTTTGATGCAAACGGGTTGATGTGTTCGCAGCTCAGCAGCGGAGTGACATAACCGAGCGGCACGAACAAATGAAGCGGTGTCTAAAAGATTCAGCCCCAAACAGGAAGAAATGTTGTTTTATTTTATTTCAGATGAGTTTACATTGTCAGGTGCACCAGACGTGTGTGCCAAATTTTATTTCCCAAGGAATTCAGGTTATTGCTGAAGTAAAGCCTCCTCTTTACAGTGGCTTGATGAAATACTTTGAAGAAGCCGGTACTTTTAGGTGTTATTGAGTTGTCTTTTCCACTCCGTCTGTATTCAGCCTGGGAATACAAACACATTGTTAAGGTTTTAATTATTATTATTTTTTACAGATGTTCAGGATTTGTACAATGTCTTGAAAGTGTGCAAACCATTAACAACATGCCTGAATTTGAATATACTCCATGAAAAATACTTGATTTTCAGAAAGTACTATAACAGTTGTGTAAACTTTATTTTTTCCAAATGCATTTATATCAACAATTAAGATTAGATGATGAAGCCTTTGAGATTCTTGAAATATCTTAAAAAGCTCTACAAACCCTGATTTTTGTAAATTTAAACTATCCAGAGGGTGTTGGACTAAATAAAGGGTTGTCCTACATAAAGGCTGGCAAATAAAAATTTCCACAGTCATCAATAGTCATGCCTCAATTACCATCCCGTCTCTCTTTCCATTAAAGGGAAAATCAGCAACAAAGATTTGTCTGTTTGTCCCTACAAAAAACAAACGAATCAGAAGAACATTTATCGTTGGACACAACAGCCCCCTCCAGTCACAATTGTTACGAGTCATGCTTCATTCCAGCTGTGTTTGATGCAGTTTGCACACAGAAAATGGCAACAACAACAACAGAGGCCAAAAAATGTGTTTCTGTGTGTTCCAGATGAACCTCCTGCTGAAGGAGTACCTAACATCAGGAGATGTGTCGGAGGCGGAGCACTGTCTGCGAGACCTGGAGGTCCCGCACTTCCACCATGAGCTCGTCTATGAGGTAGAATGAAAACCTTATTTTCTTACACGTAACACACCTTTCCACACATTCACCAAGAAAACAAACAAAAGCACACAGATTCAAAACAGTTAGGCCGCGTTCAGACTGCAGGCGAATCTGATTCAAATCAGATTCCTACTCAAATCCGATTTTTAGGGCTGACTGTCCACACTGTTTTTAGCAATTGTCCAAATCGGATATGGCTCTGTTCAGACTAGGCCACATTATTGACTGATCTGACAGGTTGCTATAGTAACGGCGTCAGAGCGTCTGACGTCGTAACGGCGTCGTGTGCCGCGTAGAGTGACGTCACGGACAGTCAAAACCCATCTGAGTGTTTGGAGGTTCAGACTGAGACGCATCTGTCCAAATGCGATCTGAAAGTACCTCCCGAAGGTGGTTTCGATCCGTTTGCAAAAATCGGATTTCATGTGATTTGTGACTGTTCAGACTTCAAAAGAGCCATCCAGTTCCAATCTGGATGGGCTAAAAATCTGATTTTGGCTGGCAGTCTGAACGCGGCCTTAAAACCGTGACATGCAGAGGCACAAATCAAACATAACAGTGTAAACAACATATGAAACAAACATGTTGTGCTTAAAATTAAGGCATGACTCACTTTACTTGAGTACTTCCATCCATTTTCTGGAACTTTATACTTCCAATTTCTACATTTACTGTATCTGACAGCTTTACAGATTATAGTATTTTTATTCACTTCCTGTCCAGGGAAACCATGCATCTCCACATGTAGTAATTTTTTATTATTTGTGATGGATGAAGCGTTCCTTTTATGTGTTAAAAATATCCTACTTATTAACTAAATAAACAATTTAATAACTTTTGTATCAGCTGGAACATTTCTCGTCACAAAGCTAAAAGTAGATCTTTTTCCTGACAGTGTTTACAGTGATACGACAAACACTTGTAGAATATGATTCACTGCTGTAAATAAAACTACCCAACAGTGTATAGAGTTCAAATGAGCAAAACCATAAACATCTTTAGCAGCAAAATGCATCACACACATTAATGTAGCAGTAAAAATGAGTCCAAAACAATGACAAGAAGCATGTTACTGCACTATGAATGTGTTTATTGATACTCTAGGTACATGTTAAATTCATTCACTTTGAATGCAGGGCTTTTGCTTGTCGTGGAGTATGTTCACAGTGTGATATTAATACTTTTACTTCAGTAAAGAGTCTGAATTCTTCTGACATTACTGGATAAACATAAAAGTCAAGTATAAGTCCTTTTTGCAGTGATAATGTCAAACATGTCAGATGTCATTTTTGATGTCAGATTTCTCCGTGTTCTCTTATGACAATAAAATGAAATCCAATCAGCACCGTATTGCAGCAGAAAACTGCTTAGTGACAGTCGTTTCCGTTCTCTGCCAAGGACAGCGTGTGTCTGGCAGAGGCGTTCTCTCGTTTGCACTACATGTATTAACAGAGCGCAGTACAAATCAATCAATCCAAAATGGGGAGGTGTTGTATAACATGAAACCGTCTATCCTCCTTATTAATGCACTCTGTGATTGTTGTGTTCAGGGTGTAGCTAAATTAACGTATCTGCAGTAGTTGTTATTTAAATATAGACAGTGAACTTTCCTCTGAGTGACATCTCCTTTTGTAAATATCAATAGGTGATAATGTGACTAAATGTCCGGATGTGGTTTTTATTTGTTTGGCCTCAGTTGTGTTCACAGTGTGCTGTTGTGAAGCCTTGTGTTATTTGTTCTACACAGGCAGCACATTGAGAAAGAATTTAATTTGTCTAATCAGATTTTTATCATCAAATAGCCACAAATTAAAATGCATTTATTTTATATAATATGCACAGTTGCGAGAAAAAGTATGTGAACCCTTTGAAAAGACATAGTTTTCTGCATTAATTTGTCATCAAATGTGATCTGATCTGCATCTAAGTCCCAAGTATAGACAAACACAACGTGCTTAACCTAATACCACAAACAGTTATATTTAAATAATATTTCATGTCTTTATTGAAAATATCGATGAGACATTCATAATGCTGGTAGAAAAAGTAAGTAATGCAGAAAACTAGGTCAGTTAATCTACAGAGTCTGGTGTAGGCTCAGAAATTCACATGCAGTATTAAATATGACTGCAAAAAATATATGAAAATAAATACAAATTAATCTTAGTATTATTGACTTATAATGATCCATTAAGATTGGCAACATCAATAAACAATATATGTTGAGGTTGTAGTTTGCAGGGATATTAGAAACAGCTCTCAATATAATGCAGTTCAGTGTAGCACCACCACAAACTATCACCTCAATGCTAAACATGTAATTGAAGTAACGCTTCCAATACAGTGTGAAAAAAACAACTTGAAAAGTGCTGGAATTTGACTTGACAAATGTTGTCAAGTGGCAAACACTGCCCCTGTGTGGTAAAAGTTGTGTATTGCACATCATTTGATTTAACATTATTAGGTGATGGACATTGTCACACTCACACATTCTGTTAAATTTTTATAGGGCACTCCTGGAAATTTAAAATGTCAACCATGAAGTGTTATTGGAGGATATTACAAGACTTTTTGCAAAATGTTTCATTTTTATATTGCAAATCAAGGTAAATTGAGTCATTATTTTTATATCTATTATAGTCTCATTCCCACAGCAACCCTAAATAGACAATAACACATCATTTGCATCCATCACCACTTTATCTTTTACCTTTAAACTATTTATTATCTTTTATAGACTACTTATTACATATGCGTAATGTCTGAATGTCTTTTTTAAAGCACCTTATATATGAGATGCACACGTAAATTTAGTTATATACTTTTTTAATACAATGACAATAAAGGAAGGCTCGAATCTTGTATGATTTACTGATTGGTCAGATGCCACAATGTCACTATCTGTGATGTAGAAATCCATGTGTCTCAAGACTGAAGTTACCAAATATGGTTCTTTGCCTGATAAAGAGTTAAATCTTCTTGTTCTCAGGTTGTAGTGATGGTGCTGGAGTCCAAAGGAGACACTGCCAGTCATATGATGATAAAGCTGCTGCAGTCCTTCTGGAAAACAGGCCTCATCACTGTGGATCAGATGAACAGGGTCAGCGCCGCTTCATGCTCTAGCTTTTAGCCTAATTTAAGTTAGTTTTATTTGTCTCCCAATTGATTTTTGCTTTTAACAAATTGTGTCTTCTCCGTGATATTTTTAACACAGGGTTTCCAGCGCGTCTATGACGAGCTCCCAGAAATCAGCCTTGATGTGCCGCATGCCCACTCTATCATGGAGAGCTTTGTGGACCTGTGTTTCCAGGAGGGAGTCATCACCAAACAGCTGAGGGATGCCTGTCCTTTCAGGTGACTTTTGCTTTTATTCAGCACTTGACAATGTTTTCCTTTGTTTATGTCTCATAATTAAATCAGTCTTAATGGCTGATGTTATTTTATATTTTTTCTTATTGCCAACAAATCCCATGAAAAGATCAAAACGAACAATGTGTCTGTGTGTACTTCAGTTAATCCTGACTCATCTACCCTGTCTGTGGTGCTCAGTCACCAAGGCACCTTGTTCCTGCTTGATATGTAAAGCAAATCTGTATATTTAAATCTCCTCTATAAATGAGTCACACATATTTGGATGAATTTTCCAGAAAGGCTTCGTTAAAAACAAACGTGCAGTGTGCAATTCAGTTATTTGACGACCTGGGAATGAGAATAATATACCGCAACTTTTAAAATAAACTACTGTGCTCATGTTAATAGTATTGAACAATATGTAATCTAGTTAAATGATGCGGCTCACTGATGTTAGTGATAATGACCGGTGAGGTGTCCATTATCAGAAATGAATGGACAATGAGGAGGCCAGAAGGGTCGTCTCCGCAGAAGCCATTCATTCCTAATTATGGACACCTGACAGATGGTGATATGCTATGTGTACGGTGGCTTCTGGGGCTCACGCCCCAACTATTTTGTCTAAAGCCCTGAATCTTATTTTTTTTATCCTTGAACTTGTTTTTTTTTTTTTGAAGAAGAAGAAGAAGAATTGACAAAAATACACCATCTATCACAGACAGAAAGTATAAAAACAGGCATTACTGTCTGATTTTCAGCTTTCTAAAGGTCTGTATTTTTTGGTGAAAGCTGTAAAGTGATTTTGATGAAATATTACAATCTGAAACTTCAGAGCACTACAGGATGATTTTTCCCCCCAAACAATATACAGATTTTATCACCAAAAATAAAGCACTACAGGCTGATTATTTCCCCTAAACAATATATACAGCTTTTCACCAAAAATAAAGCACTACAGGTTTATTTTCCTCCCTTTTCCCCAAACAATATACAGATTTTTAGGCATTCTATTATCTCAAATAGCTTGAAAAATAGTGAATGTAGTTGTCGTAAATAGGAGAAAATCTCCCATTATAGCATGCTCCCAGACACCCCCTGCTCTGGGATAAGCCCTGTGCGTTTTCAGCGTCTGGCTGTCTGAAGCAGTGAGGTGCGTAGCTAATAGGATGTGAGACAAAGTAGCAGCCAGCTCCGAGGGCCAGGGTATTCTTACAGCTTGTGTGTAACGGTCTCCATCCTGTGGTGTTCAGAGGATGAGACGCCGAAGGATGACACACACTCAGTGTTGTAAATAACTGCAATAAATAGTAAATGGTGGTTTTGACTGTGTCCTTGTTGCTATGGTTACTACTGGCCAGAGGATTAATTTAGCACGGTGACCAGACGGTGCACACCTACTAAGTAGTTCCAGTTAAACTGTCATGGTGCAGGGTGTTAATTAGACACCCTGCAGCCAATCACAACTGAGTATTTTTGGTCAACAATAGAGCTCTATGGCACAGAGGAATAATATCAGGCAAAACAGACGATGCTTGGTATTGGGATCAAAACACTTTTTGTTTTATTATTTTTCAGTGGATTTGTTGACTGTAAGAAAAATATTAAATATAACCAGCCTTAAGCGTTCTATTATTGTAAACCATATTAGAGCCTGACCATTATGGGATTTATTTTTTTAGACCATTGCAGATGCTGATTTTAGAGGGGGGGAAATGAATCTATAACCGATATGGTCGTATATATAGTATATAGTATATAGTATAGTATAGTAGATATAGTAATTTTTTTGAGTTGGAATTAATATAGACCTTTTTTATGTGGATTGGGCACTGATTTTTCACCACTCTGCAAATGTGCCCAGAGAGCTACTTTGTCAAACATAAAACTTTATTAGATAATATTTAACATTATTGTACATCATACAAACTATGTTTTCTAACTGAGAAAAAAAAGAAAAAAAAGAGGAGTAGCTGAAACTGAACAGCAATGATGTTAATTTAGTCAATGCTGCAGCAAACACATTTTTTGAATAACGCAAAGAAATGTTTTGCAGCATCATAAATTGTGTAAAAAGAAAAAGGTTTTCATAACGGCACAAATCAGACAGCATAAACTGATACTCATAGGCCAATATCGACCGATAATATCTGTGAACTGATTTATCTGTCACACACTAACATGTCTCTAACTCTTTCCTCCACCAGAGGACGGAAGCGTTTTGTCAGCGAAGGAGATGGAGGAGCGATCAAGAACTAATCCACAAGACGAAGAACAGCAGGAAGAGGAGGAAGAGGAGGAGGAGGAGGAGGGGTGTCTACAGGTTCTTGCACCCTGTTCCCGCTGCAGTATGTTTTCCCCTGAAACCGGGCATGCTGGCAGTCTAAAGTTTCCTTGTTCCTCTCCTGATAGTGTTGTCATTACACAAACAAGCATTGACGTTCGGTGAAAGTAGACTGAAGAGTCGTCCAGGCGTTCAGTTCCATTCATCTTGTTAATCACTGTTTTTGACATTTTTTGTAAGAAAATTCTTTAATTTTGGGGTTGATGCTTCCCTTTCGCCTCAGTCTTTGTACCTGTTTCTCAAGAATAATTTGAGTCAGAGCTGCGGACAGAAAGGTGGACAGGCTCAGGATTGTGGGAGATGAATTTGGGTGTTTTGTCTCTTGCTTTGCTTAAACCTGTTGCCATGTCTCCAGTTTTTTTTTTTTTTTTTCATGTAAAGCGCTTTAAATGAAAAGCACTTAAAAGACAGAGCATACTGTACAGTCAGTGAGCACTTAGTGATTTTGCTCTACAACAAGAATCTAAACCTTATATTTTCTGCCGCAAATTATTTGAAAATATTCCAAGGACAACATGCTTTGTACCTTCTAGTTCAAGTGGTTCTATTGATCCTTTATGAGCAGCGTTTATTTTTTTTTATTTGCATCTTTGGTCTCGGAAGCCAAATGTTCACTTTCTAAAGCAGAGCAGTCAAGGCAAGAAGTGTTTGGGCACTGGTTGGGTGGTTGTTTCAACTTTGCATTGGGGCAAATATACTTTGGAAGCCCTTATCTTAAAAAAGAAAAAAAAAAAAAGAAGTAAAATAAAAAATAAACCAGAAATATTTTGAGCACTCTGGCTGCTTGCAATTAATGAATCTATAGCTCAGATGGTCAGAAATTGATTGTGGACAGGCCACATTACATTACGAAGCCAAACCTTCTGCAGAGAGCAGAAATAATCTGGAAGTTGTCTTCAAATGTATTTACCTGTCTCATATGTCTGTAAAATGGCAACACCAGCTTTTCTTCAAAGACTATGTTAAGCATATTCACATATGCATATTTTTTTTCTGCCACAGTTTGTAACAGTTTCATGTTGACGAAAGAGAAATATGTCCCTAAGAAATATATTTCAGTCATTAAAAAAAATAACATAATAAAGTTTCTGTATTTCTTTTTTCTTGGTCATGCCAGCAGTATTGATTAAAGAGTGAGCAGGATTGAGAGGTTGGGCAGGTGTAGTGGAGATGTACATCAATCACATTTGTTGTTCAGTCATCAGTTGTGATCCTTAATGTATATTTCAACCTTGTCTTTCACTTGTACCTGTATCTCCTGTCAGTGTGTCTCATCTCCCATCTTTCTCTGTCACTAATGGTCAGAACAGGTGTGAAAATGTTAATTTAAGCCTGAAGCAGTTTGAGGCCAAAGCTCTCTTGACTCTTGACCCCATTTATGGTACATCTAAGATACCTGGCTATGTGTCATAGCACAGCTTTATAATGCTTACAGTGTAAATAAGTGGTTGAGGGAAATTATGTTAAATGGTTGATATTCACAGGATGCGCTCATTCATGCATGCAGCTGTCCACTGTCAAATAGAGGCTATAATGTTTGTTTTGTATTCCTACAATCATCTTTGTACTATTGATTTATTTTTGGATCAGCAAACTGTTTAAAACACACTCCCTGACACAAGTACATCATTTTATATATTTCAATAAAATTACATATTTCCCTCTACAATGTCATATTTGTATGTTTTTATGTCTTCTTGCACAATTGGGCAGTATTTTTTTTATTTAATTTAATTACATATATACTTCTGACAAGTTTATGTAGCAAACAAAATGTACAGGTACAAACAGTATACAACAATACAGCAGAGATGAGAGTATAAATATAAAAAAATAATGGTGGAAAATAAAACTATGGAATCAAGACAAATATTCAAAATAAATAGAAGTTGTCATTAATAATGATGCAAAACTGTTTCAATAAATAAGGTAGGACAAAAGAATAATATAAAATATATGGTGTAGTATAGTGTAGGGTAAATGTTTGTTTTGTATTCCTAAAATCATCTTTGTTCGATTGGTTTATTTTTAGATCAGCAAACTGTTCAAAACACACTCCCCTACACAAGTACATACTACAATGTCATTTTTTTGCACAAGTCAGTAGTATTTTTCTATTTATTTGTATTGTAATTATAGTATTTATATATGCATATTTATATTATATTTAGTCATAATGTATATTATATATATGCATAAAATATTTATGAAAAATGTTTTCATTTACTTTTTACGCAACTTTATTTAAAATGTTATTTAATAAAGAAAATTTTACATCACGTCAGGCACAAACAAGTACAGGAGGGAACTATATAATAACAACATGAGAATAATTATATAAAACTAATGAAAATCGTACACATCATTGTACTCTATATGCCACGGCTGAAATGCCATCTTTGTATGTTCGCAGGCAGCCTCACTGGTTACTTTTTATCTATAAATGTATTCTTGGGCTGCTTCTCTATTACCTGTGTGCAATGTGCATACATGTGTCGAAACCAAACTCAACATGGTCTACGCTCACAAAATATTGTACAGATGCTGGTGCCAAGAGTGAGAACTGAATTAGGTAAGAAAGCTTTTAGTTACGCCGCCACTTTATCATGGAACAATCTGCAAAAAGATTTGAAATTGTCTGAGTTGATCACAATTGGTGAATTTAAATCGATTCTAAAGGATAAAGAAATAATTTCCCTTAGTCAGTGTGACTGCTCCTTACAAGTCTCTACTTGAGGCTCTTTCATTGATGTTGTGATGGCTGTATTTGTATTTAATTGTTTATGTTAATTGTGTTTTAAATGTTTAACTTGTCACTTTTTATGCTGCCTTCTTGACCAGGTCTCTCTTGTAAAAGAGATTTTTTTAATATCATCAAGACTTCTTTTTACCTGGTTAAATAAAGGATATATATATTACTGTAATGTATTCTATATTTTGCCAGATTATGGTGATTCTGGGGTCGTGATGATGGGGCCCTTGAATATTGTTGCCCGGGGTACAGCAAAGTGTAAATCTGGCCCTGTAAGTGATGACATCACACTCGGAGCGGAGTACACGTCAGTGGGAAGTGGTAACCAGGAAGTGGCTAGTAAGCTAGCAACGGATAATGAGCAGCTGAGACACTGGTATTTTGACAGGTTGGTAACCTTTTCCTCAATGAACATTAAGCTAGAACTGCTAACTGGCTCCATCTTTTATCAGCTGCTGACTAATTAAAGCCGCGTTATAGTGCAGCAGTCGGTCGGTTTCGCTATAACTAACGTTAGCACTACTAGCGAGCGGCGTGCAGCCTGAAGGCAACGTTGCATTGCCGGGGCGTAGTGGCGAGAGCTGGATGTGTGCGGAGTAAAACAGGTGTCGGTGAATGCTGCTTCAACTGGGGACGCTTTAAATAGTAGCTAGGTTTAATTATAAAATCATGGGCGCCGCAGTAACACATTATCCGCCGTTGTATACTATGCAAGCTTAACGGTAACCTAACAGTTAGCTAAACCGCTTATTTCAGCCTGAAATGACGTGAATTTAACGTACGATACTAGGTTCTTCCGCAAGACTCACATTATGAATGATTAGGGCGATTTTTATCTCACATTTTATCATAATAACAGCCATATTCTGTACTGAATATACTCTAGTGGTGATAGTGTTTTCGGCTGCTTTGGTTGATGAAAAACTGCACTTCTTTAAGGCGATACAACCAAAAGTATTTGACTCAATTTACATTTTAACCAAGGGTTAATGTCCTAAAACTGCCCCTGTTCTCTCCAAAAACACACTCCCAAAAGTACAAATCGTCACACTGTTAAAATAATCGCCTTAGTCATTTTTTGTCAAAATTGTTGTTTTTTTGCCTAAATCTCCTCATGACGCCGGCCACCTATGGTAAAATCGCCTACATCCTCAGTTGATCAGATCATGTGATTTTACCCCTTTAAGATAATGGCCTATGTCAAGTGTGTGACTTAAGCGGATTTATTATGCCTAAGTCAAAATAAAATGCGACTTAGGCAATTTATCGAACATGCCTTTGTGACTTAAGCAAGATATGGTAACACTTTATAAGAGTGACATGAGCGTGTCATAAACATGACATGGGATGTGTCATGAACATTAATGACACTTTGAAGTAACATTAATGCTCATGATACTTGTCATGTCATGTTTCTGACAGGCTTGTGTGACTCTTATGTAGACACCTTCAAAATAAAGTGTTACCATATCTTGCTTAAGTCACAAAGGCATGTTCAAAAATTGCCTAAGTCATTTATTTCTCTTAAGTTACATAATTTACACACAGTGTTATTACTTTGCCAATAGCCATCCTTTGTTACATCCTTTTTGAGTGAAATGATCAATAAATGTCATATGTTACACTTTTGGTGAAGTTTTTTGTGTTTCCTGCAAAACTTGAAAAAATGAGTTAGGCGATTATTTTAACAGGGTGACGATATGTTTCATGTTGGAATTCATTTGTGGTGTGGAAGAAGATAAAATGGAGCTTTTTTAATTTTTAAGGAAAGTATTGTGTTGGGTTGCTCCAAAAATACAATAAATACAGTAGAATAAGAATAACACAACACCAGATAAGTGAATAAAAATAGGTTTACAAATATACAGTGTCCTAGTAGTAACTAAAGATGTCACATAAGAAGTAATATTGCACATGGTAGTGAACACCCTATAGCACATAATGTTATACATGACATCAAACATAATAGTGCACATGATGGTGAATGTGGCATTGTCCAAATATTACAAAATTGATCAAATGTAAAATAAAAATGATCCTGATACATCAGTCTTCCTTCCTGCAGGAGGGAGAGGAGTTATACAGTTTGAACAAGGCCTGGCTTCTACCTAATTTATACTTAATCACCAATAAAGCTAAGGACATTTCTTTCAAAACCATAAATTCTATCCTCCTAAACACAAAAAACACATTGTCAAATGTAGTTTCTGTTATGGATGTCCAGAAACTGAGAGTTGTCTTACTTTGGGTGAATGTGTTGTTTGATCTCCTGGAAAATAATAATCAGAAAAACACTCAGTAATAAAACATAGACATTCACAGGTAAGAAACTCAAGTTAAGACAATACATTCTGCAATTCAGGCAGAGCTTTACCCTTTCAACAGCCTTGAAAATGTGAGATGTCTTTATTGGAAGACATAAAGGACAAAAATAGGCTACATAATGTTAGCTCAACTCCAATGCAACAGTACTGACACAAATTCTACCTATGTTTGATTGTATTATTTTGGGAGGTGTTTCTTCTATTTTGGCCACCCTATTTATCGGAGATGGGAAAATGATATATTAAGATATACTCTCAGTATATTTTATTACAACATAACAGCACCACACAAACTGCAGGCTCTCTAAACCAGTTAAATCAAAAATATTTTCTTCCCTCCTCTTGTCTCCAGCTTCAGAAGGGCAGGATGGGCAGGCAGAGGAAGAGGGTGGTGACTGGTGAAGCTGCTCCCCCTCCAAGGAAAGATGAGAAGCCCCCTGCATTTCACCGTAAAGAGAAGAAAAAGAAAGTTGATATCGGCAAAGTCTTCATCAACATCTCCATTGGCCTTTGCATATTCAGCCTGATCTGGTTCTTTTACGCCCTCTACATGCGATCCAGCCTGGCAAAACGGGTGGTGACCCCGCACCCATCACCTTCTGTCCTGGATGCCAACAGCAGCAGTGCCAAGGTCTCTGCAGAGAGGTTCTGGGGCTCATACAGGCCTCAGGTCTACTTTGGCATGAAGACCAGGAGTCCTAGGTCAATTGTGACAGGTAGGCAGACAGACTTTCAGAGTAGGGATTCAACAATACCCATACTCCAATTAGAAATTGGGCCAATACAAACATTGTGGCATATCTATTCATTTCAGTTCTATGTTACTGTACCATATGCATTATACACTGGGATTTTAACTCCTGTTTAAGGTTTGACTATTTTTGGGTCAAACCTTGACCCAAATATGAGGCATTTGAATTTTGAGCTTACACTTCTTAGTAATTTTTTATTTTTAGGAAAGTAATGTTTAGGTTGAACCAAGTGTTGCCTTACACATGAAATATTAATCCCAGTCACTTCCATACAGTAAGGCAAACTGCTTAGTATTAAATGTATTGGTTTGATCCTCAGTATATAAACATTACAAAAAAATGTACAGTTTTCGGACAGTTTTCTGTTTTGCAGATGCTATCTGTATTATAGCATATACTGCAGTCTGTTTTGAGTTGGATTTTCTCCTTTAATATTTAATTGTTTGCTTTCAAAAAATAATTGCTTCGTTGCATTAATCAAATCTCCAATGTTTAATTGCACTAGATCAGGGAAACAAGCCCAGGCACTTGTCAAATTCAAGTAAATTTTGGCCACAGTTCCTAAGACTGTTTACCCTGTCAGCCAATTTGGACGACCAATATTGTTTATTAGTTGATAGCACAAAGTGCACTACATTTTCCAATATTGAGTAACAGTTAATTAAGCACTGCTGTTCTCAAAATCCAGTTGGCCAGTAACCGGGTGCATGTAGCCAGCAAGTTTTGGGACTTACCTTTTTTGTGAAACAGTTTACGAGTTACTTTCATTTATATAAAAATATAAATGTACATTTATATATGTGTGCATATTTGTGATGTACAATACAATGAAATAACTTTCATTGTATCTTTCCAGGTTTGATGTGGATGCGACAGTTTTCTGACATGGATGTTAACCTGAGGCACACTTGTGAGCAAGGGGATCGCTTACAAGGCTACAGCTGGATGATGCACGATGGGCTCACCTTTGGCGTCCAGGAAATCCGAGACAACGATTTCACTCTAACCACAGAGTTTGTCAAGAGGATGGGAGGGGGTCACGGAGGAGACTGGACCTGGAGGATTACTGCCAAACAGCACGTGAGTACTGGCAGTTTATTCACCCTTATAAGTAGATTTCCCCTCATGTGACCTGCTCTGACTTTTCTATTTTCACTTTTGATAATTGTTGGCTTTTTTGTCTCAACTCTGCAGAGCTCGGCCCCTCAAGCACCAGTCATCTCCTTGATGATTTATGCAGCAGCAGACACCCAGGGCTCACTGGAGGCTCACGTTGAAGACCGAAACCGCCTTGCATCCATCACTGGTTTCTCAGAGGAGCTTGGAAACTTTAAGATCACCTTCCGGAAGCCAGTAACCGGGGAGTTATCAAGTGCTAAATATGCAAGGTAAGTGCATGAATGTAGGAGTGAATGGTAAAGTCAGTGGCAGTCCCAAATAGAGTGATCATGGACAAGGTAGCTGGAGGGAACGTACTGTAGAATGATTGCTCATTTAATCAGGGTTAAAGCAATGCAGGAAATTGACAATAAGGAATTGCCTGCAACAGTTCAGTTATCAATCTGTGAGGGTAGGAAAAGCCATTTGTAAAAATATCTCCACAGGAAGGTGGTAAGGCATCAGACAAAGCTCTGAAAAAAACATTTAAAGTGTGATGATCCAACAAATCTTGCATACAAGAAAAAACACTACTTGAATGACACTGAAATCTGCTGGATCCCTCTAGACTCTCAGCATCAGTTGTGTGGTCTTTTGATTATACTCAATACTAATGTCATGTTGTACTATCGTGTGACCCCCTATAGGGGTAAAAAGAAAGTCCAACCACTAGATGGCAGCAAAAGCAGGATTTTCAGTCTGTGTTTCCACAAGTTGTTAATTCAGAAACACACTGGAGGAATTAGATTTCCTTAATTCTGAAAGTTTTCTACACGTCCTGCTATACATTATAGCAGGATATATATATTATATAACGTTTTGAAAAGCCAAAGACAGGCAGACCCTTTCCATAAGGGCTCTTGTCTTCTTCTCAAACGGCACAGCTGTTGTTTAATTACTGAAGGTGTTTATCCACCTTCAGAAAGGACTGCCGTTTCAGTATTTTTTGTACTGAGTGGATCAGGACTCTCTGCTAGCAACGCCCACAGGGAGCACCAATATTTCACACTTTCATCAGGGCCAGAGAAGACCAGCATAGCAAAATAAAAAGGTACAGTATGCACTGATAGAAATGATGAGAATTGTTTGAAGTATAATTTATTGTAGGAAGACGGATGATGACGTGCAAGTGGGAGCTTCAAGTTTGATTTTTGCTGCAACTGCTTGGTCACTTAAGCCTCTGAGTCAGTAGTACAATATGAGACCCTGAGGACTCTCAGGTTATGACACAGTGAGCTAAGTCTTCACAAACATAGCTAGTGCAGTTTAGATCACTTGTATGTCATGACTGACCAGGGCTCTAACTTTTCTTTATGTCTGACATTGAAAATACAATACAATTTAAACCATTCTGAAATAAATGCTGGCCTTCCCAGCTATAAAATGAATACAATTTCCAGACTGTGTGGCATAAATAAACAAACCATCATGGAGTTCATTAATCAGCAGTTTTTTATTATAATATCTGTAAACTTTGTGTTACAATTTTTGGCTTGTATGCGCTTGTGTGTGCATGTGTGTGTCTGCTAAATGACATGTAATGTAATGTAATGTAATGTAATGTGTGTGCACGTGGGAAAGCCACGCTCCAAAGAGACAAATACAGAGAGTGAGACAGAGAGCATTGTTGCAGTTTGTCCATCTTTGTCTTTGTTTTTCTGCAAATAATAGAGTGTAAAATTCCACCATCACTTGGGGACCTATTGTAACTGCATGACAGCTGTAATATGTCCACTGCTTTCATGTCACTGTTGTGATTCATCTTGCTGGGGCTTGCACACTCTTGAATTGTGTACTCTCAGGCAATTCTATAGTTTATCAGAGTTTAATTTTCTGTGTTAATTGTGGTTGTATTTTTTTTAGATTTGTTCTACCTTCCGTTCAGCAAACAATCTCAAATTTATTTTTTGTTATCTCTGATCTTTTCTTTGTCTCTGGAATAGCAGGATAATCTTAAATTAAAGCCCTGGTCTGACTATAATCTATTTTAAAGTTTCTGTGACTGCTTTAATTTAATAGACTTTGAAACATACGGCAGATAACAAAAGTCTCTTGTCTTTTCAGCTACAACTATCTTCAGACTGTCTCTCCTGGCTTGGAGAAGCTGAATGACATTGTGAAGCAAAGTCTGAACCGCAGGTTTGTCTACAGCCCTCCTTCTGGTGAGAAGAGGCATTACATAGCTGTAGACACCTACAAGCCCCCCCACCACCAGAGCCAACAGAAACCTGCTGAGACAAGGAAAGAGAGTGACTTTGTGGTTCATCAGGTGACCGTCCAGATGCCGTTCCAGATTGAAGTTCTGTTTGAGTCTGGCAGCTTCCACAGCCGTCCCAACCAACTTGTGGGCTCAACCATGACTCAGGAGCTGGAAAGGAGGAAAGCTGAGTTTGACTCAAAGTTTGAGAAGACTTTTGGGCTTGAGAGCAAAGGTTTTAGCCAGGCACATATTAAGTTTGGCAAAGCAGCGCTCAGCAACATGTTGGGTGGAATGGGCTACTTTTATGGTCAGTCAGTGGTACAGTCGGTGTACAATGAATACCCGCTCCTGTATCCTGAAGGCGCTTTATTCACTGCCGTACCATCACGCTCTTTCTTTCCCAGAGGATTCCTCTGGGATGAGGGCTTCCACCAGCTGCTGCTGAGCAAGTGGGATCCCCAGGTGACCAGGGAGGCTATTGCCCACTGGATAGACCTGATGAATATGGAGGGCTGGATCCCCCGCGAGCAAATCCTGGGAGACGAGGCTCGCAGTAAAGTCCCAGCTGAGTTTGTAGTTCAGCGTAACGAGAACGCAAACCCACCTACTCTTTTCTTAGCTCTTCAGGAACTAATCGAACAGCTCGCTTCAAATCCTGAGAAGTCTTCATCTAAACCAACCTTGCCATTCCTGCGACGGCTCTTCCCTCGACTGAAAACCTGGTTTGAATGGTACAACACCACACAGTCAGGGCCCCTACCAAACTCCTACCGCTGGCGTGGACGTGACAAGGACACTAATCTTTTCCTCAATCCCAAGACCTTGACCTCCGGGCTGGACGACTACCCTCGGGCCTCACACCCCTCAGCAGATGAGCGCCATGTAGATCTACACTGCTGGATGACCTTGTCCTCGGGCATCATGGCGAGTATAGCCCGGCTTCTAGACGAGCCCCATCAGGAATATGAACTCACCCACCAGGTGCTCAGTGACAACAACCTGCTCAATGAGCTCCACTGGTCAGATCAACTTCGTGCTTTCAGTGACTTTGGCAACCACACCCAGGCTGTGTCCTTGCAGCAGGAGAAGGTGTACGTCCCTCCTGGACAGCCTCGTCATCAGTTCCCTGTGGCACGCCTTGTACGCTCAGTCCGCCGGGCCCCCAAGCTGCAGTATGTTAATGCTTTTGGTTATGTTAGCTTGTTCCCTTTTTTACTGCACATTCTTACACCGGATTCACCCAAACTAGAACATATCTTGCGTGACATGAGAGACTCCAATAAGCTTTGGACGCCCTACGGCCTGCGTTCAATCTCTAAGGCCGATCCGATGTATATGAAGAGAAACACTGAGCACGATGCCCCCTACTGGAGGGGACCGATATGGATTAACATCAACTACTTGGCAGTCAGAGCCCTGCACCATTACAGCAACGCAGAAGGGCCATATCAGGAGAAGGCAGCTGCTCTTTATGAGGAACTCAGGACTAACATCATCAATAATGTTTATAGACAGTATGTTGAAACAGGGTATATCTGGGAACAGTACAATGACGGCACTGGCAGGGGCCAAGGAAGCCACCCGTTCACCGGCTGGTCCGCCCTGACAGTATTAATGATGGCTGAACAGTATTGATACTATAGATTTCATCTCATGTTTTCTAAGATATTGGCCTTCATTTAACTGGACGTGATTAAAACAGCAACAAGGTCAGGCGATAAGATACAGCAATAGGTCTTGTCTGGTTTATAAAACTAAATTTAAAAGAGCTGAAGAATTCTGATTTTCCAGCTGAAAAATAGGCATTTATGATCACACTTCCACATTTAACCTTTAATTAAAATAACAGGTTTCACACAGGTATTCTCTGAAGGGCAATTTCAAGCAAGTGTTAAGTGCAGCTACCCTGTCTTTGCTGTATGTGGAGCCAAGCACTCGTGCTGGTCTAGTGCTTCAGTTATAGGAAGCACTTAATAACCTCACAGCTTCAGACGACCACAACTTCATTGCTTCACGCTGAAATTTTTTAATATGGAAAATCAAGATGGGTGATTACAGTATTTTTAGTATTTAATATGTTGGAGATGGCTGATCCAGATCTGTGGATATATAAGAATTGTTTCTATTTTGGGGAAAATAAATGCATAAGGGGCAAGTTTCACATTCACTTACTTAACAAATGAGGGCCATTATTTTTATTGTGCCATTTCTCTTGAATCATATGTCTTCAGTTCTCTGTCTTAATGATTGGTCATTTTGATATTTAATTGTTAATTACAGTCTTTCACTCAGAAGTTATGTACAGTGTTACGCAGCATTTCTTAAATCACTGCTTCTAAAAGCAGCCATATTTTGTACACACATCCTGTGGTTTGACTGGCAGGGAATACAACATTGACTGTGACATTGGTTTTGTTTTGTTTAAACAATAAATGGTTTAAATATATATATTTTGTAATGATGTTCTTTTTTGGTAATGTTGGTGTGTTATCTCAATGGATTGACAAATTATTTAGTGAATCTAATCAGGCTGTCCTCCTGACCAAAGAAATTCTTAGTCGACTGACACTCATACGATTTTGTCAACTAATTAATTAGTTGATTTAATCATCAGATCTGTAATATGTGTTTCTCCACAAAGAATCATGCAAAAGCACAATTTAATTTTTTTAAGTGTCATTCCTCATGGACCCATAAAACAAAAACACTATTAGACTAAAGAAATCTAAGTCGACTAAGACCAAAATGATCGATTAGCCAACTAATCGACTAAGAGGGAGCATCTGTTGAATAGAAGCCTATTGCTGCAATCTCTGCTTGAAATGCAATAGACAAAAAATGACCTTCTACTTGACTTTTCCTCAATTTATAATTTCAGCGTGGTTGTTGAGGCTCAGACCCTTGCACAGACCTTCACACAGTGTGCTTGTAATTGGTGAATATTCTGTTCCTACTCATGAGTTGCTGTGGATGAAAATATCAGTGGACTCACAATTGATAAATACTTGTCCTTTATCAACTGAAATGTGCAGCAGCTGTGACGAGATCTGGATTTTTAAATTCAATCTTGCAACTGAAAAAATAGAGTGAACAACCTATGTGGATTAAAAAAAAAAACAAGTATTAATACAACTGGTTGCTCTGTTACAGTACATACATGTACCGTAAAGGCATCAGTCATGGCAGGTTTTTTAATGTGTGCACATTTTACATCATATCATCACTGTATAATAATGGATTAGTCAAGTTCCACCATGTTTCCTATTTCTTGTCTTTTTCAAATCATTCTAATACTCCCAAAATGCCTAGGGGTGCATATTCTCATAACTACTGTTCAGCTTTAATTGATATATTTGCTTGCAATATTACCAAGTAGCTACAATTTGCACCTGCCTCCAGTTCTAAATATTGATGTAAATGCTCCCTTTTTTGCATGAAATGTACAGTATTGATTGTAGAGGATCTTTTTATTCAGTCAGTAACTCCTCACATGTTCAGTACAGATGTCAGCAATCTTCTGTCAGTCAGAGCAGACAGCAGCTTTAACATGCTGTGACCTTAAGTACAGCAGTCCTGTCCTCTTTCCTTTGTCAGATGGCACATTTCAAGGCCTCTAGCTGACGTCAATCTGCTTTTTTACATCGTTTCCATGGAGCGCAGTTGCTGTGAGGGCTTGGTGCTTAATTAGCTAAAACCAAAAGGCATGAAGAGTATATATTTTCTTTTCACTCCTTGATATGTGCTGGTATACATTCACACACAGGGGCATACGGTGGATATGTTCTTATTAGTACTTTGACACCAAATATAAAAAACCCAGGTACTGGGAGCAGTGATTCGGGCTCTTAGTCTGTGTGTATGATCACTGGGTTTCCAACCTCGACTTTTATGAATCCTTTGAATGGGTCATGTTCAGTTGTATAGTTGAAGGCTTAGCATGGTGCATTAAGGTTGCATGGCTAAAAATAGTGCCTCTAGCAGTTAGCAGAACAGCAGATAGGCTGTGAAGCCACAGATCGGTAGCTTCAACACATTTATTAGAAGCTACAGTATGTTCCTCAGTTTTTCTCTTCATGAGTTAGGGTAGATACTGTAGATTAAATGCAACACAAATAAACACTGTATCTGTGTGCATTTTGGAAAAGGTTTCAAATCTTTCTTTTAGCTTGTTTTTTTTCAACACTGTGAAACACTCAGTTGACTGAACTGGTGCATGTTTTGATAAAAAAAAAACTAGCGTGTGATGTGTCAATGTGCAATGATTGCCTTCGGGCTCAGTCGTGGGAGACACAACCTCATCATTTGACCCTTTGACCTGTTAACGCAAAGCACGGTATCTAGGGATTTGGACACAGATGAGCCATATCCTCTGCCTTTTCGCTGATTCTCTCAGAGGAAATGGATTCCACATCCCCTTAACGCAACGACAGTCGAAAATGCATTTATTTCTTTGAAGAGTGCGGACAATCTGTGTGACTAAAGCACTCACTGCGCAATCCATCCCCCTCACCCAAGACCCTTTTTTCACAGTGAGATGGGATAATAGCCAAACAGCATCAGAGCTAACTAATGTGACTGCATAATAAACAGATGAGTCAGGGAGTATTCATTTGCATATCATCCCAACCTTATCAGAGCTTCTATATAGTGAATATTCTGTGATTGCCTACTACCAATGAATTGGCTGCTGTCTGCAGTGAACATGGAGAGAATGCAGTGTCCAAATGGCCGCTGCTCGGTGTTGAAATAGAATATTTTTATGATGGAAATCATTATACATCTGCAGAGTAATTATAAAGTTGTCTAATAGTTGCTGGAAATACCCCCCACCCCCCCACCCCCCTGTAGCACTGACTGTTGAATTGAATGTAATTACTGGGAACTTATGCTAGAGGGAGCTAATTAATAAGGCATTTGTGAGTGGAAAAGAGAGTTTTTGAATGCAGCTTAGCTATCATTTTACTTACAATGGAGAGCTGCTTTGAATTAAAGCAGTATAAGTGGATAATTATGCTAATGGCTCAATTTGGATTTAAGATATGGTGGCAGGCTGTATTTCTAGGTGATCACTGCTCCTGCTTTACAGCGGCTCTCACACAGGTTTTCTGTGCGTCTGTGGGTTTACATGTTCATCTCATCTCACTGGAGATATCAGATGTTTTGTCCTGAGGCCACAGTATAATGTGTGTTTACTCTTCTGACACAACTTTCTTTTGCCTCCCATACAAATAAACAAGACCTTTGGGCTGTGAACTTTTGCACACTCTGACGTATGCATTTATCAATTTTCTGTCTTTGTGTAACCCTCAATGCTTGTGGCTATGAAGTGTTTCATGTGTAAATTCTTATTAGCTGACTGCATATTAATGTTGTCTGGGAACTCCTGCTTTGACATCATTGCCCTCCCAGGACAGTGTAACAGTGTGTGTTCTCCCTGACATAAAAAAACAAGCCCTCCATCCTCTATTTATTTTACTGGCCATCAGCATTATCATCCACACTGGCCTAATTGCTGTTTATACCTCCTGTCTTTCTATCAAATACCCTCCAGGATCCAGCATCTCCAGCTCTCTGTACCCTGACTTTGCCCCCCAGAAGCCTGCTGTTGAGCACCAAACTTGCCTCAGCCAACATAGGTCTATGTATGTTATGTAAGGCCCACTATAAATAGGTTCACCCGGGATCTTTTGTCTTTACCTGATTCGCTCTTAGCCCAACAGTTTTTATTTCTGGAGAGAGCTGTGGAAGCTAGTGCAATGTAGAGCTGGCCGTTTCCATAGTTACTTTTGTTAGCTGCAAGCTCTTAACATTCTTCATCTGTTTCCTCACATGTCTGCTGTTAGCTATTTGTTTGAATCAGTTTGCATCGCATGTCCCCTTAATGACTGCATGTGCATTGATAAAGCAGTGTTAAAAAAACAAAACACTTCCAATTATTAGCATTAATATCTTTTCATACATGTTGTGGTGTCAATGGATAGGGGGAAAGAGCAACAAATAGAAATCAGCGTGGGTGCAGATGAGTCAGAGACTAGAATATGTAGACGTTAACTTGTGTTGGTCAAAAGTACATGCAATTAGTCCCATGTTATGTGATAAAGATTTTATTTAGTGATGTTATTGAGCTTCAGTCCAGTGGGATTGTTGTTGCATGTAGTAGTGCACATAACCTAGATTTTTAACATTTGGCACCTGATATAACATACTATCAGTTATTGGGGGTGAAGGCATTATTTAGTTTAAACCACGCATTTGAAAATATGAAAATTCAGTGCTCTGTTTCACAGATTTCTCTTGAAAATGTCCAAGTAGTTAGATAACAGCAGGTACAGTAGCTGGATCAGGCCCAAGAATTTGACTGTCAGAGTGCTGCAAGCATGGATCCAGCAGAGAAGAGGGCAAGGTGGGAGCCAGGCGAGTGCAATGTGTGTGGAGGAGTCTGGGGGCATGGTTAAAGAAACACTGGGGCATTCCGCAATCACGATTGGAGAGCTGAATATGATTCTCACCCATCCCTGTTGTAGAACCAAAGAGTACAGGCGGCTGGGGACCAAAGTGGGCGAGTGCGAAAGTATTTTTGGATTGCACGGGAAACCTGCCACACCAACAGCAGCAGCAGCATCGGGGCCTGGTACCGGGCTTCCCTAACCCACTCCCACTCTCAGAGGAAGAGCAGGAGAGAGATGTTCCTTCAAAAGAAGAACCACGCTTCCGCTGTTTTTATTTTTCTTATTTGTGCTATTTTTCTTTCAATTGCCCAGTGTTTGAATGATGATGTAGTATATATAACTATGCAGAGCCCAACATGACAGAGAGAGAGAGAGAGAGAGGCAGAGAAATAACGAACTTGGCAGCTGAGGCGAGTATCTTGTATTTATAGAAAGTCGTGTTTCCGGCAGAGGTTTCTGTGGTTTTAGCACTCCCAATCCATTTTTGCGGTGTCTTACAGGCCCTATTGTATCCAGGTTTAGATTGAAGATGTTCCCTCATCTAGCGCCTTGGGGGGAGATTTGACTGTGAGACATGTCAGAATGTGATTTGGGGGAGGTAGATGGATTTCTCCGGCTCTTGTGCAACCCTGGCTTTCTAAGGAAAAATCTGCTTTGCATCCACAAACTTAAAACGGCATTAGTCAAAAGTACAACACAGCACTTGAGGCTGAATATAGATGTGTGTACTGTATGATCTTCATGCATTTCATTACTATATGCTTGCTGCCAAGCTGTAGCCTACCTTGCTTGTTGTTTTTTTTAAATCACAGGATTTATTACATTTGTTTTGTAGATCCAGTACAGTATTTCCTGCATAACCTCTCCAGATCATGGTAGGTTTGAAGTGCTTTTTTATTTTCAAACAGAAAATGGCAGCCTCTGCATCTCAGTGGATTTCCTGGTATGGATAAGGTTCTTCTATTATTTACTCTCAAACAGTGTGGGTTGCATAGTTGGTTGACAAAATGCCAAGGCATTGAGACTTTGAGGAGCTACTGTACATCAAGTGAGATGTAATTCATTTTGAAGAAACAGTTCTAGATTCTAAATGATTGTTGTTGTTTTTTTTATTCTGTCGAGTAGTAATTTGGAAGTGACACCAGCAGACTTAAGTTGTTATGATCTTAAGACAAAGGTTAGTCTGTGTTTAAAAGGTCTGACAAAATAGAAAACAGTGGAGCTGCATTGATCACTAAATTTAGACTCCCCATTGCAAATCCATATATCAACAGTAAACTGGCAACTGATTTTCAATAAAGTGAAACTCTTCCTCTTATCTGATTAGGCTAACACCAGAATCACAGAACAAAAGCAATAATGATAACAAAAATAATGACAAATGCGTGAATTTGCTGGCATTACTGCTGAGTGGTCTGGCTTAGGTTAAACTGAGTTAAACGTCTATACTGTAAACAAATTGTTGTAAATTAACAAATTTTTGTAAATTAACAGTAAAATACTGGCAGCAGGGTTGCCAGCATTCTACTGTTAATTTTACAGTTCCTCTACTGTTATCTACTTTACAGTATGTTACTGTGATAAAACCACATACTGAGTTACAGTAAAATCCTGCATTTCATTGATTTTTACAGTAGACTAAAACACAGTATAGTGCTGAAGCTACTTGCAATATTGTTGCAGTATACAATGCAGTCATTTTTTTTAAATAGAGTCTTTTACTGTCTGAAAGCCAATTACTATGAATTGAAAATTAAGCGCTGTCTTCACTGTAACCTCAGTAATTTTAATATACCATATACAAGTATACATATATAAGTAAAATACAGCCATTAAAAATGTGTACAAGAAGAGACTTAGAAAATATCATATATATATATATATATTATGGGAAACGGTAAGCTACCTACAAATTATGCCCAGAATGCATTGTTTTCTACAGTATAATACAATTTTCATGAAAAACAGTATGCTACTGTCTCAATTTGGCTGTTTTCTTACAGCAATTTGTTACAGTGTAAATGTTAATGGACAGAACTCAAATGAGATGTTATATGATCCATTGAGGTGCCTTTAGACTTTGTCAGTAGCTTGAAGCTGCAGTTTTGTAAAATCAACAACATGCTGCAGCATATTTTGTCATTACATGTGTATGGGCTTTGTTTGCTTTTATTTTTTAAATGTTGTTTTGTGGTTTGCTTCAGAAAAGCTCAATACAGCAACTGAGTTTGTCTGTATTATTGATTAGCCTAGTGTCGTCAGCATAGCAGCTCCTTTTATTATTATAGAAGTAATGAACACTGAGGAATAAGATGAAAAATCAAAATAAGAAAATATAGCACAGACATTGCTGTCCGCCCTATCCTTCATCTTGCAGGCGATGATCTCAGAGGGCAGTCACTCCTCACTGCCTCTTCAACTCTATCAGGCACCCACCTGCAAGCAAAACTCCCACACCCTGTCCAGGAGTGAACCTGAAAATAACACGGCCAAGGGGTTACATATGCAGTATAAAGAAAAGTCTTTATCCCTCCCTGGGGCACAAAGCCTTCACTTCAGTTCTGAAAGTAATATTAGGCATCACACACACACAATCAATAGAGCTGGAGTAATGTAATCTACACTTTAATCAAAAGAGACTGAAATGTATTTTGTTTGACAGTTTAAATGCAAGTCAGAGTGGGTCTGTAATTCTCATGACATTGATTTTTGTAAGCATGTAGTGACATGCTAGACAGGTATTTTTAGCCATGTTAGTGGTGTGGTTGTAAGGATGGCTATGTTGTCCTATTGCTGAATTCCTATGGGGTGCTGGCAAATTATCTGTGCATGTGATTGAAAGTATGCTGCTGAGTGCAGTGCATGGTTCCAATTTGATATATACAGTGGTAATATGGATGGATGAATGGATGGATGGATTGCCATGACATTTTTTGCAGACATTTATGATGCCCGATGATGGATCCTTATAACTTTCCCTTTTCCGCCAAATTAGCTGTGGTTGTTGAAATTATTCTGTTGGGGATTTTTGGAAGATTGGTGCTATCTAGCAAACAAGTTAGTTTCCACTGGTTTTGAGTGGAACTATTGTAAGTAAGGGTTAAAAATAAGGGACTTAAACTCATACATAAGTATGAGTTTTCTTCTGGTGACACCAGCAGGTCATTTTTTGTCACTTATCCTTTGAAATATTTTAAATTATGTATGGGATGGATAGATGCAAATTTTTATACAGACATGGTTCCCAGAGAATAGATCCTAATGACTTCATTGGGGTACAACACATGTGCAATGTAACTGAAGCTGTGATTTTGGTAAGTTACAACATGGGATGTGTGAAATAGAGGGTTGGTTTCTGCTCAGGTGCTCATTGGCTGTGCTCAGCCAGACAGAACCAAGGTGCTCTATGAGTACTCTATGAGTTCGCCAGTTATTGTAACTTCAGCAGTTACAGACAAGATTTTTTTTTTTTTTTTTTTGTGGGCATTTGTAGCTTTTTTATTGGCAGTACAGAGAGTGAAAGGGGGAGACAGAGGGGAAGACATGCGGGAAAGGGCTCCCAGCCGGATTCAAACCCGGGCCGCCCGCTCACGAGGGCAATGCCCCTGTGGTGTGCGCTCTACCAGGTGTGCCACCGGGAACGCCCCTACAGACAAGATTTTATTGCTTTTAGACAAGATGGCTTCTCCTGTTTTTACCCTCTGTGGCGCAAGGTCCTAATTTGTTGTTTACCTGCCAAACTGAGGACATTCCCACCTGCCTCAGCTGTAAATTGTGTTTAATGCTAATTAGCAAACGTTAGCATGCTAACACACTAAACTAAGATGGTCAATATGGTCAACATAACATAAACATGTTAACATTGTCATTATGAGCATGTTAGCTTGCGGATATTTGCATTTAGTTCAAAGGCCAGCCCCCTAGTGCCATTTGTATGTGTGTAGACTATTGTTTTGTCTTGTTAAAATAAGATTTGTCTGCATATGTGCAGGTCATATGTAAGTTCTCATCATGATTCTAGTATCATTCGGCAAATAAGATAACTAAGTGATTGAGTAATATGATAGACAGATAAATGAATGGTTTTATATATAGATACATACATAGATAAACTGATTTAATTTGTTTCCTTATGTGGACAGACAAATTGACACATTTGCTAAATTAAAAAAGACATACTGCACGTTGAGCCTTTTTCAGGTCAGCACTATATTAAAGCATTCCACTTGTGCTTTACTGAAGTGAGCCACTCAATAGAGGTGCCAAAATATCCTTTCATTAAAGCAATGTTTCATCTTCTTTCCTTAGCCAGTACTTTGAACCCCTTTTGAAGTCAATATCCTTGTTAAAACACGGAGGCAACTTTGTATTGCTCCACATTCTTTTTCTTAGCCTACCACACCATTCCCTGAGAAACACAAGCATTTTGTGTCTCAGATGTAAAAGGAATAAAACAAAGGCTTTCATTTAACTTTCACAGGTATGGAGTTACCCCTGCGCTATAATGTCAGTAAGTGCTAACATTACATAAATCCATTACTTAGTCCCTGTGCTGTGGCATTTTCTGGAGGAGAGAGGTTAGCCACACTGCAGTTATCATAACAGCATCCCGTGATCTGAACTCTGTGTGATCAGATTGGTTTTAATAGACTCTGGATTACTTGGAGGCAGTTCCTCAAAGCTAAACATCTCTGGGCCTAGAATTAGAGTGCACATCTGAGGTGAAAACGATTTGTTCAGGAGAATGTCACTGCTGCAATGAAAGAGCTTATATGCTATTATCATACACTACCTTAAAAAGATGACAGGGCAGCGACTCAGAGATCCTTTGATACATTTTCCACTTCTCCTTCAGCATTGAAGGAGATAACATTAAATTTGAGTAGTCTAGTATAAGCAGGCTGTGTATTATGTCTAATAGCCTCTTTGCTTTTGTGCTGCAGTAGTCACAATAGGTTTTATTCCATATAGCCCACAAGCTTTCTTATCTTCAGTTAATCTTGTCCATAACAAATCTCACTCAGATACTATTCAAATGGCCTGAGCGCTGAGCTCACAGGAACCTTTTCAGTACAGTGAATATAGTGATTTTCCATAGCTATTGTTCATTTAGCCATTTCAAGGTTTCAAGTATTCTTGCTTGCGTACACACATATGCATAAACACATATATATATTTATAGACATATAGACATTAATGTTATTAATACACATTTAAAAATATCTAAAATTAAAATTCACCGCCTCTTAAATCATCTCTGTAGTACTGACGGCAGATGGTTGGCCTTGTGGAGTTTCAGTTCATCTGGTTTCCTTTTCACTATATCCAATAGTGTAATTGTTCTTTTTTTCTCCATGCTACTGTACAGTCATGGTTAAAGACTTTTTCTTCCCCTAACAACACTCATATTTTGAGTGTTATTTATGTGACAAAAATAGAACATTTACAGTTAATTTAAGTTAATGATTATTTTGACCGATAGCATTTTTCCCCTGGAAATTTTCTGTAGATATTGTGGTAGTATTGTCATTGTGTATTCTTTTAGACATGAGATTGGTGAACTGGAGATTAGATATTGCGACAGCCCTAGTGTGTGTGTGTGTGTGTGTGTGTGTGTAGCAGTAATGCCACCCTATGCAACACAGCACCTGTCAGTGTTTTATTATTAGATTATGAAATTTCATACACAAACCGTGCAGTGATTATTGGTGTAGTTGGTCATGGTGGAGTTAATTTTAACAACCTTATGCAGGTTTCTGACTTTTTTAATACAAATGCTGGATATTATCCGTTCTGTGTGTAAAATCTCAATGAAAAAAACGAATGATTCAAGCTGTTTGTTTGCATTGTGGAGTAAATGGTACATTGCCCTATAAATGTAGTGTTATTCAAGTATTAAGTTACAAAAAAAGTGGTCAAAGTAAAATATTTATTTTTAAGAGCAAGGGAATAAACACCTTGATATAGCTACGAATGCAATATCATTGTTTCCTATATTGTGCCTGGGTGGATTTGATGACATTCACATGAACACAGACTCACAGGAACGACTAAATGTAAAGGGAAAACTAAAGTGTTTGTGTGCTGCCGGTTCATGTGTGATTACATGGCTGAATGCTGCTGTAGAGTCGCTGTCCATGGTCCTGAACCTCCAACCGGTGCCAGAGGTCTGCTGCAGACTGCAACGTCCTCTGAAAGAGTATTGACTTTTTGTAATAGGAAGTGTGACCACAGAGTTCACCCGGCAACAGATGCGAAACTGAAAAAAAAAATGCTTTGGGGGTTGAAATGTCATGTGAACAGTTGGGTTCAACCACTGAACACCTCAGGGGTGTTATCGACTCCCTTCAATGCTTTTAAAGGCCAAGGGTTCGTTTAGACTGGGCTTTGCAGTTATTCGCCCTGGCAGTGTAAGCGACCACAATTTGCAGCGACCACAAGAGAGGGAGAGAATTTGTGAAAGTAAATCAAAGCGGTGGACTGCCAGGAAGAGTTGTTCAGTTCAACTGCTAAAAAACATGTAGGCCACGCAGTCTGGCCCAGATATGAGGCGGATAGAGAGGGAGGTGTCAGAGGAGAAATTAGTTAAACTGGACTGCAGACTTCTTCTTGTATTTGTCTTTTAAAGGAATTAATTAATTAATTAGTGTTTACTTCAAAGACAACCTCACAATTAGGAAAATATCTTAATATCTGTTCAGGTTCTTACCATTTCGCCTTCATTTTTGTATTTATCATCTTTTAGTGTGCTGCTCTTACACTTTTTGTCTTTTAGTAGATTTACATTATCTTCACATGAGTTTCCACATGTCCTTGAATCACACAGATCAACAATGTCTGCTGTCAGGTCTACAAAGAGCAGGCAATCTCAGCTGTCAGGCAAATAATAAAACTCTTATTCAACTGCTGTTACAGCTCTGATGATAATCTTTCACGGGTTGCTTGAGTTTGTGGAGTTTAAACTTGAACTGGACCTTGGACGCCAGTGTTGCCTTCAAAAAACATTGGCCTTATAGCTAATGATTTCATACTGTACTCTGAGATATATCTATATTTCTGGCATCTTTATTTAGTAGCCTTATTGTGTTTTATGATATTTTATCTGTGTTCCCTTATTAATTCCTTTATGACATAAAAAGGAAGACCTCAATATCTCTGTACAATGTGTGATAGAATGAGTATAGCGCTGATTCATAGCTTATAATGAGTTATATAACATTATATTTCATTTTCATAGTTTAAACGTATAGTTTGAGTGTGGAGCAAGCTTGTTGCAAATTTGTTTTGTAAACTGTTTCCCCCAAATAAGGTTTATTTGACCTATATGTATACAGAGTATCACATCCTCCAATAAGTATATCCGTGAATATAATAATAATATGATAAAATTGACTTAGTTTCCAACTTACACTTTTAAAATAATTAATTTCTGATTGCCTTATTTTCATTCAGCACTGTGAGACTCCCTTAGAGGACATCTGCCACGTTACTCGTTACGTTACCTTCCCATTACACCCGCTGAACTGGCGGCTGCATGCCTTATTACCTCCAAACTGAAATATATCACTCCTGTGAGTGATTAAGCCAGCCAGGTGTCCACTTTTCTACCATTTCTTACCTCTCATACGGTCAAAAGTAATTCGGCGGGTGGTGGAGAAACCTACGCCGTTTAAGATACTTCCACCCCTGGTTGATAATCTGAGAAGTGGAGCGGGACACCAAGAGAAACCAGAATGTCTTTACTTTAATATGCTTTTAATTTAAATGATAAATCGCTTCAGTGGAAAGAAATACCATCATTATTACAGCGTTTCGCCACCCAGCACTGGTCGCCACTTGTTGCAACGTCAGACTCCATCTCTCCAGTCCGGGAGGAGGGAGGATTAGAGGAGGGGGGACTCCGTCACATCCTCTGTCCATGTATGGGCATGAAGTTTACACGCAGCGGGGAATCCTCTCACTGGAGCTGATGAATGGGGAGGAGGGCCGAGGGAGCTGCCAAAGTGTATATAAGGAGAGAGAGGGGAAGTCGCTGATGTGAAATCCACAGCAAGCAAATACCTACCGAGGAGCTGAGACGGAAAGGAATACCTTTAATTGCTTTTTACACCTTTTGACACAGACCACTTTGGATCATTTGTTGAAAACCAGCAAAAGGGGGGTTGAAAGAAAACAATCATCTGCATAATTTGCTTTACATTTTCCCCCTTTTACCTTTTTCCCTGGGAGTGACGGACTTCTAAGTGCATCAGTATGTTGAACAATATGGATTTGAATGCGAAAGATTCTTTTTACCCTCAGTTTGAGAATTGCAACAGTTCTTCTCTGGGAATGGAAAACAGCGTGCGGAAAGATAACCAGGAGGTGTATGTCGATGCAGAGCGGGGGGTACCTGCCCAGTTTGGCCACGGTGAGTTCGCATCTTTGCACAGTCGATAAATGTGCATGCAAGATAATTTTAAATGTGTTTAATATGAGTGCCACAGGGAAGAGATAACTCTCTCCGCGCTGTCGTGTAGCCCATGTTAAGGCATCCTATCAAGCCATTTCGGTGCCAAAATACGCATGAATGTTTATGTAACGCTGATTTTTCCTCAGCGATTCATTTCTTAAATATAAACCACTCGCGATGACAAAGTTTTCTCTCTTGCTAATTCAACAGAAGGAACCCCTGCAACCCTCAAAACCGAAGCCTCCAACTCGGAATTTGCTTTTAACCCCTGCGAGTGCCCAAAAGACACCTACACCCCCTCATCGCTCGCCTACTCTGGCAGTTTCTATGTTGAGGCATCTCAGGGAGCGCCGTGCAGCACCGAAACACTTCTCAATATGATCACTGAGATCGTGGGTATATCCACACTGCCACTTTCAGAAGTGCAACACAGCGGCAACAGCCGGGGAACTTATCCATCGCCTGCGCCGATGGACAGCAGCAATGGCAATTTTGGAGACCCCGGCGTCAAAAGGCAATCCTACACCTGCTCCGGACCTACTCCCCCTGTGTACTCTCCAGACCAGACGTGCCCGAGGTACTCCGATGATCAGGCCGGCAGCCAGGCCCAAGACCCGTCCACTTCCCAGCTGAGCTTCGGCTCCTCCCGAGCGCCAAACCAGAAGAAGGATGAACCAAAGTCAGAGGCTGCTTCTTTCCCTGTCGTGGTCAAGAATGAGTTTGAAAGCAGCTGCTACGAGTGGGGGACATTTAATAAATCTGGCTGTTTGGAGACGACTTTCCAGACTGAAACCTTCCCAATGTCGAGCGATTTCCCCCCTGACCAGCAAATGGATGTTAAGGAACTTTTAGATACATTTCCCCCAATTTGTCCCAACCCAGAGATGGAGTTTAAAGTGGAGGGAGGTATCAAACAGGAACCGTGTTTCTCTGACACCTGTTCTCAGAGCTACTCCAGCCCCCTGTACAATAATTACCTCCCACCCCCTCCGATGGGCCTCTCCTCCAACCTGAAACCCTTCCCCGAGCCTCCACAGCCATCTAATCAGTGTGATTCCTTATACACATCACCAGCTTTACCGAGCACCATAGACTCCATCCTGTACTCTTCCTTGTTGCCAGATTCTTTCGCCCAAAGTTACACCACCCGTGCGACGAAACCTCCCAGGGCCAGGAAGAGCCCGGCCGCCTCTCACGGCCCAGCCAAAGAGAAACCCTTCACCTGCCCCATGGAGAGCTGCGACCGGCGCTTCTCTCGCTCGGACGAGCTCAACCGGCACATCCGCATCCACACGGGCCACAAACCTTTCCAGTGCCGCATCTGTTTGCGCAGTTTCAGCCGTAGCGATCACCTTACCACCCACACCAGGACTCACACCGGGGAGAAGCCGTTCTCCTGCGACGTCTGCGGCAAACGGTTCGCCCGGAGCGACGAGAGGAAACGGCACGGACGAGTACACCTGAAACAGAAGGAGAAAATGGAAATAAAGCCACAGGTGACCACCGGCGCATGGACTTTCACTCTTCCCGAGGGAATTTGAAGACAAGGCTATGTGTACACACATTCTATATTAGGATCTTTCCGTCTTGGAAGATAAGCCAGCTAACTACAAGTTGATGTCTGAGTTGGTTTGACTGGCAGGCCAATGCCTGGCAAAAGAGGTTTTGCAAATATTGCAGTTTTTTTTGAGGAGTAGAAAGGAATAGAGAGGTCTGCTTCGGCCTTAATGCCTGCTGCTGATGCTGCTGACTTTATGCAAAAACATGCATAAGTTGTAAAAGTCGGTAAACAGATCAACAGTGACTTGTTGCTGTTACTGTCAGAGCCAAACCTCTCTGCTGCGGCATTGCATGACTGCTGTTCAGCACCTCTTCATCTGGACAGCTCCAACCTCCATTGCCTCTGAGCCTGGATGGATTGCACTTACAGATTATTAATATCTCCATTTAAAATTCTTATTTTCTGCTTTTAGCATTCTTAGAGCAATGGTTTGGACTATGTTTCTTAAAATGCATGTTTATGTCAGTGTTTTTTTTCCTTTAAGCGGAATATCAACCACTGTCAAGGTACTCCTTCACTCCACAGTGAGGGTTATTGACATGAATGTAGGCTAACATATTTATGGCTTTGACCATAAAGCTGTCCATCTTTGATCAAATTTAGTGTTTGTTTAACTTCTTATCATTTGGCCGTCAGTGTTTTTTGTCATTGGTCTTTGTGTTGTGTTACAATTGTTTGGATTATTACAATTGTGAAAGATATATCATAAATGGGAAATAAATATATTTGTATTACTGTACTTCTTTGTATTTTTATAGCTAACTGTATATTTTACATTTATCACATTTGAGCGTCATTTATCAAGGTGAAATGTATTCTAAATCATTAATAATGTCTTGGTTATCGAGGGCTATTGTTTAGTAACATAATATTTTAAATGTTACAATTTGATATCAGAAACATTTTCGCACTTCATCCCATTGTTGGTATGATAAGAGTTATTTCATTGAACTGCTGATCTAGATTTAAAAAGGACCAGTATGTAGTACACTAATTGTGGTACGGCTTTTCAACAAAAAATATTTTACAATATGTACAGAAGTATGTTTAATCAAGCTAGAAATGACTAGCAAATCATATAAACATTGCTTTTGAGTAATCAGGTAGCACACATTGCTGCGAGTTTCTGTGGACTTTACCTTGGACTTTACCATGAAGGGTTTTGACTCCTGGTATCTTTTTGCTGGAGATACTGTATGCTGAAATGTTCACTTTAGCAAAAAAAAAAAAAAAAAAAAAAAAAAAAAAGGAATAAAAAAAGAACAATGTTGAAAGTTTGGTGAAACTTTCACCAACAGGGTACTGCAAAAAAGTAATTTAACTCGCCTTAAGTTATATTAACTGTTGAAGTAAAGATTTTGTATATACACAGTTTCTACAATACTTTAAATTAATATTGATGTTGTTATTTTTATGAAAAGTTTATGAACAAAATAAACATTTTCTGGAAGCAGCAAGTTTCTTGTGCATGCTTTAGAATGATCAAAATGACTATTTTCCCTTTTTTCATTTCGCCCAATCTGTTCCATACAACACTGAGACCCCCCATCAGAGCATTCAGATGAGTGTATCTCTTCCCAAAATACACATTACTGTATAACAGTCCACGTGTGGCACCACACTGCAGCCCTAACATTAGACATCACAGCTTTGACCCGTGACTCACAAGGCTTTTGACTCAAACACATTAAAGTGAATACCCTATTACTCAGTGCCGCGATTCTAAATCCCCTCGCCTTCAAAGATCACTTTTCTCATGTTCTAAATGTGGAGATGAATGCCGTGGTCGCTGTGGTAATCTCTACAGGAAACTTGTTAAACAGGAAATTTTCTTGCCATGTCAATGAGATGATCTGATGCTCTCAGTTCATTCATCCCTTTGTTCATTCACTCATCCATTTTTGCAATAAAAGGATATTAATTTCCACTCAATTGCTGAACACGATTATGGTCTATTATCATGAATTTTTTCTCTCTCAAAAGATGGTGGTACTGAAGTCTCCTCTTGTCAAAACTGCCTGTGCATTCTTCTAAATGCAGTTAAAGGTCTTTGTGCCCTCAAACCTCTCCACTTGAATTAAAACAGTGGTACAAACCATTGATTTTCTCTGTGATAGTGAGGGCATTTTTTTAAATCAACAAATTTTGGTAACACTTTCTATGAAGCCCATGTCTGTAATGTGTTATAATCTGTTTATAGCACTGTGGAATTATAGTTATAAGCACTCCTAAATAATCATAATTCTTTATAACAATCACAAGACATCATAAAGCATTTTACCTTATAATTTCTGGTAACTCACTGGCATTGTTTTTGCAAGCACGTCTGTAATGCATTATAAACCTGACAATAATGCATTATAGCGTTAGGATATAAGAAACTCCCTACCCTAACACTAAAAAGATTATACTGTATCACAACTATAACTTGGATTCCAAAAAAGTTGGGTCCCTTTGTAAAATGTAAATTAAAACAATGCCTCAAAACCAGACTTTAGGGTATATATTTACCCGTTTGAAAAAAAAAATGTCTTTGTACCGTTTTCAGTTGTATATATATTAGAAAAATATTTTACTGTATCTATATCGTAGACAACGTCCCAACTTTTCCTGAATCAGGGTTGTATGAGAATAATAATCCACTATGATTCTTGCAAAAAATATAATATTGACCTTATGTGTCATTATGCAATGCATTTTAATGTTATGCTTATTGCTATGAAGCATTATGCTTATACGTTCTATAATAAGATTATAATGCATTATAAGTGTGTTTAAAGTGCATTATAGACATTGGCTGCATAGAAAGTGTTACCCAAAATTAGTTTGTTAACAGACTCAGGTTTTTGGGGGAGAGGGCGGGTGCGTCTATACTTAAAACGGTATTTCAAGATGCTTTGTGCATCTTTGCAGGATGCCATGATCTTACAATCTGTCATTGCAGACCATGCAGGCATGTTTAACCAGGGACTCCGCTGTGGTACGTAGGACATGCATGTGCCTGTGACGCAGTCGGCTGGCAGAACACTACTCTGCTTGCCCACGGCAGTGCGTAAGTGCCTGCGTTGTCTGTAGCTGACAAACATACTGTACCAGTGTGAAAATGCAAGCTGCCACATGGAGCACTGTGAATAGTATGTACCCATCCTCTCCTGTCCATCACTCATCATCACTTACAATAGCACACAGCCCAACCAGCATCAGCACGCACTCCCTTATCCATGTTGTTTTAGTGGCAAACATTGTCCGGTGATGGATAGTTGAGGCTTTGAATTGCAGCAATGTGCAGTCACAGTGACCATTATCCAGACACTTGAAGACTGAAGAGTTATTGAACTCTGGCCAGTGATGGAATTTCTGCATTTGTGCATTTGGAAGCTCAAATTCACATTTGCATACTGTAAATGGTCCTTGATATATCTACAGCATGTGCATGCGCTTTCAGCTGCGTTGTCTTTATCGAATACGTTTACCATGTCATAAACCTGAATGCTCTGATACAGACTAAAGACATAAATCAGTTCTTTTCCACTGACTGACATTTATGTTTTTTTTTACTCCTGTAGATATGCGTAATTGCTCAAGCCATTAAGTAATTGTGCAGTGAGGGCACATGACCACCACTGAGAAGCATGATTTCCTCAGAACACGGACCTCTGCTGTGAATGGTAGCACATCAAGTCCATTAAATCCTTGCCAGGATATTACTAATGCAAACATGTTAACATTAGGACTGTTGCACTGGTTTATCCAAGGTTAGTGTCTGTCTGTGTGTGACTGACATATTCCATATGCAAGCAGGGAGAAAAACACGAACAGATGTGATTTCACTTCTTCATTGTCTCATCCAATTAATCGCTTAATGTAGGATTGCTTCTGGATAAGTCAATGGGACTATTTATCTGCTGTACCAAATGAGTACTTTGGCTCAGGATTAAATAGAAAAATCCTTAAAAATGACAGTAAAGGATTAGATAGGCCCAAATTCTGAGGATAAGTGTCATCACAGAATGATATGTACTAACATGTTCATTACTTGTAAGCTTTCTCTTTCCTCTGATTGGCACACGAAGGTTTGTTTTTTCTACGTAATCTATTTTTTAATTTTTTGCATCATACACAAGCAAATGAATGACCTCCAGCAGATCTATATCCCTGTATTGCATGCTGTTGCCATATGGCAGCAGATAATTTACCTTAATTTTTCTAAAGGGATGTTATTTAAAATCCATGTTTTACTGTTTAGTTGTGATTTGTATGACAAGTAATTGATACACGAAATCCTGTTTGCAGAATGTCATGATAAAAGGGCTCCCAAAGTTGACAACTGTTCTACATTTAGGCAAAATTTCTTGTTGATGTGATACATTCTGTTTAAAATGGTCAAATTAATTTATTGCGAAATGGCAGCTAGATGCGATTATGGACTAGTATTATTATGAGACTAGGTGACTAGTATTTTTTTTCTGGATTATAAAATTCCCCATCTGGAAATCAGAAGGAATTGTTATATCCCACCCAAATGATATGTTATATGTCTAGTCAAAAAGCCAAGTGGCTTCCTGCTTCTGTATTGATAACCAGATGAAATTGGATTAGAATGGACCACGTAATATACATAAAAAATTTTAACAGGTTAAAAAACATTGCGATGAGGAGTATTATTCAATTAAATTAAATATAAAAAAACAAGTCTGCATTGTTGCCATATGGGAACAATTTGCCTACTGCTACTTTAAAGTATTTTCATTCAAGCAATTTTATCTAATAAAAACCCCATGAAACATTTGTCATATATATATATATATATAAAGATATAGTTCATGCAATAGAGAGATCTTATATAGGCTGATAACTGCAGCACATCCTCCACAATGTCAAGCTCATCCATGTGTGCTGCCATTAAATATCTGAAGTCTATCTTAAGAGGGACAAGTACAGCCCCAGTCGTCTCTGAAGAGCACAGCATCCCTTTTATCCATGCTTGAACTCCAAACAATTCTCCCTCTACAACAATAATCCAATAATGACTTTCAGAATGTATAAAAATGGATTTATTTGCTTATATGAAGGATTGGAGGCAGTCTTAGTGGTTCAAGCTTCAGGTATCAGGTCACCTCAAGTACCTATTAATAATCACAGTCCTACTTGAGACGGTCTATATGGCCACGCGGTCTCATTCGCTCGTGGATTGATCTATTGTGGGGTAATCACCACATAATTTTATGCGCACCTTTAAAATGTACACCAGGGCACGTCATGGTCCTTGGGGTGGGCTCAGTAATCAAGGTGCATAATCGCATGGAGGTAATGGCAATCAGGCTTAGCAGATTAATTCCTCGGATCATACATCAGCCCGTTGGTCCTGTATCTGATCATGAAGAAGGGTGTAGGTGGTCTGGAGAGTGCAGGTGATTAAAAAGAAGAGAACCATTGCAGCGAGAAGGAGCTCGTTATGCAAACATTTTAAAGTGCCTAATTCTTTCCATTGTTCTGGCTCCCAAATTCTTCATTTGTATTACTGATCAGGCGAAAGACTGAGGAGAGAACTTTTTCTTTGTTCCTTCATGAACTACATGTCAGCTCCAGGGTCAAGGAGTCCAGTCTACTACTTTTGTCCTGGGCACGACATCTCTATGGTAACTACCTCAAGGGACTTGCAGTGTCTGCTGCATCTAAAGTGAATGGAAAGTGGTGAACATACCCCAGCTAGCTGAATGACTTCATAGCAATTCTGTTACTCTGGAAAATTTACAGCTGCCCTTGGAACATTCCAGGTTTAGACCCTGACAATACTGCAGCAGCACTGTGGTAAAGCTATGTGTATACTGAGACAGTCTCCAGTAATCTGGACATTTCACTTCATAAAAACAGCTTTATAACATTAAAAAAAAGGTGCTGTAATCAGTAATTTTATATGATATGTTGCAAATCAATGTCTACGGGTAATGTGACATGAGACGCTTGTAGTGATTGCGGCGAGCAATTTTAGTGAAATAGGGTGAAATTTGAGTTGAGCGTGGAGTGATATTGAGCGGAGCAGTCTGAAACAGCTTTGAGCAGGGGAGCTGAGTGAACGTACAACTCCTTGATCAAGAGAGACAGAAATTCTCCCTGCTCCACTCTGTTCACATGCTTAGATATTTACCTCAAGAGCTGGTGGAGACCAAAAACAGAGCTAAAAGAAGCTATTGGACTATAAATATTGGATTTACATCCATCAGGTAGCCAGAAAAACTATTTGCTAACAATTTCGCCAATATCAACCTTGAAAGGTTATAATATGTGTTCACAGTTTGCTTTTCGGCACTGTAAAAATAAGTCTGTTTTTGAGAATTTTTATTTTATTTTTCAACAAAGACAATCTGCTTATGTTCTTGTAACAACATAAACCTGATTAGCTTTTCTTCCCATACCTAATGAATTAATATTTTTTATTCAAGTGTCAAAGGTGCCCAGCCCACACTGGCTTATAAGACACTAGACTGTGGGTAATCGGAATGATAACATCTGCAGCCAGACCATTCTCCAGCACTGACACAGCACTGTGGAGATAGGGCTGGCTATGTGGAAAACAAAGAGAAAGCAAGTCAACACATGACACTGTATATGTGTCAAAACACATTACTGGGTATGTCAGATGAATCTAACAACTTAAACATATCACATTCTGATATGTTGAGAGTAAATATACTGTACGTTATCTACATTTATATGTCGAATCAAAGAGACTGGGATGTCTGACAGACATTTTCATCTCAAAGATTATGATAAAAAGAACAGTAGAATATAAAATGCATCTTTAACTCATCTAGATCACACAGGTGTCACTTTCCGTCCTCCTCTGGGACTGAATGGAAGCATCCAGCTTTCACAGCCAAAGGCATAATGCCAGATCTACCTGAGCAGAAATAGACCTCTGAGCTCTGACATATTGCTCAGGATGATAAGTGTGCTTAATCGCATAAGAAGTCCGCATTCTAGGTTTGCTTAGTAGTTCTTCTGACCATTTGAAAAAAATAATTTTCAAATAGCAGAGACTCAAAATGCTACAACTTATTTTACTGTGGCTCAGGATAGTTAGACGACTGTGAACAGCGGCTTGTAGTGACAACAGGATGAAATGTTAACCATTAACATGATCAGCTGGTGGCAGAGTACTACAGCTTCCTCTAGCAGTGAATGATCAGTCAAATCAGTCATTATATATGTCAGAGGCGATGTGTAGTATCCCACCTACACAGTCTTCACTTAGATGTTTAATCAGTTAAACGTGTTAACAATGAAATGACCAGCACAGATATATATATGTCTGTGGAGAAAGCTTCAGGTGCATACATATATTCAACTACCATGAGAGGAGCACAGCTGGATGCATCCTGGATTGACAGTAATGACTCTGAAGGAAGTTTGTGCATGTGGGGTAAAGAACTATTACTTGTTGCAAATATGTAGAAAACAGCTGTCACATTAGCATGCATCCATCTTGCGAAGTCTCTAAAAAAATGTGTAAAATCTACTCATCTATATAACAACACCATATACACACAACCTGTTAACCCCTCTTCCCAGAAAATAAATTACTGTATGACCATGTGTCCAGTAGAGCTGTGAGTGATTACTTTAGTGCTTTGACATTTGCAACAGCAGTAATGAGGCATGTCTGTGACAGCTGTGTCACTAGCAGCAGCCTATGTCTCGGCTGTTCAGTTCAACGCTGGGAAGGAGGCATACTGTGGCCAAACACTGGCACTCTCTCTAGATAATGATGGCTCACCCATAGAGAAGCAGAGAAGATGTGTCGAAGTCTGAGGAAACTGTGCGCATGTGTGTTTTCACTGAGAGAAAGAAGTGAGGCCGATTGAGAGTGTATGTGAAGTGTATTAGTATGTGTGTGTGTGTGCATGTCTGTCATTGCCAAGATGGAATCAGAGACTGTGAGAGGAGGCTGGGCTGGGACATAAAGACTAGTAGTATAAAAATGAGTGGGCTGAACATGCTCAGCTCATACAGTGCACCCTCCCGTCAAGCAGGGCGACGATTTGCATGTGCACACCAGCCTCGACGCCAACTACAGTATGTATTCTGCATCTAAATTAACCATCAAAATCAAGCACCGCTCTTTGGAGCTCCATGAAATGTATGCAAAATGTAGCTACTTCAGCGTTAGCGGCTTGCTTACTCTGCCGCAACAGTTGTTTTAATGCCCACTGAATTCTGATAGTTTGTGAATTGGAGCCATTAGTAAAGAATAACAGAGAACACAGAGCCTCATTATTTTCTTGTCAGGTTCACGAGTGACTTAAATCATACAGATGGAAACAGACATTGGTTGTTTATAAGGTTTGAAATCTTTTGTGCTATTTTGTTTTATTCTATTCAGTTATTCTATTATTGTATTCGGTTCTATTCTCTTGTGTTCTGTTTGTCTATGTTGTATTATTTTCTATAATTTTTCTTTCTGTTCTATTCTGTTGTGTGCTGTTCATTTTTTTTTTAAATTTAATGTTCCTTCCTATTATGTTCTGTTCTGTTCTGTCCTCTTCCTATCTCATTATATTCAGTTCTGTTCTATTCTATTTTATTCTCAGTTATTTTATTCTATTCTATTTTTTGTTACAGTATTTCCCAATATTTTCTATTATATTCTGTTCTGTTCTGTTCCTGCCTCATTCTATTCTGTTCTATTCCATCTCGTTTTATTCTGTTCTGTTCTGTTCTGTTCTGTTCTGTTCTATTCTGTTCTATTCTATTCTATTCTATTATATTATATTCTATATCTTTCTATTCTATTATTTTATGTGATGTTGTGTTCTTGTCTATTCTGTTCTGTCATATTCCTGTCTCGTTCTATTCGGTTTTATTATTTTCTATTCTATTTTATTCTATATTCTTATTTTCTATTCTATTATTTTATCTTATAGTCTATTCTGTTCTGTTCCTGCCCTGTGTTGTTCTATGCTATACTGTCCTGTGATCCTCCTGCCATGTTCTATAATATTCTATTATTTGAGTTTGACTCAACTAAATTTAGCAGTAGATGTATAAAGGTTATAAGATGTACGAAGTATAAAGTATTAAGGGAAGTCTATCACATGACCTACAGGATGACATGTCTATTTATTTATTCTTTATTCAGCAGCTGTGGCTTTACTTATACAATCATGTCATATAGAGTTGGAAATTTCCAGTCACAACAAGTTACAACAGCTTCCATCAGTGGGTGGAAAGGTCAAATCGTTTACTTAAGTAGAAGAACCAATTCCAAAATGCATAAAATTACACCACACATTAAATACAGTTAATGTGTAGCAAGTGATTCATTTTTTTTATTTTTATTTCAGGCTGTTGGTACCTCAGAGCTCAGATGACTTTGGAAAAATAAACACGGACTTAGAAGGACTCACTTACAGTGAAGACACATTAGGAAGAGATCTCTTAATGACCAAGATCAGGATTGGATGATTGAATGATTACAGAAAGCAAAAGCTGATTTATATATATATATATATATATATATATATACATACATATATATATATATATATATATATATATATACTGTTGTTTTAAGACAGACTGGAAAAATGTGATCCTATTCCGTAAGTTTTAAACATTAGTGTATACATTATGCTGACATTTAGTATAAAGCAACACAAAGTAGCAATACTCAGGTAAGTACAAGTACCTCTGAGTTAGTTCTACGTAACAGTACATTATGGGTAAATGCACTTTTAGTTACTTTACAAAGTGGTTTTTGTGGGGGTCAGTAACAATATCCTGTACGACTGGTGAACACATATTTAAAAAAAAGTACTCTACTTCAGTCAGGCTTACTTGCAGTGATAGGAAGTTACTAAGTACGTTCTGTCAAGTACTGTACTTAAGTACCGCTTTTGAGGTACTAATGCTTTACCTGAGTATTTTCCATTTTCTGCTACTCCATACTTCTATTCTCTAATATGTTTATTTGGCAGCCAGAAATCAAACTGTATACTCAGTAGTTACAATTTCCTGCAAGTCGTCCAGCTAATGCATTTGCAAAAGTGTTTCGCATGCACGCTTAAAATTTTGAATGCAGGAGTTCTACATTGTTGTGTTACTACTCTCACATAAGTATAGGCTCCAGATACAAGTACTTATTCCCCCACTGCCTGATTGTACCTGCTGCTTTACCCCCCTCTGGTTAGCAGCACAGCAAAGCTATGACACAGTCCCCTCCCCTTACTGTTCCCCTCAGTAGTGCATAATGGCCAGCTCTGCTCCCCCAGTGGCTTTTAGCTTGTGATGGACTGTCACTTTCACGGTGGGGGGAGCGCACCAAAAGTGACGTCTCTCCCTGTCTGAGTGTATAGGAGCCATGCTGGGGTCACACAGGGGTGTATACGGTACAGTATGTTTCCCAAGCCTAAAAGCCTTGGCTGTATATCAGACAGAAGCTGTCTCTGATCTCAAACCTGTAGAGAGTTGGAAACCTAAAGAGACGCGTTTTGTCCCCCTCCTGTGAGTCTTGGTTCTTTAAATGGGCGCTTTCATATGTATGAGTCAGATCAGCAGTACACATTTAAAAATCAAAACACTTTCTGCTCTCTGCAGGGCCCAAAGTCTCTTGTCTTGTGCTGTAAGCAATCACCATGTGAATTAAAAATGTGAGTTAGGTTGTATATTTTGTAATTGCTTTTGTAGAGACTATGTTAAGGCCAGTTAAAGCTGGAAATGGAGATACAGAGGGACTTGAAAGTGTGATTTATGCTGTAGAACACAAGACAAGCACATTTAGCACACATACAATCTCACAATGCGCCGATTGTGAAATTTTGGGCTGACACTGATGCATATATCAACATTTTTGTTGTTTATTTTATCATAATTTATTACCCCTTTTGTGCCAACAAAATTAGGAAATCTTTGTTATAAAAAAAACCCTGAACTGTTGTAAAAGACTGACCGCAAATAACAAATTGTGCAAAAAAATCAAGTGCAAAATTGATGCGACACATCAAATAAATAACTGCCACTGCCATCGCTCGATGTCATGGCAATCAACAAGGTGATTATTAGCTGATGCAGATTTTTCGGGCATTCATGCTATAATGGTGTATTCTTGAATTTCACAATCCTCCAATCCAGGCATTACAGCCTAAATGCATACCTTTTTCTCAAGTCATTTAATTTGATTGCCAATAAATTAATCTTGCATCAAGTTTCCTGCAAAGGCAATTCATACAGACATTAATTCTACATTCCGCTTTGAAAAAATTAGCAGCACAAATGCTTAGTGAGGAAGCAGAAGAGAGGGAAAAAAAAGAGAGTCTGCCCTGTTGTTGTTAGTCATCAGTGATCCTGTCACTCAATGCTGTGGCGGCATAGGGTCTGCTTCCTGTTAACAAGATATGTTTACAGCATCAGCATTGGGCTCCCACCGTCTGTGTATTTGTGCATTTATACTCCTTGTCACTCGTCAGGATTGATGCATCAACATGTCCGTTAACTATTAACTAATCAGGAACTGCCATCTTTGGGGAGACAAATAGTGACAGGGCCCCCAGTCCTCCTCAGTACTCAGTGGCTGAGGCAGGCCTTCCTTTGTTATGGAGCCAAAATGGTGCCCAGTGGCAGGATGCTGTGTCTAACCATTAACTAGATTCTTGGCACTCTGGCTTACTACTGAGGTGACAAATCCCAGTGCCCCCCAGAACTCAGGCTGGAGAAATATTAACCCCATCTCAGCTGGGGCTCTTCCTCTATCGTCCTGCGGATAAATGAAGAGATGCTGATCCTTCCATCACCATCAGCTTCTCCATCCTCCTACTCATCCGCTCTCTGTGTTTGTGTCTCTTCTGGCACCACTGACAGTGGCGTCTTGTGAAGGAGGAAGAGATTGATATGATGAGAGGTAGATGTGCTGCTTCCTGCCTCTGGACGAGAAAAAAAGATAATTTATGGACTCATCACTTTGTGCTCGTGAAAACAGTGTTCTTTTTTTCTAGCAAAGAATAACCCTTTAAAGAAATTATCATTATGAACGAATACAGAAGTATGATTGAAGTTGAACAATCACTTAAACAGTCGCAGAGCTGGTACAATCAAGGACTTTAATTTATGTAGCAGATTCTCCTCATTTGCGATCTCCTACAGCACCTGTGCTGTGCACAGTCATTTTTAATGTGACCGTGCTTCTGTTCATATGGCCCATTCACTCTGCCCTTGAATACTGTGGGTCTCCCTGTGTTTAACACCTCTGAAATATTTCCTCCCTCCTTCCACGAGAAGTTAAAAGGGTGACAGATTTAGCTGTTGCCTCCATCATTAAATCCTGTACCCCTTCATAAAGTCAGCAGACCTCCACGGTGTCTCGGTCCCGCGCCGTAATGGCCGCTCATGGTCCAAATGGACTGAAGAGCTTTCATGCGTCCTGAGCAGTCTACTCCTCTCATTACAGCCCATAGTGGTCGCACATCAAACAGCCTCATTATTTTACATCGAGGAAGGAAGTGCAAATGTGTGACGAGTTGAAGCTACAAAGTGACTACCAGTTCAAATAAAATCTGCACTTTGTGGTTATGCTATGCAAGCAGAGATTGAAATGTTTCTCCAGACTGGTGACATGGGGATTTAAGTCACTTGTATCACTCTTATTTATATAGAATTTGGTGGAAATTATGTGAAATCACCTCTAATATTTTAGCTTCTCCAGCAATAAAACTGCAGAAATCTGCTTTTTGCATGCTGAGCAATCATAGTATATTAAACCCTGTATATTGTGATTATAAGGAATTAACATTCAGCATCAGCACCTCTGAATATCCTCGATCATAAATGGCTCCTCACAATCTGATCATTAAAGTGCAGCAAAAATGTTTTGATATCCCCGAGACCATCATATCAGCTCTCAGCTGAATTATGCCTATTTATAGTTTTAAAGCATTTTACATCATTTACATAAAAAGCCTCTATTACAAGACTAATTTAATATTAGCTGACAACAATTTGACAAGACAAGATCAAAGGTTAAGCTAACACACAATGGCTGTTAACTCTATTAACATGGAAATGAATGCAACAACTCAATAGCCTGTTGTCATACCTACAGTGAACAGCCTAAATAAGTTGCAGTGAAAAATCACAAGGGCCGTACTTGATAAGACATACTCGTGTTACTATGGCAACATCCATGGCTCAAGCAAAGAATGCAGAGATCTGGATAATCGTTGTCATTGTGATACATGGGGTTTTGCTATAAGGCCTGTGTATTACTATATTGGGACATTAATGCGTCTGCAGTCAGCAAGATCAGTTTCCATTCAGAAATCTTTTCAACAATGGCTATACATACACTGGGCTGCCTGCAACACAAAAGCCTCTGTCCATCATTGTAGCTGCATTTACACTGCTTCCTGTATAGCTATAAGTTGTACATCACAATAAGTGAATAATATTGTGGCAGTTTACACAAGTGAACAGTCATTTTTAAATGTTTCCTGTTGCATGTGCAGCATTTGTTTGGTCTCCTGCAGAAATTATTTTAGTCACTTGAATGTAAGGTGATCAAAATGCATGGAGAATTGCAGTTATTTTGATATGCATTATTATATAGAGCATTTTTGCAGCAGTGTCAGCATGCAAAGAGGGATCACTGTGCAAATAAATCACATTTTAAACTTTTTTAATATGCTCATGTCTTGTTGTGTATTGCATTATAATTTGACAAATAAATTCAAACATTCAGCCAATAAAAGAAAAAAAACATTTATTTCCAGTTTTTATATTTTAGTGAAAATGAAAGCTTGCACTGTCTGCAACACTTGATAAGGTGTTAAAACGTGTTGGCTTTTCAAAATGAAGTCACTATAATAAAGGCTTTTTAATTATTTCTCTCCTAATTTGATAATTTATTTAAGTGCCGTCCTGCTTGCACAATTTAACAACCGTTGGATCAATCCACACTATTTAAAATGTTAATACATACATTTGTATGATATAAGAATATAATTCCTCATTAGCTGCAGTTGTAGATGTAACATTTCTGCAGAATACGGATAAATCTGTTAAGCGTTATCTAATATTCATAGCAGTGCTGTTTGCTGTTACTTGGCTATTTCTTGTGGTGCTTTCCAAATGTTTTTAATGTATTTATTTGGCCTCTAAATCCAGAGTTTCCGCGCACAATCGTTTTCATAGCTGGACTGCTCGATGGTGAACTGTACACTTACAGTTGAGTTGCATTGTTGTGCAGTGAGTGTGAAAATGATTTCCAAGCTGTTAGCCTGCAGTTTCATCACATTTTAGACCTTTAATGAGTATAATTGGCACTTGAGGTGATATATTGATACTGGCTGAACTCCCACAGGCTTGTATGTTGTTCTATTGTGTTACTCTGAGTGTTAACAGACGGCAAAAGCCCATTTGACTTCACTGATGTTGCAAGAATTCCTCATCCTTTGAGGACGCCAGACTGGCTGTCTTGTCGCATTGAGTGAGGTCTCTGATCAGTGAGTATATTGCTTTGTGATATTTCTCTTCAATGTTTACAGCAGACTTGATTGCAAACAGGTCCCACATACATATAACACTGTGCAGCTTATCATTCCTGAACATCTGTATGTCTGATTTTAGAAATAAGAAAAAAAGATAATCATCCACCAAGACACAATATCTGCACAAACAATTGAAGACATGTCCAATATTTTATTTAATCTTTTTCTGATGATTAAAAAGTACTGTGATATTTCTCTCACTAACTGTTATAATTTGTATCAGTGAATCCTTGCATATTACTGGTGCCCCCTGCTGTTCAAAGCTTTAACTGATTTTTCTTTTCTTTTTTTTGTTGACATAATGTTGCTCTAATGCAGCCATGGCTTATTGATGTGTTTATGGGTGGATAATTAAGTCAACATGACCTATTGAATTATATTGATGTAAAGGTCAGATAGACAGCCCCATTTATTTTGAGAATATTATAATAACTACTTTAACAGGGTAAATATTGTCCCAAAACTTTAAAAAGAATTTAACCTGTGATCACCACAGTTGCTTTTCATGTTTGTCCCATTTATTAATTTGACATCATTTAAAATAATTATGTTAAATAACTTTAATGTAGTAATAATAATGATAATAATAATAATAATCCTAATAATCATAAGACACATCGCCTGTATCCTTTCAGTCTTCTTCACCCTTTTTAAAAAAACAAAACAATCCTTCGCAGCCAAAATAAAATAAACTCTGGGCAAAACGTTTTCATTGTACAAAAATGTCAGACATGTGTTGTGGTTGCTAAGCAAACAGTGACTAATAATATCTACATGGAAGAGGTTTGCATTAGTGCAGCAAGCCAAAGCACAGCATGTCTCAGTCTCTACCAATCTAAAAACAATGAAGGTTCACCACACTGTAATTACCAAACAATGAGTTTGTCAGTCACTTCTCATAAATATGAATAAGGAGGGATGGATAAAGGTGTTCGGTCTAAATTTGCCACGGTTTTTGACGTGAGAACGAGAAAACGGCCTAGCATCATATTCATCCTATCAAAATCTCCTGAGGGAGAGAGTTTTTAAGCTTTTGTGTGTCAGTCTTTCCCTGTCATGACTGGATGAGAGCGGCATGTAGAGGGCGTAGAGGGGTAGAGATTGATGTAACAGGTTTTGGTTTTTTTTTTTATTACTTTTTTTAATTATGAAAGGGGTTATATTTCTTTTTTAGAAACAGCCTGAAGGTGTCAGCTGTTAACTGTAAAGTGCAGGGAAATCTCAAGGATATAGCAAACATTATGGCTATACAGAACAGAAAGATACGCCTGGGATCATGCTATCGTCTAGTTGATTTAAATATTAATGGCATATATGAAAAGCACCACTTACACTGCTGCATATTCGTCACTTAGCATCTATGGAGGGTGCTCTTAATGCCACCAAAGCACGCTTGATCACAACCAGTGTTCTACATTTACATTTCAAATTAACAATATTAAAGGTTAATTTGTCGTCAGAAAATCATCAATTAGTCTTTATTTAGTCATGGAATCAGTCTCCACCTCGTTAGATTGTGTGTCTGGCTCCTTGCTGTTTAATGTATATATATGATGATTGTAGAGCAGCTTAGAGACAGTGGTAGGCCCAACATAAGGTAGAATAAATCCCCTCTGGCTGCTTAAAAAATTACTAAAACGCACAGCTGAATGGGTTCATGCTGTTATCAGATATTGGTTTGATAACAGCAGGTGTACTCAAAAAACAAAACACTGTTTAACAAGCCTTGCATGCTTAATCATTGATGAATTAAATTATATTAAAATTATTATTATTATTATGTGCAGTATTAACCTTGCATGTTGCGAAGGTCTGCACTCTCTGACTACCATTCTACCATTGATAGAATCAGTGCAGTTTAACTAGATTTGCTGTCTTTCTAACACAGACTTGTTTCTCCATGTTGTTGATGGGGTTTAATTCGGGCTGTTCTAAAACCTTATTATAGACTGATTTAGCCTTTCTTTCAAGACATTTAATGTGCATTTGAGTTCACTGGCCTGTTGGAAAATCCAGCTGCATCAAAGTCCCAACCTTCTGGCTGATGATTTCTGGTTTTCCTGAAAAAGAATTTGGAGGTAATTACCCTTTTACATTATATAAAACACTGCCACCATCATGCTTGTCAGTAGATGTGCTGTTCTTGGCATCAATGGCCTCACCTTGTCTTCCCCAGGCTTTTGGTGGTTTTTGATTGACTCTTGACCATCCAGAATGACGTTCTCTCTGGTGGTGAAAGATTGTGTTTTCAGGTTCTTTCTGATCAAGGCTATGAATAGAGCTGAGCGATATATCGATTTATATAAAAAATATATTGATATTTTAAAAAAAATGTGATATGAAATTAGACCATATCACATATAACAATATAGTTCAAATTTGCACTGTGATCTTTGCTCCAGGCAAGCTGTGGCTTTTAGTTAAGATATTTTTTTATCTAAATGTGCTCTTTATGGAGCTTTGATTTTTTTTTAAAAGGTACTCCTGTTGTTGTACAGTATTTTTGCTCACTTAAATAAACGGTTTCAATAAAACTACTTGTGACATGTCATATTTAGCTTTGACTTTGACTGAACATTTGGTCTCACTTTGCAATAAAAATATCGGAATATATATCATATATCGATATTCAGCCTAAATATATATTGGGATATGACTTTATACACACAGTTGTTTGCACAGTAGGCTGTTCGAAATGAACAGTGACTTCCCTGACTTGTGCAAGTCAATTATCAGCTTCTTTAGATCTGTGCTGAGCTCCTTAGTCTTTAACATCAAAGTTTTTGTGGCTGAGTCTAATGAGTGTATCAGATGAACCCTATTTATATGGTCTCAGAGAAGTCACTAGCTGTAGTCAATTAATCACTTGCAAGAAGTTAAATGGCCATGCCACTATGGATGGATTATTGCCCAAGAGCCCAACGTGTCATGGACAAAAAAATCTACAAAGAGAGGAAAAAAACTACAAAGAGACACAAAATAATCACACACATAAATACTGCAAAGAGACACAAAACCCAAAAAGATGCATAAAACAACATAGAGACTCAAAAAAGCAACAACCACAAAAGAGATACCTTACTTCTATGTAAGAGAGCTGTTTTGCATGTCTGTCTCAGAATCTGCCCATGCATGCCACAAGCAAATCTGATTAACACAACTTTCTACAGTACATCACTAAAATTCATATTTCAAGTTGCTGCAGTGAATGTTTGACCCAGTGGATTTGGTCATGTTATCAGATGACGCATTATAAATTCATTAATTAATAAAAAGCTTATGAATGTCTTTTGAAAAAAGGAAATATGAGGAAAAATGATGGAAACTTAAGGCTGCCATGACATTACAAGCTGTATATAAACTTTTGCCCACAACTGTATATTACTGAAGATTTTCAAAATGTCAAAGTTTTAGTTCTACAGGAACAACAAAACAACATCAGATTTGTGTGTGTGTGTGTGTGTGTGTGTGTGTGTGTTTCCTGTGCATACACGTTGACATTTAAAAAGAATAATTTTAGAGCAAAACATTCCCATTCTATAACGTTGGCCTGCTGCTCACCACAATACTTTAGTACAGTGTTTACCACAGTGAGAAAAGCTTTAAAATGAATGCTCGCTGGCCATAGAGAACACTCTGTATCTTTGATCCTCCTGAGAGTTTTACAGAGGAAATTAGTGAGGAAAATGTTGACATTTGGCATGAATAATTTGTCAGGTGCAGGAGTGTGATGAATTATGGACCATTTGACACCTTAATGTTCTGTGTACTGAAGACAAAAGGGGTTAGACTTCTTAATTGCAATTTCAAAATTAAGGCAAGATTTATACGTTTCAGACATCAATGTGGAACAAGGAGGAAAAAGTCTTAATTTATTGAACGAATTCTAGCAGCTCATTGGGATCCTGATGTTAAACTGTCCAACTATGAAAAATAGGCTTGCTGTCTGTTGCTACAGGTGACTTGTATTTCATTGTATTTATTTTAGAATTTATGTTAAAAACTGAAATTCTGTCACACAATAGTTATTTTTTACTCATTCTAGTTCATGACATGACTGATGGTAGCTTTGAATTTGTTCTGTATGATGTTTTTGTGTCTCCGACAGCAAAATTGATGTCAGTTTATATTCTGAAACAAAAAAAATGCTTTCTAACAAACAGTTGTGTGTTTAAACGTCAGTGCTAAATAAACCTAAATAAATCAGATTTCTCTCAATAGATGGAGAGTTGCAAGGTAAAATTAATGATATATATGCACTCCATACTATTTCAATGCATCACATGTAACGAGAACATTATGTAGACAGTGTGGGAAGTGTTAACTAATGTATTTCAGTTGTTAAATTCTGGTTTGTCCAGTCACAGTATTTTAAAATCTGCATATGCATCTTTACATACTGCATATGTACTTCCTGCCTTTGACCAGTAAGTGGTGCTTGAGCTCCTAAATGGGATTTCTGGCAGTCCTGCAACTCTCTGCAATCTCTCTCTCTCTCTCTCTCTCTCTCTCTCTCTCTCTCTCTCTCTCTCTTTCTCTTTCTCTCTCTCTCGCTCTCTCTCTCAGTGTCTCTCTCTCTCTCTCTCTCTCTCAGTCTCTCTCTCTCTCTCTCTCCCTCTCTCTTTAATAGAATAAAATCAAACCTTACACTGTGCGTTCACTCTCTTGTGAGAGCTAAAAATGTTACCATTTAAAGAGGAATATTTAGTGTCCTTCACCCTGATGTAACATAATTTTAGACATCATAAAAATAACTAACAGCAGTTGAGGCACAAGGGCTTCCTTCATTTCAACACACTCTTTTAGAAAGCTATTATTAGAGAGTGTTTTTACACTCCTGCCCCGATTTGCTCCTTAAATAGATATGATCCAAGTGGACCAATTAACATCACATGTAATTTTGTGTTTGATAACAGTAAGAGAGTAAAAGAGACTCATTACATGAGCTTAGCTGTAGCTTGTTGTTTCATCATATGAGTATGTACTTGGCTGGTTCACACCAATGACCCCACCACCTCTCCTACATAGGAGCAAAGACAAACAGACTTTATAGGTGTTTAGCATCTTTTCGTTGTTGTTTTGTGACTCTAACTGTTTTTTTGTGTGTCTTTGTAGTCAATTTGTATTACTTGTGGTTGTTTTGCTCCTTTTTATTATCACTGTAAGTTTTGTCTTTATAGTTGTTTTAGTCTTTGTGTAGCCTTCCTGTGTCTGTTTGTAGTCTTTGTACATTACTTTTAAGTGTCCATGTCTTCACTATGTTTTTTGTAATCATGTTGTGTCATTGTGAATCTCTTTGTGGGTTTTTTTTAACACCTCTTATTAGTTATTTTGGTATTTGTTTAGTCTTTTTGTGTCTGTAGTTGTTTTATGTTTCTGCTTTGTCATTTTTAGTCTCTTTTTGGTTGCTCCGTGTCTCTTTTAGTGACATTTTGTTGGTGAAAGCCAGGTGGGCTCCTGACACTTTGGGCCCCTGGGCCAGTGCCCTGTAGACCTCTTCAGTAATCCATCCATACCTGTAGGAAAACTACCCATCCTGCATTAAGGTTTTGTTTACTGGGAGGTTGGTGACTATATGCCAATCCTCCATGTAGCGTCACTTTACTGACACCAAGACTTGGAAGAGGAGAAAAATCCAAAGATTAAATTTGCATCATATGGCAACATAAGAATTCAATTTTAAGAGATATGTGTTATAAAGTGGATGACAAAAACAAATGAAAGTTGCTGTAAATACACATCTATTTTTAATCACTGGTACAGAAAATATCCCCAGGCGGTGGTGCATGGGACCAAAACATCAGCTGAAGAATGAAGGATTGGGAGAAGATTTGTAGTCGTGTAATCTTGTTTCTATTTTCTTCTCTTTTCTGTCACCACAAAGCAACTTAATGTATGATTAGTTACAAGAGTTATGACTCCCACACTAGCACGCTACACACACAGTGTTCTCTTGATTTCAAGGAAACACATAGAGAAACAAGTGTTGTGTTGGTCTTATGACCACAACTAGTAAATATTGATAGAGAAGTGACTATAAAATTGATCTACAAGAAAAGTTATTATTCTGTTGTAGATGCTGGCCCTCTAGTGGCCATAGTAAATATGAAGGAGGCCAAGGTGTCAGTGAGAAGACTCTATCTGGAATTTTGCAGGCTACATGACAAACTTTATTGTGTATTCAAAAGTCTAACTTAACATATTTTATCGCATGGCATTCCCCCTGACATAATGTTTGGTCCTTTTCCCTGAACCTAGTAGCTTTAGCTAACGAAACTGCAACCGTTTCGAAGGCGTCATGTACGTAATAGGTGTGTCCTGTAGTACTGTGTACCTGCAGGTAGAACAACTTGAGCATAAAAGCAAAGAGGGAATTGAGGATAAAGAGTATAAAGAACAACAAAGTCCATTTAAGAAGGATGGGAAGGGATGGTGGACGGGTCAAACAAACACAGGACCTTCATCCAGGAGAACCAGTTTTTGTCTCCCTTGTGAAACAAATAGTCATTTTTAGCACTTGAATTGAGATAATGTAACATCCAGGTGTCCCACTTTATGTCACCAATTAACTACCTCACTTCTTCATTAGTTGAACTTTTGCCCTGCCATGTACTTTTCCCCCTTACCTTAAGGAAGCAGTTTTGTTGCTTAAACCTAAACTGTTGCACAGTGTAAACCACACAAAACTGTGACCATTGCAGGATTTTTTTCAACTTTTATTAAACATTTTCAAATAACAAACAGCTATTATCATTGTTAAACATATCCAACAATGACTCCAAGCATATTTAAATAAAGAGGGGAACCCCCCCCCCCACAAAATAAATAAGATAAAATACCAACAAATAACAACAAAAAGTAAATAATAATAAAGTAATACAATAAAATATGTGAAATAAAATGTACAAAAATAAATCAAATTAAGCTTAAGTGATTTTAATCAATATCTAATGCAGTTAGATAGTTACGTAATAACACTTTACGTTACATTTTAGGTATGAGGACATGTTCTCTTGCCACCAGTAAGAGCGCTTATATAGAAAATGGATTGTAAATGGACCTGCACTTATATAGCACTTTTCCAGTCGATTTGCGACCACTCAAAGCGCTTTACACTACAGACTGCGCTCATTCACCCTTTCACAAACACATTCATACTGGTGGCAGAGCTTACCCTAAACGGTGCCACCTGCCACCATTGGGAATTCATTCAGACACCGATGAACGCAGCATCGGGAGCAATTTGGGGTTCAGTATCTTGCTCAAGGATACTTCGACATGTAGGCTGCCATAGTCAGGGATCGAACCACCAACCCTTCGGTTGGGGGGCAACCCGCTCTACCAACTGAGCCACAGCCGCCTGAAAATAATTTGATTGTGTATTAGAGGGTTAAAAGGAAAGACTATGTGGTTTTTAGTTAGTCCTTTAGTGGTGCTAAGTGCCAAACAGATCTGCAAGTACCCAAAAAGAAACTGACAAACGGAGCACATGAGGGTTTTACTGACAACAAAAACAGAATTAAATTAGATTCACTAAGGTAACTTGCAGGACTATTGTACTGGTGCTCATCTTAATGCAAGACTTTTGAAAGACAAATAACACATTCATCTACTTACAAACTTAAAGGTTATTTCACAAGCTATAAAACATACCTTGCTAAATTCACTTCACTCCGGGGTTTTGCTGTAACATCCTTACTTGGTTTGCTATGATCAGGGAGCGTGTGCTAATGTAAGGGACAATTAGTTGACTAGAAGAGGCTTCTTGTGCACTATGTTTTATTCTTTATAGTCACCACATGATTATCACATGTGGCCACAGCAGCCACAGTTTTATAGTCTTGTTTTAGATCAACATACTTCAACAAACAGACAGTAATCAAACTGCACTAGGATTGAAATAAGTTTCCTTAAAACCCTTTCAATTTGGTTGTGGACCACCAGGAACAAAAACAGCCAGGGGTGGGGGTTCAGAGATCGCATGACTCCTTGTGTCCCCCTTTGTATCAAGACCGGCTGAGGAACATATTGTTTGGATGATTGACAAGATGCTAAACAGAATAAAGCTATGACACATGGATGATATTTCACCCCCCTCTCTACTTAATATCGATTGACTCACAAAGCAAAGCAGCAGCTGGCAGAACCAAATTGTTTCAATGAATGCAATCCTGAGCTGGATGAATGTGATATGTCTGTCTGTCACACCCACAGCCTCACAGGTACAGTATCGTCTTCTAATCAGAGATAGGAGGGATGGGTTTTTATGATTCATGTTTTTGCATCTGTTCAAGCATTCTCTCTCTCTCTCTCTCTCTCTCTCTCTCTCTCTCTCCCTCCCTCCCTCCCTCTCCTCTGCCTCTCTCCTCCCTCCTCTCTGCCTCTCCTCCCTGGTCGTCCTCTGCAGGCCTGCTGCTCTCTGCTGCAGAGAGGGGCTGCGTGACGTCAGTAAAGGCTGGAGCGGTTCCTTGGTTGAAGCGGAAAAAAAATGGGAAGAAGATTGCGAGGTGAGTGAGACGCACATTTCTTTCATTTTTAACCCCCTCTCCCGATCACAATTGTGTCGCTGTGTGTGTGCATGTTTTTTTATTATCGCTTCATTGACGCCGCTGCTTCTGTGCAACAAATTTATGCAACGAGTCCAGTCCAGCGATGAAGCCAGTGCTGCTGTGAAAACAGGAGGAAATCGGGTACATGCCAGCCTGTCGCCCTTTCCTCCGAGAGGGCACCGCTGCTGCCATCAGCATCGGCGTGCATTAACCTGACTCCAGGCCTGTTGGTGCATTTAAAAGTCATTACGGTGGCGTTCATTGCTACATGATGACATTTGGTGATGCCGTTTGTCCACACCCACATGATACGCTGCTTGTGATTGATCCATGTGCAGTGCAGATATGAGGATCAATGTGTTTTAGCGCCCAATGTGCCACTGTTTACTGTCACGTCGTTAAGCTGTTATCAATCGAAAGCCTAAACCGAGGGGATACTTTGACCGGCCTGTTTGGCCTGGATGTGTGGGGATTGTACCTGCTATGCTGTATATGCATATTGAAACTAGCCCTATTGCAAGTTAAACGTGTGTGCTTATAAGGTGCACACACAGCTGTTTGTTATAGTGCATGGATGCGGATTTATTTCCATAAACAAATTTGTGCATGAAATACAGGAATATATTATTTTCTTGCAGCCATTTTCACAGACTGGAGTTTTTATGCAAATGTAAGATTTTTCATATTCCTCAGAGAACACTTGCATTCAAGAGGAAAGAGTCCAGTGGAATAGTAACTTTGTAAAATATCCACACTGTAATAATACTATTCCCAGGGGAAGTGTTAAACTCTCCTGAGCAGCACACTGCTGAAGTGACAAACAGCAGGGCAGCTGGAGTTTGGGAAACTGTCATGTGACTACAGTGCATGAGAAATCTGACTCAGAGTCAGTGGGCTGTGGCCTATATGCTGCTGTGTTTGTAGAAATCAGATGTGACAAAAGTTGGGGCAGTCATGCTGAAATGAGGAGGAATAACTGCAGGAAAAGGAGAAAATAAACATGTTTGATCGAATGTAGTGTAGAGTGACATTGAGTTTACTGTCATAAGATAAGCAGTAAACAACATGCACACACGTGTGCATACACTGGTGCAAGAGAGATTTTCTGATAGCATACCTGCAGTTTTCAGCCATCATGTAAATGTCACTGCAGACAGATGGTTGACCAATGATCGCATGTGAGGCAGGTTGGAGAATATTTTACAGTCTATTGTGCAGTCCTTAGCATTGAATATTCCTACTGATGTATGTGTGTGTATGTGTGTTTCCATTCAGTATGCATGTGCACACAGCTCTTAAAACTCTGACAGTAAATCCCATATTTATTCCCCATGATCCCACAGCAGATAGAAATCCTCCTTATCTAGAAAACTTATGAATATGTGTTTACAAACTTGTATTTGTGCCATTTTAGGACAGCAAGGTAAAGTTTTGTTTACATTTCTACTGATTTACAACACAAGTGTTTCTTTTCTTTAGTATCTATCTATCTATCTGTCTGTCTGTCTGTCTGTCTGTCTGTCTGTCTGACTGACTGACTGACTGACTGACTGACTGACTGACTGCAGTTTCCTCTCTGGATGTGAGTTTCATAGATCAGACGGGGATGCAGATCTACCTGTCAAGATGTTGTCATTGGTTCATGTGTACGAGCTAGTAACACTCACTCTAAAATCCACATATATTCACTATTTCAGTGCAGGTCCGGACACCTACCACACATTTAAAGAATAATTGCTAAGAATAGAATGAAATAAACAAACAATGTGTTTCTGTCTCCAAGGCCATTGGTTTGCGCCTGCTGAAAATGTAAAAATCTTTAAGACAGACGGTCATTAATGTTTAGTTTCATTTAATAAAAAGTCTCAGTAATTTCCTTAAATCGCTGCTCTGTAGCGCAGAGGAATAAACTAAATTAGACTGTGGATACCAGTCAATACTTTTTAGTGTGATCATGGCCAAAATGAAATTGTAACAGTGACCCTTTAAAGTTTCCTAGAGCCCAAGTTGATGTATATAAAAGTCATGTTTTGTCTGACCAGTAGTCCAAAATCCAAAGATAGATTTTTATTTATAAAAACTCCAAATCCTCACATTAGAGAACTAAAAGATGTTTAGCTTTTCCTTGAATCAATCGATTTCTCATTTCAGCTTAAGAGAAAAATATACCACCAGCCTTAGACTTAAACAGAAAAGCACTCTTTCTTCTGACAAATGCAGACTCATTTTCAGTTTTGTGCCTAGTTATACACTTATTATTTCACTGTTAGTTTCATGCAGAAAGTGTTCATTTTCTTGTGATCAGACAGTTTTCCCTTTAGCTTATCATTCATTTATGACTCACTACGCCTCAGTATTCCCTTTTATTATAACAAGACTGTGTTTGTACCGATGCACAGCTGACTCAGGCATCTCTGGACCGCTCTGTTATTGTTGCAGCTGCCTGTAAAATGGTGTTCATCCAACCATCACTTAGAGATCAAGGATCAGACTCATGATTCTGGCCTTGGGGCATTTAAACTTTTCTGACAGCTTGTGATAGCCGAAGACTGACTGTGGAAAAATACTGACATTAATGTGTAAATTGCACTCATTAAGTATTTGCCCTTTATTGTTTTAAAGTTTTCAAGCCATTGAATAGAGTCATATTCCTTATGATTGAGAAGTTATCAATGCTCTCTCATTTAAAGAGTCCCATGCTTATTAGACAGAGCACCATGTGTAAGTCCGGCTGAAATAGGAAATATTTAATCTGCACTGATTCTCTCACTCCTCTACCAGCAACTTAAATATCATCCCAACACAGGCTCAGGATTAATGAGTATAAGAGGACCTAAGAGACAGTCGAAAAGTGGCCACAAATCACAGAGGCCATTTTCTGCATCATTTCCCACACACATCCTCCACAGAACCTACGTCCCCAGTCTTGTTTAGGCTAGCACAGGAGGCTTAACGTACGTACATAAGAAGCTTGCTTGTGTTCTTTTAAGAGGATATGAGATACTGAGTATCTTATCCAGCTCTGACTGGATAAGACATTGTAGCAATCGTTGCTGTTGGTGACAAATTTGCAATAGAGAGTGCCGCCTGCATAGCCAGCAGTGGCTTAAATGAATGCCACTAAATGCTAGGTAAACACTCAGTATGACTTATTAATGGATCTTATTACCTGCTGAGGAAACTGTAAGATCAATTAGTTTTTTATACTCCTTCATTAACAAGCCGTAGTTCATCTCATCTTCCTTGTCTGCGGAAACAAGCGAGCTGAATGTAAACAGAGCCGCCTGCCTTCCTTATACATGCTCAACTCATACTGTAAGTGCGGATAACAGCAGGAGGCAGTGCTGTTTAACAACGTCCTCCTGGCATGCATTGTTGATGTATGTATACTGGGGGATAATTGTTTCTGTGAGCAGCCGTTCGGATCGATAGCAGACAGTGGTGAGCTGGGGAATGAGTCTGTCCATCAGCTCACATTTGTGAAAGTCAGTCCATCTCATTCACTATTCCAGCGTCGTCCTGACCTGAGCCCCCACAGAGACGCTCATTCTGTGTCGCTGCAGTGCTCAGCTTTGTTTTGTGTTCAGTCCCACCAGGTCTCACATGTGGTGACCGAATATTAATACTGTTTCAATCTTCCTTCGTCCCTTGCGTATTAACGGAGCAGTGGCTTAATGACAGGTGTCTACTATACATTAGTCATCAATCATTTTCATCAACAGTTACAAGTTGTTGTTTTTTCTGGAAACCACATTAAAAAAGTGGGGGCTGTGTTATACTGTGGGGTTAGTCGATTTTGTTTAGTTTTACACATTAAATAGAGGCAGTGCTGGATATCACTTTTGATTATTTTTTAGGCATTTTTATGCTTTATTGAAAGTGACAGAGTGAAAGGGGGTGACAGAGGGGAAGACATGCGGCAAAGGGAGCTCAGGCCGGATTCGAACCCGGTTCCGCCGCAGCAAGGCCTCAGCCTACATGGCAAGCGCTCTACCAGTGTGAGCCACTTGGACGCCTGTGCTGGATATCACTTTAAAACCTCAATAAGTGAAAAAAACATCTCCTTTGTAAGCTGATATGGTGATCTTGCTACAAATAGTTGCTATTTACACATCTGGTAGTTACGGAGAAACATTATCATACGTTTGGAGCAGTGTTTGTTTGTACCTGATGAATGAAACTTAACTTTTCTCACTTTTAACTCTCGTTTTTGGTCTCTACCAACTCCTGAGGGAAATATCTGGCTATAGGAGCAGTGAGCTAGAATTTAGATTTTAAGCTCCTTGAAGCCGAAGAGGGCTGCAGATTTCCCGTAGAGGTTCATCACTAGGAGCAAACCCTTTCACATTGTTACATTGTTTTCTGTTCCTCAAATGGTACACTGTTAGTATGAACATATGGAAACAGGTTTGTGTTATATGCTTTACATAAGGGCTGCATCTAATAATAACTTTAGTGTTGCATCATGTTGCATCAGCTTTAATGTTGCTGGGTTAGCGAGTTTCATCTGGTTTGAGCTCAATCGTCAACATTTTGTCCAAAAAGCACAGGCTTAACTTTTGGCTGATGTAAGTCCTAAAGAGAGTTAATGATGGGAAACTGTCTCCGAATAGTGTCACAAAATCTTAATCTAGAAGATGACAGACTCACAAGATAACCTGAGACGAGTCAAAGAACAATTTGAGCTTGTGTGAGTAACTTTATGCAGATAAAAAAACAATAAAACTAGAGGAGTACACTTGGACACGGTCTATCTTGTAGTGTTAATGAAATGTAAATAATAGTTTCAGATTCATAGATGGATAGATTCATATCCTCCAAAATTCAGTGTGTTTTTCCTTGGCCTATGCTGCATCGTTCCACCAAGTTTCACACCAAATTGGGGCCAATATTTTTTTCATAATCCTGCTGACAAACAGCCAAACAAACCAAACCAAAAACATCACCGTCTTGGTGAAGGTAAAACATAGAACTTTCTAGATGCCTTATTATAGCTAATTTCAAACAATGGGCCTCATTCACCAATATCTTCTTAAGAATCTTCTTATATTCTTTCTTAAGTCCTTCTTAAGAAGATTTCTAAGAAGACCCTACGTCAGATTCATTAACGTGATCTTAAGCCGCTGAGTGTTCTTAAATTGATGAATGCCATCTCCTCGTAAATTGAGCGGGCGTGCCAGGTGAGTCTAATTAACATAGGATTAGCATAGGTAACCGCCCATTAATGCCCATAAAAGGACCCATAAAAAGGACTGCAGGGCCATGTGCAGACGACACACAGAGGAAACAGCAACAGAATGCCTAAAGCAAAGCGTAAATCTGTTGGAGCACGGGTAAAAAGAAAAAAAACTTTAGCAGTTCAGAACTAGAAGTTCTGCTGCAGGAGATCATTTGGAGGAAGAAAATTAAATTTAGCAGCCTTAGTGCAGGTTGCAACAATCGGGTGGTATCACTAATGGATGGCATGATTTCCAATTTACTTGATTCATATTAAAGCATTGGCACATTTAATTTAATTAAAATGAAAAATGAAAAAAAATGAAATTAATAAATAAATAAATACATAAATATGACGGAAATGTCACTGTAATGTATTTTATTGAACTTAACAAAAGAAGACAACACAACCATGCCAACATGTCAGCACTGAAATGTGCTTAACAGTACTCCTGAGTGAGATAAGAAAAAAAATCATGAATGCCAATATCTTCGTAAGTAGCACTTAAGAACAAATTTGTTCTTAAGAACGGTTCGTGAATGAGGCCCAATGTCTTTCATCATTACAGTAGAGAATAGGACAAACTGATGAGCTTGCTTCAACTCCAACTAAAAACAGAGCAAAGCAGTAGGCAAGGCAAGGCAAGTTTATTTGTATAGCACCTTTCAACAACAGGGCAATTCAAAGTGCTTTACACAAAACCTTAAAAGCATTCGAAAGAGACATATATAAAAAATGACATTCAAATAAAAATTTAAGATGTGCAGATAAAATATTCAGGAAAAAATATAGAAGTACAATCAAATATAACATTTTAAAACTGAAAGCGAGCTGATAAAGTATAAAAAAAAATCAAATATCAAAGGAATAAAAGTTACAGTGCAGTATTTCTGAAAGGTACTGGCAAACAGTCTTTAGTCTTGATTTAAAAGAGTTGAGAGTTGCATCAGACCTGCAGTTTTCTGGGAGTTTATTCCAGATATGTGGTGCATAAAAACTGAATGCTGCCTCTCCATGTTTAGTTCTGACTCTGGGAACACAGGGCAGACCTGTCCCAGATGATCTGAGAGTTGTGGGTGGTTCATATATAAAGTAGTGTCAGTAATGAACAAGGTTACCAGAGCCGTTAAAAAATGATCACAAAGCTGAATGCGCTGGATAATTATGATACTTAGGTTGCTGTCAGGTTATTTTTGCTGGTTATTTTGACTCTCTATCAATGTTAAATTTGGCACATCTGCCTTTCTAAAACTTTTCTTTGTTTGTTTTCCTAAAGTATCAAAAAACAGATGCAAAAGAAGTGGAGTGTCATAACAACACTGTCACATGAGATGAAATGTTTTGGTCTGGTCTCTGTCTAAAAACCGATGTGTGCCGCCGAGTCCTTTTCAACATAAGTGGTTAGGTTTGCCCTTTGCTGTCAGGTAAGGAGCCCCAGGTTGTGAGATTGTCCTGTCATGGCAGTCCCATGGCTTTTCTCAGGACTAACGCACTTTGACATGCTCATGCAGGAGCCTAGAAGGCATTAGGGGCTTTCACTAAACCTCTCATTCAGCTTCTAAAGGAGTCCAAAGATTATAATGCAGCCTGTCCGGGGAACATGTCAAAGCTGGGAAGGGTTCTCCTCCATATCCACTGCTGTCAAAATGCGTGTATAGTCTTTAGTGACTTTATATATTAATGCTGTCATACTGTATGTTATGCAATATACAGAGGGTTGGGCAATGTTTTTTTTACTTGGATATTCAGTTTTATCACTGCATTGACTGGAAAAAATCATAATGTGTGAGTGGGTGGAGCACATTAGACCAGGTATTCTCAACCTTGGGGTCTGGACCCCAATTGGGGTCGCAAGATGATTCCTGGGGGTCGCCAAATCATTTTGGAAGTCAGCTCTATCTCCACTGTGTTAAGGTGTTCATGTGTTAATGTGTTTTGGTCACTTAATGTCTTTTTTTGGTCATTTTGTGTTTTTTTTTTTGTTTGTCATTTTGTGTCTTTTTTGGTCATTTTGTGTCTTTTTTTGATCATTTTGTGGTCATTTTGTTTCCTTTTTTGGTCATTTTCTGTGTTTTCTGGTCATTTTCTGTCTTTTTTGGTCATCTTGTTTCCTTTTTTTTGGTCATCTTGTTTCTTTTTTGGGTGATCCGAACTGTGCATGTGAGATTCTGTTCAGTGAGTAGGGGTCGCGGACAACATGCATGTTAAATTGGGGGTCGCGACTCAAAAAGGTTGAGAACTACTGCATTAGACAATATGACGAATAGCAGCAGTGGAACAGCTCCATTGTTGAGGCGTAGGCTGATGCTCGTGTCACACCTTTCATACAGTCTTTGCACCTCCAGTGTTATATACAATAGCTTACTGCAATCTGCTAGTTGGAGTTCAGAGCTGCAGCATCTCTGGGTGAAGCTGTGCAGAGGAGTGGCATGACTGCTATGATACACCTTGACTCACTCGGCTCACCGCACCTCCAAGCAAAACAAATCTTTATCAGAGAGCACAGGCAGGCAGGAGTAAATCTCACCTGACAGTCAGATGGAGCTCCTGGCATCAGAGGCTGGGTGACATTTAATTCTAACTCTTGACTTTTATTTTTTATGAATGAATTCGGACCGAGTTGATCAATCGGCGCTGATCTTTTGGAGCTGAACATTTAACAGTTACATCATTAGTGTTGCCTGAGGGCAGCTGATGTTTTATGCACATGGTGCAGAGTTTAAGAATTCAGTTGCGATGACTGCAGCATAGGCCGCAGTATCTTCACACAGATAATGTAACAACTAGGGTTATTGAGCATTCTGTGCCTCTGGTAATGTCAGGTTATTGTGATGTTGTTAAGGCCTTGTTTTTCAAATGAAAGCACAGTTTAGTCTGGCAAGGAAATGACACTAGAAAACAGTTATAGTTCAGAAATTCAGAATATAAAGCTCTGCTCTATCGAGATCTCAAAGAATCCAGGCAGCTGCTCTGAGAACTGATAACAGACAGGAGATAATGCATCGTTTTTCAGTGGAATCATATTGTGATGAAATCATTTATTGAGATATCATGATGATAACAAGCACATACTGACTCAAATGTATCCGAAAATCCAATCTATATATATGTATGTACAGTATATTATTTTTTCTCTATAATTTCACTTGACTGTTCAAATGTTATGTTCATTTTGCACTAAAGTTATTCAGTACATGACCAAATACTCAGTACTTTTAATTTGTCAAGTATGTATGTCACACAGGAATATAAAGTAATGGAAAAAATTATTAGACCACCCTTGTTTTCTCTAATATCTTGTTCATTTTAATGACTGGTACAACTAAAGTTACATTTGTTTGGGCAAATAGAATGATAACAACAAAAATATCCCATAAGAGTTTAATTTAAGAGATGATATCTAGCCATTTCCATGGTTTTCTTGATAATAACCAAAAGCATTATCAAGAAAACCATGTTAAATGTCTAGATATCAGCTCTTAAATTAAACTCTTATGAGCTATTTTTGTTGTTATCATTATTTTTGTCCAAACAAATCCAAATCTTTGTTGTACCAGGCATTAAATGAACAAGAAATTGAAGAAAAGAAGGGTCTAATAATTTTTCCATGACTGTACATAACAGGCTTTGCTATGTGGTTATTCCTTCAAGACTATTTATTTATTTATTGAATTATCAGAAAACAAGCTATATCCAGCTCCATTCAGGTGTGACTTCAGCACTGTACCTGAACTAACAGGATGCTTCATGTCATTAGTTCCTTGGGTGTTTTACATTAGTTACAGGTGATGAGTTAGTTTAAGCACTACTAAAATAATCTGCAATATGTCCAGTAATCATCTCCTCTTCTACGATAACCAGCGGTCTGTGAAAACAAAGCAAAACCATCTGTATTTACAGCAATTTGAGGAACAAACAGATTCTCAGCACAAACCAAAGAAAAACATTTAAACTGAAATTTCAAGGATGTCCGACCTACATATTCAATTTCTATCCTGTTTATGGTGCTAACAGCTGTGCAGAGCATTGGCATCCAAGTTAATTTACTTCCAGAGGTATAAAAAAAAAACCTGCTTATATCTAATAAATCAAGAATACATCACAAAGTCAATGTTCAATAACATAAAGCTCAGGGAGGTAGCCTAGATTTAACTTACTCTAGACTTTTTGGCCATGGGTGATGTGAAAAAAAAACTTTTAAGAAGGCTGCAGACGGTAGAAAGATAGTTAAAAGAGTGTGACCTTGGGTAGGCAGAGTCAGAGAGGGATCACCTGCTGAGGTGCTTGAGCTTGAGGTAAAATGTTAAAATATGGAGCATGGATCTGCTTGTGGGTGAAACCCACACATTAGCCTTTGTCTATACTCTCAAGTAGATCAAGAAAAAGCTGCTGTGGACAGAGCAGCACAGCAGGTACAACAGGGTGTAGTGTGCAGAGCTGCAATGGAGCATCCCATACCTCCTAATTGAAACTGCTTAAGTACTGCTGTGTACACAGACTGTTAGCCAGGGACCACATATCTGTAATTCTTAAAGTAAAAAGGTGCTGTAGAGTGAGGGTGAGATTGAGTATGAATGTTATTATTTCTGATATTGAGAGTAAATAGCTGCCTCGACATTAATATTTAAAAAAAGTATCTTTCCATTAAAAGTCTTTGCATTGGGGTTAAAGAAAAAAACAAACAAGCAATTAGTTTGATATTTTTTATGGCCTGTCATGTCAGTCAAAACAGTATCCAGATCTTTACTAATGACTATTTCCATCAGACCGGGACTTACAGTTCATAAATCAGAGAACAGAAAACAGAAGGAAAGTACTGCTTAAGTACTGCTGTGTACACAAACTGTTAGCCAGGGACCACATATCTGTAATTCTTAAAGTAAAAAGGTGCTGTAGAGTGAGGGTGAGATTGAGTATGAATGTTATTATTTCTGATATTGAGAGTAAATAGCTGCCTCGACATTAATGTTTCCAGCTGTGTTACAAAAATCATATGAAGTACACTAGAAATACTCTTTTTGAATCAATATTAACATATTTATGTCTCAAAACTATGATTGAGTGCTTATTCATTCTTGATTAGGGCTGAGTGATGGATGTAATCAAATGGTAAATGGGTCTGCATTTATATAGTGCGTTTTATAGTACAGCACTTTACAGTGTGCCTCTCCTTCACCCCCGCACACACTGTTGCTGTTGGAGCTGCCACGCAAGCTGCTGGCCTCACCATCAGCAGCAATCAGTGTGTTTCTCATGGAAAACATAATTAAAAATCACATTTAAAGTATCAAAATACCTTGTGTGCACCACGATACAATTTTATCCCGATACTTTTGCAGTATTGCGATACAACGTTTACTGTTTTGCTGTTTTGCTTGCATACAATCAAAATTCAATCAAGAATAGTTTTGTTGTTTTGTAAAATTTGAAGCCTTATGTTTCAAAATGCAACTGCTGCTTTTTGTTAATATCTGTTATCTTTCTGTTAAGAACATGGTGGTTTGGTTATTGTCATTTATGTGCTGGTTTATCATTAGCGAATTATATTTCTTGACACCAGGTTGCTCGTCAGTTCTTTTGCTCCACTTATTATTTAAATATGTAGGTCGCAGTTAAATGAATGGTGTGAGCTAATGAGTGAGCTCCCACTGGCAAACCCTCCCGTATTTTGAGCCTTAATATTGGCTTAATATTGACGCATGATACTAATAAAACAGCTTCCCATTGATAAAGACATGGCTCCACACTACTTCTAATGGTGGAAAACGCCACAGGGTGCCTTCAATAAACTATAACACTGTTTTTTGGCCTTACTTTTAAACAGCAAAGTCTCCTGTTAAGCTTTCATAACTTCAATCTTACTTTACAGTGGCTACATGCTCCGTGGCCATCAAATACTTCTTTACAATTTGTAAAGCCATTTCTACACACCTCTTTCTCTTACATTTCTGCAGCTTCATTTCACCACACACCTCTGCTCCTGTCCTGCTCTTTGTCATTACCTTTCTATATCTTTATCTTCTATTCTTTGTGAGAATATCCGAGTGTGACTTCCTCATGATTGTACTTTCAGAAAGCTTGAAGTGTTCGATGGAAATTGACTGTGGAGTTTGCAACCTCTGAAGTCCAGCCTCCATATTTAAACATCCCTCGACTTCAGGTTACTGTTTCCTGTAAACAGCAATACAGAAAGAGCCTTTCAATCCTGATGCAGCCACTGTCACTCATGACCTTGTTGTAAAGAACCACGGTCAAACTGAAACCCATGTTCTGTCTCATGAAGATCTATATGCTTGATTGGACTGACTTTAATGGCTTGTTTGACTGTCTGAAAGCTGCACGGGATTGAAATGAAAATGAGATTCTTACTGTTTCCCAGCAAAGTGCCTTTAAAAAAAGTATCTTTCCATTAAAAGTCTTTGCATTGGGGTTAAAGAAGAAAAAAAACAAGCAAACAAGCAATTAGTTTGAGATTTTTTATGGCCTGTCATGTCAGTCAAAACAGTATCCAGATCTTTACTAATGACTATTTCCATCAGACCGGGACTTACAGTTCATAAATCAGAGAACAGAAAACAGAAGGGAAAAGAAAGATAAACCTAGTAATTAGCATCGTCGCGAACACCACATTTTCTTAATGTTTGTACTCAACATTGAAGATGTTGTTAACCCTTTATCGGGTGAAGAACCATATTTGGTAACTTCAGTGGATATCTAAATGAGGTCCCCATGTCTCTCTGTGAGGTCGTAGAACCACATGGATTTCTTCCAGCTAATCAGCAAAGATCAGGCTACATCACAGTAACGCCATGACATTTGACCAATCAGTTTGATAATAGTATAAAAATATTAACTTTATTGACTTTGACCTCCAATGTAAAAATTAAAAATTTAGAAAAAAAACCTGCAAGAAACAGTTGTACAGAGATTTTCTTCATTGACTTGTACAAGTAGAACTTGACTATGATGGCATATTAGGGCCAAGTATGAATTTTTAAAAAAGTTTCAAATTTACTAGATTAAAGTGGCAAATCTGCGTGAAAAAAGTCACAGATTTATGGGAAAAAAGTGGTGAAAAAAAAAAGTTTTTCTCGCAGATTCAACACTTTAAACCTCATAAATCTGCACATTTTTTTTCTTGTAGATTTGCCGTTTTAATCTCCTAAACTTTTTTTTCAAAATATTACCCCCCTCCTCCTGGTCCGTATGTTTTTTTTATTACACATTCTGGCAGTATGTAATATCCTCCAATATTCTCTAGGGTTGAAATTTGGAATTTGCAAGTATTTCAATGAGTGCCCTATTAAGGGTTAAATGCATAAGTTGAACGCAGTGTTTCTTCATGGTGAATAGTTATGCCGTTCTCTGTGATGTTATGCTGCAGCACCAGGTGGCTGCTCTGTGCAATCATTATTACAGACCCGTTCTGTGCATGTTTGTGTCCCAAAATAGTGCCCAGACACAAAATGTGGCCTTGGGATTGTGGCAGATGTGCTTCTGATCAGTCCACGAGTGACAAAGAAGCACTGAGACTTTCTTGCCTTTACTTAAAGGACCTCTTATAAGTATAAGTTGGCAGTTAGAAGGTAGACACCACTGTATTATTGGTGCAGATGGGACAGCTGGTGTGGAAAGGCTGATTTAAGGCTTTTTTTGCAGAAAAAAAGAGTAGATTGTGTCCAACTTGTTGTCTGATGTTTGTAGCCTGTAAATCTTTACATGGTTTATTGTTAAATTGTCTCATTTTGTGGATGTTTTTATTGTTGATTCACTTATGGTTTTATATGTTTGTGATGTCTTATTCAGACTGTATGCTGAAGCATAACACTGTTTTGGTTCATAGTAGAGCTGAAACAAGAAATCAATTAATTCATAAATTGATGATAGGACTGCTCAATAATGATGATCACAATTATTTTCGTCAATATTGAGATCACAATTATTTAACAAGATTACCCAATGACTTTGGTAAAAGTGTATTAAAAAATAAAATAAACAATAAACATATCAATAAATGTAAATAAAAATAAATAAAAATAATAATCAATAAATTATATCAATGTTATAATGTTCTAGATACTGCCACAACCTGCTGAATAGTTTTAAACATACATTTCACATTTCTGTATCTATATTCAACATATTCCAAAGCAAAATACCCAAGGATCATCATCATCTCGATGATCTTGTAAGAATCAATCAGAATATATTCCCTTTAATAAAAAGTAAACAAATAAATACGAGGAACAGCTGATGCGCCTCTCAGTGTAAAACCACAGTAACCACTGGTTGCACTACAAATGCTATTTTTGTAATGTGGATTTTTTTTAAATATTCAAGTAAATGCAGAAGATGTAGACCAAAAATCATGTGCATCTTTGGTGATGGTAGAAATGAGGGAAGCTAACATGGCGCCTTGTGCGTGTCTTATGTGTTACACACTCGTCCACTATTCACTTATCACAATAAAAGATTAAAGGCAGTCCTCTGGGATGCCTCAGCTGAGCTCCATTGGCAGGATGTGACATGTGGCTACCAAACAGCCTCACTTCCTTCCATTTCCTGCCCGGTTAAATACCTCACTTTGTAATTTTAAGCAGATGGGAATGCCTTCTGTCTGCAGTGTAGTGACTGCTTCTGTGAAATCCTCCTCCTTTAATAAGTGGCCACGGCTTGCCAGTACACTCCCTGTTCCAGCCTCACCAGACGTCTAATAACAGTCTCGGTGACTCCTGGGGATTTCCAGTGTATAAGCCCTCAGTGAGGAACGGTCTGCATCTGTGATTTGTGATTACGACGCCAATGTCTGTGCCTACTGCTTCTCTCATTAATAGCTGCTGTAGAAAGTTGTGTGTGAGAGAGAGAGAGAGTCTGTTCTGGTCCAAGCATCAGTTTGGACCGTTGTTACCCAGCTGTAGGAGTCCAAGTGTGCTGCGTTAAAATACAGATTGTGCCCACTCTGCGACATCAGCTCTACTTAATATGCAGACCATGTGGAGTCTGATTGTTTGGCAGAAACAGCGTCCAAATTCATGTCTTTAATATTCTTGGTTTTGGAACTAGCACCCACAAGCAGAGGGGCTAACTCTGGTCACATGATGTGGACTCCAGTCACAAGTTTGATGACTTTAGACTCGACTTGGCAAAACCAAGAATGGATTGCAACTCAGCTTTGAATTTAACACCAATTACTTGGCCCAAGCCATGCTACACGCTATGAAAGTGCATTGTCAGCACTATTTTTCTTTTAGGATTAAGTTCAGTAGTGCTTGTTTTGACAAATAAATACAATGCAATTTTAAAAATAGTTCTTGATTTTTGTAAATTATTGCTCTTGTTAAAATGAAAAATTCACTCAACACCAAATTTGGTGTAGAGTGAATTATGACTTGTTTAGGACTTGAAACTTCAAATTAAAGGACCTGGGACTTGAGCACAGAAACTTAGGCCCCGTTTACACGAGGACGCTTGCGGGTAAAAACGACAAAATATTTTATCGGAAGTGCCTTTCGTTTAGACGGTGACGGCGTTTTGGGGGCTTAAAAACGCAAAAATCTGAAACCACCCTCCAAAGTGGAAAAGTTAAATACGCTCCACCGTAGCGTGTTGTCTACACTGCCAAGACACAAAACTCTGCTCAGATCTGCTCACGTCATGTACGTGTTTACGTCACATACATGCTCCAGTACAGGAAAATAAACAAAAGTGGGATTATTTCCATGCGTCGGACCTTCAAGCTGCTCTGGCAGCTCTAATAAACTTACAGGAGTCTTTCCACCAAATGTACAGGATATGTACAGATAGTATTAGTGAACAGAGAAGGATCTGTAATTACCTCTGTCACATTTTGGATGCAGCAATTCGTCGGAGGCGAGCCAGACGGCTGTGAACGAGACCTGGGAGATCTAGTGATGGTGGATAACTTTGTGGAAGAAGCTGATGAAAATGTGTGGCGTGAAAACTTCTGCATGCCCAAAGATGCTCTTATCGCTTTAAGTGATGCCGCCTGGCTGCATGCAATCGAATTTCACACACTTTTGCGTCACCGTATGCAGCAGATTTCCTCCCGAAAATGCTCGTCTAAACGAGGAATAAAAAGTGAAGACGTGACGCCACTTTTGCGTCTTCTGTTCAGACCGTCCTCGTGTAAACGTAGCCTTAATAACCAATAACTTGGTCCCAACTTTGCTCAATAGGTTGCTGATTATAAAAAAAGGAGGCAAATAAAAGCAATGTTGTCATTTGTTGGATGAGGTGTGTTCAGTATTCATTAATACTTGACTTTCAGGATTTTTTCGCCTATTAGACGGAGCAACACTGGGCTATTATGGACAAACTATTAATACTAGAAATGGTTAAGGCAGCATGACATGATATGACTTATTTCCATTTTAACATATATTATGTAATTAGCTTTAGTTAGCATTAGCTTTATTTGATATATAGTTCTCATCCATATTAAGCAGAACCTGTTTTCAAAAGTAGCATTTTGAATTAGAATAGAAAGCTGCTGTCCAACATAATGTGATAAATCATCTTGTATTGACATTAAAAAAAGTGTTATAATAAGTAAATGTATTGAACTATTGCCTGTATGCTGTGATGTGAGGATGTTTCTGCTTTCAATAGTGAAAGTTAACCACAGAAATACCCAGCTGAATTTATACTTAGTCATTGTTTGAAACCATCTTGACACAAACACCTCTCTAGCAGGATACTTATGGTTATGCAATGTGAAGTCAAGACCTATTTCTGTTTTCACAGCCAAGAGTACCAGGTTTTCATCAGTTTTCAGTGAACTCGTTTCTGAAGTATCTTAAAGACCTTGCTAAAAAATACTTTTGCATGATCAGAGAATTGCACTTTAATTGATACAGGGGAGTTAATGGAAACTGGCATGCTGAATGTCTTTTTCACCAGAGGCATCAAGTGCTGGGTAATTGTATCAACACAGTGATGCAATGTTCTTGCAGTGGCTTGAATGTGCTTGGCATCTAAGTAGCAGATAGGGGAAAATAAATTAAATTATTTAAATGTTTCAAAATATTTTAAATTATTTTTGCCAGACTCCAGTCATGAATACAATCACATTGTTCTTCATAAATTATAAGACAAGTCGTTGCTTTGTTTGTCTTTTTTGGTGTTCACTTAATTGACTCATCTTTTCTTCACTTTGTACTGGGGTTTTGTTAAAAGGCAACATTTTAGGCTGACAAGGAACTGCAGAGGCACAGACTGGATTAAGAGGACACAACTCAGATGACAGATAGTGGAGTTGTTCTTTTTTTTTTCTTAGTGTGAGTTACCAGATCCCATTGAAAAGGACTCCAAGTATTGTCCAGCTGACCTCGTAGACTTCAGACTACAAGATGATGTTGGCGCTAGCGAGCACTCTCACTAATGGAGCCATTTCCTTTTCCCTACTCTTCCCCCCCAGTTTTCCTCTGAGTATTTCAGGGTGCAATAGCAGGAGTTTGCATTTTGACCATCTTGAAACGAAGGTTTCATGTTTCTCGACCACTAAACTTACCGATCAATATTCTGACTTGGAGAGTTCAGACGCAGCAGGCTGCTGGAGTTGTTAATATGGAAAGATTGACTGCTACAGTGAAGTGCTCCTAAGTCACATCCAATTACAATTTGCATTAAATAAATTCAATATAAAAATATATAATCATAATGATGGAAAGATGATCATTGTCAGAATCAGAATCATTGCATGTCAATTTTCCACTTTTTCGGCTCAAATAAAAGCAGAAAAGCAAAATATATTAATTTATTAATTAAATCTGTAGGAGTCCGTAGAATTAAAATAAGCAGGATTAACTTTGCCTTGATGCAATGAAAAGGCTGGATATATTTATTAAAAAGGGCCCTGGAGCACACAGGGTTTCCCAAGTTTTTAAAATTGCAATTAAATAAGATAGTGAGCTAAAATTAAATATGCAGATGACAAAACCATTGTAGGCCCCAACTCTGATGAAATAATGATGAAACCCTGTACTGCACCAAGGTGGCCCAAGCTGTCACTTAGTTAACACAGCCAAAACCTAGGAACTCATTAATGACTGCTGTTGCATGCCAAGTCCAAAAATACCCATGCAAATAAACGGAAACCCCATCTAACACGGCCTCTTTTAAATGAATTGGAACACAAGTGGAGACTATCTCCGAACATATCACTGCAAAAGCTCAACAACTGTACTTCCTTAGACAGCTTGAAAAATACAGGATCAGGCAACAGCTTCTCGTTCTGTTCCACTCAGCCATCAATGATTCTTGATTTAAGTATAGGACGGCAGCATGGACAGTCAAACGTGGGAAATACTACAGTGGATTGTTGCAACCATAATCATAGAACACCACTCCCCTCAGTTGAATCTCTACATTCTCACAGAACTGTAAAGAGAACAAAGACGATCATATCTGACCCCTCACATCCTGCTCATCACCTCCTGCAGCTTGTTCCCTGAGGGAGATGTACAGGTCACAAAAAGTTTTTTTTACCTTCGCCATCAGGACTCTGAACTCTTCCCTCTAGCATACCACTGACATTTGAGTTTGGAATCAGCAGACACCCCATGATATGATTTTATCCCGATACTTGAGGCCTGATACGATGTTATTGCAATTTAACTGTTTAACTTCATTTTTTGTCCACACAAATAAATTCAGTCAAGAAATGTTTTGTCAAATAAGAGAAAAGTCTATTTATCTCACTTAAGTCTTTTTATTTTTCCACAATAAGTCGAACCCACAGACTGACCAACAAAGTATTCAGTCAAATTGAACTTAACTGATATCAAACATGTATGGACGACAACAATTGCAACATTTTCTCAAACTGTCCTTAACTTTAAGCTTCACTGCTCTGAATTTTTTTTTTGAGTAAAACCTTGCAGCATTATTTCAACAACTTTCCCAACATGAAACCCCGACATGATGCCTATAGATTCCTTAGATCTTCTAGTTTCATATGATGCCACGGCCTCCGTAAGAAAAAAAAAATGGCGGAAATACTGACAGCCCCTCGGCCGTCAGAACGCTAAATATTGATACTTGCCGGCCTTGAATCGGTATAATATTGCCACGCAAAATATCACGATACTGTGCTGTATTGATTTTTTCCCCACCCCCAACTGACCATTATTTGTCCTGCAGTGAAAAACATACTCCACCGAAAACAAATTCCACAGGGACGGTGATTAGCTTTTAACTTTTAGTTATGCTCCCTTTTTCATTTGATTCTCTTTCGATGTTATTCCAAAATGTCACAGTATAAAGCGCTCACTTGAATTTTCTTGCTCTGTTTCCAGGACGTCAGGCTGGGGAACCATGACGGATGAAGTGAAAAGACCAGTTGAATGTTGCCACTATGTGTGGTCATGTGACTGAGCTGGGACCTTCCGTCGCACATGGGATCTCTCTTCCTCCTACTGACTTGCCATTGTTGCCCTGTTGCCCTGTTTTCACCATGAGAGGATCTGTCGGGTGCTCTGTGCCCTCATACTGGCGCTACCGTTGTGCCGCGTGAGCGCCCCCTCTCCTCCGGCAGTTACTGCACGGAATGGCCTCTCTGGACCTGCCATACCGCTGTCCTCGCTGCGGGGAGCACAAGCGCTTCCGAAGCCTGTCGTCCTTACGTGCCCATCTGGAGTACAACCACACGTACGAGACCCTCTACGTCCTCTCCAAATCCAACAGCGTATGTGATGCTGCTGCTCTGCTGCCGCTAGTGGCCGAGGGAGCTCTACTCGCACCTGCCAACAACAACGACCCGTTTGAGCCGCTGCGGCCTTCAGCTTTAAAGGAGCGCCGCTTCCCCTGTCGTGAGCTTCCCTGTGCGGACGACCTGAGTTTGACCCCGGCTAACTCCAACACTGCAGCCCGGTATATTCCCAATGTGGAGTTTCCCCTGGGGGAGATTTTTATGAAGAAAGCCATGACATCCGCAGACCCGGGTCCACATGGAAACCCCAGCACAGCTGTAGCAGTGGCAGCTAATGTAGCGGCGAGCGCAGTGGAGGCGGCCTATGAGGAGGGCCTGGCCAGGCTGAAGGCTCGGGCGTTCGAACGACTGGAGCTGGATGAACGGCTGGAGAAGCTGTCGGAAGAGGTCAGTAACATCAGAATTAACTCTGTTAGTGCATGTGTTGATACATACAAGAAACTCAGTGCTACAGTAGATCACAATATTCTTACGCAGAGCCGAGAAAAACCAACTTAATATATGCAGTAGCTACTATGTATACAGTAAGAGCTGGATACAAACTACCTTCGATAGAAAACTGTTCAGATTGTTACTATGTTCGTTTATAAAAAGATTTTGATTGAGAAAATTTTAAAAAATGATGTGTTGAATTTAAAAAATCTCTTACTTCAGCACCCCCTAGTGGTTGTATCAAACAATACATGCAAATTCATTCAAGGCCCAAGAATGGATAGAGTAAAAGCAACAATCAGACTTTCTACAAACAAATAATTTTATTAGATTGATTTAAAAGATGATAGAGTTACAAAAAAATCTACACAGTGTTGCTTTAAGAAAATAACGGAGAAAATACAAACTCAGTTGTCAAAGAAATTTGTCTAAATTCGTCTTTTTTTAAAACTCTGAAGTGTCACATTTTTGGAAACTTTTTTTCAGCCAATGTGCTGTCTTAATGAAGTCTTTCTTCCTCTGACTGACAGTAGACGATGTGGAGAACTCAGATAGTTAAATTAAGTTTTCATCTCAGTGATTTAATCAGGGCTTTGAGCACTCTTCTAACTAATGGTTGCACTTAGGAAAAAATTAATTTAGCATTTTGAATAATGAAGCTGTTAGATGCTAAACATGGATATGTGAAGATGTTTGCTGAAGGAAAACTTTGTCAATGAACATGTTGATTATTAATCTCTAGTTAATTACCTCATTTGCATTGCTAGTTATGTTTCGTACAATGTGATTATGGCGGAACATTAGGCAGCTAAAGTGCCTCTTGCCTTGTAGGTGGAGCAGAAAATAGCGGCCCGTGTAGGTCGTCTTCAGTCAGAGCTGGAGAGGAAGAGCTCCGAGCTGGAGCGGGCCAAGCTGGAGAGCGAACGTCTGAGCCAGGAGAAACAAGACCTGGAGGACAAGGCCTCCGAGCTCTCTCGGCAGGTCGACGTCTCTGTGGAAATGCTTGCCAACCTCAAACAGGACCTGGTGAACAAGGAGCAGGAGCTCAGTCACAAACAACAGTAAGTAATCAACTGAACTTCAGACTCGGTGTAGGCGTCGAGCTGAAGAGCTGGAGTTGGCCCGTTGCTGTGGTTTCCTAAGGATTTTGGTAATGGATAATCAATGATTGTAGTTGCCTGGTTGCAGCTTCTGGTATGTGAATATTTGCTGTTTTCCTTTGTCTGCTATGATAGTAAATTGAAAACCTTTGGGTTTTTGACAGCTGGTTGGACAACACAAGCAATTTGAAGGCGTCACCTTAATCGATGATGAAAATAATCGTCAGTTGCAGCACTCATTTTCATTGCATGTTCCAAAATAGAAGTCACACTTTCACTTGCTGCTGTTTTGATGATGTTTTGTTAGTTGATTAGTCTATTCATCTATCATGTTTATACAAAGGTTATAGTCCACATGGCTTATAGTGGAATTAAATGTTGTAGTTTATTGCTTTTTCTCTGGCTGTCCACTGACTTTTTACTTGTTCCTCATCAATGCCTGGTTCTGGTCCGGTGTTTACAGAAAGTTTGAGTTGTCTCAGAGATGGGATCAAGTCATTATTCTGCACCTCTGAGTGTTTCATTAAGTCTTTTGTCCGGATTCTTGCGGCTTCACATATCTGTTTTTTCTTACAGTAAAGTCTGGCCAGAAGCTCTGAAAGCTCAAGACTTTACATTTTTAATCATATAAATCAGGCAAAAGACAGCAGCTTTCTAAAAAAATATATAGAAATTACTTGAAAGAGTGATAGGTTATGAAAATTGTGGTTAATAAAGTAATCAATTGTTTGACCAAGTGTTTAAGTAGTCTGCTATTGTGTTTAAGTGCTTCTGAGATAATGCTGCAATATGACAATAAATGAGTCACATGCAGGAGGTTATGTGGTCCCTGCAGGTCACAGTCAGCTCACAAAAAATGTCTCTATCCATCTATCTTGTTTTTTTTTTTTTTTGGCCCACCACCACCCCCCCCCCCACTTTTGGAGGACAACTTTATTTTTATTCACATAACAAGAAAAGGTCAAACAACTTAAACAGAAAATAAGGTAAATGATTTAAAAAATAAAAATAAAGAGTAGATATTTACAACACCAGTTGTTGTTTACGTTGATTTCTGATAGTTAATAGGTATATCTTGTTTATACAAAGGTTGGAGTCCAAATGGCTCATAGTGGGATGAAATGTAGTAAAGCAAAGCTCGAACATCCTCAGTTACAAATTTTTAGCTGGCTCCCAACTTTTCCTCACTCATCCTTTCATAAAACTCATTGTCATGCGCACAAACACTCACTCACAAACACACACACACACACACACACACACACACACATTCTTGTACTTCTATCTTTGTGAGGACCCTCATTGTAATAGTGAATTTCCTTGCAAGGTTAAAAGTTTTAATTTTGTTGTGAAGTTTTGTTTTAAAATTCAGTTAGTTTGAATGAGTTTATAGGGTGAGTTTGCTAGTTTTAGTTTAGTATTTATTTTTTTTGAAATGCTTTAGTTTTAATTTAGTTTTTATTAGTTTTAGTTTTTGTAATGGGGTATTTGTTGGGTGGGAGATTAAAAGAGGTCACAGTAAATTTTGCCTTTATTTCCTTTGTCTTATCCATCTTCATTATGTATGAAAAAAGTTGACAAAGACGAAAACGAAGGACATTTTCACTATGATTTTAGTTAGTTTTGTAACCACACAATACAGTTTCAGTTAATTAGCATTATCATGTAACCTTTAACCCTTAAAACAAAGTCTGAAATCTCAAAAAAGCCTTTAAAGAAGTGAGGACCGGCCGAAATGTCCTCACTTTGCAAAAATATCCTCACTCTGTTGGTTAAAAACGTGTTGTGGTCCCCACTATGTAGGAAATACAAGAACACACACACACACACACACACACACACACACACACACACACACACACACACACACACACTCCTTCTCTCCTTCACCTCTGCCTCTCTGTTGATGGTGTGATTCTCAGTCTCAGTCGCACCAGATGTGGTCAGCATCTGTCCCGCCACTGACTCCACACACCAGTGCCCTGCAGGGCTGGTTAGCTGCTCATGCCGAGCGGAGAGTCGGACAGGAGCAGCTGGGTCAGCAGAGATGTCCCAGTGCCATCATAAAGCTGAAGGGATGAGTTAAAAGTACGGCTGCTGTAAATAGAAGCAGCACTTGGGTATATATTACAGTTAGCTGATGCAAGTTATTGCTGGCTCTGAGTCTGATGAACATGATTTACAGCTCTCCCACTGCATGGCACAAGACGCAGGCTTTATTTTTCTGATTTTCAGAGCTTTTATTGAAATGAATCCCAGAGTAATTTATTGTGTGTTCCAAACATTGATACTATTTTTAGTTTGACAGACTTGTGGCAGCACATAAAATATATTATGTCTACTAAGTCCATGTCAAAATGGAAGGTAGTGAATGAAAGTAATGCACCCTCTATGATATTATTTTACAAAATGGTTTGCCTTTTTCCTCTCTCACTAATTAATTCGTTTTTTTTGATGCATTGAATTTCCATAAAAATATTCTACCAATGCCAAAGAGTCGTGCAGATTCCTATTCATTATTAATGACAAGTGTTTCCTAAAGGGAATTATGAGGCACAGTAATAATCTAATGGGAGAAGAAGGCTCTGGAAACAGAGCATGAACAATGTGATGGATGTTTGTTGTTTTTGTATTCATTATAAGTTGAAGCCCCGTAAAGTTCTCAGGAAATGGCTTCATAAAATGTAGTTTCTATCCACTTGTATAGATTAAGGTATAGCACTTAGCTGCTGCAAACACTAACACAGGCTCTTTGCTTGTTTGCACCAATTATCTTTGTTAAAGTGATCAACAAGTGCTGGCAAGTGTCATTCAGGGCTCATATTAGAGTCTCTGGTATCTGTACTGTGTGTTTATCAGACAGGACAGCCAGCCTCGTCTCTCTATCGTTCTCTGGGTTTTTATCTCTCCTCCTCGGTTTCTTTATCAGGCCTGAATGTCGACAGTAGGTCGGAGACAGAAACGCGCTCTCCGCTGCATCTAATTGCATCACAAACACACAACAGCACATGTCACTGCATCGCATGTATATGTGCGTGGTTCTTTGTAGAGGCGTCAATGAATGGCACAAAGGTAATTTTTAAATGGCACAATTTAAATTCAATTTATGCTGGGACTGGCTCCAGCTCCCCTGCGACCTGAGTTCGAATGAGTGGTTATTGATAATGAAGGAATCAGTGTTTCATCTTTAAAATGTCAGAAAATAGTGAAAATACCAATTAAACTCTCCCAGAGCCCAAATAACAGAATTCAACCTCTTTTTGTCTCATCACAAGTTCCACTTGCTTGGTTTTTCAGAAATTTTCAGACATATCTCATGACCTTCATCAGTAGTTTAAGTTGGTCAGATGTCATGGAAAGGGCTTAGTTGTTATACTTTAAAAAGCTCCTTATAGCATGTGAAAAGAAGGTCATACACTATACAATACAGTGCTCTTTGCTTTTTCTCTGGCTGTCCACTGACAATGCCTGGTTGTGGTCCGTTGTTTACAGAAAGTTTGAGTTGTCTCAGAGTTGGGACCAAGTCATTATTCTGCACCCATATGTTGTCTGTTTTCAGTGTTTCATTCAGTCTTTTGTCCAGATTCTTGCGGCCTTACGTATCTGGTTTTTCTTACAGTGAAGTCTGACTAGAAGCTCTGAAAGTGCAAGACTTTACATCTCTAATCATATAAATCAGACAAAAGAGATCGCCTTTTTAAGAAAATATGAATTACTTATATATATATATATATATACATATAAGAGTAATTGATTTTGAAAATTGTGGTTGATGAACTAATGAATTAGTTGACTTTTTGTCGAAGTACTCAAGCCCACCATTGTGTGTCAGTGCTTCTGAGATAATGCTGCAATATGACAATAAATAAGTACACATGCAGTAGATTATCTGGTCCCTGCAGGTCACAGCCAGTTCACAAAAATGTCTCTGTGCCAACATTACAAAACATTATCCCATAGTCCTATGCCAGAGACAGCTGGACATGCAATCTAGGTTGACTCGGCTGATCTTGTGATTGTAAAACACAAATCAGTGCTTCATCCAGTCGAATAAGAAGAAGACAAGTGTCCTTTTCTTCTGTATAGTCCTGCCTCTCTGTTGTAAAGGGTACAGCAGCTGTGGTCATGCATCCCAAACCTGGCAGCATCAGACTGGGAAGGTCATACTCTTAGAATCCCTGCCTGGGCTGTGTGACTGCCGCTTAGTTATGCCAGCAGCCCCAGTCTCTCTCTCTCTCTCTCTCTCTCTCTCTCACACACACACACACACACACATACACACATTTTCTGTCTCTGTCTCTCTAAGGAGAAGCTGGCAGTCAAACAGTAAGCTCATTCAGACTCTAAAATACAGAGTCGGTCTGAGGTGGAAAAAGAGCATCACAGTCGGTGAATGTTCAGCGAGGTTGATGACTAAGCATAAGTTAACAGACACAGAGCGGCTTATTGGCTTAAAAATGGCTGCCCGACACACACACACACACACACACACACACACACACACACACACACACACACACACACACACACAGCTAATTCTTTTAATTAAAAAACATATAATGTCCACAAGTGACTCCTTCAAGGAGATAAGCATCTTACTGTTTTGTACATCAGTGGTGGCAAATGCTAAAAATGCGAGTCACCTCGCTGTGAGTTGCTATGCAACCAGAGGAAACTCCCACGAACTGGTTTCTGTTGCTCGCAGCGATATGCATAAAAATGTGACACAACCTAATAATTTATTCCGCACTCAGAAACACTGTAAATAATTATGAAAAGCATGCAGAATGCCGCAGGTACAGCCATTTGATTCAGCATGGTCTTCATAATAATCTCACCGTGCAGTTTAGTCTGTAGTGAAATTCACTCACACACAATAATACGCAGAAGAACACACTCATACTGTAACTGAAAACACATAATGATAAACATCGCACTACACTGTGGCAGTCAAAACTGAATGAAGAACTGAGTCCCTCAAGCACGGCTGTTAAGTGGTTTGATAGCAGCTGGAATAAATGAGAGCAGCTGTAATCAGCAGAAACTGGAGCCTGAGGAGAAATGAAAAATGGTGGGACGGTTATCTCCATCATTGCAGCGTGCTACAGACTCACTCAAAGTAGAAAAACAGCCTCATTTTGTCTCACAGAAATATGTCAAATACCGCCCTATTCTTTTCAGCCATTAGCAGTTGCTTGAGGACATACAGCGAGGTTTATTTAGAAATCATTGCAATTATTGTCTTATTATTGTTCCAGTAGATCATTTTGAGTTATTTGGAATGAATCTTGATCTTCAGTTTTCATACATGGCAATGGTTGCTGGCCTCACTGAGCGCTCCTGCAGGAGGACATAACGCAGCATGCTCCAGGGGCAGTCTGATTATCTGCTGCGTTTTTTTAAAAACGTATTTCTCTTCGCATAAGAAAAGTTTACATGAGATGTACACGTCATTATTTAGACCTGTGCATGTTTGCAATCCAATACTCCAACCATGAAACAGGTTAGAGCTAAAACCATTCATCTATTAATTGATTAGTCAATCAACAAAGAAATGTTTTGCAGCTGTTTTAGTTATTGATATATTTTGTTATTTAATTTAAGACGTATACCAAGTAAAAATAACTGATATGATTTCTGTGTCTCTCAGTTTCTCAGTTGTGATTATTTGAGGGCATCATTCAGGCTGCCTAAAACAACGGTAATTGATTATTTATTTAATGGTTATTTAAAGGGATAGTTGGAACGTTTTGAAGTTCGGTATGAGGCAGTTATCCATAGTCAGTGTATACATACAATAGATGGTAGATTGCATGGCCCCCAGATTGGAGAAACAGGCAGCAGAGTCCAGCACAAATGCTAAAAAAATTACTGCTGTTGATGAAGGAACCAGCAAAATGTATTTTAGTCACCAAAAAAACCCCAATATTTAAAGTGTATGCTACTTTTAGAATATTTCCACCACTCAGACAGCCGTTTCTGACAGTACCGAGGTGCTCGATGCTCTTTTCAAAGTCACCAGACTCCATTGACAAAAACTCAAATTTTACCTTGCAGAACACAGGACTTGCTTGTCTACATATGCCTTGATTGGTTAATTTGCTCGTAAGATTGTGTGGCTTTGGTTAATCCGAACAAACGCTTAAAAACACCCACAAAGACACAATAACAGACAAACTAACTGGTCGAGGCAGCGATAGAGCAGCAACTCCTGTGTTCCATAAAACACAGGTAAAATGTAAAATTACTGTTATTGCCAAAGAAGTCTGATGGCTTTAAAGAGAGCATAGATGGATGTAACACAAGGCAAAGCGCTAAAATATATGTAGACATTCTAAATATACACTTAAACTGGTATTAACTTGTTTAGGTGTGGCTGTTTAGTTGGATGAATACATTTTGCTGCTGCACCAGTCCAAAGCAGAACATTGCTCAGCTTCTGTGTCTGTCTGCCTGTCTGCTTCTCCTAACTGTGAGTGTGCCCACTGTCATCTACTGTACGTAACACACTAACTATGGATTAGTACCTCATACAACCCCATTTAAAAAATCAGAACAATCCCTTTAGCAGGGGCAGTGGGCATGAACATAATAATAATGAACATTGTTGTAAATGCGCCACAGTTACACAAGAGACTATTTTTTCATCTTCAGAATTTTCCAAGCCACCCTAAAAAGTAACAAAGTTATTGAGATCATTTATAAGCATGCAGAGCAATAATAGGAAAGAAAGAGGCTGGAACAAACCAAACCAATTAAGTGAGGAAATAATTGGCAAAGTAATGGACAATATGAATAATTATTAGTTTCAGCCCAACAACAGATTCCTGCTTTGTGAAGCTTATGGGGTCCCATTGTGTTTGAAAGGTGATTATTATGGTAATTTTTTGTAGCTGTACGTTTTGGCGTTGTTGTGTCAGATTGTGTTATATCGTGATTTGTATTGTACCCGCCCCATGTGTTGTACAAACAACATGGGAGGGAGGGACTGAGTGTTGCAGTATTGCAGCTGTTTGTATTAGATTGTGCAGGTGTTCGTGGTCTCTGTATTGAAGAGGGAGGAGCGCAGTACAGAGAAAACTCCTGTCAGGGTTTCATCATATTTAGAACACACACACACACACACACACACACACACACACACACACACACACACACACACTGCAGTAGGCCTCAACCCTGAGGCTTGAGTTATTCCTACAACCAGCTATGATAAAGTAAGTGTGCCCTGTGCAGCATAAGAAAGACGAAGGCTCTAAAGGCTCCACAGAGCAGGGAGGAGTCTGGCTCTTTGCTGTCAATGTCTTCTCTCTCAAAAAAAAACAAGCTCTAACAGCAATCTTGAATGCAAAATGAAGCTGTCAGGGCAGAGAGAGAAAACTCGCCTCATTAACGTCAGTGTCGGAGAGAGGGGAGCATGTTGTATTAGCACGGCAAGACTTCTGAAGGCTCTCTAATGAAAAGGAATCAGAGTAAGAACGTGATCCGCAGAACATCTAAGAATGTCGACTTGAAAATGAGTTTGACTGCTTCTTAAAAGATCTGTCTTTGTTTTAATATAAAATGCAAAGTGTAATCGAAGAATATTGGTCCAAACCCTGGAGAAACAGATGACATGTAAGCCAGTAAATTGTTTGGATTGCAGGATAACATTGCAGAGCTGACGGCAATCACAAAAATGCATGCACAGAATGCATTGCACATCACCTTTTAGAAATGTTTTTTCATTGGAAGTGTTGTATAATGCTGCATAATTATTACATAACTGTGCAGTTTTTGCACTGTTGCGTACTTACAGAGCTATCTACTGGGACTGGATGTATGTAGGTATTTATATTAATGCTATAATGTTCAATGAAGAGTGTAGTAAGACTAGCTTAGGGAGAATCGTGCTGTCTGTAAACCAAATATATATATATATATATATATATATATATATATATATATATATATATATATATATATATAAGCTGCGTTCAGATTTCCAGCAGCGATATAAAGTGGCATATAACAAGAAAGGGTTCTGCATGATATAAGATAACCCTGATTGCCGTGTACGGATGATCCAGTGGATGTTAGTCCTCAGATAGAGCAGGATTTATGAGCGGAGGGCTGTCCATGTCTATCATTAGTTGGAAGAAGTGACGTGTGTCCTTGAGGCTGGATGAAAAGCTTTGGACACGAAGGAAAAGGGAAACAGGAAGGATGATGCAGCCAGTCTTTCAGTCGACAAGTCTGTCTTCTTTCTCATTTTGTTAAGACTGACATGAAAGGTTGAAGTAGCCAGAGCATGCTACTGTGTTAGCATCTAGAGTGAGATTGTCGGAGTGTGAGATGTTTGCAGGATGTACTGGGGTTTAGTGTCAGTATGTGTGTGGTTCTTCACTGGGAACCTGATATTGAGACAATGCTGTCATGATTTTTTCCCCCTCTCTTCCTTTGAGCTGTCAAGCTGTCACAGAGCTGAATGAGTGCTGCTGGTGTGGATAGATTGAAATGCCTGCACTTCCAAAAGTCTAGTCTAGTCACCAAAGCTGACACGTTTAGCCGATAAATCTATTATTCAATGGTCAAATGGCTACCTTCTCAAATGTGATTTGCTGCTTTTCTCAGTTTTAGATCACTGTAAACGGTATATATCTCTGGATTTTGGGCTGCGGGTATAACAGAAGTAGCAATATAAGGACATCACCTTGGGATCTTGGATATATTCCATAAATTACATTGAATAATAGTCAATTAGGCGTATAGAGACAGGCTCTCGAACAGAGCTTTACAGACAGGCATATTCAGACAGACGGTATGAGAACTCTATGGTATGATAACATGTTTCAGTAGAAACCCAAAATACAAACCTGGAAATGGGTAGAATATGGAAGTGGAAAGTGAACAGAGCTTCACTCGCTTTGCCTCTTTCCAAAGTGTTCTGTTGTATTTTGTTGAGATGCCTCTGAGCGAAATGCTCTTTGGTAATCTGTGATACAGTACATGTCCAGAGCTTTTATTGAGAAAGGTATGAACAGAAAAAGTGGTGCTGTATAAATACTGCACAGATACAAAGAGTTTATTGTGGGTTCAGACAGAGCTGCCATGTTAGTACTTTATTACTTTAATAAGTGCAACTAAAGCGATATCCTCTGCCTGTAAGCAATGCTTTAAGATGACCAATCTAAATTCTGATGCTGTCATTATTCTATAGCTATAGACTTAATAATGATTAGTTAAAGTAAACACTTCATGATAATGAAAACTATATTTGGCTGCAACATTTTCCATATTTTTTATTCTGCCCATACATTTATTCCAGTTTCACTTCTGTGTTCCGCAAAACGATTGCATCCACAAGTGCAAAAATATCACTTTTATTATTGCAAACAAGCATTAAGGATTGAGAGCAGATTCACCATGCTTTTAAATGGCGGACAGCTGAATTTGGGTGGCCTTTTCTCCCATTATGATCCAATAATCCATGTCTGTCATGCGTGTTGAAGCGCTCCACATCATCACCTTGCTGTTGTATCTCTGGGTGACTCAGCCCATGTGTGATTTGTAACGGGAATTTGGATTTTGAGAGGGCTGGGTCCAGCCACAATAAAAATATATACTTTTTCCTGATTGATTGTTACCAAGACGCGGATTAGTGGTTTCTTGGGAAACCAGTCATGCTTCTGAGGCTTTGAAAACATTTCAGCTGTACCCTTTCATCATCCCCTTTCTCTCACCCTTTCATCCTGGACTGTCTCACATCTCCTCATGTTGCCATGCTCTCTACACATCTCCTCATGCTGCCTTTTTCTTTGTGTGTTTGTGTGTGAAGCACTCAAATGTGTGACATGATGACACAATGTAGCCCACTGAATCTGTCTCTCAAAAAAAAAAAAAAATCACTATTTGATCCAGGTGTCAAAACAGGACAACACACGAGCAGCTGTCCTTTGTTCGAGCTGAGAAGCTTGTATTCATGCAACATCGTCGTCTTTCTCACGCGGGCCTTTCAGTCAATCATCTCTGCTCTTTCATATTAATGAGGCATAATTTTGAATTAATGGCCAGAGATGATGACAACTGTGAAAGGAGGCTGACCAGTGATTGTAATTAACATTTAAACAGGATCCTTCAGAAGATCATGCCTTATTAATCATGCCTGTTACAGCTGGATGTCTTTGCTTTACTAGATTATTTGTTATGGCTGTTAAGTGGTAGGGAAATGAAACATTGTCGGCTTAGCTATTCATTATTTCTCTGAGCATGAGCTTTAGCATTGGACAATTATTAAGGCCTTCAAAGCATTTTCATTCAAAATGTAGCTCAGATTTTTGTTAGCAAGCTCTCAAGGCCTTAATTTAGCAAGCTTTTTTTATTTCCCAGAGCTTAAAGGGACAAGAAGGCATCAGATCTTTAATGGAGATCAGACAAACAAGGCCCTTATTCTAGTCTCATGGGGGGAAAGCAACAGAGACCAAGACCAGCGTTTGTGCGGTAAAACTAAACGCAGCACTGTGACCTTATTCTTTATAATCAGCGGTATTGATTGTATCTCAACTGCTGTGTGTAAGTGTTCGTGTAAGGATTAAGTGAGGCACATTGTTTGTACCAGAGATTAGTTCTTGTATGTAATGTTTGATGCAACAGGGCCAGATCAATCCAAAGTGTGTAACAATATCAAGATAAGAAATAGGACAGGATCCCCCAGAGTACGCTGGTGGAGTAAAGCCAGCAGGTGGATGATGGAAACTCCATCACATCCTGGAGCTAATGCTGATGATAGGGAGGTGGTGGGTTGTGCAATAGCAGCTTTAAGGCAGATTTAATCAATATTTATACATGTACAAACAAAGCATTAAGATTATTTTTTTGTTCAACATTTTAAGGGTACATGCGTGCATGATTCTCAAGTCAAAAAACTACTAAAAAACTAAAAACGTGATCGCACAACTTTGAAACTGACATGGACTGTTTGTCCTGCTGGTTGCTAAGGTATGGTCAAGTCTCTTCATATTAAATTACCTATAAAAATATATATAGAAATAAAAAGGTGATGACTTCGATTGACTTTATTTACAGACCAGACAGACCAATTCCAAAAAAGCTTTGGGACGCTGTATTAAACATAAATAAAAACAGAATACATCAAATTTCAGAATGAGTGTATATATTTACAAAAACAAAAATTTCTTAGTTTGAACATATAATTATATAGCACATATTCAGCACAACATATCACATATATAGCACAACATCTGGACCAAAACGTATATCCCAGTGTTTTTAGGCCGAATGGCAATATATACGATATATATTGGTATTTTAAACAGAACGTGCAAAATGTTTAGTTTTGACTCAACAAGTAATCATCATCAAACTTTTTATGTTGGTTTTTACCGAAATACCTTCAAATTACAGAACCATTGTTGGTTTTTCTTAGGAACATGACATCAGAGGTCAAATTAAACATCATGAAACATCAAAAAATGGCGTAAATTTGCAGCGTTATTTTCTTGGTGCCTATAGATTACTTTGGTCTTCTGGTTTCATATGATACCAGTATTTCTAGTATACCTAAAATTTAGCCTGTCAGAACGCTAAGCGGCTATATCGGTGTTGCGATATTGTGTAAACTACATATCTCTTTCTAAAATATATTGATACTGATATCAATATCGAACTCCTAATACCGATATACCGCCCAGCCCTAGCCTAACATATATATATATATATATATATATATATATATATATATATATATATATATCTTTTTTTTTTATACATTTTCGCATGTCCCACGTTACAACATAGTTGATTTTATTTATCTTGATATAATTTTGTTTTTATAATTATTTTTATATTATTCATTTAAATGTATATATATTCATACATTTTTATTTTGTTTATTTGTCTCACTTTTTCATTTATTCTTTTAGTTGTAGAAAATCCACTGTTCAATCCATGCATGCATCCCAAGTAAGTGAGTAACTGTATTAAATAATCATAAATTAATAAAAAAAAATAGAATATTTAACCTGCAAAATCCTGTAAAATCAGGTACATTTTAAATCTACTACTGTGCTTCTGAGCTGTTATATAACATTTTTTAAAAATCATATCTGCGAGGAATTAACGGCTAAACGCTGAATCCCCTGGAGTTTATTTTTTGCACCACACAACCCTGCACTATTCTATGGTTTGGCATTTTTACAAAAAAAAATGTTTAAACAAACAAGATACAGGATGCTCATTGGTGAGTTTTGAAGGTTTTTTTTCCAGGTAGATTTGGTAACTTTTGCACAGACCCAAGGCTAGCTGTTTGCCCCTGTTTCCAGTCTTTATGCTAAGCTAAGCTAACTGACTGCTTGATTTAGCTCCATATTGTAGGACTATGAGAGTCGTATCCACCTCCTCCTCTAACGGGCAAGAAAACAAATAAGCAGTTTCTTAGATAATATAATTTGTGCTGCTGACTCTGAACAACATCACAGCAAAGTGCAGTGTGCTTTATAAAGTCTGTATCTGGATGCTTACTAAGTGTGTGGGTGTGTGTGTGAGATGGAAACAGAGCTAGAGATGAGACAAAACTCTGAGGCACCATCAGCAAACTGTGAACACGAAGGTCACAAGTATGCGGTTTCCCCTCACCCATGGCCATGAATCTGTGTTATAAGGATGCCGTGGATCCACCGCCGAGTCACTGTCTCTGAATCACACCCCGGACTTAACAACCTGCATGTTCAACACCCAGAAAAGATGGCAGTCTCCCTTTCTAACTCCCCCAGCGTCTGGGTAAACACGCTGGCATGTTTGTCACCTTGAGGCTTTCTTTCTGAGGTGTTGGAGTGAGTCATGCCGTGAGAGCGAGGTGTGTGTACGGCTGAGTGTGTGCAGAAATTAGGATTGACAACAGGAAGCAGCCACATCCCATTTCTCTCCCCTCCTCTGTCAAACCTCCTGTGCATTCTGCTTTCCACATGACTGCAGATTTCTGTTTTCTGTCTGTTGCTTTAGCCTCTGCAGTGTTTTTTCCCTCGCAGTCTTTGTGCCCATTCCCTCCTCTTCATCCAGTTTTCATCAGCACCAATCCTCTGCTTTTTCTCTCCTCTTTATTTCTGGTCTTTCCCCCTCTTTCCCTTGTCTCGTGGGATCCAGTGAAGATATTTTTTTCCCTTTTCTCCCCCTCTGCCCACCCTCCAACATCTTCCTCTGTCTTTCGATCAACATTCCTGATACCCCTGCTTCTTCTCCATAAGGATATCCACGCTGAGCAAGGTTCCTTCAGCTGAGTGGTTAAGCTGCCAGGCGGTCTCGTGCATCCGGGCATTTCTTCCTTACACAGAGGAAAAAAAGAGGGAAAGGCTTTCCTGTGTTGCCTCCAACACGTTCCTCCTCAAGGGATTGGCGCATCTGTCTCCAGTAACAACAAAAATCTGATACTGTTGAATAATTCACTCAGACTAATTACAAATGCATTACAATTTGGATGCCGAAACACAATGTACGATGCATACAAAACCCACCTCAGCTACTCTATTAATAGCATTTGTGAGAAAGCTATATGTCATTATACTGGAGGCTGAACAACAAACAGTGCTCAGTCATTGTTGCTCCCTTTTTATTAACTTGGATAATGAGAGCATAACTTTGGCTGCAGGCTGCTTAATCACACACCACATTAGGTACACCTCAAATCATCGAATTAAAATAAACGACGCATTAATTGTGCTCCGTAATGAGATGCAGCATATACAGTCGGATGAATCAATGATATAATCTGCTGAGGCAGTATACTAATGCTTGCTATTTTGACATGAGCACCTCTAAACCCACAATCTGCCTCCCTTCATATTCAACTTGTTTTTTGATCTCACAAGCCTCATCATCACTTCAGCTGTGCCTGAACAGAATTTCATAATTTTTTCTGTGTGTGCATTCCTGTGTCAGTTCTGATGTTGAGTTCTGAGCAGATTCTCCGTGTAATGTAATTATTTATTAAAAGCCAGTCTTGTGTTTATATTACACCATGTGGGATTTTTATATCATTGCTCAGTTCAACTATCCTTAGCTTTCTCGATAAGGAAATTCAGTACATTTAAGGGTATTCCATACATTGTTTTAAGGTTTAGTCACAGTGAATGTAGAACACAGATTTAAAGGTAGGCTAGAGTCGGGATAAACTTTGAAACCCTTAATTGATGTAGCTCATTTTGTGGTTGAAACCAGACTGTTCCTTCTGTCTAAACCTTCAGTTTACCCCTGATAGATCCCTGTAGAAACAATCATTTCTCATGTGTTGATGTTAAAATTCCCTTTCCTTTTCCAGAAGCACAGAGGAGAGTTTATGTTGTAGTTTGTTGAGGATGAGGTAACTGAAAGAGCTTAAGACAGTTTATTCTAACACTCAAACACTCACATTCTTCATGTTTTCTCTGTATGTTTCCATATTGAGTATAGGAGATAGTGTACAGTAAATGGCCTCTTTCAGTCAATTTAAACCCAACTGCATAATGAGCTCAAAGTAGATAAAAATCATGTTAGCTCATATTATACCAAGAGATAAACTCTAAACAAGATTGATCACAGGGGAGAAGAAAAGTTATAGCTACTTAGTTATATGATTTACTGATTTACTGATTGTTTATTCACAGATTTGATAGCACATGTGCTTTCATTTCTCCCCTGCAGTCAAACACCTTGACTAATTTTGGAGTCATATTTTTGTCATCTTTGCCTGAGGATAAGAAAAGTTAACTGTGCCAGACGGCAAACTATTTTTATCTCAGAATGCCCCTGTTTCAAGAAAATTCACTGTGAGTGCTGTTACTGTATTTGGATGGAGCTGGATTGTGTAATGGTTAGTAGTAATGGCTGTTTGACATCAGTTGGATGTGAAAGTATCCATCCTGATGAGCAGCTTGGCTTGTTTCATGAGCATGAAGCTATTTAAACTGTGAGGGCACAGATTTTATGTCTCTATTTCCTGTCTGCAGTGACGGTTTGAGTGTTTTAAGAGTTCCTTTGGCTTTGTCAAGGTCAGACGTCTGAATTGTCTTGTTAAGCTCTTCTGACTGCATTGCTTAGACAGTAAAGACTGTGCTGTGCATGAGAACACAGAGATACAGTAAAAAGCTTCTGGGAATTATAGAAGTCCTATATAGCGACAGTTTTACATAAAGAGACATAAAAAGAAAAAGTCCTGGAGAAGGGGGATGGTGGATGCTTGGTTGGGTGATGGCAAGATAATTAGATATGGAAACATTTATGATGATGTGACAGATAATTGTGAAACAGCGGATTCAGGTGGATGTACAGAAAATAACAACAATTAGAAAAACTGAGTAGTTGTCAGTCTGTATCAAGCAAAAATACTAAACATTTGATGGTTCCAGCTTCTCAAATGTAAGGATTGTCTACTTTGTCTTGTTTATCATGTCAAATGAATATCTTTAGGTTTAGTACTGTTGGTCAGACCAGACAAGCATCTGAAGATGTCACCATGCACGCTAAAAAAAATCAGTTTAATTTACGATAAAATACCAGCAGCTGTGGTTGCCAGAACTTCACTGTAAAAAGTACAGTGAGTGGGTTTTCTACTGTAAATTCAAATATAAATATCAGATAAAAACTGTAATTTAGACTCAATAATCCCGTTATTTTTAGCGTAATTGTGTCATTGTGACATCATGGTATTTCTCGATTCATTTTACATGATAATTTTATATTTTTACTGCAACTGTGTTTTCCACAGTTTATGACAGTAAAAGTTAACGTTTTGTGCTGTTCTTTGATTTTCGGTAATTAAAATGATCTACTACGGTGATATACAATTTTTAATTTTACGCCCTATTTCTGATGCAATTTGACAGTGTTTTACTGTAATTTCTACAAACATTTTTTAGTGTGGGCTATAAAGTCATTTTAGGCATTTTGGACATTTAAAGTTAATGGGACCATATTTCACAAAATGAACACAATGCTGTATTGAACTAGACTTGTAACAAGTGATTGAGTCCAAAAACTAATTAAAAAAAATTGTTTGCTGACTTAATAAATCAAGTAGTAGGGTAATTTTCTCATACAATACTATACAAAGACCTCTTTTAGAACAAGTGGAGGCGCCCCCTGCTGGCCATTAGAAAGAATACATGTTAAAGGCACTTCTGCACTGGCTTTACTTCAGATCCCGAGGCTACAGTCACTTCTTTTATACAGTCTATGGTTTCAGCTCATTGTTTAACTGTCCAGCTTCACTCTGACTCCTCTCATAGTAATGCAAAGCAAAGCTTTAATAAACCCACTGTACACTTCTCGCTCAGCACCAAACAGCAGAAAGACACAGTTAGCGACCAGTTAGTGGACATAGTTGAGCAATAAGCAGTTAAAGAGACTGATTTTTCCCTCAGGGAGTTGGTAGATACCAAAAACAAGGCTAAAAGAAGGTGAATATTGGACTTACATTTTCCAGTCCGACCCAAACACAACTCCAAATGAATTATAATGTTTCTCCATTACTGCTGGTTCTGTAAAAAGCATGTGTATTATGAAATGCACCATATCAACTTAAAAGTTCATTTTCGCAGCTTGGTTTCCCCAAGTAGCCAAAAAAATCAGTTATTGTAGTTTAGAAGGATGGACAGGGCTCATTAGTTAGGTGGTTGTGTGTTTACATTGTGTGTGTATATATTGAACTTACATTACCACGTAAAGAACAACATTTTCCATTGACATTTTTTGATTTAGCTTCATTCCTTGTGGATGATTGGACACATTACTAAGTCAAGGTCAGTTCCCATGAATGCAAAGACCGCTCATTAGCACTGGACTCTAGGGACTCCTTATATAATTCATAATCCAAGCTTAAACTTTTTGAGTTAATATGATCAGACTAATCCCATCTGGACATTTTGGAATTTTTACCACCACGCTTTCTACACACATGATCATCATCAATCAGTCATATGTAGATGTTTTCAGATGACACTGAAAAAACCCCACTGGCAACGCCAGAAATATAAAGTGTGCTGAGGAGACTGCAGACAACTACTAACACTGTCTGAATTCCTGGTTTGTTTGCCTCTGTATCTGAGTAACACACTGTCCCTTAAAATGACGGGAACTTGGCCCTGCTGTGCCTGCGGCGGAATAAATATCCAGCTGCTCTCTCACCCTTTATTTCTCTTCCGCTCTCTCTCTCTCTCTTTGTGTTTGAATTGTGTATTTATCTCTGTCGCCAAGCACAAATAGGGCAGCACTGCAGCTTCTGTGAATGTGGGAGAGTTTTTTTTTTTTGAGTGTCCAGCAGCAACCATTTTATCTGAACACGTTCAGGTTCAATAGATCTGTAATTTACACACTAATGAGACAAATTCACAAATACAATATCCCATTAATAGTGCCACTCTCCTCTCTGCTCTCAGGGAAGTTGCCCAGATCGACCAGTTCCTTCAGGAGACGGCGGCACGTGAAGCCAACGCCAAGGTGCGGCTGCAGCAGTTCATCGAGGAGCTGCTGGACCGCGCGGACCGCGCTGAAAAACAGCTGCAGATCATCAGCAGCTGTGGCACCACGCCGAACGGCAGCCTAGGACGCTGCAGTCTGCAGGCCTCGAAGGGCAATGGACGCCAGGTAAGGATATCTTCTATTTAACTTCTGCTGCATCAGTTGGTTGCTGCTCAGAACACACTGCTAAATGCATTGTGAGATATTGTGCTTCTTGTGTGCTTTCAGATCTCATAATCACAATCAGAATCGTTTTAATTGCCAAGTAGGTTTTCAAATGCAAGGAATTTGCTGTGGTGTATTGGTGCATAAGAACAAACAATGTACTAAAATATGTATATAGATTAAGGCAAGTTTAGACTTTTTTGATGGTATTCAAGACATTTTTCAGACTTTCAGGGCAAGAAAACAAATACATTTAAAGTAAACAATAAATAACATACAGCTAGAATGAATTAAAACACATAAAGTGATTAATAATGTATTTTTTTTAATCATATGAGCTGTTTTACATCTAATTTTGTGATGTATTTAAAAAAAATGTCTGAAAATGTCATAGGTGCATCAGAGGAAGGTGTAGTCTTGAAAACAATGACAAAAACTCTTGCACACTGTCCACGTACTGCTCCAATATATTTATTGACTCGTTTGGATGTGTCTGACCCTCATAAGGTACATGAGCAGCAACATAACTCTTCCTTATCTACACACACGTAGGAGCTGCCTGAATCAACCAATCATCCAATGAGAAGGCTGCAGAGATCGTTTAGAGTGATGAATAATGTACATCACCAGTCAAAAGACACATATTACCTCAATATAATAATACTTATAACTCTAAGGGAACAAAGGTAAAAGTCACATATAAACATAATAAATAATAATACTGACTCGTGTAGCTCGATAACTCAATATTATTTTGCAAAACTGATTATTTTATATGCATATATTATTTCTGTAAGACTGCTACTTCCAGCTTTCCGGCAGTCCTTGACGGAGCAGTGTTGTGCTTTTGAATAGTGCATAAGCATTGATTGTATTGAGTCATGTCCCTGTGATGCACCACAGGTCGAACACATAATAGACTTTAAAATGCCTGAGACAATAAGTCCACTCTTCTTTAAAGAGCTGAAGTGCAGTAACTGTCCAGGACATGTTTTCATATGGACTGAATCCAACCTGCGAAGTCAGGGTTTGTTAGTGGAACAGAGGCTCAGGATAGTGTGAATGTTAATGTGCTGCGATCGTGGGCTAGAGGCCTTTTAAGTGATTTAGCTCATTTGTTGTTCCTCCTGTTCCAGGAATCAGTCAGTCATTACCTTCCCCTTGACTGTATTAACGCAGCTTTAATTAAACCTTGCACAGATGTCTTTTATAGCCTGGAATTTATCAGTGACTTGCAGGGACATGGTATGGATATCTAATGGTTGGTTAAATGATTGTACATGGGTTTAATAATATATGTATTTGTGTTATTTGATGTGTACTTAAATGTTCTAAAGCTTTCATAGCCTAACAAATATAGAACATATAGGTTTCTCTCATTTAGTTATAACATTTCAATGTGAATACCTACCTGGCCAAAACACCCTTATAGGAAGTGTAGATTTATTTTTAAAGATTTTGGGGCTTGGCGGCAAAAGCTGCTCACATTTAGTGGCAATAGCCTAAGTGAGATTTCTAAAGCAGGAATCCATCTCTTTATGGGCCTGGATTTGTGCAGGAACTCTGTCATGTTAGGTGCTATGTGGAATTTTCAGAAAAAAAATCAGTTAATCTCTGCCACGAAGCTAAATCACCGCCAGCCAGCTGCCCTTAGCTCAGTTTATGTTACAGTTCACTAGTTGGCTGCCCCTGCCTTGCATCACTCTTGGCTGGTAGAAAGCAATCATTAGTTATACAACTTGCTTGATACTACCACTTGTAAAGTAAAATCAACACAGTTAGTCATAATACATAACTTCGTATCATGGATTACGTTAGCTGGTGAAGTCAACTAGCCAACTAACATATCCACTAAAATAGTATTTTGATAGCAATAACATTAGCAAAAGGAAGAAAGCCACTTTGAGTTATGATCCCAGTAAACAAACAAGGGTCATGAATTTGAGTTTCCCCTCCAACATCAGTCACATACATTTGGCCTGATGGGCTTCACTAGATAGGACTGTTTTGTGCTTACGTGGACTTTCGTTCATTAGTTGCCATTAGCAGACTACATTTCTAGGCTACTGCTTGTGTTGTGCAGTGTTGGTGCTGTAGGAGAGCTGAAGAGATTTCTTGGGAGCGCATATAGTCATTCTACCCTTTGGATTTTAAAAAACAAACTTGAGTCCTTTACATAGAAATCAGTCAAGTGTCAGTTGGGCAACCAATGAAGTCGGGGAAGGTCTCATCCATTCACCCACTGGCAGTACAAAGTGATCACATACAGTACAAATTGTTACACATATTACCTTTAAGAACACTTAAACAGAAGCGCAATATTGTCTAAACGAACAAACGGCGGACTTTCACCCAGGAGAGCGGGGTTCGCATACTGTGTGAAAACAAAAGTAAATTATTTTTAACTTAAGTTACGTTGTTTACGTAAATTGTCTGAATCACGTTTTTGAACATAACTTGCGTTTTTTTTCACAACTTGCGGTAGTCAGGTGACTATTTCACTTCCAACATTTCCGTACATTTATTTACTGTCCAAACTGTCTTTTATAACGCCTTACCAGGAAGTTTTTTTGCCCTAAACCTAGGTCAGTGGTTTTATAAAATAAATCCACAAAAACTGCAGCATTTTTTACAACTGCGAGTGTGTGCTATTTTCAGAACGCGCCGTTGTACCGCAAGCCGACTGACACACAACCTCTTTTGTCGTTTCGGTTGGAGAACTTTTTTTTTTTTTTTTTAATCTTTTATTTAATTTTAATCCCACAATTTTGTAACCCATTTTTATTTATCACCCAGTTTGTCCTACGCCATGATCCTGGGGGCGCTACCTCGTCCCTGTCGGCCTATTAGTCTAGTCACATGCTTCCTCCGATACATGCAGAGTTAGCAGGCCCTTCTTGACACCTGACAGGGGGAGATTCCCCGGTGGGACGTAGCGCATGGGAGGATCACGTTATTCCCACCGGTTCCTCTCCCCACCATCAGGCGCCCCGACCGACCAGAGGGAGGCTGTATAGCGACCAGGATCAATGCATGTTTTTGTGAGAGGTCCCTGTAAGGGGGTCCTCGGGGGACACGGGGATAACATGCAAACTCGCCCCCAGTTGGAGAACTTGTTAGAACTTAACCCAAACCATGATAACCAAACCCAGATTAAGTAGTACTGTTCATAAAAATATGTGGACAAGGCTGTCTACTTTCTTTTGGCCATACAGTGATATAGTGTGTGTATTCACTGCTTTTTGTTTTGTAATAATGTTGATGCTCATTTGCCATCGGATCATAATTTTAGGTCTTATGGTTGTACTAAAGTGAAATTAGACGATTGATGTCTGTCTGCTTTACATTCTGCATCAAAACAGTGAAAATGGTGAAGCTCTGCAGCAGACGACATGCTGACCAGAGCGCGCACTCACATAAAAGGCTTCCTCATGCTCTGGAAACCAGAGATCAGCCCTTTGCCTCCAGGCTCTCCCCAGCTCCCATTGTGGCATTTTCCCTCTCTTCTTTTGCCTTATTACATGATGATGGAAATATAAAAGCAGACACTTTCTGTTCTTAAAAATGTCATTTATTCAAATTATCATCCACCACCTCTTGAAAAAAGGGGTGACCTGTTTCGTTGCACAGATCTTTGTGCTGCCATGGAAACCAGTTCTCGCTCTTCTACGAGGTTCCAACATGATTTTGAATCAGCTGTAACGTTGTACAAATCCGCCTGAGAGAAACTAGCGGCTTCATTTTGGGCTCGTTATTCGAAAGATTCTCAGTAAAAAATCTTCTCTTCAGATCACTCTCCGCGAGTGCAAAGATATTGTCCCTTTTATACTGTCATACAGTAAAGTGAATAATATAGATGATGAATCCTTTTTTTTAAATTCCAAGACAAAAAAGACAAAACAACAACAATAGAGGACAAGAGCAGGAACAATAATTATCTCACTTGTGTGTTATGTCGGGTGTGTGTGTGTGTGTGTGTGTGTGTGTGTGTGTGTGTGTGCGTGTGCATGTTTAAAGCCATCAGTCTTGGGTTACCACTACATTGTGAATAGATGAGAAGAAGAGAAGGGAAGAGGAGAAAGAGAGAGAGGGAGGGAGAAAGAGAAAGAGAAAAAAAGGTGGGGATAAATAAAGGACGAGCTGCAGGAAAAAAAAAATTCAATTATAAAAATCATGATAATAATAATAGAGTTCATTTAAGTAGTAAAAGAGAGTGAGTGAGAAAAAAACAATTAGAATAATAAAATTAAAATACAATAAAATATGTAATTTAAAATTTAAAATAAATAATTAATTGAATGAATGAGATGGAAAAAAAACAATAACTAATAATAATGATATTATTAATAATGATAATAATAATAATAACAACAATTATAATAACAATAATAATAATTGTAATAGTAATAACAATAAGAGTCAAGAGGGGTGCTACAGTTGGGGCAATCTGGGGGCTTGAGAATGCCAGTCAGAATTATACTTTTTTTTCCTCAGCAATTTGACCCGTAATTGACTCAAAACACTATATTTAGACGTCCTCTCTTTGGATTTAAACATCAGTCAGTTTCATGCGAGACTGTGAATAATCAACATGACAAGTACAAGTGTGGAGTCACAGACAGGTTGGCACCTTGTTACACTGTCATGGGAAGCCCAGAGATGTCACCCAACCATCCAACCAACCAACCACACAGCCTCACTTTCTGTCACGACATCAGCGAGGTCGCCCTTATCTCCTAGGAGACAGGTTTTTAGAGCCACAGAGGTATTTTAGGACTGACAGCGTGAGAAGGGATGGATGGCTTGTTTCCTGCTCACTCTTAACTCAAGCTGAATCTAATGCGTTTCTTCACAGGAAGAAAGAGGTGCCATAAATATAAGTGCATTAATTCCATCGTTTCATAAAGCTTTGGCCTTTTCACAGAGAAGATGACAAGAGGGAGAAATAGAGAAAGACTTGAGTTTAAGACCAAACTCAAGATTGGAGTTTTTACCCTCTGCTGGATGGATTTTGTTCCATCCATTTCTGTGAGATTTGGTCCCTGTTCTGCTTTCGCTGCAGGCCGGCCAGGAATGAGAGCCACGGATGCCTGTTTCCTCCATGGTCCATTTTCACTGGCACTAGGCCAGAAACAAGCTGCATGAGTAGAAGCAGAGCTAAAGAAAGAGAGAGAGAGAGAGAGAGAGAGAGAGAGAGGGGGAGGAAGCGACAGTGTCTGTGTTTCTGCACATTTTCCCTCTGTGGCACGTTGCCAGTCTGGTACACAGAGTTCCACCTGGCACTACTTCACACACACGTAGATACACATGCGTATAAAACCCTACACACAGCATACTTCAATGCACAGGCAGCTTTGAGAGCTGTATGAAAGGGTGACTCTGAGGATTTTCGCTCTCAGGCAAATAGAGCGAGAGTCAGGCTGAAACACCCACCATCAAATACACTTAACAAACTCTCACCTGCTTACAGAGCTACAACCAAATATTTTAGGTAGTAGGGAAGATGCTGAGGGTTTTTGTGTTGCTAGAGAGAGAGTTGGTCGGTTAGTCAATCTATCCATTTCACACTTTGGTCAAACGCGAGATATCTGAACTGCTGCTGGCCAGACTGACAAGAAGTTTGTCATTGAAATTCATGATCACACTTCAGCCTCTAAAAGTCAGCAACAAGGACACTAAGAGTTCATGTTTGAGCTTTTCTTTTGTGACCCCCTCAAGAGGAAATTGCCCTCATCTTTTTCTTATTTATTCATATTGTGTTTGGAAAGGATTTGTTCATTGCTGTCCTTGATTTATGTCTGATCAAACTGTTCTACATCTAGAGAATTTCTGTAATTTTTAAGTTTATCTTGATTTTGATTATTAAGCGAAAATCTGAGCTGTCACATCAAGAAGCTTCCAATGATAAAAGCAAAATAGGCAACTTTTCGATTTCATTACTATTTGATTTTATTGTCTTTTCAGTGGGGATTTGTTATGCAGTCTTAATTTTATAGCAGTGAATGGCTAGCCTACATTACTGGAAGAGAAAGAAGCACACTGCGGTCAGTCAGGCTCCACTTGTTTCCTGGTGCATGTATTTACTAAGCGTTACTGTAAGAACATGTTAGACCCACCTTCAAAATAAAAGCAAACGTGTAGCTTTTAAAATAACAGCACATGGATGTATTAACAGAGTCCACCACGTAATTTACAAGAAGACTGTCAAAATATGATGCCTTAAATAAAATATACAAGAACCCTTATTCTCCTTTACAATAATTCATTAAAATATGCAATTATTAAGATGAAATAGTGACGTTAGAATGTGTGAGAGTCCACCAAATTTAGGCTTTTAGGGCAAAATGCTGTTGTTTTTTAGTTTTGATTATCTGGGGGGAAATCTGAGCTACACATATCAAGAAGCTTCCAATGACAAAAGCAAAATAGGTGACTTTTTGTTTTCATTACTATTTGATTTTATTGTCTTTTCAGTTTGGATTTGTTATGCAGTCTTCATTTTATAGCAGTGCTAACTTATATGGCAACTGCATTAAAATTAAATGCTTTAAAATTACGTGTCTTCTTTTTATTTTAGAAAATATGTATGTCCCCATGAGTTGTGAAAAACGACTATACATCACAATCACAATTGTCTGATAGTCTCTTATAGAGTGGGGAGAAAATAATGGTATATTATGTAGAGTATTAAGGCTGCCATCCAGTCTTCAGGAGCCTATTTGGGAGTACATCTGATCCTACAGCATGTCAAAGAAAGCTCACTGAGTGATATTACTGATAGCTTCTTTCTTTCTTTCTTACTTTCTTTCTTTCTTTCTTGCTTTCTTGCTTTCTTGCTTTCTTGCTTTCTTGCTTTCTTGCTTTCTTTCTTGCTTTCTGCATGTTTGTGTCTCTCCAGAGAAACTCCAGCAACTCTGGGAGCACAAGAGGCATGTACCAAGTATCAGACCGGCGTTCTTCGCCCAGCACAGGGTGAGTCTGCACACCACTCCACATTTACACATGAGTTCACACCTTTGAAACGTAATGCATCCACACCCTAACTTACTGGTGCACTTAGCCATCCAGAAATAAAGAGATGATTATATGAGCTCGTAATTGCCATATTACATTTGGTTTAAATATGAATATTTTTACTTATCAGGTAGAAATTCTCACTCTGCCTACTCTGCTTATTTATTTGAAAGGAAAGCTTCATCTCTTTTTCTTTTTTTGGTCCAGTTGGAGATTTTATGGCTCTTGGCTGACAATTGAATTTGGTGCTCCTCCTCGTCGTTCTTACCTTGTGAGAGCTCATGTAGTGAAACACAGTTTGTCCGTTGTGTGGAAATATAACAGAACCCCTGGAGCTGCAAAGCTTTTAACCACCATCTACTGCGCTACACACCGCTCTCAGCCTTTGGGGTACAACTTGTCAATCCTGTGTAGAAATGTTTGCAAGCATGGCAGCTGCAGTTACAGTAACCCAGAAAAACAATAAATACCGTGGCAGTGCCATGGTTACAATTTGTTTGGCTTGTGGCTCTTCATATTATTCGTTGCCCCCAGATTAGTGGAAATTAAAAATGCAGAGATTATACTTTACACATAATAAAGATATGGCTGAAACAAATGATTGTGTTAATTATAACTTCATCTACCAATTTTTTCCCCAATTAATCCATTAAACCTATCATCCTCTAAACATGTCAGAAAATTGTTTTAAAAAAGACAGGAAATCTCCATATTTTAGTCATTTTTGCATGAAAAAATACTTTAACAAATAAAAACTTCGAATAAATAGTAATGACTCTCTCATCCTCGTGCATGTTGTTTCACGCTTAGACATCCACATCATGATCCTCATAGACCCAGATCCTATTTTTAGTCAGACTCAGTGAGGTGCAGCAGGTTGCAAGTCTCTCTATATGGGGTGTCACTGAAGTATTTCCGAGTCCCTGCTGGAGATTTCAGACACATGGCTGCGCTATAATACTCTGACTAACACAACTGTCATTCCCAGTGTGAATGTGTTTACTAACGTGACGTCACATGCAAAACCTGACAGGCCTTCCCCATTGAATCATTGATGCACACACACACACACACACACACACACACACACACACATACACACACACACACACACACACACACACACACACACACACACAGAGTGGCACAACAACAACTCTCCGAACCTTCTGTCTCCTGGTTATTAATAGCTCTTCATCAGGGATGGAGGTCATAATCTCAAGTGTGCAACAGCTTTGGCGATTTATTGATATTGACCTCACCAGATATTCATGCAACAATGATGTGTCAATTTAACACCAAAATACCTCTGACAGTTTGCTCTTTTTAAAATTTTATATATCTTTAATGATCACACATTCTTTGCATTACACTTTTCATATTAAATGGTTATTTTAATAGTTATGATATGCATTGGATCTCAGCAATATAATATAATATAATATAATATATATATATATATATATATATATATATGTTTATATATATTTAAATATGTTTACTTTAAAATGACTAAAACTGTTTTCTCCAAATAAAGTTTCTAAATTTGAATTTAAATGTGATTCATTAAACCCTGCAACCCTGTCTCCTAAATCTTACATCCCTGTACAACACTGCATTCTTAATTACGTTTCAGGAAAAAACATATTTTCTCCAGGATAACAGCCGCAGATTCAAACACGTGGTTGACGTTGTGAAATGATCATTGTTTAGTTAGGTTTAGGCACCAAAACTACTTGGTTAAGGTTAAAGAAAACTTATTTTAAAGAGTTAAAGTGAGTAATTTTTGTTACGTAAATGAGTCTGTGTTGACTTGGTTTCACACAGGAGGCAAACAGCGGTCTCTTGGGTGAAAGTCTAATCAACCTAACCTCATCGGGACACAGGCAGCTGTTGGCCTTGACTAGAATATTTTTGTCATACGTCAAAAACTAATCTCTGAGAAAATATGTTTCCCTCTAAACGTAGTTGACTATGCAGTTTAGTTGCATAAGAACATGATTTTTAAGAGCCCAGGCAGACTCATCTGTCTCAGAATCACTACATAAACATTAGAGAACAACACAAGCGGTAAGATGACACAGGAAGGAGTTTGTGTTTCCTCCACTGATTATTGAGTTGTTTTATATTTACTCTCTGATGCTACTTTGCATTCTGAATACAAACTCTGAAATCTTTAATTAGCAATAGCTAATCACAAGCTTCTCATGATTGGGATGGATCCGTATCATTAAGTCTTGCTATTGATGTAATGTTGACAAAACATTCACGCAGCTTTCATCAGGTTACTGCTTTTACAACCAGCTCATTAAACTCTAATGAATCCCAGTTTTGTCATTGACCCAGTTTTGATTCTTGAAACCATAAACATGCTGCGCTGTTTTGGTTTTACATAATCTAAATTCACATTTGCGGCATGACATGCATCTCATCTTCTGTGCATCCTTTTCCCCCTGCGAGTGCTGATAAGCGCTACCTGCAGTGTTTATCTGTGATTTTCTTTTCATTTTTATTCCTAAAATGATGTATGCAGAAGCTTCTCATTATGCTGAGAGATAGAGGAGGAGAGAGCACTGAGAAGGCAGAAATGGAGAAAAGAAAGAAAAATGCCCTACTTTTTCAGAGGCTGATATTTGTAACTGCTCATTACTTGTAGTGGCTGGGCGGTTATTTTAGGTACTGTAGCAGTACGTATGTACAAAAGCTGCCCTCATTCTACTATGACTTCTCTGAAATCCAGCTGTTTCTTGTAAGTCATACGGTACCTATTAAGGTGCTTCCACTTCTGTCGAGTTAAACACCAACACTGCTGCTGTCCTCAGAGGACCTTTTTTTCAGATGTTACTCTGTGCTGAAGGGACTAAAGTCTCTACAGAAACGACAAACCGATATGGATCAAATGAACAGGTCACCAAAAGATTCAAAGATTGCTTTTGCTAAATTAAAGATAGTACCTTTAGACCTCTTCAGACACCCACCTGGCTTAATTGTGTCATGGATGCGTCATTAAAAGAGTAAACATTTTGTGAAATACACTTATTTACTTTCTTGCCAAGACTTTGATGGGAAGATCGATACCACTGTCTTATATGTTTGTTTAATAAGAAGCTACAGATGGCAGCTGGTTAGCTTAGCTTAGCATTAATACTGGAAACAGGAGGAAATAGCCTGCCAGGCTGTGTTCAAACATAACAAAATCCATCCATCAGTTTTTATGCACCACATATCTGGAACAAACTCCCGGAAAACTTGAGGTTTGCTCCAACTCTTTTAAATCAGGGCTTAATACTTTTTTGTTGGCCCACTACTTTATATTAAACTGGATTTACAACTAGTCATGTTTTGCAGCACATTGTCACTGCACTGTAATTTGTTCTGTTCTGTTCAGATTTAAGGGGTTAAAAAAGTAATGATAGTTAAGGCATTATTTATAGTACACTCCCTTCTTCTTGCCCGCAGAGCTTCAGGGCGGATCAAGTCTGTCTCACAGGGCTCTGGAGGTTATGACAGTGACAGTGTGGAGATGCATCCCATGGAGGACTGTCCCGAGGCCCAGTACTATCACATGCAGTGTCGGCTGGGCGAGGGGGGTTACGAGCGATCCCCTGGATGTGGCGGCGGCGGATCGAGGAACTGGGGTCTTCGCAAACAGGCTATCCAGAACTGGCAGCGGCGACCTTACAGGAACAGCACTGAAGGCGAGGAAGGAGACGTGTCGGACGTGGGCTCCCGGACCACCGAGTCTGAGGTGGAGATGTGGGAGCAAGAAAGGAGAGCTGTGGCTGAAGTGCAGCAGTCGGCCCCTCCGTATCCTCACCACAGCAGGGCAGGATATCGCCCGAACACAGGTAACAGCCCTCTGGAAAGTTCAGTCTGTTATTCTTAGAAATGTACACATTGTAACACACTCTCTCGCCAATCTCACATCCAGACACATGGGAGCCAGGAGTCACAGAATAAAGGCCTTAATATCACTCCCGTAAGAGCCGAGACTGATGTAGATCTAGGTCAGGTTGAGTTGCAGTCACTGTAATGCTGCTGGAGCTGTGTCACTGACCGAAACTCTATCTGGATCAGCTGTGAGCATATGTGGTAAACATGGTTTCAAATCTGCTTCAGTGTAGACACAATAATGTAAAAAATTACTTAAACTCTGGAGAAACTTTCACAAACATAAATATTTTTTGGGAGGTTTTTCTTATCCAAGTTGTTGAGTCTAAGATCAGAAGGTGTAACAGATTTACAGCCCTCTGATTATGGCCTGTATAAATGAACCTGACTAGCTTCAGAGCCAATGAGAAGAGCACTCGGAGAGCTCGGCCCTCCACCAACGCCTTAGGGCAGCGTGTAGGACTGTATTAATCCTGCTCCTGCCCGCAGTGTGTGTGTCTGCTCCCGCCCACACCCACAAACTTTCTGACCATGCATACATGCCCAGCACCGAGCAACAGAGTTCATCATTAAAGGTATGCTATGCAGGATTTTCCTTAAACGCGATATAAAGACTTATGTGTTTGTGTCTATATCTGCAGAGACTCTTTACTTTGTTTCTTTTTTTAATACAATTCTACAATTCTACAATGTCATTAAATAGACACTTTTATCCAAAGCAATGTACATTTGGGAGTTAATACAACATAAGCAAAGATGAAGTCAAGAAACAACAATACAGAGATTGGAATCCACTCCAAAGCGTAATGTGTTCTTCCTTGGCCCATGCTACACCTTGCCATCAAGTTTCACTGAAGTCTGGCCAGTAGTTTCCCCATTAAAACAAAAAAACAAAACAGACAAACCCAGCCTAAAACATTACCTCCTTGGCAGAGGTAAATAGAATACACTGTCGGATCATAAAAAGGCCAGACAGTCAGCACTCTGATGTGTGATTTTTAAAGCATCATGAGACAAATTAAAAAAATCCAAAGAGTCCAAAATGAAACTGTATGTGTTCACATTGCAGTTCGATCAATCAGAAAACTGAAATTTAATGTTCACACTGCACTGAAAAGAAAGAACAACAGTTTAAAGCTGATACTAACCGACAAGAAAGGGAATATATCTTTCATTTGAATAACTCAGTTCAGTGTGTAAACGTTCTGCTAATTAGCATGCATCCTAAAATGATCAGCTCAAGTTCTTTTCCTATGAGATGCGTTCAGTGTTTTGTTTACCACCAGTAAGTCTGCTATAGATGATGAGGAAACCAATTCATACATTGCTGTTGCCTCTCTACACTTTCTTTGTGTGTCTGTTTTTGATTGAACATGTTTGTATTGGTGGGAGAGCTGTTGTATCATCTCAGTTCCTCCTCTCATACTAAGCTTTGCTTCTACAAGTGAGCCGCCAAGTCAAACCGCCTCTCATGCCCGCACATTTCTTCAGATCCACCACAGATTGTGCATCTCTCTGTTAACTTCCTGTGCTGCCAAAATCCTTAAACTCACTGCTGCTGCCCTCCATTTTTCCTCACCTGCTGTCGGGTTTTCTTCTAAATAACAAGTGGACTGAAGCCGTCTGGGAAACTGGGCCAGAAACCTCTGACAAATTCATATGAACTGCTATGACCGCCCCATTAACTGAAAGATTTCTCTCACGTAACACTCAACATGTTACTGGCATTCCTCCGCTCTGACGTAGTTCTCCTTATTGGGAGAGTCTCTGCCAGGTTTTATCAGATGGTATGTATCTACAAGCACACAGTTTTTTCTCAGCATGTAACACACAGCTCGGCTTTTTTAGTGCATTTGGCAGTCTTGAGCGTAGGTGGTGTGTGTGTGAGAGAGAGAGAGAAAAAGAAAGAGAGGGAGAGGAAGAAAGAGCGAGAGAGTAAGTAATGGTTCATAGCCCTGATGGCTTCGAGCAGACGCCTTCCAAGGCCAAAGATGAAATGAGTCATCTAGGAGCAATCTTGCTGGGAGGAATAAGACGGATTTGGATTGGACACATGGTATCAGCCAATAGATAGCAATAGAGAGAATGAAAAGATAGAAAAAAGAAAAAAAAATTCACCTCATTTAGTGCTTTGTTGAAGATTGGCGCCACCATGTGACAGAATATCTTAAAAACATTGGTGTGCAGGAAACTGAAGCATCTCCCCAAAACTTATAGACAGTTAAATTATTTTGGTCTTTTAAAAAAAATGTGCATTTACATACTTATATAATGATAATGATGAATCAATCAATTATATTTATGTTGAAGTTGTTCTGTATCAAAAATCAATGATTAAAAACTTCAGATCAAAAAAAGTAAGAAGAAGAACAATGAGGCAAAAAGTAAATAATTAAATTGATTAAGTAAATGGAAAAAATGACCAAATGTAGATGAATATACATAATGTCTTACACCTAACTATGGAAAGAGCTAAAAGGTTCCTACCTGATATAAAGGAAATAACAAGGGTTAAGCTGTGAACAATCAATCTAAAGCCCACTGGCATCCAGGCTTCACACATTAAATAAAATGTAATACATTATGTTCTCTTCTCTTAGTTTCGTCAAAAGGTCTGACAGCTATAGAAGTAGTTTTCTGATTTATTCCAGTTAAAGTGGCTGCTCACAGCATTCAGAGCATCTACTGCCTGTACACGGCTCTCGACAGTTTGACTTCAGACAACGAGTTTACCAGTAATTATAGTAAATATAATGTATGATTTCTTGCCTCTCATGAACAAACAGAAACTCATTTGAAGAACATGATTTAACATAATGTGGTGTTAATTTAGTTCCATAAACCTGATGTTCACATGCTCATCTGCCATAACAGCGCAGTTTACACATTTTTACAACTTTTTACAACTTTTTATTTATTAAATTGAAGTTCTACTGAGTGAGAAATTTTGCTGAATTAGGCAGAAGAACTTAGTAATATGAAAAACGACTTTTTTTGTCGTCCTACGAACATAATGGTGTCTGACAACCACTAATGGCACACTACCTCTAGTATCTTGTGCACCTTTTTCCTGTAACTTCTTAGTGTATTTTGATGTGCTTCTTAAAGAACATGCATGGTTTGACGACGCTGTTGTTAAGCGGTGGTTAGGTTTAGGCACAAAAACACTTGGTTAGGATGAAGGAAAGATGATGTTTTGGGTTAAAAAAACTTTGTTTTCTTCCCACAGGTCGGTCTGATGGGCTCTACAACAAGCCATGCCGCCATGAAAAAAGCCCGTCCAAATCCAACGAGGTGATCAGTCCTGAGATCCTAAAGATGCGTGCAGCTCTCTTCTGTATCTTCACCTACCTGGACACCAAAACCCTGCTGAGAGCTGCTGAGGTCTGCCGGGACTGGAAGTTTGTGGCTCGTCACCCAGCTGTGTGGACCAGAGTGCTGCTAGAGAACGCTCGCATTTCTTCCAAGGTGAAATTTAAGATACTGCACGCAGTTTATAAGTCAGTAGCATCTGGTGCATTTGGTTTTATTGTCTCTCCATGTTTCTCCCATAGTTCCTGAGCACATTGTCTCAGTGGTGCACTCAGACGCACTCACTTATCCTGCAAAACCTCAAACCAAGACAGCGGGGCAAGAAGGAAACCAAGGAGGAGTACATTAAAAGCACACGGTGAGACACAGACACACATACGGCGTTAGTTGTAACTTGCACACAGTTTACAAAAACATACATAGTCAATTTGGGGTCCTTATTACTGCATTGCTTATTATTTTGGCACATTGCTCTGCTAACTACTGAAGTGAGTGACATTCTAAATGAGTCCTTAAACAGTGATTGATGAGAGGATGCCGACAAGAGGAACGGAAGTGATTGAATGCTGCTGTTTTTGTACAGTTTGATTATGAACAGCCCGTGCAATATCAGTTTTCATTTCCTGGAAGAAGACAGGCAGAAGTTTGATTTGGGGGGAAAAAGTGAAGCTGTTTGTGTCTTAATATTTTATGTGAAGGAGACAAATTAACAAGGGATTGCACTGCTTTTGTGGCCAGGAAACTGCTCAAATAAGAGAAAAAGGGTTATTCCACAGAGGGTGAAATACGCTGCTTCAAAGCAAATAGCGGCTCAGTGTTTCTGTGCTGTTTTCAGGTATTTAAATTAGGTAATATGCACATAATTGGCCCTTTTCAATGCAAATGAGTCTCATTGCAAAAATAGTCTAATCATAAAGATCAGCACTAATTACCACACACAGTTACAGTGAAATTACTAGCATTTTCAGAGAGATTGTGGAAACTGAAGCACATTTATTTTAGAAGTGTCCTGCCCTCTGCTTCACATCATCTTCTTTTACTGTCTGAAGGTCTGAGTTTGAATCACCAACAGCACTGACCAACTGGGATATTAATTAAAAAATACAGTTTCTCTTTTTTAAATTGTTTGCCTGAAGTTTTGAGTAATGCTCCTGCACCTCGTTGGCCAGGACCTGCAGCTTGCAGTCTGATTTCATTTTTCTTTTTCATTCTGCCATAATTCTGTCAACTATGTTCTTTATTTATACTTTGCCACATACAGTCATGGAAAAAAAATACTGGAACATTGTTTTCTTCAATTTCTTCTTCATTTTAATGCCTGGTACAACTAAAGGTACATTTGTTTGGACAAATATAATGATAACAACAAAAATAACACATACGAGTTTAATTTAACAGCTGATATCTAGCCATTTTCAATGCTTTTCTTGATAATAACCAAAATCATTATCAAGATAGAATGGTGGTCTAACAATTTTTTCCATGACTGTAGATGATTGCAATCAAATACAAAAAAACAAGGTCAAATTGCACTTTGCAAAGCTTCATAAGCACGTCTGTGCTGTAATACCATTAGCACAATATATTTTATGAATTGGACTTCGACACTGCTCAGATGGCAGGTGCAAGTTAGGTACAATTCAGGATGCTATCAGCGGCCACAATCCATTCCTCCTGAATTCGCCCGAAGAATATATTACAGTCAATCTGCACAGACATGCTGCTTCCTGCATATACCACAAATACTGGGGGAACATTTTTTTATGTGCCATAAATGGTAGAAGTGCTGTTCTGAAGGACAGGAGAATTATTTCCTCTACTCTGTCTGTCCGTCTTTTTCTGTTGACCTTCTCCTCTGTTTCCATCTAAGTGGCTGTCTGGAGGAAGGTCTGGAGGCGTTGTTAAAGGCCACAGGAAGTAACCTGCTGATACTGAAGATTTCACACTGCCCCAACCTGCTGACCGATCGCTCCCTCTGGCTGGCCAGCTGCTACTGCCGAGCTCTGCAGGCCGTGACCTACAGGTAGACCAGTACACTCAGGTCCAATCTCTGCACAATTACACAGTTTAACCCCAGTGACTTTGCTTTAATGAGTCCATAAGGCTCCATAAGCTGTGGATATACAGTGTGCAATATAAATACAAATTGTTTACACGTCTTTTGCTCCAGAAGTGCCACAGATCCAGTTGGTCAAGAGGTGATCTGGGCCCTTGGAGCAGGTTGTAGAGACATCATCTCCCTACAGGTGGCGCCACTACACCCATGGTAATAAACAGAGAACTACTATCTAACTCTGAAACTTTTGATAAACACCAAATATTATATATGTCGTCATATGAATGCCTATTAAATGATTGATCGTGGACTGTGTTTTGTGTCTTTTAGCCAACAGCCTGCTCGTTTCAGCAACCGATGCCTGCAGACGATTGGAAGATGTTGGCCACACCTCCGGGCTCTTGGTGTGGGCGGGGCTGGATGTGGCATTCAGGGACTGGCCTCTCTAGGTGGATATGGCTCGTAAAAACTACTATTCAATTTCTAGATTATTTTCATTTCAGTTGTTTTTCGCTACATCACACAAAATACAGTATTTGTGACATTCATGAAGCTTTCAAATATGCTCCTAGTGTTTTTTATTGTAATGAAAGTTTTGTCTTTTTCAATACATTTATATATATATATATATATATATATATATATATATATATATATACATGGTAATTATCCTTTATCTCTACCTAAGTTTTTACTGCTACCTTATAAGCACCTGATCACTAATATTGGCTGTGCATGGGGAGTCCTGTCCTCTTGTTTTTTTAAACTTTCAACAATAATTTTCAGCCATGTCACTGCTTTTTAACCGTCCTCTTGTGTTAGGGTCGGCAGCGATCTGTTTTAGGCTTAGGGTTATGCAGAAAAGTACCACACTACTTTTATTTATTGCATCAAGGCTTTTTGACTCTGTCAGGAACCTCTATTGAAACAAAATAAAACAAAAAATCTATTTCACCAAATTATAAAATGTTAAAAATTATAACATTTGTGTTGTTTCAGTTATGATAAGAGATTATAAAACAATATTTAGTGAAATACATACAAGTCAAAATTGACCTGAAACACCATAGATTTTACTATAGTTAATATTAAAATAAAACATTTATTTGAGATGACTTCTAATAACCTTATGTAATAGTCAGGTAACATAACAACCTTTTATTTTATATAATCTCTTGAGGTTAATTTGACCATTTTTTAAATTGAAAACAAGGGGTATGCTGTCAAAAGAAAGGCCTAGGGGGCCACAACAAAAATATTATAACTATTCTTTTCATGGATATGGAAGCCTGACAAGGTCACACAGAGGTAAGAAACAAATTGGATGATAAATAATTGTTTTGAGGGTATTTTATTGATCATTTAAGACACAGGTCAAAACCGACCCGTTAACATAGGAGATAGTAACAGAAAGCTAACATAAGAGGAAGGTTAAATCATGATTACAATCACATATGCAGAAGCCAGTAAAGTGACAGAAGTAACAATTGTGTTAAAAATTATTTAACGATATTATTGTCATATCAGGATGTAAACCATCATTTAGTTTTATAAAATGAGATCTATTCCTATACTCTTTATAACAATATAAGCACTATTGATTGAGACCTACAATAAGCCTTTATACTCCACTGTAACCTTTGCTGTTTTCAGTTATCCTAACACTCCACTATCTTCCCTCATCTCTGTATTTCCTTATCTCCCTCAACCCCCATCACCCTGCTCACCTCCACCAGCGAGGAACTGCATGCGCCTGCAGGTGCTGGAGCTGGATCATGTGAGTGAGATCAACCAGGAGGTGGCAGCAGAGGTCTGCAGAGAGGGCTTGAAAGGTCTGGAGATGCTGGTGCTCACATCCACACCGGTCACCCCCAAAGCCCTGCTGCACTTCAACAGTGAGTCTGAACGCTGCTGCACTCAAATACTTATGACTGGTGTCACAACACTGTGCTGCAAGTGTGCATTAAATGTACTGAACAATGTGATCTTACGCAATATTTCTGTAACATAAATCTATTATTAACATACATTGGGTACTGTTTAAGGTAACACTTTTAATGCAGTGTAGGTTACGGATACATTTAGGCAGCTATACCAAGAAGTGGAAGAAGTATTCAGACCTTGTGCTGAAGTAAAAGTAGCAGAACCACAGCGCAGTAATACTCTATTACAAGCAAATGTCCTCATTTAAATTTTACTCACAAAAATACAAAGGTATTAGCATTAAAATATACTTAAAGTACCAAAAGGAAAATCCTCATGTTGCAGTTTGGCTCATTAAGTGGTCTAAGGCAACATCAGGCTTGACTTAAACATCCTTTAACCCATCTTTTTAAAACAAATTGTGACAAATAAACACACAGAAATAAATTTAGTGAATCGTTATTTATTATTAAAATATCAAATAACAGCAATAAAGATATGCGCTGAGTAGATTGTCCAGCTATTGGAGTCAATATCGGACCGATAGCCCATTGAGTATCAGTATCAGTATCAGTGCATCCCTGATATTATTAGAAAATAGTCAAGTAAAGTGCAAGTACCTTAAAAATAATAGTTCAGTGCAGTTCTTGAGTTAACGTCCACCATCGGCTCTAACTGTTCTGGTTATTTAGGAATGGACATATGAGAAAAAGAGAGGATGAAAAATACAAATGTGCCATTAGAATACACTGTTGGCCCCTAAAACAAAGAACAACAACAACAAAAAGACCAAATAATGAATCCTGCTTAATTCCTCCTTCCTGTCATGCAGGTGTTTGCCGTAACCTGAAGTCCATTGTGGTCCAGATTGGCATAGAAGACTACTTTGAGGACCCCAACAGCCCTGAAGCAAGAAAATTGTTTGATGAGATGGTGAACAAGCTTCAGGTAACAGCACACATCACTCACTAATGTACTTAATATGCACCTATAAGAGAGAAACCACTGAAACCCATAACCATTAATTTACCTGCACAATGTTCTGTTTTGAGGACATAAATAATATTTTATGTGCACATTTAGGCTCTCAACATGAAGGAACATATTGTTTTCGGTTTTCCGACAAATCATGTTCTTTTACTTTGGTACTACTCTGCCCTCCAACAACTGCAGTGTTGACTTTGTGAAGGTAATGACTAACAGAGAGGTGAGCTCTGTTAACAGAGGTCTGCAATTCTTTCTGAATATAGTTTATTTTTTTCAGCCAGCATGTCCTGGGAGATTTGCACCACTGTATGCACATGACTAACAGCTTGGCCAATGCTTGTTCAGAGGATAAGATAGATCTATTTTTATTACAACTACACACCGTTTAAACCATGACTCAAACATTGAAGTCCCAGTGATGGTTGGCTGTGCTGCTAACTCACTCGAGCAGAGGCTCGCTGCGAGAGGCTCGGGTCATTCTTATAGCTGACCACACAGAAACAGAGATATAAAAGCTGTGAAATCCCAGGTTTTATTTATGTTTTGTTTTTATGAGTCAGTTTACAGCGTGTTCCTCTTAGATATCACACTCAAGATGGTGGTGTTGCTCACAGTAGTTAGGTAACCACTTCAAAAGCTGAAAACAGCCAAGATGTATTTTTATCCGCCGCTCTTTAAGTTTGCTGTGAAAAGGAAGCCAAAGTTCTCCTCTTGTGTTTAATCATCCATTTTTTGAAGGGAGTTCTGTTGAGGTGAAGCTTATAAAGCTTGACAGCCGTCCTTAACCTGCTGCATCTCAACACTTTAGAGATTTTTTTTATTGCTTTCTGTCATACAACAGCTATTGTACACACATGTGAATGAAAGGAAACATAAAGGTAGAAGAGGACAGGGTAAATTGAGCATTTCTTTTTTTACCAACATATATTTAGAAAGATCCAACAGAAGTGGCCTTTCAGATAATGAGATTCTCATAGCCCTTCTTCCTTTTTCTTTCAGGCTCTAAAGAAGAGACCCGGCTTCTCCAAAATCCTCCACGTCAAAGCAGACAGTCTCTGCTAACATCTTTTGTGCAGATTCTTCAAGTCTTGGAGAGGTGCCATCTTGGCTCCAGTCAATCAAAAAGACCCAGCTGTTTTGAGCCCGCTCCACAGGGTTGAACGCGTCTGCAGCATCGACAGAAACAACAGAAGATCGCCATGACGAACCAGGGCCGAGGCTCAATGTGCATACTCTACAAGAAAAAAAACTCACTCAAAAATTTAAATAAGGGGGGAAATGAATATCTTCTCATGTTTCTTTATGACTGACACTGGTCAGGAGGCTTATTTGGACAAACAATAACACTTTATTTCACACAAAGGGCCTGTCTCACAGACTCAAATAACTCAACAAAACTGTCAGATTCCTCCTTTTCAGTCTTTGTCTGCTTTCACCATAAAAATGGATCGTGTCGTCGCACAGAGCCAGGTCCCTTTCTCGAAGCGCCTTGAGCCAGGTGACAGCGCTGTATTTATCTGTCTGCATCTACACAATGCTTGACATATACTCGAGACTACCTTCAACGCCAACAGTTTGTGGGCAGCAGCACATTATAAAGCGTACATACTTTAAAATGGCAGCAGGAGTTGGAAATTGTAGAGAAATTGATTTCCTCAAGAGTTCTCAAGTCCTCAAGGTTGAGAGTGTTTAGAAAGGAGCTTTATATGCGTGTATGCCGAGGATTTAATAAATGGTTTTCCATCCCTGCCTGCCCTGCACTATGTGTGCTTAAAACTGCAACACTTACTGCTTCCACCCAGGACAGAAACATGCAGCTCCAGGCACAGCGGAGAGAGCAAGGACAGCCTGCCTGTAACACACAGACCTTGACAGTCTTCTTAGCCGATTGCATGGCAGCAATGCATTTCCCCTCTTCTACCATCTTCTCTGCTTCCCCCGTGTGAACAGCGTCGTATCACAAACCTGGACTCGGTGGTTTTTTTGATCGTTGTAATATCTCTGAGAGAATGGGACACAGTATCTGATGCTGAAAGGATGATTCATAATGCATTTCTCTCAAAAAACTGGTGCCATTTGTAACAGTGTCTGTCCTCATTTCAGTGAGCGTTTTCTCCAATGTGCCATTAATGAGAGAAGAGGGACCATGTACAGTAAGGCAGATGTTTAATCTCTTCAAATCAACTTTGACTTATTGGAGTTTGATTTGAGTGCGAGCAGCTCTGGCTGAGCGTAACGGTGGTGTGTTTCATATGGAACATTATCTCCAGGTGTATACAGGTGTTACAGTGTTTATATATCATGTGACTTTCATACTTTACCATACAAAACAGTGCCATCCCTGGCTGAGGGCCTGCTCGAGCCTTATTTATATTCTCCAGCCGACGTCCTCTGGCTCCCTCTGCTGGGCTTTCCAAGCACCTACACAGCCAACAGCCAGCTGGTGTGATATTACACCCTCTGCAGCAAGAAACATGTATCACCTTTCACTAGTTTTGCAGAGCTCAAAACCAAGAAATCATCTTTAGTTTCACCTGCAAATGAGGAATTTGATTTGGTGTGATTCGTTGCTGCAATAGAGCCTACGTTGCAGAAAATTCTCAAGAAGTATGAGTAGCAATACTTACTGTAGAGACACATAATGTACGCTCATCTGTGTTCCAGATAACTTAAAGAGGATCAGTCTATGGTTCACAAGGAATACTACTTGTTTAATGTCAAGTTTGATCAAATAACCCGTGTAATGCACATCTCAGCTCGGAAAATACAAATTTATAGGACAGAAACCTGCTTTACAAGCTGGAGGGCATGCCGTTTGTGGAAAGATGCCTTTATAAAGCATTTAGAGGGTTTATGGAAAATATTATTTATGGGAATTTATGGAGCTTGACCCATGCTAGGGACCAAAAGTCAGGAATTTCTTCTGCCTCTGCTGCGTTGATGTTTTTTAATCAGTTCTTGCAACTTCCTGAACATCATCAAAGGGCAATGCTAAATCACTGGACCTCCTATTAGACTCTTACAGTCAATGAGGCTGCTCTCATAAATGATTTGTAGTTATTCCTATGAAAAGTAATGCACTGGACTTTGTAGCTATTCTGACGTAATTTTGTCCACTGATAAAGCAGCGTGAAAGCCACGTATGTCTGCTATCAGACATGCAGGAGGGCCTAAACAACTGTCAAACCCAAGGCCAGAGGTGAGTTCAGCCCCATAAAAAGCATTGGACACCCTGATCAGTATGCTTGTGCACTGCCTTTTAATACAGTGGGTTTATATACACATTGCTGTTAACTGGGTCACAGCTCTGGCATACTACGCCGTTTTGAGGAACAAGGAAACCGTAGCAAAACGATGCACACCGCTTTGAGATTGGAACGTGTCCCGGTGTTTGTGTCCTGTTGTTTGAAGTTAGTCCAGAAGAAGCGTTTTTTAATTTGAGCCCTTTTCTTTTTTCCTCATCTTAGGCAAGTGGTTTGGCACCTTAAACCTTAACAGCTTTACAACGGTTTAAAACAGTGATCGTCACGCGTCACTTTTCATAGGAATCGTGCTGCGAAAGGTTTTGTAAGAAATTATACAAACCCACTCACAAAATATATCAGATCACTTAGCTGTAAAGGGATAGTTGACCCCAAAATCAATAATCTATATATTTCCTCCTTACCTGTAGTGCTTTTATCAATCTAGATGTTCTGCTGTGATTTACAGATGTCTGTCTTCTTACTAGACAACTCTACAGCAATGGCTCTTTCCAGAAATCATGACTAGGTCACTGAAGATAATCCACAGACCTTAATGTGATCAGTTACATGAACAATACCATACACTTATGAGTTCATATTCATATATACATATTGTTGTGTATCATATTTTTGGCAGGGTATGTACAGCTTTTAAAAAGTAAAATCATTTTCACCCTACCTGAATCAAAAAAATTTGAGAGCTTAATTGTTACTATAAATACAATTGCGTAAAAAACAAAAAGTTTACAGAATTATTTTATACACATAGCAATCAATGTACATTGTCATTTTGTTTATAAAAGCAGCTGTTCATATTATTAATAATATTACAGAGTAAGAGTTCACCAGAGATTTATTTAGCTGTAGATGACATTAGACACAAAAAAAAAAAATTCAAACAAATATGACAACAGGATGGTTTTATTCCGAATTAAAAAAGGGTTTTTGGTTTGGAAGAGTGTAGATAAAACACCAGATTATGTTGAAAATTAAGCATTTTTAAGGAGTATATATCAGAATTCAAACATACTTCTAAACGCCAGTAAAATTAAACATTTTACAATCCATGCAACCCAAGCATCTTACAGAGTAAGTGTAATATTTGAGAGAACGCAGACATCCCAAAAAAAATAAAAAATCTAGATTAATATTTATAGAACTACAGGTAAGGGGGGGGGGGGGGGGGGGGGGGGGGGGGGGTAAATCCCTTTGATGGGATCATGCACAAAGTTTTGAAACAGGTTGAAAAATGATTCACACAACATCACGTCTCTTCTCTCGAGACGCGTTTACCGCAGCTCGCTCAACAGGTCGTTCACCCTGCACACCTCATTTGCCTCAAGGTTGGTGGGGGAAGTGGGCAACAGAGCACAGTGACATTTTACAGGAAACCCGAGCAGGCGTTTCTTTTAAATTCAGAAAGTCATTGACGGGGCGAGATGTGAGCTGACATTTGGGGGGGTTCTGCTTTTTTGTCAAAAATGTTTCTGAGGACTTTTTGTAGCTGCATATTGTCGTGATGATGTTCCAGGTGAATGTGTGAGAACAGTTGTGGGTGTCCCATTTCTTCATGTTCTTCCAGTGCTGCATATTCTTATTATTATCCTCCACTGGTACGGATTCATTTGAGGGAAGTCAGTTTGTGGGGAAAGGTGTAAAACTTTGCTGACACAATAGAGAAAACACGAAGCACTTGTTGATTTTCAGTTTTAGACAATCCTGCCTTCGCTATCAGCTACTCTGTACATAATGTTTGTTTATAAGAAAAATAACAAAAACAAGAGAAAAAAAAGGACCAACATTTGATGTTATATAATATTAAGGTCATACTTATGGAAAAAGTTGAAGTTTACAGGTCGTCATTCTGTAAGCATTTTCTCTCCAAAGTTGAATGAAAGGTAAACATAGAGAATTATATTATGTATAACAGTAGTGTTGAAATTGCAGTTGTGTATTAGATACTTTATATTAAATGTGCATCAGAGTCATATAGAGATGGAAATTATTTAAGAAGAGGATAAAGATGATAACTCAGCTATTTATTTCTATAAAAAAAGAGCGATGTGTACAATGTTGGCATGTTTGTGTTCAAGCATCAATCATTAAGTTGCCTTCTTAACTGTTCTGCTACTGTGACAAGAAAATTATTAGATGTTTAAAGAGCTTTGATTGCCTGCAGGTTAATAATCTTTATTTGATCCAGTCTGTTGTTGCACTAGTGAGAAAAAAAAAGATATTTCAGATGTTTATTATAAGAGTGTTGTTTTTAATGTTCAGCTATTTCTCAGTATTTGACAAAATATGATGCACTTTTCTTCCTGAACACTTTTCTTGGCCCGTCGGTCATCGGTTTAGTCAGAGACGACGCTGGTTTCTGTCAGCGGCGGTGTTTTTCTGTTGTGGTGTGAAACCGCCGACACATTCGGTTTCACGGGAGGAGGATTTTGGAAATACAGCGATTACATATGAACTTCTGTGACTGAACAGTTTGCCTCTTTTCTCTTTCACCGTCTCTCATGTCTCAAGATTGATTCAACTACATCCAAGTGCTTTTTAGGTTCATTGCCAATATGACCTTATGCTCACCTTTACATGTTACTGTCTTTGTTTTTTTTTGCATTATACTGTAGATTTCACGCTCATACCAACAGTACATTCGCTTTATTGTGAAAATGGACCTGCTGAAGATGTAACAGAGCCGTCTGTGAGCTCTGAAACTGCAGATTAGAGGTGCCAAGAATCGTTTTTGGCTCACATCTCCATTCTCTGCCTCTCCAAATATAAAGCAGAATAACTTCTAATTTATTTATTTTGTCACAGAAACGGAAGCATCGCCTAAAAACCAAGGTGCTTCCTCATCCTCATGTTACTCCTCCTCTGTTGCAGTTTTCATATATCATACTGTGCAATTGAAAAACAGTGTCTGAGTGTTCATGTACCTCTCTGTACATGTTTTATGTATGAATGATTGTACTCTGCCCATTCATCTGAATAGTATTTTACACATTACCTCAACACTTATCTGGGCAATTAAGTGTGCAGTTTGTCTTTGTAATTTTTTCTTTATTTTCATTTTCATTTTTTTAACCGCCATCGACAGGTTTGACCCATGAACTTCATCCACGTTGCTACAATGACAAAATGGATTCTGTCGCTGAAAAAAACTTTTCCCAAAAGATGATCAGCCTTCTGTGATGACTGCAATAGATGGAAATGTTTTATTACTCATTTTCACTCATTTGTTGTCATCAATAAAACTGCTTTAAATTGTATTTGTTTGTGCTGTCAGCTACTTTTTGAAAATATTTTTTAAAAAGGGGTTTAAATTCCCAACCTTTAACATTATTATTTCATATTATATTCAATGCATAATGGCACAGAACAAGTGATACTGTAATATTAACCCAAATGGTGAAGCAGTTACTGCACATTTGTGTAAAGCAGTAATTTGTATGAATTTCGAGCAGATTATTTCCTGTGAATATGCATCAGATTAGTTTTATTTTCTAAGAACTTTTCTTGCAATTCTTGTCTTCTTGTTCTTTTTTATTTCTAAACAATCATACATTCTTAATAGGCTTTCTTTTGGCAATTTAAGTGTTTCCTTCTACCTGACTCTCATCGAGATAACAAGTCATATTTCAAAACAAAACAAAACACAAGTCCCATAAAGCTGATTCTTTATTCTGCTTAACCTTCATGTGACTACCAGACGTGTATTTACGTGTGAAGTTTATGAACTATTTAGAAATGTGTGAACTGAAATTGTTGGTGTACTCAAATTTCAAAAATACTTATTTTTTCTCCACACTTCTTTACTAACAGAGATGTGCAGATAATTCTATATTTTTAAATATCTTGCCAAATAAATAAAATGAAATAAAATATAGATCATACATTTATTATCTGAAATTTTGTTTTTAGGGCTCACTATTGAAAAAAATTACTTTTTAAAATATGTCAGAGACACTGTCCTGTTTACTTTGGATAACCAGAAACAATTTCTTTCAATATTTCTAATGTCTAAATTTACCTAATTCCAAGTTATTTACAAATGGTTTGCTAATTAGTTAAAAAAAATGTATTTTAACCGTTTATCGGGCAAAGAACTATATTTGGTAACTTCAAATATAATATTTCGAGAAAAAGTTGCAAATTTACTAGATTAAAGTGGCAAATCTACAAGAAAAAGTTGCAGATTTAAGAGATTTAAAGTGGCAAATCTGCGCGAAAAAAGTCGCAGATTTACGAGAAAAAAAGTGGGAAAAAAGCAACTTTTTTCTCCCAGATTAACCACTTTAAATCTCATAAATCTGTGCCTTTTTTTCTCATAGATTTGCCACTTTAATCTCGTAAACTTTTTTCTCAAAATATTATTTTCGCATGTTTTTTTTTTACACATTCTGACAGTATGACATATCTTCCAATATTCTCTAAGGTTGAAATTTGGAATTTGCAAGTATTTCAATGAGTGCACTATTAAGGGTTAAATAGTCAGTCATTTACATTTGTAAACATCTGATTTTTAACGTGTCAGTTTACCTGTGTGATAAACTGTTTCTCCCAACCAAAGGAGCCAACAGATGATTTCCCCCTGTGCTGATATCTGAAGCTGAACGGTTAAGTTCTCTGCAGCCTCTCGTGTTCCCCTGCTGGACCTGGGACTGCAGCCAGAACTTTGTCCCCATGTTTCCCTCGGTGCTTTCCAACTGTCTGACTGAAGGAGGAGGGTGAGTACACTGCTCACAGAAAACAAGGTTTCACTTTTTAAGCCTTCCAGGCACAATCACAGTGCACAGCAACCATGCACAACACCAGCCAAGTGGATTTCATAACATTTCTCAATGAAAAACTTTTACAGCTCCACTCGATTCCACACCAACTGACACAAACTTGTCTGCATCTCTCTGTGGATTTTTACCTTTACTTATTGTTTTGCTTTTACAGCTCAAAAATGTGATACTAACCCATTTCCAGCAGATGATTTGCTGGAAACTGCCACTCTAATCAAAATGCCAGCCAGCAAAAGGCAGAGAAAGTTACTTTTTGTGTATTTTTTAGGCAACAACTGGGTAAAGAAAGCTGCCGGTAATTAAGATCCAGATTTCTTTGTAGATAATCACAGAAGTAAAAATGAATGTAATTTGTCATAAAACATGTCCTAAAATAGATGCTAATGTTGCCCTCTGCAGTCGTATGTTTAATATTTTACCCATAATAAAACTTTATATATCAGAACTGTGAGTTTTTCTCAAGTTATTGTCCAAAAAAAAAAAAATCCTAAATTCAACCAGTGAGAAATAAAGTTGTAACCAGGTTTTTAAAAAATACCATACATTGTAATTAAAAACAAGTTGAGATAAAGGTATATTTATTTGTGACTTAGTTAGAAACAAACACCACTGTAACTGTATTTATAAAAAATGTTAATTTCCATTTCAGAAAAGAAAAAAAAGTATAGTGTAACATGAAATATAAATACACAGATATATAGTTAAAACTATTCTTTTTTTTCTCTTTTTTTTACTGTGTTTGTCCATTGGTGATTTATGTTGTGTTTTGTTTAAATTGAAAAAACAAACAAAAAAAAAAAATATTCTGTTTTGAAGAGTAAATGGTTGTAGGAGGACGTGTTTGGCTACAAAGTTATTGTTTGTTGACTCTGCCAGGTCGTAATGAAACTCGCTGTGTTCATGTCTTTCTTCAGAGCTCATGGGAAAGCTCATCAGAAACTCTCCTGCTAATCTGCCATGAAATGTAACATGAGCTCTGATTGGCTGTGAGCTGAGACTGTTGGCTGGCTGTGTCAGAGATGAAGCTCTTGTTACATTGTACTTTGGATAACCAAAGTTTGCTCCAGAGAAAATCCAACTCATAATAGAGTCAGTTAATGGAAAGAAAAAGGGGAAAACCTTTATTTTTAATAACTGTATTAATACATTTCACCACTGACACTAAATCATAAATAGGATCAGACATGTAGTGTCATCAATGGAAACTAAATTAAAACAATATTCTTTAAGAAAAACTAAACCAAAGCGATATTTCCTGGTTAAAAAAAAAGTAAATTAACTTCAGTTTTTTGCTATAATATATCACTGCGGAAAGAAAGAAAACCTGCGTAAAACCCCGTAAACAGACTTTTGTGACATTAAACCACAGAAACTGAACGACCTCAATGTAGCACAAAAATTTAAATGAAAGATTATAGCCATTCCTACATAATTCATAGAATGACTAAATGTAAATAATTCTTGAAACACGTATTTTATCTCTATATGTGTCAAACTAAATGTATAAAATCTAAAACTAAACTTCACTGAAACTAACCTAAAACTAGCAAATTCTCTCTGAAAACTGACTTAAAGTAAAATGAAATCGAAAAGTCAAACCTACAATTCAAAAATATTATAACCATGGTTATAATATGGTCTATTCTGGTCATGGTCATTCACGTTCATGGTCTATTCTGAATCTGCTTTATATGATTATATAATTAAAGATTGAGATTATTGAATGAAGCAGAATATAAATCGTTGAAGTTGTTTAAGATGAATAAAGTTTATTAGCAACACTCACACAGGTGTTTTCACTTGCAATTATATACTATTATATGCCGCAGCCCCCAAGTTAGGCCGCGTTCAGACTGCCAGCCAAAATCCGATTTTTAACCCATCCAGATTGGAACTGGATGGCTCTTTAGAAGTCTGAACAGTCACAAATCACATGAAATCCGATTTTTGCAGACCGGATCGAAACCACCTTCGGGAGGTAGGTTCAGTTCGCATTAGGACAGATGCGTCTCAGTCTGAACCTCCAAACACTCAGATCGGTTTTGACTGTCCGTGACGTCACTCAACCCGGCACGCGTAGCGCCGGCAGCGCGGAGACGAGGTCTCCACCGGCAGCCACGCCCGACTCATGCAGCCCGACGGGGGCGTCCATCCGCCCGGTTTCTCCCCTGGTGCGTCTGAGATGTTCTGCACCTCTACTAGACAGTGATAAGGCCAATATACTGAGGTGACCTGCCTCCATCATGTTTGTTGTTGTTGTTGCAATTATATGACGTCAGACGATCTGACGCCGTTACTAAAGCAACCTGTCAGATCAGTCAATAATGTGGCCCAGTCTGAACAGAGCCATATCCGATTTGGACACTTGCCAAAAATAGTGTGGACAGTCAGCCCTAAAAATCGGATTTGAGTAGGAATCTGATTTGAATCAGATTCGCCTGCAGTCTGAACGCAGCCTAAATGACATATCCCGTGGCTATTCAAACATACAAAGTGATTATGTACATTCACTGAGTGAATATTTAGAAAATAAAACATATATTTCTTGCTAGAAATGTAATCAAAATCCATTTTTATGCAGAAACTAAGTCAAAATGTTGATTTTTTTCACTTAAAAATGAGAGAACTATCCGCCATGTTTTTTGTTCTGACTGGCGGAACCTTGAAAGTCACGTGACTTGGACACAAACCAATAGGAAAAAATATCCATGGAATAGCCACAGGATATGACTGTCATTAATTTGCATTGTAGCGAAATCCGTGTCAGTTTCACAGAAATTTGAGTTATTCCGTGGCGATTCCACGGATTTTGAGTTAAGCGAATCCGTGGCTATTTCACGGATTCCTGTAAGACCAGGTTCTTCTCTTCTCTTCTTTTTGTTGTTTTTGACTGGCCCGTCAACTTTAGCTCAGACTTGGCTTGGTGTTAATTTATGTTGTTTATTTTATGGCATTTACTGACTGATTTACGTTGGGACCCTTTTGTGAGAAACAAACCTACAGAATTTACTACTTAGTTTTAGCAGTTTATATACACAAAAATCAGAGTACTTTTACACTAAAGGATATTGTTCTAGTGTCAGACTATTATTCATGATGCACACAGTGTAGTTTGAGTATGCTTCATTTTGTGGCCTTTCTGCTGTGAACACACTCAAAAAGCTGCTTATTGTCAGAATGTAAGAGATCTTTTTGTTCGTCATGAGCATGAGCCCCTTTTTGTTTGACTGAAGGCTGTGACGTGGCTGCACATTAACATGCTAAATCTTAACAGGTGCAATTAATAACAGGAGAGTGAGAGTGATTTCAATCAGCCTCACACACCCACACAGTCCTGAAGAGAAATCTAATTATGGCAAAAAGTGAAATCACCTGTGTGTGTATCATGAAGGCTGTTTTCCTGCCCCAAACATTTGAAAGGGAGACACCACAGGCTAAGAAAAAAAGAAAAAAAGATCCATCCATCTGTTTTCCTCCGCTTATCCGTGTCCGGGTCGCGGGGGCAGCAGGTTAAACAGGGCATTCCAGGCGTCCCTCTCCCCAGCTACAACGCCCAGCTCCTCCTGGGGGACCCCGAGGCGTTCCCAGGCCAGGAGAGAGATATAATCACTCCACCGTGTTCTAGGTCTCCCCCGGGGCCTCCTACCTGGAAAAAAAAGATATCGCCATAAAACTCCCCAGGTTGATTACTTGCATTAAGACGTATAGCAAGTTATATGAAATGTTGTGTTTCTTGGTAAATATGTGCAAATTTGCAGATTCTCAGGACAGAAATCTGAACATCGGATGAAGCCAGTTTTAAAAGTCTTGTTTGATTCTGTTAATATATAAGAGGCAAAGGTTTTTACAGAGGGACAATTTGGATATTCACTCCATGAATCAGAAAATACTGTCAGCAGCTGTAAGAAAAATCTATTTTCATGTTTTTAGGAATATATTGTTATATAAATTAGGCTATGGGTAATATGTGAACAACCCTCTGTAAAAACCTTCAGAATATCAGTAGAAGTTATACCGGAAGGTTTGGTGTATGTGAGCGCAAATTAAGTGGAGATTTCTGACTGTAAAATTTATTTTGAGATATATATGTTTATATATTGTAAAATTTAACTTTTTTTTCAAGACACTACAGGTGAAAAGGATTCACAAAGTGTAATGAAATAAACACCTTAATGAGTATTTTGATGTTTTCTTTCCAGTGGTCTGAAAGAAGACATGTTAGAATAGCCCAAAATCTGATTTGACCAGTGCATGTTTTTAGTCTTTAGTGTCTCGCTTTAAACATAAAATTAGAAAGCTTCTTTTACAGAACTGGTTGTTTAACTATGAGTAGAAAAAAACAGTTTTGGCTCCATCTTTAACATTGGCATGTGACATTTTTGGAAACATGTTGTTCTCTCACTGGAACTTTGGTCGTTCTGTTCCTATTCATCAAACAAGTTGCCATCTGATGGTCTTTGATATTTAGAGTTGGCAACAAGTCTTCATCCAGACTCAGTTCTGTGTCCTTGGCACTTTTTAGGTTTTTAATCGTTTGGTCATGAGGCTGAACTTCAGCTTTTTCTGCTTTAAAGATTTTTTTTATCCTCTTAATAATGAAAATACCAGTGATTTTAATAATATCAGGGATAGGCTTCATAATAAGTGTGAATAATAAATTATGGGAAGCTCTAAATAGTTTTAAAAATATTTTGGGGATGTTTTTGGACTCATTAAGTCATCTTTATATGTAAACTGTCAAACTCAGAACTTTCACCCAGGAGTCCAGCGTAACTACTTAACTTTTGACATTTAGGTGTATTTATTCTATTTAACCAGAGGTATTTCCTATTGAGATTAAAAATGTCTTTTTCAAGGAAGTTCTGGTAATAAGTTTGTTGTTTAGTTTGTTGGCACCTCAGGACTTAGCAGTCGGGACAACTTCTGTTTTATATGCTAAAAATACTAAAACACTTTGGTTAATGTTAGGCATCAACACCACTGGTTTAAAGTTTGGTAAATATAACAGGTTAGACAAAAGAAAACATTTATTCTAGACGTAACTTCTAACAACGGGACACAAAACCACTGCAGGGTGCAAACATCGGTCTCCTGCTTTGCAATCCTCCTGCACTACAACAACAATACTACATCAAAACGAGAAAAAAACCTTGCTAATAAACGTATCCAGAACATACAATGGCTATGTTTTTTGCAGATCTCTGTGGTTTGTAGAAACATACATTGTTGTCTGTGCTGCCAGGTTGGAGATTAATTTTAAGCATCCAATTTTTGAAGCAACATGCACATTTGAAGCTTCGTCTACTGTTGTGGCTACACACAACGCTGAACAAATAATGGATTATAAACTGCAACTGCAAAAACTTTTCTCTGAATTCCAACTTAATCTTCTTAATTGATTATTCAGAGGAACAGAGCAAATACATTTTTCCCAAGTGAACACATTATGCTTTTGTATCATCCAACTTTTTAAGAGTGCAGTAATAAAGCCTTGAGCGCCCCTTTAATCAGCTTCACGACATGGAGTGGTTTGTCATGCTGCTTGATAATAAGAAAGGAGGAAATGCATGATTCTAAAACTAATTTCTCTGTTTTCTGTTGCCAGTTAAAACTTTCCCTTCTTCCCAGTCTCTGATCATGTTTGTCAGTGAAAGAGAGGATTATCACTGTTGTCTAACAGAAGTGAGCACTGGGTTTAGGTCTGTTCGAACACCATCTGTCACTTTGGCACAGCATTATGGCTCTGGAGCCTTTTCTTCTCTTTCCATGTGCACTCACTTCCTGCTGCGCTCTCATTGATTTAAACGGGTGATAGCATGGAAACAGCTCCTACCTGTGGTTGTACTTTCCTGGAAAATATTCATGAGGCCAGAAGTGGACAAAAATAAGTTATCTGATATCTAGTTTAATATTTTAATGAATTAAAAATACTCAGTGGTCATGTTAGATGATGATAGAACTTTTATTTTGTTAAAACTTTCTCAGTTCTTATTAAGTATTTTCATTATTTTTGAAATAACATAACATTACGTACAGAAGGCACTTACAAAAACAAGTTAAATTACAGATGCTGTTATTATAAACATTAAATTAATGATTAAAAAAAACATAAGGACAGAATGATAAAGACAAGAAGTGACAGCACCATTGGCAACCTTCGAACAATACATCTCAAATAAAAATTTAGCATGATTCGAATCTACAGTACAATAGAAACAATACTCATTAATGTAATAATGCCCGAGCTATGTTTTTAAGTATAACTTAATCATCGAGATAAAAAGCGTAAAACAGTTTTGTAATTTTTTTTATTTTTCACTAGTCAGAGGTTCGTTTTATTTTACATATTAGGCTTTGTGGTTTCAGCTCTGTGCAAGTCCTGGTACATCTCTATTAGACGAGTGGCCTCCCTCTGTCCTGACAGCAAAGCACCATGGGTAGTGGAATAGTATTTTCTGTGGGTGGCCTCTCCAGCGAACAGGACCTGTAGAGGCTGAGGGAGGAGGAGGAGGAAAGAGATTTGAGAGAAGAAAACCAGATTCAGAACAAGAGCTGTCAATGTCGCCCTGACATATTCCTGGCCTCTCATCGTGCAGCACTATTTTCTATTTCCATCACTGATTCGCTTGTTAGCGCTCCACGCAGTAACTTTCCTGAGGCCTGAAGATTTCAGTTTGACAGGGGTGAAGGACTTCAGCGGAGGGGTCACGCCATTCCTTCAGCACTGTCAAGTGAGCACACAAACCCCCTCCAGCCCTTCTCCCCTTCACCCACAGCGAATCAGGTTTCACGGTCTAGACTGCTGGCCAGGAAACAGTCTTCCTAACCCCTCCTGACTCCAGCTGTATTTTCTCTGCATGTGCTGCAATGTGACATGGTGGTGATGACACCGCCGCATTAGCCAGATGCTCTCAGAGTGTAAACAGCAGTGAAAATACCGCTGTAAGGGCCGTTACAACTCGAAAATAATTCTCTACAAAGGAACTAATAGGTAATTGTACAGCAGGTTAAAGAGGCTTTTGAATTTGTGCTCATTCAAAGATTCAAAGATAGTTCCGTTATATTTTATAACAGAATATTTAGTTGTTTCCGTGGCACAAAAGGGGGAATAAATAACAGAACAAAATAAAGAAAAACAAAAAAACATCGGCATTAGCCAAATTAGCATTTAAAACATCGGTATCAGCCCAGAATTGCGCAATCATTGCATCCCTTAAACTTATGTGTAACTCTAAATTAATTTGAAGGTTGTTTTTTTTAAGTCATTTGGGGCTAACTTTAGGGAAACTGAGACAGTTTTCAACTTCCATTCATTTAACTCCTAATAACTGACACCGTATCATAGAGACTACTTTATTCAGTAAGCAACAGGCCAGCTGAACCTGCAGCAAGCAATCAGTTCAACATATTGTATATGAAGAATAAAGATTCCAGTTATAAACAAGCAGCAACCAACGGGACTAAAAAGTCCAATGTGGAAGTGCCAAAATCTGCATAAATATGCAGAATTAAGGTTGTGTTTCCTCAACCAGACTTCATGTAGTCTGCTTCAGTTAGCCCATGCTCCACCTGTTTGCCCCTCTTTTGGATAAACTGGGAGCTGCAAACATGTTTATTCCTGCTGTAAGGTTGGGTACTTTACCATGGGGGTCTATGAGGATTGACTCCCTTTTGGAGCCAGCCTCAAGTGGCCATTCCAGGAACAGCAGTTTTTGACACTTCCGCGTTGGCTTCATTTTTCAGCTGTAAATGTTGCTGCTTGGTCAAACATCTCTCTGACACAGTCTTTCATTGTAAACTCCACAGGGGTAATTATTTTCAGGACTACTGGATTGCATTTTATGGTAGAAGTATTTTTATTTTTTTATCCACCCCCTGTGTTGTTTTGTGGTTGTCTTACCGGAGCCTTGGTGCTGTTGGCATAAGGCAGCGGCATGGCCAGCCTCTCACAGTCCGCACCGCTGGACCCCACCCTGGTGAAGGAGTAGGAGCCTCGGATGAAGGGGTTACTGCCCCACGAGGAGCGCAGGATGCGCCAGGGCTTAGGAATGTCGGGGTTCCCTGTGGACAGACGGACAGAGAGGGAGTCAGTAGGATACAACAGGGACAATCTAGCGTCTGCAAAATCCAGCGCATTACAGAATTAAACCAGTTCAAAGCCAGAATGTGGCGGCTGTAAGTCGATGCTTTTAATTGGGACTTCCAATCTACCAACTCTAATCAACTGGTGACCCTCTGTGTGCAGAAAGGCACCTGTGAGTCTATATGTAATTAAGCAACAGCTGAGAGGATTAAACCTCAATGACCTACATGAGGAATGCAAAAGTGTGTGTGTGTGTGTGTGTGTGTGTGTGTGTGTGTGTGCGTGCATGCGTGTTTCTGTGTGATTTACAGTCGGCAATCTATAGGAAGTCCACTGACCTCATCATCAAGTGACAGTCGCTGTTTTCCGCACTCACACTGTGACCCATTTATGAGGAAATCACTTCACTGAGGAATAAACTGAGTCATTCCCAGGGTATTCGCACATCCCTAATTTATTCCCAAACAGTGAGTCAACCTCCTGTCATGCGATGAAACCCTTTACATGTTCTGTTGCAATCAACTGTAAAGCAGGAAAATTCCTGGTTTGCACAAGAAGTTACCTGTTAGTTAACTGGTAGCAGCCACATTGAATAAGACTCAGAAAGAATACAGCACTCTTGACTTGTGTGTGTTTGCGTCACAAGAAAACGTGAATGGACTGATAACATGTAAGTTAAAGTAAAGACCTTTTCACCTTATCTAACATATAATCAGTTCTGCTGCTCAGGGTTGTTGTTGGTGGTGGTGACACTGGACCACTTAGCTGCTGCTCATTGGACACAAAAACAGACCCTGAGTCATTCAGCTGTATTATCTGTCAACCTTTGTAATGAAAAAAAGCTTCTTACATCACAGCCGAACCTTATGTCATTTCCTTTATAAGAAACGCAATGACCCAACCCAGCCACTGTTTGTATGAGTCACTGAGCTCAGCCTGCCATGGCTATTGTGTTGGTTTAAGATTATGGATTCATGGTGAAAGCTTAACTAGAATAGATCTTGTCTGTTTTCTGCATAGACTGTATATCTTTGTAAGTACAGTTCCCATTCAAGCTTGTCAGTAAGTTCTGTATTGTTTTTATTACACATTATCTTGTTTGTTTTTTTGCTTAGCGGCTGTAATGGTGCTGTTTCCCCCTAGGATTAATAAAGCACTCTCTCTCTTTTCCTCTTTCTTTCTCTCTGGGACTATAATTTCCAAAATGAACATCATGCTGGATTGAAGAAGACTTGAAACTAACAATTGAGACCAAAAACTCATTAGGAAAATGCTTACTGAGGTAATAAATCAAGTGAGAACTAGGGTAATTTTCTTCTTCTGTACCATTGGACTTATTTTTACAACCAGTTGATTCACCCCCTGCTGGCCATTACAAAGTTCTTAAGCTTGTGCTAACCACAGGCCTTTTTCAGACCTCAACCAAAAACTTATCCAAAAAAACTCTGTTTCCTAGTGTGTATCCAGTCCTGACCTGTAAAGCGCCTCAGCAGCTCAGTGCAGGTCTCAGCCACCGTTTCGTCATCACAGCGCTCCATGTACAGCGCTTCCTGTCCACAGATCCAGCCGTTTAGCATGTAGCCGTAGCGTTCGGGCGGGTAGAGGACGTCAAAGCTGCATATCTTCTTGTACCACAGCTCCTCAGGGTAGGCCAGCTGTTCGAGCTGAGCTTCATCCTCCCACACAAACTGGATGCTGTTGCACTCCGGGCTCCAGAAGGGCTCTTCGTACTCTAAGAATATCTTATCGGTGGTGCTAATGCCCAGCTTCTCGATGGCGAGCACTTTGTCCTCAGGCAGAGAGGGGGAGAACATGACCTCGTGGTTCTGCTTCAGGACGCCCAGAGAAGTTGTCACGATCACATGGTCAGCCGTGATCCACTCCTCGTCCTCGCACTCAATGTAAATGGGGTGACCCAGGATGAGAGGGTCCTCGTGAGGTTTGCAGCCGTGGTTGTTTTCATTGTGGTTGTTGTCCTGGCGGGGGTCGCTGCTCTTCGGTATTCCCTCCCGGTGCTGGGCTGAGTGGTTCCAGTGGATGCAGCGGACCGGTTTGCTAAGGCAGAGAGTGCGGGAGGGGATTTCCTGCGATAGGAGATCCACGATCTTCATGAAACCTTCAGGAATGACATAATGTGCACCGGGGATCTCCGTCCACTCGCCAAACTCACTCAGGGACACCTCGTCCATACTGGGAGAGCTGCTTTCACAACTCTCCACCTGAAATATCAGAGAATCAAAATAATTTTTCCACTTTACCTGCAGCCTATTACACCACAAATTAACACTCAAAGAGGCAACAATTTATTCACTTTTGCAAACATGTTCCTGGCATTTTAATCAACTCTTTAGACCCACTGAGTTCAAACTGCAGGTATGTAAACAACTGCAGCTCTGAACATGTCCGTGGGATCCAACAGGTTAAACAGTTTTTATTCAGAGGACACACACAGTACCAGGGGTGTGTTATTAGAGAGCAAAACTACGTCACTGCTTTTGCCTCATTCAATTTTGAGCTAGCATGGTGGCTAACGTGCCAATGTCTCTTCTCTACTGCGGTTCATGACATGCTCTGGTGCGTGTGTCTGTGTGTGTGGGCGTATGGGGGAGCACTCAAATGAACAGCACTAATGTAGCACTCACATTAATACATGGCCTATTAAATGGCTGTTGATATAAAATGCCTGTGAGAAGTTTCAATTAAGGTGGTTTCATGTGGATATTAATCAGAAGGAGTGGCAGCTTTAGCTCTTGAATGTTTTTATGAAAAGAAATGTGAAAGGTATACTTTTTTACACAGTCTTATTTAAATTCTTTGTATCCAAGAGGCAAGTTCTATCATGTAGTGTCAAAACAATTTGATGATTAATTCATTGGCAGACAACTGAAAAGTAGTTGATATCAATTTTCAGCCTTGATTAATCTATTTTATTCTATACTTCTGGATGTTTACATTTTAGAAAATACGTTTATTCAACAGAGTTCAGGAAATAGCCGCTGAAGAGCATGACATAGTCCAACACATAACCCACATTAAAACTGTGAATTATCAGCTTTTGTATGAAATAACTAAACAAGATTTAACATGGTAATCAGTGAGCCTAGTAGGCAAATTATGTTACCGTCAGACAGAGCCAGGATAGCTGTTTCCAGTCTTTATGCTAAGCTAAGCTAATAAACAGCTGGCTGTAGCTTCATATTACTTAGTTTCTAAAGCAAACATTTCAAACAGCTGGTTTAGACTATTCTAATTCATTGTTCATAGTTATACCTATGTATAGTACTGTAATTCATAGATAACCCAAGTAGTTGTGTGTTAGGAGGCGCAGCTTATCACTACCCAAATTTGAACCGAAAGTGTGGTGACATAGTATAATATGGGCTTAAATTTGTCTCAATAATATCTGCAAACGCACAGAAGGTGATCTACAAATAGTCCTTGATTTGCACACGTGTTTTGCTATCCACAAATACAAATTTCTAATTTGTAATGTGTATTTTGGTTTTTACAAATACGTGTGTATTTGTAAATACCCAATTTTTTAAAACTGAAAATTCTGTTTCTGCATTTGTGAATCATCAATCACACACACGCATCTCTTTTCTCAAAGACACATTTTTGAGACGTTCTTGACAAGATCCACACAGATCCACAAACAAATAGCTCATGATTCACAAATGGCCCGCCATAGGATTTGTAACTTGTGTTACAAAAAAAAAAGGCATTTGTAAAACTGAAAATTCTGCTTGTGAAGTGTGATTCAGCATTTGTGGATTGCCAGTCACACACACGCATCCCTTTCCTCAACGACATATTTTTGAAACATTCTTGTCGAGAGAATCTACAAACACACAGTGATATTGAGACAAATTTAAGCCCATATTATAACGACTGACAAAGTCCGTTCAGATAGGGTGGGATAAATAAACACAAAACTTTGACCCAGGAAACTGATCTACCTGCATCTATTAGTTGCATATGGAAGTAGTTATTTGAACCCACACTCTGATCCTAACAAAGTAGTTTTGTTGCCTTTACCTTAATAGTGAAGTAAGATATCAGATTAAGCGTTCATTCGAATATGTTTGCTGGAAGCTTCCCCTCATATGTGACAGTTTGCTGCATTCTGTTTTATAAAATAGAAAGTTTTAATTATATTTTCAGTTTGGCTGTTGGTTGAAGTTACCCAAACACATCACCGTGTGCTCTGCGAATTTATGCCAGGCATTAAAAATGAAGCATAAAGAACATAGTCGACAGATTAACTGATGATGTAAATAATCATGAGTTGCTCTCAGAGTAAAAGCTGTTATAAAATAAAATATATCTTAGTAAAAGGCAAGTTCACAGCTCTGAAGTAAATAGAACAACCCCACACCTGATTATTTATCTACATGGATTTGGGAGGAAGTAAATAAAAGCTCTCAATTACTATCTAATTAGCAAACCAATCTATTTTAATCAATAGCCAATTAGTGTCTAATGAACTCTTACTATTAGTGCCAGCAGGCATACTGATTGGATCAGCATCTGCTGTCTCATTTAAAGTGATTTATAGGTTTGTATATCAACTACAATTTACAAGATTTTCTTTCACTCTCGCTCTCTCGCTCCCTCACACACCTTGAGGTACTGTTGAAGCATGGACAGTTTGAGCTTCTTGGTGTTCTCAGAATCATCTGGATCGCACATGATCTTCTTGCGCAGCACGTCCCGCGTGAAGACGCCGACGCTGTTCTGGCTCTCAGCACAAACTGGCTTCCCATTCTGGAAGAACTCCTGAGTCAGCTCGTACACCTAGAGATGGGGGAGGCCGAGAGTGAGCAGGAGGAAGAAGAATGAGGAAGTATGTCAAGACAGCAAAGAGAAAGAAAATAAACCAGTCTAGAGCAGATCAGGTCAGTACTTGAATGTTTCAAATGGTGAACTCCACAGGCAGCACATTAAAAAGTAAATGCTGCCTGCAGCTAAACCAGCAAATCCTTGTTAAGGAGAAAAGAAAAAAGAAGGAAAATAAAATAAAAGATAAACAGAATGAATCTGTATTGTGTTTACTTTAATTTAATGAAGTTGGACTTCAACTACAAAGAAAATCTTTGAAAATATGCAGAAAAGGTGCTGTAAATCAGTGACTTCACACTGCACACTCATATCCCACTATTATTCCAAATATGACAATATTCTGATACAGGTCACATAAACCGCACATGCCATTTGGATATTCCGAAAGAGGCCTTATTCCGATTGAAGCTCTTTTTTTATTAAGATGTGGGATATGAGCACAACTGCATGTGAACATGCACATCGAAAAATTAATAATCTGAATTTGTCATTTTGGGCTATAGGGAAATTCAGACAGGTCAGGGTTTTTTTTTTTATTATTCTCTGATATTTTAAAGGCCAAATAATACAAATGGACCTCTAACTGCAGTGTGCTACTGGCAATAGCAGAACACTTGTGGTTATGGAGGTGATGGTCAGGCCTTTAACGAGAAGCTGATAATAGATCATGAGGAGTCTTCTTCTTGATGATGATGATGATGATGATGACCATGACCATGACCATGACCATGACCAGGCCCTCCTCGTCACTCTGAGGCATATCAGTCACGACACAAAGAGTGATAAAGGTGAGAAGACCCTGAAGCCTGCTCTCATTTTTTTCTCGTTTCATAAGAGCAGCTTTTAAAAGACACATCCTAAAGACGTCAGCTTGGAGGCCTTAAAAGTCTAGTCAAGTCAGCTTTATTCATACACTCTAAAGAAGAAAAAAAAACATTTTGTCAAAGAGCTTTACAATCTAGACAACGTACACAGAGAACATGAGGATTTTCAAAGGCCGAAAGTAAACTGGAGGAAGGTGGACAAGATGACAGTACAAGGCTGCTAAATGAAGACAAGGCAGGAATATATCCAGTCTTTGCAACGCTGAAACTGCTTGTGTAAGTGTTAGGGATTGGGATGTGAACTTCCAATAGGATTAAAACAAAGCTGTAGAAAGGGTTAATGAAAATACAATCTCTTCCATGTGGTCCATACCTTCTCTCTGTAACTGCTTTTCCAGACGTGACCTACTTAAATGATAATAATCATTCTCTAACAGGGGCCTCTGCAGACCACAGAGCAGACAACTGGACCCATGAAGGTCATTCCTTGTTAAATTCAGCTTGCTTCGGTGGACATTTTATTGATTGACCACAAGATGGCTGAAGATGTATTTAATAATGTTGCGATGGAGATGAGCAGTGGCTTTTATTTTCCCTTAAGTAGCTTTAAAGAGACAGTTTGGATTTATTGAAGTAGGGCTTTATGAGGTGCTTATTTCTAGTCAGTGTATTACCTGCAGTAGATGGGAGTCAGCACGTCCCCAGTTTGGGGAAGCAGACAGGAGTATGGGCACTGAAGCTAAACAATGTACTGCTGTGGATGGGGGCAGAAGTATTTGAAATAAATTACTATAAGTGTACGCTGTATTTCGATTATTTTCACTGCTTTAACATGCTGTCAAATAGCGCTTTTTGAGTTCACGCAGGTGGAACTGAAGTTATCTATAGGCGCGTTTCCATTAGGTACTTTTCCCTCTAGTGAGCCGCTAGGGGTGTGGCTTGGGAGAGAGGATCCGCCCATCTTAACCGGTTAGCGGCTCAGGTAGCGGCTCAGAAAGTACCTGCCTCGAGTGGGTACTTTTCTGGGCCGCTACCAACTAGTCAATGCTAGTTGGATACGGTTGAGGCGGCGACTTCGTGCATATGTGATTCATTTGCAGACTGGACACTGAGGGGTTAACTGCTTTGACTGCAGCTGGGAGAGACTGCTGCGGGAGGACTGGGCGACTTGTGAGTGCTTTGGGACGGCATCTGCTACTCGTTAAGAAGAGTAGGAATGAGTCTCCAAAAGTATCCAATAACACCAGAAAAAGTTGCTAGTCGCTTCCTTGAAAATGAGTCTGAATCGCTGCTAAATATAGAGACAGTCGCTAAGTTGGCAACACTGCTTGCTGCGTCAGTCTGTTGTCACATTGGAACTCTGTTGGTTAGCCACTACAAAAGTACCTGTATGGGAACAGAGGCCGAGGGGAACTAACTAGTGGGTGTAGCCAAAACACTTAGCCGCTTTCCAAAAAGGACTTAAAAGGTATTCAGTGGAAACACAGCTTTTGTTATCGTCAAAGCTACCAGACTCCATTGACAAAAACAGCAATTTTACCCCGCAGAACACAGGAGATGCTGCTCTGTCGCTGCCTCAATTAGTTAGTTAGCTTGTGTTACTGTTAGGGTTGTGAATCACAAGTTCCATCACATACACATTTACTGATATCACAAGATTAGGATTTTAGGACTTACACAGGGCTGTTTGACAGCAAGTTAAAGTGGTTAAAATACTCTAAATATAGTGTAAGCTGAGAGTGATATAGATTTTTTCTCGTCCACAGCTGTAAATTTCTTAGTTTCTGTGCTGGTGCTCATGTCTGCTTCTCCTATATCTACTGTAGGTAATACACTGACTATAAATAAGTACCTCATAAATCCGAACTATCCCTTTGAGATTGTTATAATCATCTCAATGTAATCTGTCTGCCCGTGTCTTATATATTCTACATTATCAGCCTGTTCCAATTCAGCATTATGATTATAATGAGAAAATTATTCGAAAGTCGAAAGTGTCCTTGTGTATCATTTATAAACATTTCCCCAAATTCAGCCCAACAGATTTTTATATCGGTGAAAACTTTGGGAAAATAAACTTTGCAGATTTGAACAATAGATGCCTGCACAACATGAGTTTTGTAGAGGGTTACCACTGGTTACTGTGCTGCATAACTGAACTTACGTAAACATGTTTTGATGTGAAGCGGGCTGAACAGTGAGTATCTCTTGTGCTCTTGTTCATGAATGCATTCATTTGTGCATTTAAGTGTGTGTTCTCATGTGTCTGCGTGCATATGTGGCCCCTCACCTCGTTGTACAGGTCACTGAACTCCTCCACCAGGTCCTTGGGTATCCGCTTCCCGATGTTGGTCTGGTAGTGAGCCACGCCATTTTTGGTATACAGGCTGATGCGTCCCTCGCTCTTCTCCCCGTCTGTGGTGTGCTCCAGCAGCCCGTTTTCCTCTGCCAGGTGGTACACTGGGTTCCCGTTGGCACCATGGATCCAGGTGGCTCCAAGCTCCAAAGTTGCTTGTCCTATAAAAGAAAACACAAATCAGTGTGAGTTTGAGAAAAAAAAAGGATCTCTTTGAACTCAACTTCACTGCTTTGTTGAGGCGCAATCACACTTGAGTGTTTGATAATTGGACAGTTCAAGAAGCAGGTCAACTCAATTAACATACGGCAGTTGCGAAAGCCCACTGGACTATCATTAATTTAATATTTTTCCTGAGGATGATGGCAACACGCTGTATATTTTTTACATTAATTTATATAATAAGCAACAGGCCAGTGCAGAGACAGTAATGGCCAAATGCTTTGATGATTACATAACGTCTCGGCACATAAACATGCATTTACATAACAGAAGTGATTATCCGTTCACCTGACAAACAAGTTTACATTTTATAGTGCAGTATGTATGTTTTACATGTGACCTCTTTTATGTGCATGTCAGCGCCCCGAGCAGATGCTGCTCCCAATAGATGTGCAGTTCAGTCAACTTTGTTGGAAAAGCACTGAGGGCTGATAAAGTGAAAGGCACCATTATTTCTTTTGGAACTAGACATGCAACCAACGAGTGCATTTACTCAAAATAGAATGTATGTCTGGCTGATTCTAAGCAAATATGAAGACTTAATTTGACCTGTGATAAAAAGAAAGTTAACAATACTGCAGATTAGATATGTCTGTTTCTGCAGCCTATTATAAATTCAGCTTGTATCAGAAGAGTATTTCTTCTTCTATCAACAGGCAAATAATGCCTTGTGTTGATCTAGCTGAGAAAATGGTTACTTGGAAGAAACAAATTGTTCTCATTTTGAATGTACATGTACAAAACATGTAGCATTGTGTCCACCTTGAAACACAAAAGCATTGTTCTGTGAGTCAACCAGCTATTAAACAGTATACTTTTTGGCATTGTTACCACACTTTGGACAATGATTACTAATAATATTCTAATGCCTGTACATGCTGAATATGTGGGAGAGAGTGCGCAACTTAGCATAAAGAGTGGAAACAGGAGGAAACACTTAGCTCTGTCCAATGAAAACAAAATCTGTCTACCAGCACATCTAAAAGCTCACTGATTAACACATTACGTCCTGTTTGTTTAATCTGGACAGAAACAAAAGTGTAAATGATTAATGTGGCTCAACACATCGTTATTAATAGTTAACAGTAGCCGTGTTTCCATTAGAGTCAAAGCGAATTTTTAAGCGACATTTTGAAATGTTGCATTAAAGATAATGCAAATAAGGAGTGTTTCCATCAACTGGATTAGAGCGAATAAACAAAGCTGCATAAACGTACTTTCGTCTGAAGATGGTAGTGTAATGTACTGCTGTAGGCTTATCTGTCAGTAAACAGTAGAAGAAGAAACGACTGAGCAAGAGAAAAAACATAATAATAAATAGGTTGCTCATCGGTCAACTTTGACCACCCATTAGGAGAAAATATATGTTCAGGAATTAGATTCAATTTACAACAACTTCAAATTATAATTGTTCTTTCATGTCAGCTCGTCTTGATTATCGGAACCAAACCAGCTGATCAGTCATGTGAGTTAAATGTTCACTACATAAGAATTTATTCTAAAAAATCGTTTCCTTCTCCCGTTTAGTGCATTAATTATTTACAACTATTACTACTATTTTTTCGAAAATATACAAAAACACCTCAAGTGAGCATAAAAACTTGTATGCGCATTTTCGAAAGTTTTTTTTTTCTCAAATTTTGGTGTTTCCATCAAGCTTTGCTTATGCGAATCTCCAAAATGCAAATCGAAATTTTGTTGATGCAAACACAGCTAGTGACTTTATAGAGGCTAGCTGTTTGCCATTGTTTCCTTTGCTCTTTATGCTAAGCTAGACTAGCCAACACAGACTTTTTATATTTCTCATTTAACCCTCCACAAGAAAGCAAATAAGCATGATTCACAATAGCTCAAGCTGTTACTTTAAGTTCCTCTGATGTTTGGTTCATAAGGATAATAACAGGTCAAACAGAGACATGTCTTCTCACCGAGCTGAACACTGTGAACTCTCCCGCCGACGTGGTCTGACGCCTCTAGGACAGTGACATCCGTGAAGCCGTTTTTCAGTAGGATCTTAGTTGCAGCAAGGCCGGCCAAGCCAGCACCAATCACTACTATTCGAGGCTGCCGATGAGTGCGTAGGCCGCTACTAAGAGGATCATCAGTGCTGTCTGAGGAAATTTCACAACTTTGCATGCCGTCCAAGATCCTCTTCGATGGAGTCTGTGGGCAAACGAAAGAAAAGGACCCAAGTTAAAAAATGGCAACATTAAAACAGTGAGTCAGCAGGTGGCAGGTGCTCATATAGCAGAATAATCCTGAGTGAAAGACAGAAAACCCAACAGTTCCTGCGTGAAGTGAATAAACTCATGAATGCTGCCGGTTGGGTATTTTCAGATATTAATCACTGCCTCCTGTGTTGATGCAGTTAGTTAAAAATTCAACTTTACAGCAGAAACAAAACTGTTTACAGCCTGGTACAAAAAACAGTTTTGCTCTCTATGTCAATTACCTTATTCATAACAACTGTATGGGGGATATATTGTTTTTAATATAACTCACCAGTTAAAAATAAATTTAAGGCTTAAAGTTTTGCATAATTAAGGGTGTAGCGATGTGTTTTAGTAGCCAGGCTTCATTCAGCATGTGAAAGTATCTTCTGTGAACAAGATATTAGATCAATTTTGTGCACAACAGATTATCTTGTGCAAAAAATTATTTATATTTTCTTGTGCAAACACATCATTACCCTGTGCCCCAATTGATGTTGCTGTGTTGGTGTTGACTGTGGATAATCAATTTTGTGTTGCTAATTAAGCGCTGATGAGTACACAGATATCTTTTATAGCTGATAAGTGTTGCATATCAGCATTTTCCCTAATATGACCCTCATTTACAGCTGAATTTATAACTGTGAGCAATATAATCTATTTTCCATGATGTGGCTTGTTATACAACACCGTTTATTTATACCATAAATATTATTACAAAATGTAATAAAGTTTCACTTCATGTCATGTTTGTAATAAACAGTTTGAACTGAATATTTAATACATTTTCTGCGATTTTTTTTTAGATGTTGAAATGTTTTTTTACAATATGCAGAAATTGCAATTTTTTAAAATGAAATTGTGTTAACACATGCATTATGTAATGACCAACCAAAATGGATGTATTTTATCTGTACAACATAAATGAAGTTAAAACTATTAAACTAAACCCAAATATTAGATCAGACCTCCATGACATGCTGAGCCTCTTGTGGTGTTATCGTTCCCTCTAATCTTAATCTCGATCACCATATCAAAGCAGTAACCAGATACAGTACAGTAATCTTTTTATTATCTTATAAACTCACTCAAAGGCAGACCTGGAAAAACTCATATACACTTTTTTTATTTCGAGCAGGGCCAACTGCTGCAGCGGTCTTTTGACAATTCTCCCCCAGAAGACCATTAAAAAGCTTCATCTTATTTAAAATGCAGCTGCTCGAGTTCTTCCAGGGACCGAGAGGTCAGGCTACATAACCCCGACGTCACTACACTGGCTTCCTGTCAGCCACAGATCTGGATATAAGACAGTGTTGCTTGTTTATAAATCAATACATGGAGTGGCACCAGAATACATTACAGACGTGTTTAAGGAGTCCTGCCAGGCCTCTCGGGTCAGGCAGGAGTAGGCAGCTCGTAGTGTCCAGTGCCAGAGCTAAACTTGGTGAAGCAACCTTTAGTCACTATGCTGCTCATCTCTGGAACAGGCTGCCTGTCAAAGTTCAAGTTTGAATATCTAGTATTCCCTGCAACAATTCTAATGAAATAAACATAAAGACTTAAATAGATCTAAAAAATAAAGAGTAGTGCAAGAATTAAATATAGCAAAAATGCATCTTAAATAAAGGTATGGACGATTGACAAGTAATTGCAACTGCTGTTCTTAAAACCAGATAAACCATTGAAACGTTTGAATTCTTCAGGACTGAAAAATTGAATGGACGCTTTAAGTTAAGTTCATTTTAAATGTATTTAAAATCTGTTTTTTTATCACCACCAACAGTGGCGGACCTAGGCTGACTCAGGCTGTGACAAAAAAAACCAAAAAAACATAATAATAGTAATAATAAAAATAATGAATAAATAAAATAATAATCCTCTGTCTTTAAAAACCCTCAAGTTCAGTTTCTAATAAAGGCCCCCAGTGACTCAGTTTGGCAGTTAGAGTTTTGGCCAAAAAAAGATAATCTACTGAACAATTGTATCTTTATTATTCATTTTGAGTGAATGATTAATGCTGGAATACATAAAATAAGTGTAGTTGAAGATGCCTTTATGATGGCTCTTACATAATGTATTTATTATTACATTTAAAATTATGAAAAATCTATCTAACTCCCATATTTTGTAATAACCTCTGCAATATGTGATAATTTATTACATAATCAGGGGAAAGCATTACAAATTGCATTCAAGCGTTACAAGCATTACAAATTGCAGCAGGTTATTATGACGTAAGTGTTGTTACAGAGCAAAAAGACACATTAGAAGTCCCTGTTATGTGAAGACACAACTCTTTTATTTCTGTCAGGGAACAGACAAATTATCCTGAAACTGCTCAGGGACACTAACTTTTAGAGCGAAGAATACACAAGCAACCTTGTTATTCCAGTACAGAAGGCTACTTTCTGTGAATGTATGGACAGCTGTGTGTGAGAATAACACAGTGGGAGTCTATTCAGAAGACACTCTTGTTAGCAAGAGAAGAAATGTACAAAAAGTGAAGTTTCTTGCACAGTGTTGTAGCTGTTATCTGAGAGTTTTTCATATGAAAAATGTCTGTTTTTTTTCAGCTCTTACCTTACCTTTACCTTAAGGTAAAACTGTGATATGTTAGTGTTACAAACTCCTCGCTCCTCGACACAGGGTAGAGCAAGGGGGGAATTACAGGGTTGAGCTCACACAGCAGAAAGGATTCAGTGGATCTGATTTATGTATTTATGTGACATATCAGCCTTATATAAAACAATATACACTATATTATAAAACCAAGAAATAGTGAGTGACCCCCTTTGGTTTTCCGTGTTATAACTTAATCATAAAATGTTCAAATTTACAATAATGGGAAAGCTACTTCTGAAACAGTAACATAAAACACCACATTTTAATGTATCAAACAATTGATGGGTGTTATCAGTGGTTATAATCCCATAAGTATAAATATATATATCCTTTATTCAACCAGGTAAAGGCCTCATTGAGATTAAAAAGTCTCTTTTTTAAGAGACGTGGTCAAGAGGGCGAGTAGGGGGCCTGCTCCACCTGCTGATAGGCCAGCAGGTTGTTATCAGCCCATTGAATGGGCAGCTATAAATAATGTGTGGTGTTTAGCAGAAACTTCTACCAGGCGTAGTAATTAGGCTACAATAGAAGTTGGAAGTGATGTGACGGAGTGCAAAAGCAAAGAAAAAGCAAGGAAACGGAGTATAAAGCACAAAAAGTCCCCATTAGGTTAGATGGAAGGACTCAAACAAACCAGGACCAGTCCTTATTTTGTGCATGTTTACATGATTACTGTGGGAGAGGATAGTGGCCATCTACGCTTGTTTTGATTCAACTTTGACTTTAGAGAAACTGTGTTGTAAGCAAGTTGTCATTCTCAAGCACTCAGCTCGAGTCACAAGAGCTGACAAAGAGAATCAGAGAGGAAACAGGCAGTCAGCGCTGCAGCATATGTTGAAGTCAGACTAAAGAGGACATATTCACGGATTTCTGTAAATCTCTATAACTTCCTGTTTCAAAGTCTACTAGAGTTTAAATTAAATGCTGACCTGCTAATGTGGATGGGTCAACACGCGGGTCATCTGACCTGACTTCATGACCCTCGTACTCAAAGTGGGTCAGACATGGCACTGGTTTACTGAACAGGCGTTTTCAGTAAAAGTTGCAATAAAACTATATACATTTTGTTAACAGTCTCGATTGTTATCAGCTTGTTAAATGGCCGTTATTAGTTGTTTTCATACATATAGGTTAGAAGGGGCCTGCTCCACCTGCTAGTAGGTCCAGAAAATGGTTTTCTGCCCATTATATTGTTGGGTTTTTTTGTTAGTTTAAGATGCAAAACTATGTGGTTATGTTTAGCAACAAAAAATACATAGTTAAGATAAAGATCATGGTTTGGTTTTAATACTTTACACACACCAGGACACACAAGGGACTTAACAAGTCACTTTTATTTTCACTCTTTTAGAGTCAGTGTCCCAGGTGAAAATCCTGTATTCTAGGAGCCATTAACCACCCCAACCTTCCTCATTGCACAGACTTTAAGGCTCTTTATATTGTCATAATTACGACAGCTCGGAGAGGTTTGGGGCCTTACAATAAACATTAATATAGCTTCCCTTTTATGGCTTGATAACAGCCTTCTGGATCTACTGGTAGGTCCATATCTATGAGACTGATAACACTGATTTTCATTGTGTGACATATTTTCATGTGGTTTCTTTGATGTGGTTTCTTGGTTTTGCAGTGATCTAATTCACTTAGACAAACTAAAACAGACATTCCTTCTTTGGCTATTTTCATCTATTTAATTTTTTATCTGCAAACAATTTGTGAATTGATTTTCGTACATCGTGATATTAAACAACGAGGTAATTTTTCCGGTACTGCTCAATCCTTGGAGACATAAGTCTGTACTTGCTGAACCACAGAAAAACACTGAATTATGTCTTTGTATGTAGCGCATAAAGCCATTTTTCAGTTCCACTTCTGTCTCTCCCACTCTTTTAAACACAATTAAACAAAGTTGTTTATTATCAGTTGGATTCCCAGAATCTTGAAATCATGAAGTAGCATCAACATGAATGGACTCATTCTTAGGTTTTGATGATGTTAGTTTGATTATTTATTCTGTAGCAATCAATATATATATATATATATATATATATATATATATATATATATATATATATATATATATATATATATATATATATATATATATATATATATATATATATATATATATATATATAGGCACTTACACTGTCACATCAACAAAACAACCAGGTCATTCTATGATCATCGTCTTTATTAAATCTGTGGTCTTGTATTGAGGCAAACATGTTTTCTGCGATGTAATATTTAAAACTTGTCACAAAACTGGTCTGAATTGTTTCTTTTAATAGATGTTTTCAGTATTTTCAGCACTCTGACTGCTGCTCTTTTATATTCCCGCAGTGGTTAGAGATGAGGGTCACAGGAGGACACTGCTTTGCAAACGACAAATGCAGACAACAGATCTGACAAAATGAGGATCCGGTGATAGATGGCATTGTTAGCTGGAAATCATTATATTTGTTGTATTTTGGTTGGTTGTTTTGTTTGCTTTGTGCTAAAGGCAGCGACACACTGAACAAATCTGTCTAGGACCTGGACTGTGAGCATATGATTAGAGATTTATTGCATGTTTATCTGTGTACATATATGTAAATATCATGTAATATTTAACATATTTACATTTGAGTATATCTATTAGTATATGGAAATGAATGACTTTATGAAAACACTTTTGCTGCAGGGTAATGTATGTGAAGTCCCAATGAGCAAATGACTGTTATGTAATCACTATAAGGTTCAAAATGCAAATATATAGAGTGTGAAAATGTTTCCACAGGGGGCAGCTTTTTGTTTCACACAGATGGTTCCATTTTTGACACAAAACATGTTTGCAGCTATTTGAATCAGCAGCGCGTGAACTTAGAAAAAAAATTCTGCATATGTAAAGATCTGTATCTGATATTGGATCACTAACATCTGTAAGCTTAAATTTACTGCTTTTTTCCTGTATTTATTCAGGGGAGTTTCTCTGAGAGTGCTGCTTTTTCAGGATCCTTTCTCAGAAGCTGAGAGCTGCCCAGTACAACCACAGTATTATCTGTTGGCCAGTTGAGGGCTTTGCTCAAAGGCACCTCAGTGGTAATGAGGTCACAAGCTCACTTCTCTAATTTTTAGGCCACTGCAGCCGCGCTACCACTGCTCATCTGCTTGTTTTTAAACATTGTAATTTGTTATGAAGTGTTCCTTATACTATGAGTGTTGCTGCTCTTTTGACCTCTTCAGGCTACAGTAGATCCATCTCTATGCATTTTTGAAGCAGATAAGATTGTGCTAGAAAATTTTACTCTACCTCCAGAAACAGGATCTCATAATTTTTTTATTTTGTTTTAATTTATCTGTTTTACTAATTTTACTGATATACCAGCATTTAAATCTGTTTTTTTATAATGGTTCTATCATTTTTATGGCCTTGTGTGATTTGGTCTCAAACTGTTAAATTGTTCTGCTTTTTATTGTCTTTTTAATTGATCAACAGCCAAGAACAAATAGATCACTAGCTGAGCCTGAGATCAAGACAAGTGCAAGCCTTCAAAGAAGTGGTCTCAAGACCAAGACTGGACTTAAGTTTTGCAGCCCTGCTTTTAACTGTACTTACCTGCAGTTAGGGGGCTAAACAAATACAATTTTATCAATTGATTAATACAAAAAAATCAAATAAGGTCAGAAGATTGTACGACCTTACTGTAAAAAAATATTTAAACAGTTACATCTCAGTATACTTTCATGAGAAAACTCCCTGTAAGAGGTTTAAAGATTCAGTCAGAATTAATCTGTTAATGTTGCTTGGCCTACAAAAAAAAAGCCCATTTCAGTGACAAATCAACCTGATTCTATCAGCAACCCTGATTTGAAATGAATGGCTGATCTAATCCATACACAGTCTGTGATCACTTCACACACAGGCCCCTGTGACAGATTGAGCATCCCTCTCTGGTTGCTTGTAATTATTCCAGTACTGGTTAATACACTCGCCACATGCCACCTCCCAGAGCTTTCCACCACCACTGCAGATTAATGCGAGGGCCGGCCTTGGGTGGATAGGCGGCTCAGGGTGAGGTGGTGTGAAGAGGGAGGGGGGCTACCACTGACCTAGAAATGGCTATCGACAATGCGTTACATCTGCCGGTGGCCTTTTCTAGAGCGGGGCCGGCCTTGAGCTGGAATATCTTAAATGAATGTCTTAATGAATGTGTCCCCCCTTCCCGTTTCTTATCCTTCTGCATTTCCTCTCTGGACATTGCTCTTACCAGCTGTGTCCACACTCACATCTCCATTTTCTTTGTCAGTCCCATGTGAGCATAGTAGCAAACATTTCTATATCTTCACATCAAAAAGAAAAAAAGAAAAAAAACAGTGTAGTCTAAGGGCTTCGTGCCAAAGGCCTGACATTCCACACTTCTCTCCCAGCTCGGATTTTCCCAAGCTGGGATGATGGAGTGGAGGCACACACACACACACACACACACACACACACACACACACACACACACGCTTCGCTCCACCGCTGCACACCACACTGGATGTTCCCCTGGTGCAGATAAAGATATTATAGTATTCCCAAAAGATAAACACAGCAGACTGAAAGCATTCAATTACACAATGATAGAAATTATCATCAAATTATCACCAGAGAGAGAGAGAGAGAGAAAAAAAATCTCTCTCTATATATATTTTTTTTAAGAACATATTCCTGTTCATCAAAAGCAGCTCCTTGAAATCTTGTAAAATGAAATGTCTTTTTCTATATGCTAGCTCCTTATAACAGAGTTCATACATTGTAACTAATGGATTTATTGAGAGGTAATAAATAATTTACTCATCTTTGAGCACCAGTGATAAGGGAAACTTCTGGGTTGCCAGGTTGGATAATATTTGACCACTAATTTCAACCAAAATCTACTTTTGAAAAAAAGAATTAATGTTTACAGATGCACACTTAATGCATTAAAAACGATTTTTTTAGTAGTTAATTAACATGAACAAGTACAGGCTTGTTCTTGTTTGAAAGTGAAAAAGCAATAATACACAAAGGTTAAAACACCAGCTAAAGGATTATTTTCTTGACCTAACTTGACCTTTTACGAGTACATTAAAGGTGCATGAGGGGAAGATTGATTACTGCAGCCAGTAGTTAAAATGTATAAACATTTTTTATATTTCTATTTATACTTATTTGAAAGTGGTGCCATAATGCAAAATAAATAAATAAATGACCGTGAAACTTTTAACAGATAAAGAAAATTCAGACAGGGAGGAGATCAAAGATGTCATCCTATATGCAGCCTGTCTGTCTGGGAAACTCATCGTATACTGCCACGTATAAGCTGAGATGCCAAAGTGGCAGCAGTTTGAATCAAAGCGAACAACTTCACTGAGTTACTCTGGTGAAATGTGTGTGAAACGACAACATGTGATGGAGACACAACAAACCCTGAACACATGTCAAAGCGGACTAATAAAGCAAAAATAAACACACATTATTCCAGTCAGAGCATTTTGTCCCGTTACACGAACACTATACATCAGTGTGAATAACATTTCTATGACCTGTGTTCGCTGTGGTTACACCGGTTGTTGTTGTGTTGTTGTGTTTTTGTGTGTGAAGCGTTTTCGAGTCTTATTAACACAAACATAAACCGGGTGACATTTAGTCTAAACACGGTAGCTCGCAGCGCTGTCAACTCCACTAAATAAGCTGTTGTCACTGTATTTCCAGCGATATGTGTACATACAGCCGGTCAACATTTTAAATCACCGCACTCTCCATCATCACCCGCTGGTCAATAACAACAACAATATGTGAGATAAATGTGTGTTTAGTAGAGCAGCTGCTTACCTGACTCTCGTGGTCTTCAGCTTTAAACCCTCAGAGTGCTCCGCTTTCCTTTGTGCCCGTTTTTGCCTCAGACCGGCACCGCTTTGTATTTATGCCTGGAAACCAGAAGCAGCCAGTTTTCCCCGTAGCCGCTGCCTCCTCATTAATTAAATATGAGCAGCGGTGACGACAAAGACCAGCCCTCCACTGAGTCAGCCTGCTGTCACCACCGACACACACACACACACACACACACACACACACACACACACACACACACACACACACAAATATACATAAATCACACACTTTCTGTGTGCTACAGGCAAGGAAAACATTGTCGTTTACTGAAAAACAAAACAAAAATAAATATGCAGGCCTCAAATAAAGAGATAAATACTGGCATAACACAGTTATATTATTATTATTACTTTTTTTTAATTATTATAATTATTATTATTAATATTATTATTAGTACTATTATTATTATCATAACAACAACAACACTAAATAATAATTTAGTCTTTGTGTACCCTGAAAAGTGCTCTATAAATAAAATGTATTATTATTATTATTATTATTATTATTATTATTATTATTAATAATAATAATAATAATAATAATATTTGACAAAATACTAATGATAATAACAACAACAGCAATAATAACATCATCATAATACACAATGATATAAAATAATAATATTTCATACTATTGATAATACTAATGAAAATAACAACAACAATGATTATCATCATAATACATCATGAAAATATTAATAATAACATAATAATGATAATAACAACAACAATAATCATGAATAAAAATAAAATAATATATACTCATGATAATAACAAAAACAACAATAATCATCAATAATAATAATAATAATAATAATAATAATAATGACAATACTAATGATAATCACAACAATAATAATCCTAATAAATAATGATAATAAAATAATAATGACAATACTCATGATAACAACAACAATAACATTAATAATAATATCGATAATGATTATTAGCTGTTATATGATGCTGATCTTTTTTTTTAAACTCAATGATTTATAATTTCCTTTTTTAATAAAGGGCTATGAGGCACATGTGAGTTTCAGAAGTACTGGAATATTTGACTCACTAATACCCTGTTACATGTAAAGATCTTGCATTCAGAATAAAAGCACAAAAGTATTACAATCAAAATATATTTTAAGCACCCAAAGTAAAAGAGCTCGTTGCATGGTCAATATATTATATGGCCCATATCAGAATTATTCATTTCATATTATTGGACTAGGCATGAATGTGTTCATCACTTTAATGTTGCAGCTGGTAAACGTGAAGCTCAATTTAACTAGTATATCGTCATTTATTAGTTGATTCATACTTTGCATGATTTATCTGAATGTGCATCACTGCAAAGTGATGAAGTAAAAAGTACAATATTTTCCTCTGAGATTAAGAGAAGCAAAGTATAAAGAAAATGGTAATTGTCAAATAAAGTTAATTATACTTAAGAATAATACTTGTGTAAATGTACTAAGTTGCATTCCACCACCTAATGTGAAACATCGCATGTGAAAACATCCTGCAAATTTCCATAATTTCCAATGTGGTGACATGTGGTTTTATCACGACAGATAGTCGTGTTTTACATGTGACAAATTAGAGAGGTAAGGTGTTGCCTTACCACAAATATGTTTCTCTTTAACACGCCAACAAGTGGTTTTGGCTTCACAGGTATAAACACAATGAGTCAGTGTTATTGTTGTGATTGGCTCTGGTGAAAGAAGTGTTGATTGATGCAACCCTTTAAGTTCCGCATTCAAACTTGTGCACACAGTCACAGTGTTTGTCGGCAATATGTACTTGAAGTGTCAAAAGTAACTGGTCGACGTTGATGTAAATTTCACTCCTTTATATGCTGTCGGGGAGTTAAATCTATAATAAAGCACCATATTGTATAAACTTATCAGTAACTATGACAGAGCTGTGTAAAATTTACTGTATTTCGCTCAAAAAAACGTGAAGTCAGAAGTCAAAAGTTTGGACACACATTTTATTCATTTTTATCATTATCAGCATTGTAGATTGATACTGGAGACATCAAAACTTTGAAAGAACACATATGGAATTATGTTATATGTTGTATATTTTAGATTCTTCACAATATCCACCTTTTGCTTTGATGAAAGCTTTGCACACTTCAGTTATTCTCTCAGTCAGAGTCATGAGCTGCTCACCTGGAATGGTTTGATATCAACAGGTGCATATTTTGTGGAATTTCTTGCCTTCTTAATGTATTTGAAACCATCAAAGCAAAAGGTGGCTACTTTGAAGAATCTAAAACAGAAAATATATTCTGGTTTGTTTAACACTTTTTTTTTGTGTGTGACTTGTGTGACTTTTGACTGGCACGTTATAAATATTTATCTAATGACGTATTATAATGGCAATTAAATCATAGCAGGTAAAAAGTTATCAGTAGTTAATAAGAAGCCAAACAAAGTGCAGCATCTACAAACTCAGGTACAGCACATAGAGTCATACCTTTAAAGTTGCAATCTGCCAAAAAACACATATTGAATATACATTAAAACATCTGATTTGACAGATTATATCAAAGCATTACATTTGAATTGCAATTGTTTTGAAACTGCAAAATGCTGCATAAAAGCCAAAGTATATTTGTGAAGTTTTTGATGTACTCTACTGAGGTAAAAAGAAACATCTGGACAACTTTATTTATTTTCACATTTTTGTGAAAAAGTTCATATCCTGTAGTTTATGTAGACCTGAGGGTAAGAAAGGCTGATATGTCGTGAGCAATGATGAATGATGTAATATTACATAACTCTGACCAAAACCAAATCTAACAGACATTGCTGTTGTTAACACAATAAATACAAATAGTCCAATGGGGAAAAATAACACTTCAGAATCTGGACTATTTGTATTTATTGTGTTATCAACAGCATGCTAGAATATTAATATATTCTAATAAAATTTGCCCACTATATTTAAGCATTTCTGCCCCTCAGGTGTGCATATTCTGCAGGTTATTAACTTCTTTTTAAAATGCAAAAGATTTAAATATTTGTTCTTTTGTTTTGTCACTAGTATCAGCCATGAGAAGCGGGGGGTTATCTGTATTGGCTGAAAAAAAAACCATACTGTGCTTCCCTCATGTAAAGAAGTAACTTCTTAAATATACTTTATGTTACTTTACACCAATGGTAATAATAACACATGTCTCTGGTGAGGTGTGACCTACACGAAAACACACTCAAATGACAAGACAAAACTCATTATTCAATTCATTGACTATTAATATATATACATGATGTAAATAAATGGTCTTAAGTTTGTGTTGTAACGTGCAAAATGTTAAAAACATAATTAATTAGAATTAATAATAATCAATCAAAAAGAAAATCCTACATGCAGCCACACAAAAACAAACATCTAATGTAAAAGAAACAATATGTCAATCAGTAAACATAACGATAAGAACTGCATGGACGGTGTTTTCTCAATGAAAAGACATTGTGTTTTTAAAATGATGATGAGCCTGTGGTGGAATTGTTTCATGTTGTTGAGCAGGAAGTCCCTCAGGAAGCAGGCGCTGTTTGTTTTTGTGGGTTGACCCTTTAACTTCTCCAAAAGGCCACCCCCAGCTGTTTTGTCTAGAGGTCCAAACCCATAAATCAACAGGAAGATGATTCAGTGTTGTGCTGCACCTCTCGGATGTCATCAGCTCTCATCTGCGTACGGGCCAATAATCACGAAGGTTCATCTCGCAGGTCGCCTCCCTTCCTGTTCTGCTCTTTGTCTGCGCTTTGTTAAAAGAAGGAAGTTTGTCAGACAATCATTTAAATAATCAGCAGAAAAACGGCAGAATCTGCTATAGAAAACTAAAGATATTCACAGAAAAGCTTCACACAGAAGAGAAACATTAGTTGCTATATGGAAATAAATAACGATGTCATGATGCAGCTTTATGCAATTTCCTATCTGTCTGTATGAAGATTCCCTGCTGACACTGCTGTAACAGCAAATTAAGGAAGAATATATGCAGAGATTAATGTCATGATGTATAAATGTGTTTTCCTTAATGTAATTTGACAAGTTTTAAATATTTGTTTTTCATTTGTAAACATACTTTTGCGTGCATTTCTACCGAGAGCTGTCATTGCTCTGAACATTTCCAAGAAATAAATCTTTAAAAAAGCAAAACAAATCTCAATACTGTAGAAAAAACAGTGCAGTATATTTATTTTATGTGCAATAACTCCCATTATGTCCCTGTAAATATCCCAAACCTGCTGCTCCCCCCTTCTCCTTCTTGTGCTTCACTGTGTTTAAAATTTTGTATTCTGTTGCACTAAAACAAGAACTGCTCTTTTTATTTTTGCTGTACTTCTGTGCAATGACAAATAAAACTATTCTTTTCTATTCTATTCTATTCTATTCTATTCTATTCTATTCTATTCTATTCTATTCTATTCTGTTTCTTATAAAATTGAATTTGCACAATAAATCAGCATTTGCTCGTGAAGTGTTAAATCAGCATTTCTGAACATTTATTCTTGTAATTATGCAATTTTGAGATACTCTTTTCCCCCCACTGCCCTGAAGTGACCATAACATCAGTTAGTTTAAGAGGTTAAATGAAACCTTTTTAGGCAAAATCTTAAGTTAAATGAAAATTAAAAATATTGTTATTAAGTATTTCTCCGCCAGAATTATGTTTATGACTGTTCAGATAGTTCTCTATAACAGGATTTAGATGATCATAGGAAGATGAAAAACAAACAAAATATAACTGTGGAGTAAATGGAAAAAATAATCAGAACATTTTATAGACTTTTATGGTCGCTGGTCTAACATTTCTTAAGAGGAACTTGTGTAACTTGGACGAATGAGTTCAGTATGCCAGGTTTCAAAATTAATTCAAGTGAGACAGTTTCCACATTGTGAAATCTACAGTCCTAAGGAGGTACAAAGTCCTCTCAAGCATGCTGGATCAGTGATGTCGAATTTCCATCTATCAACCATCAATCAATTCAGCAGCAAATGATTTAGCAAAACTTGAATACATGACTTATTTAACAGCATTTACTTCTGCAGGACAGAGCGATAACTCTCTTTGATCAGCTGGCCATTGATTCTGTGCACGTAACAAAGTCTGCAATAAAACAACCTCACTTGTGACTTGGCATGATAGTTATCTTCTCAGCTGTCTTCTTAAATAAGCACTTAGACTCCAGGCGTGGAATACAAAGTTACATCCACGATATTTTTCTTCTACTTCTTAACAGTGAAGGGAAATTTCTTGGAATTAAATCTTCCAGCTGCTCATTGTTGAGTCAATAACCCGCTTACTATCTTTGGGTAACTTTAGATCAGCTTGATCATCTTGCTTTAGATTACTTTATTTGGTTCCCTTGAATCTCTGCAGTTTAGACTACACTGCTTCCCTTGAACCTTCATGTTTAGCTGTAATTTGAAACAAACATAAAATGATCGGATATATTGCATGCTAGTGTAGGATTTGAAATGTTTGCTGTTTCTTTCTGATATGATCTACCAGCTCAGAGGAAAATGTTGTCCTTTTTACTTTATTTAATTTATTTGCTGTTAGTTATTACATTTTCAGATCAATAATACAGAATATGAATCAACTAATAAATTATAATATATTAATGTTATTGATTAAGGTGCCCAGTAGTATATATAGTATTAAATTGAGTTTTAATTTTACTATTTCCATTTTATGTAACTTTATACTTCACTACATTTAGCTGCCAGTTTTAGTTACTTTTCAGGTCGAGATTTATATAAAAAAACATGATAAATTGAAAGTGATTAGACTTTTTTTTTTTTTTTTTAAATCAAACCTCATTACAGTATAACAATTTGTTAAAATGAACCCTACCTTGAAATTAAAATCTGTATAAATAAATGCATCAGTAATCATAATCAGATAATACAGGGTCACCCATAAAGTTGGAATAATTTTGTTTTCAGACACAATCCTCTGTATTTGTGGTTTCATTTTCATTGTGATATGTTTGGAATAGATTAATTAATAAAGTTTTGAGAAGATATACACTTTATCTGTCAAGAATAAATCACATTTTCACAATCATTTCATGGAAAGAGGTAAAATAAAATATTTTATTCCAACTTTATGGAATATATAAAACAATCGAGTGAGTGGGCACATTCTGCATAAGGAGTTCTTTTACTATTGATACCTTAAGTACATTTTGATGCTGATACTTTTGTACGTTTACTTCGGTAAGTTTTGAATGCAGGACTTTTACTTGTAGTGGAGTAATTTCATATGGTATTTGTATTTTTACTTAAGTAAGTGATCTGAATACCTTTTCCACCACTGGTTATGACAGGCCCTTACAGATACAAGAACCCTATCTAATAGATAGGATTTAAAAAGAAGGCCCATTATAATTCAGAATAAAATGTTACAATGATCTGAAAACAATGATAAATAGCCTCAAGTTAAATTTCAGAAAAAGTGGTGTAAATAATATTATATAAATATATATAAAAAATATATTTGTATAAATAGGATAATTATTTTGACGTTTGATGGAACCATACTGTGCAAAATTGAAGTGTGAAATTAGAAGGAAACAGCAAGAAACCCTGCAGGTCCCTATAATACTGATTAAACAACCAGGTAGCCTATTATTGACAGGATTATGCAATCACAAGACAGTAATGTCCTTTCTATGTATTGGTCCACTTGGATCACATGTTCTTTGCTATCTTAATTACTTTACAGGGTGTCCCGGCCAAGGTGACGTGATCAGCACGTGAATATGCATGTGTTTGCTGCATAATCAAAGTGTGGAGGAATGCTGGCGTGGGATTGGTGAAGCAGTTGAATCGTGAAAAAAGGCCCCTCTGTTTGTTGGTCCAGCAGGGCACAGAGACCTCACATTGTGAGTCTGGCTAGCGTTGGGTTACTGTATTGTCCATCGCTTTCCCACCTCTCTTTCGCTCTCCTGCACAGCCACGCACCAGAGAGGGGGAAGAAAGTGGCTTTTCATTGATGGGTCAGTTGGAGCATGCACAGGAACTCAGTGAAGAGGGGAGTCAGTCAGCTGGCTACAACTGCCTTTCATGATCCTGAGCCATTCCCCGGCAACGAGCAACCGAGTGAATGCAACAGAATGACTCATTAGTTCCTGCACCACCATGGAGCAGCGAGGGGAGGTGCAAAGGTCCAATCAGAGAGCGCTCATTAATTGCAGGTTTATTGTTATTGTGTAATTTATAGTGGTCAGACTTCAAGGCCATCTATCTATCTATCCATCCACTACAGAGCCGCAGTGAGTCGGCTTCAGAGTTCACAGCAGGACATCTGGGACAGCATGCATTCTGACTCATGTGAGAGTGATACATGTTGTCATTTTGAAGCCTCAAGTTTGGCATTAAGTTACCAGATTTGGACAAGAGGCTGAAGCTGGGAAGTAGGATGCTAACTTATCAGCTAATGCTAATGCTAGCTAGCTAGTTCGGGTAGCATCTGTAACTCAAAATGAACAGCTGACACCTTAGAGAGTCTTTAATACAATGTAACTATGAACAAGAAATTTTTAGGCAACCAAATGTTACAGTTAACTTTCATGAACTGAAAACACACTGGGAAAGTGTAACAAAGTTCTAAGACAAAAACACAAGATAGCCTCACCTTAAAGCATAGTCTGCTTTTTTGTCTATTTTACTCTAAATCAAACTCTTTTTTTAAAAACACCTTGCTTTATTGAAGAAGACTTGAAACTAGTGATTGAGACCAAAGACTCATCAGAAAAAATGTTTACATAGGTAATAAATGAATACATAGGGTTATTTTCTCAGAGACTCCTATACAATTTGACTTCTTTTTGCAACCAGTGGAGTCGCCCCCTGCTGGCCATTAAAAGAATGCAGGTTTAAGGCACTTCTGCATTGGTTTCATTTTTCACACCCCAAAGTTGCTGCTTGGCTATAGCCATCTACCTACACAGGCTAATGTTAGCTCTATGAGAAGGTTAATAAACTCTTCGTGTGTTGGGAAAAATAATGAAGATCTACAAGAATGCGGCCCTAACTACCAACACTTGGTAGTTTAACATGCTGTTAAATGATACAATCTAAGCTATGGGGCCACTTTAGCCATCAAAATAGTAAAGTTAAACAAAAGAACATTCTTTTGTATTTGTCACACCACTTTCACGATAAGCACTCTGTGAGGAAGGTAGATGTTTCGCTTGACTGAAACCATATCTGAGTGCATTAGTGTTGGAATTTCATATCCAGCGAGGACATAAAGAATAGAAGATGAGTATTTGAATGAAAAAATATAACAAAGAAAGAAAACACACCAGACACATTTTACCCCCTGTCTTATCCCTTCGTCTCTGTTGCCCCTTACTCTATTTCACTCCCTTTTGTGTACACTATCACACCACTGGTTGCGCAACAGGTCTTGGCTAGAGGTCTGAGTTTTCTGTTGTTGTAGTGTAACAAGGAGCCCTGTCACGAAGAGTTTTGGCCAAATCCTCCCCCCTCACTCCTCCTCCTACTCTCAAGTCTCTCTCGATCACACTTGTTAACTAGTAAGCTGCCTTTCTCACAGAATGGCCCAAAGGGCAAAGCAGCTTATGTTAAGTAAGGCTGAGTTGTATTATAACAATGTGCAGACACGATCTTATTCCTCCTCCCTTCTTTATATTCTGGACCTTTATACTCTAGACCTTTATTTAAGATTTGAAAATCATTGGTTTGAGGTTTCCCTCATTTGCAATGATGTTGAGATACAGAAGTAATGATTAAAGATTAACATAACAGAGTAAAACAAATCCAAACAGGGTAGAACTCAGTTAAAACACTTGATTTTTTTGTCATCATTGTGAGCTGAATTGTTCACATACTTGCCTGTGTACAACGTGTGGTACTGGAGGTTTCCACTAGAGGGCACACCACAGAAGTCAGATGTACAGATTTGCAGGATGTAAATAACAAACATGGCAACACTCCAGGAGGTCACTATAGCCTACTGTTAATTCTGATATAACTTAATGATATAAAATAATACGAAAGGCCCTTAAATCAAGCCTGTTGTGAATATGGTAAGTATTGCTTCTACACTGTCCCTACCGTGCATGTGTGTGTTCTGGTTCATTTCTGGCAAAAAAAAGTTCAGGTAACAGCAAGTCTATCTCCAGCCTAAATGACTTGAAACGTAAGACAGTTAGGAGAGGGAGTTTGTTGTACAGTCCAGCATAGATTTTTTATAGGGTGGTAAAAATCCAATATGCAAAGATGCAAAGAAGATGTGACTTGGACTTCAGTTGTCTTAAGTCATTGTGACCTGGATTTAAGTGATTGTGACTTGGACATGAATCGACTTGAGTCATTGTGACCTGGACTTGAGTGATTGTGACTAGGACATGAGTCGAATTTTACATTACATTACATTACATGTCATTTAGCAGACGCTTTTGTCCAAAGCGACTTACAATAAGTGCATTCAGCCTGAAGGTACTAGACATAAACCACAGGCCTTGAGTGATTGCGACTTGGACATGAGTCAACTTGAGTGATTGCAACTTGGACATGAGTCAACTTGAGTGATTGTGACTTGGACCTCAGTTGTTTATATTGTGACCTGGACTTAAGTGATTGTGACTTGGACATCAGTGGACTTGAGTGATTGTGACTTGGACTTCAGTTGTCTTGAGTCATCGTGACCTGGACTTGAATCAACTTGAGTGATTGTGACTTGGACTGAGACATGATGACTTGAGTGACTTTTCTGTCTAATGTTTTGAGTTTAAATATTAAATAGATAAAAAAGACAGAGAGAAGGACAGGCAAAGGGGCTGTCTTGACTGAAGGACTCGACTCGACGTGACGTGACGTGACGTGACGTGACGTGACGTGACGTGACGTGACGTGACTTGACTTGACTTGACTTGACTTGACTTGACTTGACCTGACTTGTGACTTAATTTTTCTTGGCTCACCCAAGAAAAAAGTTACTTGGGACTTGCTTGAGACTTGGACCTGATAAAATGATAAACCTTAATTGTTGATATGATGATCATATGACTTGTGGCTGTTAGCACACGTTATTAACGCGGCTGGTGCTGTGCAGGAATTTTGTTACATAAAGAAAAAGATATATTTCAAGTATAATTAATAAGCACGGGGTTACTGAAGACATTAGGGAGGGAAAGAGAAAGCAAGCACACTGTGGCTGTTATTATTCAATCCTCCATTACAATTTAATTATTTAGCATTCAAACATTAACTGGGCCTAGATTATCAGTATGAGTAAATCATTTGTGTACACTACCTTGATGTTCTGACTAAGATTAGCTTTACAGACCTTTGCTTTCCAATTCGAAATTTCCATTAGGAATGTAGAGAGATGCTGCTGCACATTCATAAATAATCTATCAAGGTTTATAAACTGCAGGATCATGAGTCTACACTGAACCCACATTAAGCTCCTCGGCAGGTTCAGAGCGTAAACAAAACAAAGGCACTTGTAGAGGTGTGGCTGAGACTGAATCATTACAATGTCCTGTTCACATTTGGCACAACAATTAGTTGGCAACAAGCAACTTCTTAAGAACAAAAACACACCTGCTTATTTCAGTTGAATTCTGTTTTGGCTCTTGAACACAGTGACACTGAGTTCCGTGTTGTTTATCACTAAGATCTGTCTTAATAATTCCAGTATCACATGTACACTTGGCACCAATTGGTAGAGAGTGCACTCAAGGTGAAATACTTTCTGAGATTTGTCCTAGAAAATAATTTCAATGTATTAAAGAAAAGATTAGAGTAGAAGATAATGAATACTGTGTTTATAGATGTATATGTGCATGCCACAAATAGAGGTACTTTTTAAAATATATTTAACTTTAATATCATTGATATTGAGAAGGGTTTCCAGTATGTTATGCATTATATGTATTCTATTTAAATCCCGTTCCCATTATCTTGTTTTTATCTTATATTTTCAAGTGTGTTTTATTATCTATCGTGTTATTTAGTAATTATGGTTTTCTATCCCAGTTTTTAATGATAATTCTATGTCATGTAATTTTCTTATTGTATTATCTTTCTTGTAAGGCCAAATAAATAAGGTTGATTATTATTATTATTATTATTGTTTACCCCTGGATAATCCTATAATTTAGACCAGGTTGATTTTATCTATATAGCCATTTGCCTCAAAGGGCTTTTAACCTCATTTGTTTTTTCTTTTGGCCAAAGCGTAAAAACAACTGTAAAATTGCTTCATTCAATCAGCTCATTTGATAGTTACAGATGTTTTTCCCCTTTATCTTGTTCGTCTTCATTATTGTTCATTAGGGTTTTTAGGGTGGTTTCATTGTTTTGCACTCATTTTTTTCATTTTTTTTTTAAATCACATTTTGTATTTACACAACACAGTGTCATTACTTAAACTTTCACTTTGTCAGTGTCAAATCTTTGGTCTGTTTTCTGGATGTTTGTTTCACTCAGCATATTCTAGTCTTTGGTCCATTTCCACTTCTCTATCTGAATCAGCAGAACAGGCTGTAATCTTCCGGGTACATGTTTTCCGTCTGACACTGTCTGGTTTGAAAGGAAAATGCTCAAAAAAGAGGAGACACCCTTTTGGTTTTCATCACAATCAACAAAATGTTGTTGTTGTTTTTTAGCTTACAGCAGAGAGCATTGTGTGTCTAACTTCTGCCTTCCCCATTTACACTCTTATTATCAGGGAAATAACTCAAAGTGAAAAGTTGCAAAAAATTGTCCAGATGTTGCTAATTTTGTCTTTCTATGACATAAATATTATTATTTTTATATACATAAATTAACTAGTGGCACAATATAAATAGCTCTTACTGCATAGCCTGCAGTGTGTTTCCTGCAAATCCATTTCCACAAAAAAAAGTCATAAAGGAGAAGTCATCGAAGAAGTTTCGATTGTTTTTCTTCTAAATGAGTCCATAGTTGAATATTTTTGGGAAATGTTCTTTTTCACTTTATTGCTGAGAGATAGACGAGTAGAATGAGACGTTATGATTAGCGTTAAATTAATTAAACTAAAATGTAACTTGACTTTTACCTGTCTGACCTGTATAGTGCATTTAAACGTATAAATAGTTATACAATGTTTGTTAGAGTTTGAGCAATGCAGAGAACTGCTATAAAATCTGTAAATCAACCAAATCTCCTTTTATCTTATACCACATACCAGCATTATGATGTGACCAGATGCTACATATTATACTCATTTGGGCAGGATTCAAGGCTGTTTAGGGCGAGTTTTCTCTCATAACTTGGCAACAAATGACCAAAAAGGACTCTGAAACAGTCAAACAACAACTTTATCTTAATTTTCTTAATTTAACATAATGCAAGTCAAGGTTGTAAAATTACATAAAAGACCAGATAATACACACCGGCCCTCCCCCAGACCAAGATGGCGTGATCTTGTGTCACGCTGTCTTTCCAAAAACAACTCATACCTGCTCAGTAAATACTGCCAGCAGTTAGCTTAGTTTAACAATCAAAACAATACCTGAGTCACTGTTGTGACATGCATGTGACATGTTGTGGTTTTGACGGGATTATGTGGCAGACTATTTAATGACCTCCTGAGACTCATGCTGACGACAAGACTAAGGAAGGCCTCTTTATTTAATACAAAGTGAGTAACGTTTTCCTCGACTCATTGTGAAAAAAAAGTTGACTGTGAGCATAGAGATGACAGTAGATGACATTCCTAATCAGAAACTTTATTCAATTTAACTTCACCTGTGATGATTCATGTCTGCTTTGGTAGCATGTGGCCACAAGCTCCCCCAGACTCAGAAAAAAAAGGGTAGGAAGTAGGAAGTAGACAAAGAGAGACATGGAGAGGGAGGGGCAGGATAATAAATATAGCTTCCTTCCTTATCTTTAGCCTGAAGAACAAAAAAATGACGCATGACAATTACATTATTGTCCAGGTCCTTTGCTGTGTCTCATCCGGTGGCCCTACAGTGAGGACATGAATGGGAGGCGAGTGATAACCCTCTGACCTGACCTGTGCACATGTGCAGGTTATTTTAGAAGTCCAGGAAAGGGATGAGAGACCACCGCCTTGATGCATTCATCCTATGACCTGCAGCTAATAATACTTACTCCAATCACTAGTCATTGGTGCAGATAACAGCTGTGAACTTTAAGTAACACTTCTTGAGTGGTTTGGAAATGCAAACATTGAGAGAAATCATGAGAGGTCGGTAAAATGTACATGCTGTATTTGCATCTTGGCGGCATTTACACTAAATGGCGCCATATTTTTTTTTTTTATTGTTGTTTGCACTTAAAAAAAAACATACAGTCATAAGGAAATAACAGTACAAGAAACAGTTAAAGAAAATGCAGGAAAGCCCAAAGGGCTTATACGCGACCCTCCCTCTCAAACCTATAAGTAACTATACTTTACTTAAATTACATAGCTAGATGAAAATAAAAATACAAACAAAATACAAACAAAACAAATACAAAGGTGTAGAACATCTATAGGGATTTTTTGAGCTGGGTTTTAAAAGTATTTACAGAGGAACATGATTCTGTTAGATTTTTTATGTTGTTCCACAGCATCGCACCTTGACAGACAAATGATAATTTGGCCACAAAAGTCCTACAGAAAGGAATATGTAAATCATTCTTTCTTCTTGTAAGATGTGCATGATAATGAGAATTAAACTCAAAGTAACTATGAAAAAAGTTAGGCAAAGATGCAGGAAGGCAAATTACTTTATACATAAGAACCCCTGTTTGATACTTATTGACCTCATAAATTGTAAGTAGTTGCAATTGTTTAAATAATGGTTTGGTTGGGGCTAAATAAGAAGAGTTGGTGGCAGTTCTTATAAAGGATTTCTGAAATCTATGAATTGCCTGTAAATAAGAATGGTAAGTGCTCGCCCAAATCATATTACAGTAAGATATGTGAGGATAAATTAAACTGTAATACAATGTTAGAAGTGTACTCTTTTTTTAAACGGTGTTTAACCCTTTTTATAATGCCCAATGATTTTGAAACCTTTTTACAAACGAGTTCACAATGATTCTTAAAGCAGAGTTTTTCATCAATGTAGACACCTAAGAACACTGTCATTGATATACATTTTGGCTCTCTCTGCATTGTAAATCTTGTTCTTATTTCTAAAAATAATACAGTTATATTTCTTGACATTGATTGATAACTTATTTAACTTGAACCAATAAAAAAATGGATGAGTCCAGCATTTTATAGGTGGCAATTAACTTGAAGCATTGGCAAGATCATTAACATATATCAAAAACAACAAGGGTCCTAGAATAGACCCTTGTGGGACACCACATTTTAGTACAGTCTTCTGTGATCGATTACCATTGAAAACAACAAATTGCTCTCTTCTATTTAAGCAATTTGCTACCCATTGTAAAACCAATTTTTTGAAACCGTAGCATAACGTTTTTGATAGCAAAATTTCATGATGTATCAAAAGCCTTTGATAAATCTAAGAAAATGCCTAAGGTGTATTCATTTTTCTCCAGAGCAGCAGTACTTTTTTTCTCTGAGGTGTAAAAGAGCCATATATGTAGAATATTTTTTTCTGAACCCATATTGATGTTTGAACAAAATATTGTTAACATCTAGGTGTTTCATGATTCTACTGTATACCAGCTTTTCAAGAATTTTAGAAAAACAAGGAAGTATTGATATAGGACGATAGTTTGAGAATCCAGATGGATCATCAGATTTAAAGAGCGGAATAACTTTGGCAATTTTGAAGGCTTGAGGGATAGTACCTGATTCAAGGGACATGGAAAAAATGAATGTTAAGGGCTCAATAATTAAAGCAGCAACTTTTTTGATCAAAGAGACTGGAATTTCATCATGGCCAGGAGAAGAGTTTGTTTTTGAGACTCATGATAATATCAAGAACTTCTGAAGACTTTGCAGGCTCAAAAACATTTAGGGAAGCATACTCTTTACTTATATAATCAGTGGGAGAACCAAAAGCACTGCCAATATTATTTGCAAGATGTGGTCCCACATTAACAAAGAAGTCATTAAATCTATTTGCAATTTGGGATGGCTCTGTTATCTTTACTTCGCCATCCTGAAATTCAGACGGGGATGGAGAAGAAGCACGTCTCATATTGAGCAATTTGAGTGTCCCATGTAGATTTAATGTTATTTTTAGAGCTGTTAAATTGGTCACTATAATACTGCTGTTTAGTATTTCTAACAAGATGGTTGTATTTATACCTAAATGATTTGTACGTAGCATAATTTAAAGGAGTAAGACTTTGAAGGTATTTTTTATATAATTTATTTTTCTTCAGAGCAGATTTCCTAAGTTAAGTAGTAAACCATGGTTTATTTAGGCTTGCGGTTTTTTTTTTATACTGTTATTTATCAGAAGAAAACATTGGTCAAAAACAGAATAGAACTTGGTATAAAAATAATCATAAGCTGTGTTAACATTCATGCCTCATATACGGCTTCCCAAGACAATTTTGCCAACATCTCTCTGAAGTTGTTAATATTCTTGTCATTGAACCTTCGAAATAAAGACCTCTTTGGTTCGGACATACTTGATTTACCGTGCAAAACAGAAAGTTGAAAAACAGGCATATGATCTGAGATATCCGTATAAAGAATACCAGATTTTATAACATTAAAAAATTCATTCGTAAAAATATTATCTATCAATGTAGAGGAGTACTAGTTATTCTTGTGGGCTTGTTAATTAGAGGATAAAAGTAATTGGAGGACAGTATGTTTGTGAGGTCAGAAATATGATGTTTGATTTCCTCATTTAGAAGGTTGATATTAAAATCCCCTAGTAAATAACAAGGTTTCCTCTCATGATCAACATGTTCTAGCACATCTAATAAACCTTCTTTGAACTTGTTGATAACAGTGTTTGATATCACTCTTTTTTTCTGATTCTGAACAACAATTTATACCTCTAGAAAAACAACTTCACTGTTACATTCTTGAAACTTCATTTCAAGATCTACCCTTTGTTTGACATCAAAACCCTTTTGGACATAGAGAGAAACTCCACCACCTCTAACTCCTCCACATCTATGTGTGACTGTATAGTCAGCTATTTTAAATAGTGAGCTAATATCCTCTGTAAGCCATGTTTCAGTTAATACAATAATTGAGAAAACATGGTTCAATGATGAAAGATAATGATAGAAATTGTCATAGTTTTTAGAGAGACTTCTTATATTTAGATGTAGAGTAGAAAAGATGTTGGACTCACTGTATTTTGAAATAAAATAATTAAAATTAATTTCAGAAAAATAATCACATGAGGATGGACAATGAGCAACACCATATGAATCATCATGTGTGGATACATTATTTAAAGACAAAAATAAATCAGGATTAAATGAAGTATTATAGATCATGTCATCACTTTGTTGCAGTGAATGAAAATCATTATTAATTGGTGCATTGGACTGGGCATAACATGAGATAAGATCCCTTTCAACGAATAGACACTGGGGTTGTGCATCTGAAGCAAATGGATACGTGGTTTACAAAAGTCTTGACATTATACTACATTCTACTTGCTAGAACTATTTTGCTGTTCTCTCCTGGGTTGCACAATGAGTCTAACATATTTCAGATAGGCCCATTCTCCCCTTGCTCTTGCAGCTCTCATCTCGGGTAACGGTATTTGACGAAATAAACACCATGCTGTATTAAAGAAGACTTGAATCTTGAATTAACTTGTTAAAAAAATGTTTACCGAGGTAAGAAATCAAGTGAAAAGTTGGACCATTTTCTTATACCATTGCAGTTAATTTGTTTTTTACAACTATTGTAGTCTCCCCCTGGTGGCCATTAGAAAGAATGCAGGTTTAAGGCACTTAAGTATTGGCTTCACTTTTCAGACGTTCCCGGTTGCTTTTAGAATTAGAATTTTAATTTTATTTTCAAGGGAACTTGTGATTGAGACCATTAACTTATTAGAAAATGTTTATTTAGGTATTAAATCAAGGCAGAAGTAGGATCATCATATACCATTGGACTTAATTTTGCAACCAGTGGAGTCGCCCCCTGCTGGCCATTAGAAAGAATGCAGGTTTAAAGCATAACATTGGCTTCACTTTTCAGTTTGCGCTTATTTTGACATAGTCTCCTTCACAAATTACAATACAATGACACAATGCAAAGAATAAAGTAGTGCTGTTCCTAAAATATTGGCAGTTGTTTTGCAAAAAAATATTATTTTTGCAAATAATAGCTACAGTTGTGCAGCAACACTCTTCTAACTTTGCTCCATGTGGGGTCAGCAAACACAGCTTTCCTGTGTTTGTCACTGGATACATTGCCTCGTCACAGGCAACTCTGCTATATCTGTCTCACTGGGAGAGCTGGGGGAGTTATGTGACTGTGGACCTCTCCTGTTACAAAACATACGATGCAGCCGCACAACCTTGCTGATTCTAAATGTCACACAGACAGCAGGAGATACTGCATACATAAAGCATGTTTTTCTTATTTCTAATCCAGGATGGCAGGCCTGTAAACATTGAACTCTGTCTTCCCTGTGGCTAATCTGTAACTACAGCAGCAGGAGTTGATTTTTAGTGGAAAGAATGTTCCAGTCCTGTGGACATCTGTGTTAAAGTTAGTCAATAACCACAACAGTCCTGATAGACTGATAAGTAACACTGATGTGTTACATCTCTAAATGCATCAATGAGACACTGATGGTAAAGCAGAAATAAAAAAACGCTGATAACCAATCATCATGACTGCAGCGCTCTGACTTTCATGATTATGTGAGAGCTCCTAATGCTCTGTTATCACAACACAGGAAATTCAGAGATGAGCTCATCTCCATATCTGTAGGGGGAAAAGAGGAAAATATATCTATAAAAGCAAAACATATTTTCAAATCAAATCTTGCTGCATGCCCAGTAACGTGATGACATAATTTTAGTGTCAAACAGGATTTTTAGGGATGAGGAGTTTTAACAACTGCAAGAAACTGTCTCACCAAAAATGATGATTATCTCTTCTGTGTTTAATAAGCATGGTATATGTTCTGCAAAAAAACAAACACCAGTTTATTTTCAGCATAGTCTGAACTTTTGTACACAGTTGGGGAATTTTGGAGTTTCCTCTTGGGTACAAAGTTGTTTTTGATATAAGTGGATTTGAGCCACACACCCAAGTAAAGGTGAGGCCACCACACTGGTACATGCCGGACTATTGTGTTTTAATAAATAAGTTACACCCAGTTTAATCTCTGTAAGTCTATTGCCTAATCCTAAAACATGCAGCAAGGTTACTTTTAAATTGTCATGTCATGGGCAAGGCAAGGATACTTTTAGAGCACATTTAAAACTTTGAATAGAAGACATACAGATGGAAAACAAGTTCCAAAAAAACAATCAAATTAATCTGTAGCAACAGGACTCCAGTGAAGTTAAGAGTTGCAGAAAAAAAGTAGGCCAAATATAAATAAGAAAGTAGTGACAAATAATATATTAGCCATAATCATTTAAACAACTTCACGGATGGTGCAGACTTGATATGATCTGGACGTTTGTTTCAGATAACTCTCTCTTGAGCTGAGAGTTGTGGTGTCTTGAGCACACAAATGAAGACTAGAACCCTGAAACATTTGGAGCTTTAATAGACAAGCAATGACATTTCCAAATCAACCAATCAACACTAAATAGGTAAGTGAAATGGAGTAATGTGCTCTGCTTTCGTGGTCCCAGTAATAACTCTAGCAGCAGTGCTCTGATTGAGCTACACTGTCTCAATGCTATTTTGGAGAGTCCTCGACACAAATACACAAGTCCAGTACGTACCTGTAACATAATCATGTCATCTGTGATACAGTAAATGCTAAGGAGGAGGTATCATTTTCAAGAGAATACCTTGCTTAAAATGCCCTCTGCAGGCCAGCATGATCCATCTGAATGACCATCTTTTGCCTTACTTAATTAGATTTAAAAAAGACATACAAATTTATAATAAAACATAAAAACAGTGTAACAAAACATGTAGAGCAAGTTTAGTGAAGTGAAACAATATGCAAAATTTGCTTTACATACTTCTGTGGGCATGCAGAAATTTCTCTTTTAATAATAAATATTTTAAACATAACTTTTAAAGTGACAGACGGTTGGAAATAACCATTAATTGTGAGTGTTTTTGAAAACAAACACCAAAGCATACCTAAGAGATAGAGAACAGATTTGGATTTGGATTTCAAAGCATTTCATCTAAATGTAATGCACCATTATCACCACTAGGGGACAGCAAATAGTGCAATAACGGATCATTGGACATGCAACAGTCAAACATGATTGCCACTTCATGTGTCTTTCTTCTGCTGAAACAGTGCACACATAATGTTGACATACAGTAAAATAGGTATGGGGAATATATTTAACTTCAACAAAAAGTACATCTTTTTCGTTTATGACATTGTTTTGACAGCTTGTTCTGTAAAAACAGCTGCTAACAGTAGATTACAAATAACTTCTGAATAACAAGAGGATGTCACTGAATCATATATATGTAGCAGTGCTGATAGTACAAACCACCAAGCAGCACAGTATGTCATGACTTTCTCTGTGAAGTAATGATAAAGATGTATGGTGTATAATCTTCTCTATTGATTTGTATTACAGTAGCTGCACTATATGCCTATTTGATTGTGTTATAGTGCTGTTACCGTAAGTGCTCCGGAGGTATATACTTGCACTTGAGACTGAGTGCACTTTTACCATAGTCCATACTGAAACATGAGTCGTCTTCTGTACAAAGGCTGTCAACTGAAAAACAGTACCTGTGGTGGAAGAAGTATCCAGGTCCCTTTCTTAAGTAAAAGTACTAATACCACACTGTAAAACTACTCAACTACATATATATGTATATATATATATATATATATATATATATATATATATATATATATATATATATATATATATATATATACATATGGGTCAGTGACAAATAAGGGGTTTGGCAAGATGTAAAATGGTGTAACCACAAAAAATGATAAAGATAGATATTAAACACTTCATCCACCTACATTTTATTTAAGTGGACTTATAGATATAATTACTTAATTTAAAAAAACATAAAATTATTATTCTTTTTTTTTGTATTTCTACATTTACACATTTCGTCAATATTGACCAGAACATATTCTAAATACAACCATTTTTTTTCAAAAGTTTTGACAAATTATGTAAAATTTGTTATATACCATAGTGTTGTAATGTAAACATGGATTGTATTTTTTCTCATTTTAGTTCACATTTATTTCCCTGTATATGATCAGATTTTTATGGGGGAAAATTTACTGGTTACACCAACTGACACTGCGTTAGATCACGTCATTGACCCATATACATTGATCATTTTAACTACTTAATATGCTGTTATGTGGTTTAATTCATAAAAAATGTTCAATCATTTTAACCCATAAGAACCCACAGTGACAACCCGTGTAACAAACACTTTAAATCTCCTATAATCTCGCATATTCAGCTTTATGCTTCACCTTAGCTCATTAAGTCCTTAAGCGATGTATACTCAACACCCTGGTGTGGCGGTCATGTGACTGTGACAAGAAGTGACTTCTCCAAAATATGTGTGTGACTGGAAACAGGCTAAATTTAAACCCATTTTATAATTCTAATCCGTCAATTTCCTGTATTGCATTTAACTTGTTCTGACCATATTTCCTGAGCAAATTAAAGTCACAATTTTGATTTATTTCATGGCGATACAAACGAAAAGGAAAATGGTTATTTGTTTTTATTTATTATTGACTTATTATTATTTTGTTACTTAAAAACAAATGGAAATGAAAAAGAATTTATTGTTAAACAGCACTATTAATGTCACAATTTTGATAAATGGTGTGGAGATTTAAAGAAAAAGGCAAATTTGTGTTTCTGTAAGCGGAAAATGTGTCCAGTTTTTTAAATTTTAAAATAAGAAATATTATTAACATAAATACCACAAACGCCCATTGTAACATATATGTCACATCACAGATCTTTGACATTTAGGGGTAGAATTTTTGAAAAAAATATCAGAAATGTGTTCTATGTGGTCCACCTTTAAGGATAACTGGGTCTGGGTTCTTATGGGTTAAACTGATCAGGTTTTTCATGTTAAGTCTTCACCTGGAAAGTAACTAAACTGGCAGCTAAATGTCATGGAGTAAAAAGTGCAATATTTGGAAATTGTAGAAATAGAAGTAGAAGTATACAGTTACATGAAATAGAAATACTCAAATAAAGTAAAAGCACCTCAAAATGTACTAAATTGAGTTAATGGATTTTGTTACATTCCACCACAGAACAGTACCACCTGGACATAGTGAACAGCTGTAGACAATAATTTTTTTTCCACTAATGTCTAAACCTTCAAATCATTTCACTACTCCTCATTTTCCTGTGTTATGCATATTTCAAGGAACATTACAAGTCATTAAATGTGATCCACTGCTAATCATCTGACTAGATGCATGTTAGTTTCTTGTTATTTAAAATCCAGGCAGAACTGTGGGATGTTTTCTAAAAATAATGCGCACTACATTTGATTTTATAGCCAGCCTAAGAGGTTTGGCAGCAGAGTCATACCGTTCTGTGTTTGATAATGATCATTTCCCAAACTCTAATATTGTTCTTCAAGGGGCTGTTTTTATGGACTGTATACAGCATTTTTGATCCCAGAGAGGAAAAACTATTGTGAGCTATCATTACTTGTTATACTATAGCAGCTATCATTGTCATGGTCCGAGATAATAGGAAATGTTGGTGAAAGCGTGTTTTGTCATCACTACTGCTTCTCCTGACTATTATTTTGTAACTAAGAAAGAGAAGTTATTACTTGGACCCATGGCAGAGTTGAACAGTATGTAATCAAGTTGTCATGGCTCTCATTTTTCTGTAATTTTATGATGCTTTTGTGGTTCTGCAAACACAGCAGCCTATTGTTGGTTATATGAACCAGACGCAGTGGTAAATCACACAGGACAGTGTGGTGTATGTGTAGAAGTGGACATAATGGCCATCAACAGATTGAAGGAAGTGTAACATGGTGATAATAAACCTCCTCTCTCCAATTCTTCTGAAATAATCCCTCCATTCAGTCAGTACCAAGGAGCAGCCTCCTCCTGCCATCCCATGGAAGGGAAGGAGGAGCAGTGCCAGTCTTGTACCTAGTCTGCAGTCCCTCAATGGGCCTTTGTGGATGCTGCCATCCTTCCCCCCCGGCCAAGCCCCGGCAGCCCATTCAGGAGTGTCACATGGCACTCCCACTCTGCGCCCATCTTACAATGCAGCCCTGTCATTCGCACCTCATTGACATGCGCTCATAGTGATGTGCATTGGGGAATGGTCGTGCTCCACCACTACTTTCAAAGGAAATGAAGTGCTGGGCTGGGTGGCCAAAGTGTGGCTTCCTGGATACGGTATTCATATTTCTTAGGAGGAAGTGCTGGAACGTGTTTGTGTGTCGTTGTGTGTGTTGGGAGTAGCACTTTTTCTCGTAATTGGATTATGAAAGCCTATTTTTATATGATCCTGTTTGTGAATTAAATACTTGACAAATGAAAAGTATTTTGTATTTCCTCATTTAATTAAGAACTTTAGTGCATAATTAACATAACAGTTTAGAGTATCCTCTTACAAAACATGACCGTATGTGTTGTTTGTATAGCAGCTTTTTACAACCCATATTTACGCTTGTAGTTAGTGGCGCCCTCTGGTGTCCGAAGTGACATTATAGAGCGAGAAAAAAAGAGTATAAAGCTTGTAAAGGTCCAGGTGGGAGAAATGTCAAATGGCTCACAAAAACACAGGACTTTCAGGAAAATGGCTCTGCCTGCAGTGCAGAAGTAAAGAATGTGATTTTAAGTAACATAACTTCTGTGCTTCCCGTTTTTACCTGGCCAATGTAACTACGTCACCTCTTTTTTTTTTCATATATATCTTTATTGGATTATCAAAAATACAATAATGTTCAATCAGTAAGGATACATTCCATCCACTTTTTCACCTCTTTTAGAACCAAAATACAATACCAAAATACCAAACTACCTCTCAAAGAAAAACAGGAGGGGTGAACAGTAGCCCAAACACCAAAAAACAAAAAATAAAAAGGAACATTTAGAGGAGGGATCCAGAACGCTTGGAAAAAACAAAACAAAAATTGACTATAACAATTTGTATATGTTGTGCTTAGAATTTGACCACCATATCAAACCAACAACAATTACTGGCCTCTTTCAGAATCCTGGCTGAATAAAAAAAGGTACATCAGTTTATCTTAATTACCATCTATCTTAATCATCTAAGGAGGGAATGGAATTGATAAAGGAAAGAATGGGAATCCAAGTCTTATAGAATTTGTCGGAGCACCCCCTAATACTTTACTTGATTTTTTTGGTAAGTGTAGAAATTACATTAAATCCTTTAGCCAAGAGTTAGGGGAGGGCGGATTCTCATCCTTCCAATGAAGTAAGATACGTCTGCGGGCTACCAGAGATGCAAAATTTTTATTCTTATTCATTTTTATGAAGCCCAAACATGTACTTTTTAAACTTAACTTCAGCAAGGTAAGGTGAAACCAAACAAAACTACTTCACAATGTTAATGAAGTGTTTAAAATGGTGACGTATGGGGACTTTAACCTCTGAAACCGGAAAGGACATTAATTTTTTCCTGTGGGTTGTATTTTAAAAGTTGTATGGTTTAAAGTGAGTGAACTTATAGGAAAAAAACTACAAGCTGTCCATGTTTACATAAATGCACAAAAATACAGAGAAATCAGATTAAGACTATAGTTATTTTCACTACACCCTCCAAAGCAGAACTCTTGGGTGTAAGCACTTAAGCAGTTAAATAAATGAATGACATCCTGCCCAGTTAACTGCTTATCCGAACTCAGGTCACGGGGGGCTGGAGCCGATCCCAGTTGACATTGGGCGAGAGGTGGGTCTCCCTGGTTGTCAGTCTATCGCAGGGCATACACAAAGACACAGACAACCATTCACTCTCATTCACACCTATGGACAATTGACCAATTTAACCTAAACTGCATGTCTTTGGATTGTGGGAGGAAGAGATACTAGGAGATAAGCCGTTAAATTATCATACTGGATTATGGCCCAGCCCTAGCTACAGTAATGGGTGGAAACCATCCAGCCCAGTTGTGATGTAAAAGTGAAAACTGCAGGAAATTCATTTAACTGCTTAAGTGCGGATAAGCAGTTAACTGGGCAGGAAGACATTCTTGAGTAGGAAGACATTCTTGAGTAAAGAAATTCTAGCATCAGACTTCCATATCACAACCCACACTTAATCCAGTCTGATTATCAGACTATAGAGATTCATGACTTTAATGATAACTGATAAGATTTCCAGTCAACAGCAACTCCAGAAAACAAGGGTTCATCCAACATAACACTTGCAGTATAATTTAGAACAATTTGAGATTGACGTGTTCGGTCCAGATCAGTGCTGCTCTCTGTGGTAGGAAGCTGAGAAAGAAGCTCTCAGCTTCCTGCATTTTAGTGGAAATCTTGTTACCTATAAGATGATAAATGATAGTCTGTACATGGAAGTGTCTACACAGGCAACTATTTTTAAAGCTAACATAGGTTTTTACATTCAGGTGCTCAATATAATTGGGACTCTGTGCACAAATCTAACAATTCTGGTATTTTTCATACTTGATACAATAAAATGTGCAACATGCTGCCTGATATGGCACTCTTTTAACTGAGAGATAATGAACATTTTGAAAATTAAGTAGCTATATAGTTCATTGAAGAACATTTTTTTAAAAATACAAATGAAATAGGCTGCATCAAACTGTCATTTCCAACAGAGATGAAATAAACAAATTAAGTAGTTTTGCTTTAAACCCTGTTGTAGTAGAGTGTTTCCTTTTGCATGATGGCCAAATAATAATAATAATAATAATAATAATAATAATAATAATAATAATAATAATAATAATAATAATAATAGGTATTACTGTCCCCAGACCTTGCAGATATTTGGACAAAATCTTTGTATCTTTTAAAAAAAAACTTGTTTCTATATGTCCTCAATAGAGAAATCACAATTTTGATATCACTACCAAAAAAATCTGTGAAACTCTATGCAAACTCAAAGTCACATTTGACATGTTTCATAGGAAATCAACGGTACTTTAATTGTACCGTAATTGACAAAATCCCATGACAGCATATCCCTATAAATAGCACTAAATACTGTATATCCATGGTAATAGCTCTAGAAATAGCTCTTACATTCAAAAGAATTTAATGATGCAGCTTTAGATGTTACCACTATGCGTGACCTTTATCCTCAGCCTTAACCACACCTTACTGAAACATGCAAGAGTCACCATCACCGTCATTGTGATTGAAAAGACAACAGCAGACAGTTCACTACAGCAGGCAGACATGAATCAACACTGCTTGCTGCTATTGCAACAACTACTCTTAAAAGTAAAGGTTCAATTTGGAACCAGTGATGGTTGCTTCTGGACAGGAAATGAACCTGTTGGTGATTATTGTCTATTAGGTACTTTTACATTGTTATTCCATATTGTTTATTTGGTACTTTTATATTATTATATATTGTTTATTTGGTATATGGTTATTTTATACAATATATTAGGTACTTTTATTTTGTTATTCTACATTGTCTCTTAGGGTAATTTTACATTTTTATTTGGTCTATTTGGTACTTTTATATTGTTATTCTCTACTGTCTATTTGGTTCTTTTAGATTGCTATTCTACATTGCCTCTTAGGTACTTTTACATTTTTATTTGGTCTAGTTGGTACTTTTTTCCTCTCTTAAGTACTTTCTCTTAGGTACTTTTACATTTTTATTTTTTTTATTTAGTACTTTCATATTGTTGTTCTGTATGGTCTATTGGTTACTTTTATATTATTACATATATATCTCTGAATAAGCTGCAAAATTATTATTATTATTATTATTATTATTATTTTGACACAATATAAATATTGCTCTCCTGGATTTCCTGTATTTTGTTCAGATAACAGATAAGATAAGATATGACTTTATTCATCCTGCAGTGGGGAAATTTAGTTGTCACAGCAGCTCAAGATACAGACACATAGATATAAGAACAGAATAGAAGAATATAAAAGAATGTAAGAATATAAAAAATAAGACATATACATACGTTCTATACACATTATATAAATACATTTCTGCTATTTGTCATTATTATTAATATATATTAATGTGTTGTTGGTTTTCCTGAGAGTATTTTACAGATATTGCACATTGGAGATACACTGCACTTATTGTAAGTCGCTTTGGACAAAAGCGTCTGCTAAATGACATGTAATGTAATGTAATGTAATGGAGAAATATATATTTTAGCATGTTAACCCTCTGGAGTCCATCTATTCATTGAAAATACACGTTTTATTTACAGTAATAACTTTATTTATATATGATATGCAGACAAGCTGAGAAAGCCAGTTAAAGTACCATTAATGTTTCTAGACCATTTTTAAAATGTGAATTTTCTTTCTACAATGAAAACTATTACTTTTTTAAAATTTACATGCAAATAGACTGTTTTGTAGTTTAATTATTCATTATTATTTCTGCTGTTTCTGTGTGTATAAATGGAAAAAGGAGCCATGCATGCAGGACAGACTGAAAGATGCTAAACAGAGACAGAAACGAATGCATAGGAAGTTAATAATAATAATAATAATAATAATAATAATACATTAAATTTTTATAGCGCTTTTAAAGGTACTCAAAGTCGCTTTACATGACAGGAAATTAGACACACACAAACACAAAATACAGAAGAAAACAACAAAACACAGATGAGAGATTATGAGTTCAGGTATTGTAAGCTATTTTGAAAGTTGACAAATTTCAACCAAAATCTCCTGGACTTCTCTTAATAGGTTAAATAACAGATTCCCTGCCCTGTTTGTGCCATGGCACCACCAGTAAAGAACCAATATTGGTTCTAATTTGAACCGTTATTTCCAAGAATCACTTGCAATCAACTACGTGACTATGTGTGGCATCCCCTCCTCCCTCCCTCTCTCCCTCTCTCTCTCTCTCCCTCTCTCCCTCCCTCTCTCCAGTGCTAGCATCACTCCCCTCGTACACGCTGTCCTCAAAACCTCCCGCGGCATTACCCGCATCGGTCTGTGAGCGCTGAGCTGACTGGGAGGAGGTGGGATCTGGCTACTGGTGGTAGTGGGCTTAGCAAACGTTTACGTGCGAGTCGTGCTGATTGCCAACGACGGATTTTTATTTAAAAAAAAAAAGGGGGGATCCCTCCCATCCACTGCCAACAACATCCACTCATCCACTACCTTCTTTATTTATCGTCGGGTGTGTTATTTTTTTTTCTGCCTCCGCTTCCCACTCAGATCCAGCGAGGTTCCCGTTACCCACAGCCACAGCCATCCTCCCGGGCTGTGTGATGAGTTAGGAGCTCGGTAACACTGAGACACAGCGGCGTGTGTTGATAGGACACTCTTCGCGTCCAGTTTGGGTCAACTTGTCGCCGTTTTAAGCCATTTAACACCCCGAGTGAGTGAAGAAAGACACAAGAGAAGAACCTAGCTGCTACCGGGGCTGAGGGACGCGCTGGTGAGTCCTCTCTCTCTTTAACCCCTTGTCGTTAGCTGCTAACTGCTTACTGATATATTGAATATGTTGAACTCGGCAACTACCATTGATGCTGTCATATCTCCAGTTGAAACCCAGTCAAACGTTTAACTGGTATCGCATGTGAGACATTATATAATGTGAGGCACGTGCGAGTGTATTTGAAGCGACACAACGCGTTTTAATCATTATTTTTTAGTTAATTGGGACCACTGGCTGCTCTCTGTGATAACGTTAAAGAACGCTAGCTATGTCATCTGTAGCTAGTTAAGGTTAGCCAGCTAGCTAGCGAGCCTACGCCCAGCTGCCTGTCTCCTGTCCTGCAATAAACAGTCACCACGTCAGGAATTGGTAAGCTGCAACGCAAAGATGCATTAATGTAGATAATGTCAGATGAAAAAAATAGCCTATCATGTCAGCTCAGTGATGACCTATCACCGCGACAAACGCCCATTTTTCGCTCATTATAATCATGTCAATGCTTTACAGTGACGTGCACAGATAGATCAGCCACAATGGTTTAAACCTGCATTCACTTTAAGCCAAACAGTGTTGACCCTTGTGAAAACGCATGGTAGTGAAACAGTGGGGCTTTCTCTGTGTTTCCGTCAACACTGACAGCATTGTGTGGGCTGTAACACGCATGAGCCATAACACGCTTCTTCTTAGTGGGTGCAGTTGGCAGCGGTGCAAGTATGAGACTGATACACTAGAATAATGGTTTACACTATATGTATGTGCCGTCATGTTTTTTGTAGAGAAAATGAAATATGGAGTAGAACATACGTGCTTATGGTCTTCAATCTGATTAAATGTCGAATGAGATGCAAGTTGTTCCTGACAGTGGCTGAAATCATGTTATTTACAGTGACTGCTTACCTTGGAAGCTGATTTCAAGTTAGTAATGTTAATAGCATCTATTGACCTAACACAATATTGAACAAATACGTTGAGGCTGCTATTCAAGGGTCAAAAGATTGAGGGTGTTGAACATAGGTATATTGACCAGCTAGTGTTTTGCGCTTTAGTATGTGGCGGATAGTGCACTGCACCAAAAGTTCACATTTGTTAAACTTTCTATAACCTGACCTCTAGGAGTGATAGCATCGATTGCTCTGTACACATGACTGTACATCTTGTCCAGAATGAGGGCAAAATTGATTGACAGTGTAAGTGAACTCCCTGAAAATGCTCCTTCAAACACCAGTATATTGTCACTGAACCATGCAGCCATGATGGTACTAGAAAATGTGTTAATTCATTTTTTGTATAGTGACCCCTTACTGTGGCAGCAGCCGTCAAATGGCGGTTGTGTCAAAAATCTTACGAGCATCTCTGGATAGAATATGAGAGATCACTGTAATGAACAATCCACTTTTTAGCCATCCTCCCCATTGTGTTGAATTTGGGTTATTTGACTGGCTACTAACAGCCCTTTACCAATGCAGTGGAGGGACAATAAACTGCACAAATAATCCAATTTGATGGAACTTTCTGTGCACACTGAAATTTAGGCAAAGCAAGCATGCAAACTTTATTGTTTCAAAAGACTTGCCTTAAAAGCACACCGACACTGGCTGAATGCCATTCTTAAGATGTAACAACAAAGTCTCAATGGCTTCATTTAAGACCGTATCATTAGAGATCAGAGATGCTTGGCAATGTGAGTATTTGCACTTGCCTAATCTAGGTGGTTAAACATTGCACTGCAAGCTCAGTGCACTAATGCCCTGTAGTAGTGTCTGCTCTTGGATACATAAACTCCTTTTCAGGGACCCTCAAGTTATATCATGTAGATAAAGGCAGGAAATATATAGTATATATTGTGGTGATCTGAGTGCTGCAGATCATACTGCAGTTCTCAGATCATATTTGGTGAGTAATTTTAAGTAAGTATATCGGCTGAGGAGGAGAAATAATTATGAACACATGTTTACATAATAATCCAGAACACTTCATCAGCTACATTTTATGTTTCCTTTAAGCTGCCAAACAAGCATCAGGGATCAGTCGATTTGCCTATTATTACAAGGACATTCTATGTAGCAATATTAGTAAATCCTTTAGTATTTGCATAACTATAATATTACTGCCCAAGATGCTAAGCCAGATAACATTTTAACTTTTAACGACACATTATAAGGTCAACTCAAATGACATAATTATTTAAATAGCTCACCTATGAATAGCTCCTGCAACCCAATAGTGAAGAGACTTACTGTACGAGAATGAGCGGACCCCAGTTCATTTAGTTATACAGAGTTAGTTTTTGTCCAAGGGATCGTTGTTGCAACACTCGGTTTGGTAACTCCAAGGTGCTGGGCTTCCTCTGACTACACTGTTGTAAATGGATGTGGTCAGCTACGTGTGTGATGTTGACACACAATATTTCCAAATATAAAAAAATACATTCCTGTCATTTAGAGATGAATTCCTTTTACTAAGAAGACAATGACAATGGACACTTTGTGAATACCCCAATACAAAGCTTATTGATCATGGGCAGTATAGGAAATGTCATTTCACACTGTGTATGTGTTAATACCGGTTACATCATTATCCAGTTAAGAGGAAATCAGCATTACTGACTGTTTAAGAAGTTTAGGGGAACTTACTTACTTACTTACTTACATGCAAATGTTTAATAGTCAAATCTAACACTGCATAACTGATTTTCATCCAACTGGGATCTCCTTAAACATGTAGAGCCAATCCAAGACTATCCACATTTACATTGCTGCATCATTTAATATGTGGTTAACCATAAGTCCTCCTTCAGTCTCCTGCAGTAGCTGCATTAATCACATATAGAGAAGATAAAATATGCAGAATTTGTAAGAGCGAGGAAGAACCTAAGGGGAATTTATTCTATCTAACATATTTTGCCTTTAGCTCCTGTTATTGCTGGATAAATGTAGCTTGTTGAATTTGTCGTCAAACCACAATAAACTAGAGTAGTTAACTAGTAAGCCAAACTTTGTCTTTCAGTGGTTACCCATTAAGGAACATATATGCACTGAACTTAAGAAATAAATTCTGTGGTCTAGGTTTATCTCCCTGATGGAATGCTTACACAAGAACCACTAGTAAAGTATTTTGGCAAGGGCCCATTTCATTTTGTAAGTAACCTAAACTGCAACATGTTTTTACAATAAAAGTGGTTTTAATAGTTTAATTTATCTTCACATTTAATTGAATTTAAATATTAAAGATAACAAAACAATTCCCCCCCTTTTATTGGTGAAGTAATTTATTGCTTAGCAGGTGTTTGAATGCAGGTGGCATACTTAATCTAATCAAAGATGCCACCTTTCTTATCTTGATGCAAAGCATTTCTGGGTGATCTTTTTATATCTTTATTTACTGTTACTCTTTAGTTAGTCATTATCTCTTGGCCTCAGGAAATGGATAACGCATCACTGAAATGAAAAAATAGGTTATACAGTTCAAAGTCTGTCCTTATTAGAAAAAATAGATAAATAAATATTTTAGATTTAGTCATAGTTTGTGAACGTGACACCTTTGCATGCTTCCTTTTGTCTCAGTCAGACTATTTGTTTATTCCCTGTAGGTCAGTAGTGGATAACCCCAAGAACTGATATGACTTGAGGTTGTTTTCAGGTTTCAGCATGGCTTACTCACTCTCACATGACTACAGGTTTTATTTATAGTGCTTGTGACCCTGCACTTTGCAGACCAAGGGTCCTGTTTCTCTAAGTAGGTAGCTGTGAAAAGCCATAGCATAGGATTATACTTCGTACAATTTGTATATCATCCTATTCAGTGACACTGTTTTGCAAAGATTATTTTGAGATGAAATAACTTGCCACTCTTAATTTAAAGCGATGTCTGTGTGCCTACTAGAAAACCTTAGGCAAAAGTTAACAAACATGCCACAAAAATAGATTAAAATGAGGTAAAAGTAAAACTTTAATAGTCAGTAGGTAACAGTTAATACGTTGACATGGAGCAGTGAAAGTAGAAAAAAAACTCCAGAAAAATGTGGCACTGGATATGGGACGACAGGAGTGCTGTGAGACAGCTGTGTGTGTCAGTTCCTCTTGTTTGTGTCAGCTTGTGTTACTATCAGAGTCCACTAAGGAAAGATGGGCCTTAAGGGGAGGGAGAGAGAGCAACATAGCAAATATAGTAAAGGTCATAACACACTTTAGATGATTTCAGTTCATGTTTGAACCTTTTTGATTTCCTTGATAAATCATAAGAAGTTGGTTCAGAGGTTTGTCTTATTTATAGATAGCTAATTTACAATCCCAGACACCATTATAGGAAATAATTGTGTGTCACAAAAATACAGGTGCTTGTTCATACAGAGCTTTTTCTGCTATCATCCCCACAAAACACAATGGCAGTTGGTCAGTTAGAAAGGAACTATAAAAGTTGGGTAAGCACATAATCAGACTAAATCATGTGCTATTTACTGTTAACTTCCACAGTTAAATGCATGCTTGTGAAAAGATGTATACAAGTGTTTGAAGGTACATGTAATAGCATTAGATTTAAATCCAGTAACGGGAATTCTATCAGCAGCTGGCATAAGGTTGACCTTGTCAACTCCACTCAGTCCTGTGCCTCCCACATCTCCATAACTGGAGTTATAGTTACAGCGACCTACTTACTGTAGAACTTGGTCCAACTTTGGAAAAACAAGCCTTTTGTAATGCATATTTTAGGGCTCTAGGTGGAAACACTGTTGGCTACTTTCATAAGTAATGCGGTGTGTGATCGTCAATATCGTCATCTTCATTCCTTTCAGGACGCAACACTGTCGTACAGTTTAGCCAGCGAAAGAAGTCATTTAAGCTTTCTACAGCCCTAACTGACAGCTGTATCCTTGGCCTGCACTTTATATGCATTTTAACTGATTTGTTTTTCCTCCTCTCTGGCAGAAAGGATGATTTTTACTAACCACTGTTGTCATAAAACATTTCAGCTAGAAGCAATTATATTTTGATGGAAGGTCAGATAATGTGAACGGCCAGTGCCCCATAACGTCCCCCACTCAAACTGCTGAAAATGTGGTGAGCAAGTTCAGTATCATATGAATGTGGGCATTTCACTTACAACAGCCAGCACATATTGAAGAGCCCCTTTGCTCTGCCTCTGAGGCCCCGGTGTTTGTTGCTGCCCTTTGGCATATTAAGTTTCAGATGTGCAAATCTCATGGCCGGCTGTGGCTGCTAGTGGAAATTTCCACTTCTCATTCGGATAGCATCTTGTGAATGTAATGTTGTGGGCTGATCACAAAAACTGCTGAACAGAGCCAAGGTTTGGAGGGTGGGGATTTGATATTTGATAACATAACAAAACAAAGAAATGTATGAGGGCATTCTGGATGACCACAAAAGATAAGGGTTCATTTAATTAGCCTCTTTTGGTTAAACACTTGGATAAATTTTCCATAATAAAAAAAAAACTGAAACTGTTACTCAGCAGCTTCCTGAAATATTTTTTTTATCGCATGACTAATATGTGAAATATCATGGGTCCAAAGGTCATCATTTGCACATGTGATGTGTCTACAAATGGTTCAGCCACTATTGATTATGAGTAGGGTATATAGGAGGGCTGGGGCGGTTGGTGGGTGCAGGACTTGTGTCTTCATTATGTTTGATTAGGCTCTACTGTCATCACATTGTATTATGAATCAGTTACGTAATGGCTGAGCAAGGACAAAGGAAGGTTTCCTCTGTCACATGTTAAAGAATGATCTTGGGTTGTCTGAAAACATCAAAGGTCAGAGGTTTTGTTTTGTAAAGACAAACCTAAAGCTGTCTATATATGGTGCTTTTAAGGCCATTAAATGATCTACCAATACTTATACAAACTATCCCTAACTACTCATCATTATTCTGGATTATATTTTGACTTAAATATTTTTGATATTTAAACAGACTATATCAGACTGAACTGTGATGTATGTCTGTATTTACTATAATTAGAAATGCAATGATTAGTCCAACAACAAAAAGATGAGAAAAAGAAAAAGAAGCATAAAAGTCACTTTGACTTAGGTCAGAATGAAACCACTTTGTGACCTTAATAGGTGATGACTCATTGAGGAAACGATCCTGTTTTTGCTTGGAATCTGGGTTAATAAATACTCAGAAGAATTTGTCTAATAGTGAAACCATTTACCAGTCAACAGAGGGGAAAACTATAATACAGAGGTGTTGCCTTTACTTGACTTTGTGAGGGAGTGTTGTTATTCTCCCTTGAAGCTAAGAGCTCCTAGAGGAACAGCAGATTAAATCTATGCAGGTTTCACTGGAAATGGAAATATTATGTCAGTTGAAATTCCTCAGAAATCTAGCTTGTATGTGAGACTGTTCAACAATCTCTCGTAGGGGAATGGCATATAAAGTAATACGCTTTCAAAGAGGAGTAGAGTGTATATACATATTTGAGGGATGAGGGATTTTCATGTGTATTGTGTGCCCTGTCGCACTTCCCCCCTGGAGGCTTCTTGGTTATGCCAATAAAGTGCCTAATTATGCAATAATGATTGTTTGGCTACCTTTCTTATCCACATGTTTACATAGTCATATACTTTAGACCATGTAGGGTTTGAAATAACAATTCAGTGGCATCATAGAATTCTCAGATAGAGAAACTCAGGATCTCAAAATGCTTTTATCTTATCTCTGACATAAAGATTAATGGGCCTGTAGTGGTGATTAGTGGGCACACCACCCTTGGCATGTAAACACTTTTTTTATGGCCGGATACGAATACAGTTAGGAGAAAAAAACACATTTTTATTTTCTACTATTGTCATAATTTGAGTAAACAGGCACTTTAAGGCTAAACTTATAACTTCTTAGCTTTGTCACGGGTTGCTCTTTCCTTCTCTGCTCTTTCTTAGTCTTTTATATCATGTCATACGGCAGGAAACAGTCCACAATGAATACTTGGAGTGATTTGCCCACTCACACTCATATCCTATGAATGTGATGTGCTGTGCGTGGTCTTGTTGCTGGTTATGTAACAGGGTGAGGCCATGTGAGAATGTCCAAGTGAGAGAGGCAGAAATAGTGGGAGGAGATGAGCAGATGCAAATCACATCTGCCCTTTCCAACCAGAAGATGCTGTTTGTTACCAAGTCATCACATTTTACTCTGAGTGCTGTTTAGTGTCTTGTTGAATCATCCTCTATGTGAGATGTGTTCACAATAACATTGCATTTGGAACTGGTATTCATGTCTACTTCAGTTGTTGTGCAGTAGAGATAGCCCTGTCAGCGCTGCCCCACTGTACATTCACTTTTTTTTGCACAACTAGATTTATACCCAGTGAAGCGTGCACATTTGGCTGTGGTCCTGAGTGGGCCCTTCAGTTTCAGAGGGGGAGAGGGGCACTAGATATTTTTAGATGCACAGAAAACTATTAAGTAACAGGAAGCACTGGAAGTGCTAAGCTAGACTGTGTGTTAGCTTTAAATGTCATGGCAGGTGTTTGAATTTGACTGGATATTTTCATATTAATGGCAAGTACAAATGGGCGTCAAATTAAATTGAAATATTTTTTTTTTCACTGAGCTGCAGGGCACCTACTGGCTGCCAGATGAGCTTTATTGAGCATTGGCATAGTGTGTTGAACTCAACTCTAAGGACTAACACCATTCATCCGAAAAATATTCTCTCATTTGGATGATGGTGGTGATAAGCACTGTCCAACTCCTTGGTCCATTCATAGTCATTTATCTATTCAGTCATGCCTTACTGTCTGTATAACAGCATTTCCACAGTTTCTCCACTTACTCGTTTAGGTTTTTTAAAATTGTCCTAAATGCTTCTATGGTGATTTCGAATTGTTTCGCAGCAGTAAAAACAGCATGAATGAGTTATACTGTATTGATGAATGGCTATGTTTGGCGATGTGAAACCCAAAAGTGCTATTGTGGGATGTGGGTTGTTTACTCCAAAGGGGTTGGATTTCGAGATAGCTTGATCTATCCAAGATCTCCTAGCTCAGTGAATCTTGGCACTATGGGTGGCACATAGTGAACGGGACAGTCTTAAGAGCACACCACTTACTTGAAGAAGGACCTTCATTCAGTCTAAGTGGTTGTCTGCCTTACGACTTCTCGCGTTCTCACTATTTTCTGACATTTGATGGACAATCAATTAAGAGAAAGTTATTGGTAGATTAACTGATCAGGAAAATAGTCACAATTCTGTCGGCTATATTTTATTTGTTTTAAGAAAGTCTGCATAAAAGTTGCTTTGACTTAGGTCAGAATGAAACCACTTTGTGACCTTAATAGGTGATGACTCATTGAGGAAATGATCCTGAAGTGTTTTTGCTTGGAATCTGGGTTAATAATTGCTAACTAAATAAGCGAAATACTAATTATTGGTTTACCCTCTTATGTTCTAAGTTTGCCAAACTGTTATACCAATTATTATTCAATTATTCAAAATCATAGAAATGACCAAATGAAGTAATTTCCACCTACTCCTTAGAGGCCTCTGTTCTTACTTAATCATCTACTATTTTTGGATTGCTGGTGTGTTGGTTGGAGGTGTCTGTGTGTGTGACAAGCATGCTGCATGTTCAGATAAGCAGAGGGAGGTTGTTGTGGCAGTTTAGAGAGAGAGTCAGAGAGTGGAGCGAGGCTTGAGTTTTGCATGGTGCGGGGCTAAGAAAGCTATGATCCAAATAAGTCAACCGGAGGCAACTCACTGACAAGGCTCTCAAGGACAAGTTATGTCACTTTTCAAGGGCCTCTGTTACAGATCTATACAGACTTTTCTGCTCTTCAGCATGAAGGCGCCGCTTGGGTATGTGTGTGCTGTGTGTTGGTCTACAAGAAAAACACAAGATATGATGTGGATGTTTAGTTGTCTTGCAAGATTGACTCCAGTCCTTTTGTTTACACTTGCTGGAGAAAAGGCAGCTTTAAAATAAATATAGTAGTGGAGGGGCTTGTAGTGAGCATGGAAGGAATGTCGCTCTGTAGCATGTGTGTTCATACAAGCAGGACAGACAGAGAAGCAGGGTTTGAGTTTGGCATGGAGCCTTGACATTGCACAAAGAAGGACCATCAAAATGATGTCATTGCATGATTTATCTACAGCTGGTTAATTTGTTTTAGAACAGAACATAGATAAATATATGGTTAAGTCAATAGCTAAACTTTTGAAATTTCATATTAAAAGTGTCATGCTTATAGTGGTCTTTTTAATTTGATAACAGTCGGGCTCCACTGCAATTTTAGTGCAATGTTGAGAATCTCTAGGCCCCACAGCACCCTGAAGGCATACATCCGTTATCTAAGCCTTTGTCCAATCAAAAGATTAGCATGGGACAACTAGCTAAGACAAAGCTCAGGTTTTTTTGTTTTTTTACCCTAGAACCATTTTTAGGACATATATCCTCATCCATTCCTATTTTCATTAAGAGGTTTTTATAGTCATGCATAAATGTACCTGCTTGGTTGGCAGGTGATAGTAATATACTAGGACATTGAAGAGTTAGAAAGAGAACTTTGATTTCATAACCCTGTCGACCACAGTCTCTGATATCATGGGCCAGGTGTCTTACCAAGAACACTGTCCTTGTGTAAAACTAGATGGACGTTGACATATCTTGAATGGCAAATGACGCTGTGCCACGAGGTGTTGATCATGACCGCTGTGAATGGGTAGAATAATGTTATATAGTTTATCCTGAGAGTAATGCTGCGAGAGTGTTTCCCATACTGTGACAGCTCAGTTGTATCAGGAAGCAAGTCTCACTGTGATACACGTGGTCTAATCATAAGCAAAACTTACAAAAATTTCCACTGTCCAGAGGAGTGAAGAGGAATGAGGCTCTTGGCGTTTAGTGAAGAGGAGGAGCACAAGACAGGGTTCCCAAAGGAGCCAAAGTTATTCCTGTCCTCTCCTCCTCTTCTCCTGGTAGGCGTAGACATGTCTAGTCATGTCCCTTTGGTATTGAGTAAGAGCACTTGACCAATAGGCCCTTGCTTGTGTGCCTTGGCTTTTTTGAATCAGTTTTTCAGGAGGAATTTTTTTAGGTATGCTCATACAATGTTGTCAAATAAACAGTAATCAGAAGTCTTGATACACATTTTTTTTGCCTGTTTTTTTACAATAACATGCAGTATTGGACCCTTTTTTCTGGATGGTGGATGATAATTAAGAGAGCTGTAAAATATTTTAGGAAAAGTTTAGCTGTCTCTTCCCCATATAGAAGATGATAAGTTAATGTAGACTATTACGTCACAATATGGTAGGTACTATGCCCTCTAGCTCAGCTGTGGACTTTCAGTGTAGATTTTGAGGTTCTGGCATCTGGCCAAATTAAGCAAACCCTAGAGGAGGAAAATCATAAATCAGCTGCGCAGGAATGGCCATTGGCTCATTACTTAGTGGAGAAGGGGGAGATAAGGGGGGAAGTGCATATTTATCCATAACCTACTGTGGCTTTTCATCAATCAGATATAATTCACCATAGCATTAGCTACATTAGTTGTATGGGAAAGTGACTTATCTAATGGTTAGCAAGTTAATCGTAGCTAACATTAAAGAATAAAGCTTTAATACTTCAAACTTTTTTGTTAGGTTTTCTCTAGTTATGCTCTGAGTGAATTGAAGTGATGCAGTCCAAATGTCTCTGGGTTTTAAACGAGTACAAAGCCTCCCTGTTTTTATTTTTTATTGCTTTCACATGTAACTACACAACCCATAACCTTTGGCTAATACATTAACTTGTCGGCGAACATTACAACTCTCATGATCCCACCTAACTTCACAACGTCATCAGACACTCGTTTCTGAGTTGGACCCTTTTCTTACATAGACTTTTTCTACAAGTATATGAATATAGAAGTTAATTGCCCATCCCTATTCTGAGCCATTTGAATCAGAACAGGTGCACTTACTGTCGCAGCAGAAGGGTACTCTCCTCAAATATACCATATATTAAACAGAGTTTATGGAATAATTCCATTGGTTACAAGTGTTGAGGCAAGTAGAGGATAATCATGGCTGTATTTATCTTTAGCTTAAGGGTATCCCTTGCCTCATGTTGTGACAGGTTGCATGTTAAAAATATATGATGATGCTTCAATATGGATGCCATTTTTTGGCAATGATTATGTCTTCAGATCTTGATACTGTCTCCGTCTTGTCCATATCATTTTCACATATGCTGTCATCTAAAAAAAGTCTCTTGTTGCGTAATTAGGGGGCACACACACACACACGGCTTGGAGTGAACTCACTTTGCATGGCATCGCTCTTCCTCAAATGCCACTCTAGGAATTGGCCTTTTTGCCTGTGCCTTCTGTTTCTAATGCCAATTGATATTTATAGTCCACATAAATGTGGAAAAAGGCAGTTTAGTCTGTCAACCTATAAAAGCAGCAGAAGTAAGCAAACGGCAGTCTGCCTCCGAAACATGTTTTGGCACCTTGAGTTGAAGATGTAAACATCTGTGTATAGGCTGATTATACAAACTTAACCATTTACAGTAAACAGAAACCAACAGTAAACCACACCACTAATTATGTTTGGGTAATACTGAAAGTGAAAGTAATTTGAAAGTGGAACAAAATTACCCTGAATCCAAGTTTGCTGGGTCAGTTTGAAAATACTTACAGACTGTATGTCTTTTGTCTTTCTCCATCCAGAATATCCATGAGCTCCGATTTCGCTCACTACAGTTTCAGGATGCCAAATATAGGGTTCCAGAATCTTCCCCTTAATATCTACATTGTGGTGTTTGGGACAGCCATCTTTGTCTTCATCCTCAGTCTCCTCTTCTGCTGCTACTTAATAAGGTAAGATCCATGCATCCTTTAAGCTTTGGATTTGGCCTAACTTAAAATTGTCATTGTGTTTTCATGTAGCCTTGCTGTGTGAATTTAGGGGGGTCTTTAGGGCTCTTTTTGGCTTGGCAACACCACCTCCTCACTGGGTGCAACAAGTCATGAATCTGGTGGTAATGTCTAATTTTATTTAACCTTGTGGGCTGCATTATCCTGCTCATGCATTGCCACTTTCCTAAAAGCTAGGATGGAAAACACAAATATGTGTTTATCTATTTAAAGGAGCATATTTTAGGCTTGCAGGGTTCATTTTGGAACCAGTCAACTGGTGAAACCAAAATGTCAGGAGTACACATTACTTGTCCTACAGATTCAATTACACATTCAAATTAACAAGCAAATTCCAAGTATTGCGCCTTCCCATTCCTGCAAACTTTTGTAAACAGATTTTGAATTTACATGTCAATTTACAATTCATAGAGAAGTTGAGAGACGGCTTCATGGAGCCTCACTCAGAGCACCACAATGGCTTCGAACATAATGTACCTCTTGATTAGCAAAACTGTCTGTTTCTATACTTATCTGAGACTTGCAAAGTATAATGAGACCGAATGATGATTCTCCCAGACTGTTTTTATGCAACTGTTCTCACAACATGCAACTTTGTACATTTCAGGTCACTTTACCTCACAAATTCTTCATTCAAAAGTGCCTGCATGTATCCCTTCACTGTAGCTGTATAGACATCTATGTAGAAACCAGGTATATAAACAAGTACTGATGTTTCTTAATGAAATAACTTATTCAACAACTGTATGGCACTTCTGACAATGGCTTTAAATTGTGGTTGAATGAAATTAAAACATTTTTTTCCCTTTTTAGGAGTTGTGTCTCTGTTGTGCTAATAGTTATTTCACAAAAAGGATAAATGTTTCAACAGCACAGTTTAGAGAAGGTAGCTATGACACTACAATTTGGTGATTTTATTATCTGAATTGAAAGGGAAAACAGAAATGTTGAGAGATTCAAAACAGCTGTCTACATTATCATGATCATGGCACTTGGCATCAAAGAAACCTGCTCTAACTGTTTTTTGCCACTTTACCTCCTCAGTGTCCTAAATTTACTTTTTGGCCATATATTAAATTTGCATTTGGATGGTTAAATCTCTTGTTTGTAACCATTAACATTCATCTTGTTAAACCTCCATTTCTAACGATTAGCGTGGAGTGTAATCCAGCAATTATTTCCAAAGGAAAAGTGGAGGTGGCTACTAGTCATTCTCTCGCCCCTCTTTTTAACCTCTCTGGTCTAATCAAATTGTCCTGGCTGCCATTGCTGCCAGGATTCTCTCCTGGCATCAACAAACTCAGCAGAAATAATGTCCAGCATTTTTTATCTAAGACGGTGAGAAGCAGCAGTTCCCAACAAAATTCCCCCTTCGCCGCCCTGCCATGTCCTATCTTGCAGGGCAAATGGTGAGTAGGTTCCTGATCTAACGGAAAAAAGACACATTGAGACTTTGATGCAGTACCATGATTCAATACTGAAAGTCAAGATCACCAGGTTTAGTCACTAAAGGCAAAAAGAGCGATTTTACACTCTGAAAGGCGTCTAAAGATGCAGTCTCCCAAAGGACAGGCCCAGAATGACTTCAATTATAAGATTCACCATCATTTTTAAAGAATTTACAATTCAAATTCTGCTTATGGCTACATTTTAATCAAATTTGTATTTAACAGATTGGCCACAGTTTAGTTAAAACCTCAAAGGCCACCAACAAGGGGTATCCTATGGTTTCTCTGCAGAAAGAGCCATTACTCCTGTTTACCTTGACAGGTGAATGCTGGCACCAAGAAAACTAATGTTAAAGTTGATGTGTAACAGGTCATTATTCCAACAAAGGCAAACACTCACACATAGTTTGACACAAGGCAGACTCTCACAGAAATACTCAACCAGCTATCAGTGAGTCTTCAGTCCGCACACACATGTGTGAAATATGTAGTGCATATGTGCTATACATTACAAGGACTGACAAGTATTTCTTGGGGATGGTGTTCCTGAAAGTAAGAGACAGCAGGCCTTGAATGCTGAATTAATGAGCATGGCCTGGACGTTTATGAATGTGCAGTGTAACTTAACCAAAACCATTGTGACAGTAAGTTTGTTACATTTATTTAGTGCTCACGAATGCTCAGTGAATGGGCATACCACAAGGCAGACCAAACCAATTGGACATTCTTGACTATAATGTTTGCTGTCACACATATTTTACATTTTGACATGCCCTTTCATTGTCTAGCTGGTTAATGTCCTTGCTCACTTTGACATTGCACTTAAGGCCCATTGAGGAACCCCCATCAGTCACCCTTGACCCCCTTGCCCGTCATCAGTTGTCCCCTACCCTTGGGAGTCTCTGCACCTTTTCCTGCTGACCTCTTTCAAAATGTCAGTTTCTCTCCTAGACTGTGCTGCTTGTTTTACAGATCCCTCTCACTCTGCTGCGAGAGGTTAAGGTTACTTGTAATGGAGGTAAATCTTACAAACCTATGAATTTCTCCTATCTCTCTTGCTCTTGTTTTCTTCCTTTTTTTCTCTTTATATTATATTGTCATTCTCAGTACCTAGATTCAGTTGTTATCCAGTGATCTTTCTCTTCTCTCTTTGTTTTTAATTATTTTTGCTCATTTACAAGAGCAATGTTTAGAAAGAGTTACACCAAGAGTTTTTTTAGAAACTTTAAACATTGTTTTTTATCTGTGGGTACTCTCCTTTTAACAAGGAGTTTTGCAACCGTGTCTCAACAACCTACAGTTGTTTTAAATGTCTGATCCAATGCATTCTGGGTGATATTGTGAGTTGATATTTTTACTCAATGTCAGTTTTTCTTTTTGTTATCTGCTAATATTTAAAAAGTGCTGCATTATTAAGCAGAGCAAATATTTAACAGTGTTCAGTAGGGTGCCTTTTTATTGTTCTGTTTTCCCTCCTTTCTGTAATTAATTAATCCAATTTTTTTATTTAGTCAAAATGATTGTTTTACCTGACATATGCCTTGGGCAAAATCATCTCCTCTTAAACATTAATGCAGAACATGGTGCACAAAAAAAATTGTTATTAAAAAAAATTACATCTGAAAAATTGCTCTGCCCTTTGGCTTTCTCTTTTTTAAGATACATATACCGTATCATTATTACTATATTCTCTGTGGATTGAAATGTCCTTTTATGCCCATTTGGTACCACAGTGATACATAGAATAGACTGGTGTCAGAAGGCAAGTATTTATAAGGCAACTGCATCTTTGTTCGTCTTTTTTCTCTCTTTTTCCAGGATGTATCAATACATTGTCTCTGTTTAACGCAGTAAGTTGATGACCACTTACTAACCAAAAAGATGTTTTGTCTTTACGTCTCCCCAGGTTACGGCACCAGGCACACAAAGAGCTATATGCATACAAACAAGTAAGCACTCCAGGGTCACACACACACACACACACACACACACACACACACACACACACACACGCTGCAAGTTAATTTTAAATCTGATGCAGAGCAGAAATGAAGTGTCAGAGTGTGTGAAAAAAAATTGTCAAGATCCCCTCTAGTACTTCAATGTCAACTCAGTTGTCACATACATTAATTTGCCTGCTCTTCTGCCAGCTGGAGGTATTTTAGAGGGTTATTAGCAACTCCAGCCAATATCAAAAATATTTACAGGTCTTTACTCTCGAAATTTCCGAACTGGACTTAAACTGAAGGGAAGCAAGTGGCTCAGCTGGAAAAATCAGGTTAACAGTTAGCTGACACTGAACATGTCAGCAGAGCATAGCCTGCAAAGCTAGTCAGAGGGAATGACCGAGGGTATAAATATGACTCTCCTCGATTGTGTAATACAAGCATGCAAAAGCACACAAACATGTCAGAGTTAAACACATGCACACACTGGCATAGTATATGGTGACCATTAATGCTGTCATTTGTCTCTTTTCTACCTGTCACCTAAAACATTAGTGTCCAGCTTCTCCTGAGTTATGTGAGAGACTAAGCTTTTATATAATAGACATGCACATTTGTGCACATGCATTTACTGAAAAACATCAACTGTATTATAGTACATCTTATATCTGTATCTCAAAATTCAGTCTGACTGGTTGTTTTTTTTCTCATCACACACTCATTCTTAGATGTTAAGTCTTCTGCTTTCCAGAGGAACTGCTCTCTAATCTTTTCTTATCTCTCATTATGCCTCTCAGGTCATTCAGAAGGAAAAAGTCAAAGAGCTAAATTTGCATGAGGTAAGCACTCATCTTCTTTGTTCAGTTATTATCAGTTGATGACACTTTAATGTCAAAAAATGGTTATCTTTATCAATGTGGCCTATCTAGTGTACAGAACATTCTGTAATGTGACATAAAAAGTACACATTGTTCTGTTATATCAGCAAATTGGACTAACTAGTCCTTCATTTTAACAATGCTTCAGGCACAATATAGTTAATTTACTTGTGTCATCCTTCAATCCTCTTGGAAGTGAAGTTAAGGTGGTTGAGCCACAATTCATTGTGCTCTCTGTTGTTTTAAAATAGGACTGGGCAGTAATTCAGTATGATAAATGACTATCTGTCTTTCAATGGAATCATATTGTGATGAAATCATGTATCAAGAGATCGTGATGCACAATTATATTGTCAAACTTGATAATAACAAGCAAACACTAACAGAAAACATGATATATCATTATAATATGAAAAGGCCTAAATTGGGACAGAAGGTTTTGGCCATTTTGTCCAGTCCTAAGTTAAGATAAAGGGCTAAGGCTCGGGACTCTGAAGGGGCAAATTAGGCTTTTATATTGTTAACATAAACTATATTATAAACAAAAACATCCTCAGCTTTGGGGAAAAAAAGGTTCCTGCATGGTACAAAGTCCTGTTACGTAATGTGGAGACATATGCCATGTCTGAACATATCAAGACACAAGGTAATGGTAGGTATATCTACAGAACTGTACCATACATCTCCTGGGTTTATATGTCTGTGCTTCTGTTTTTTAGAAGCCAGGTTTTGGCAACAGCGATGACATATGCGTTATTAGTTATTTAACATTTACTCATTTTGTTTTCACACAATGTCAGGTGAAAACCATCATCTTGTGGTTAAGTCATGAGTGTTCTCCCTACCATTATTATGTAACGCTGTATGTCAGCCCAGCTTGGTAGGAAAATTGCAAGCATGAATCAGTTTATGAAGCAGCATCACTGGCTTTGCAGCCAGGAACACTATCTCTTTAACACCGTGGTGCAAATGAAATGTTAACAATTGCATCTTCGTGTGTGCTTTGACACGTGGTTAAACACAGTTTCTTGTCATCAGTGTTGGAATTTCCCACTGTTCCATCAGGCCTCTGGCTTGTATTGTTTATGTTGTTAGAAACTGAGAGAAAGCATCAGGAGGTGTCATGTGAGTGAAGACTGTGACAGAATAACCAAGCTGTATTTGTTTAAGGACAATAATATCACTAGCCTGGGTGGGTGACCTAGTTTTAAATGCTCCCACGCCGAAGGATCACCCTGGAGACACACACAGACTGAGTTGCACAGATTCAATCTCAGCATTTTGATGGATTATTGAGAATAGAAGTGTTAATAAAGGATCGGTTTACTGGTCAAGTCATGTTCTAGTTTGTTTGATGTGTAACCTGATCAGTTATCCTTTTTGTAGTTTGACATCGACCCCACTGTCCATTGAACTTTCTCATGTGTTTGTGTGTAAAGAAAAGTGTAATGTAAAGGATTCATGTCATACAATATGTTATGAAAGTCTAATGGTTGCCACTGTTGATTTAAAAAGAAAAAATCATAATGCAGCATCAACTTATACATGCTTGGTACATGCAATGGGTGCTTAAACAACTTCAACCAGCCCTCTAATGACCAAGTGTAACAGTAGTACTGGACTGATTGTGATGTTCTGTGGGTGATATTATGGTGTGCCTTTTATTCAGTTTGTGCTCACAATCTGTGTGTAATTAGTGTCTGTTTAAGGCAGCTAATCATTATGTAATAGTCTGCTGGGACCAACACTCTATAATAGAGAGAGAAAGAAGGAGAGCTTAAGAACATGCAAGTGAAAAAGGGGAATTTGTTGTTTGTACAACACACATTAAATAATTGCATGCTGAAAATGTCAGTATCTAATGCTTACACGTCTAAATATATATGTAGAGAGGTATGTGAAGCTAGTGCAGCAGAAATCCTTGAACAAGAAAAGAAAGACATAGACAGATTAAAAATGACACCTAAAATATTGCTCCTAATGATAAAAATACACCTAGAGTCTGTAGTTAATGCCATTTAGTTTATACCCCCCCCCCCCCCCCCCATTCATTGCGCAATCCTCATTATAATGCATAAACACAAAGTACAGAATTCCACTTAACTGACAAGTAGTTAATTACGATAATGCATTTTATTCATAGAGCACTTTACAGCCTACTTAAAGAGGCTTTACATGTTTGAAGGTCTTTGCACTTTCCAGACAAAGTTCAACAATTTACCGTGGTGTTGTGTACACAGTGTATATTGTGAAAAAATGATGGTATATGCTGTGGGAGTTAAGTCTCCTACAGTGGCTTTGACCTATTATTCTCTGATTAGCCTCAGACCTTCTATCCTGCTGAATTTGCTTTGTAATTTTAGAATAACTATGACATTTTCACACCCATCTTAAATGTTATGTTAGGTAAGAGGATTGTATCCGGTTGTTTTCTTTTTCTATCCTTCTGGGTGAGAGGTAATGATTTAATATTTTATACCGCTATCTGAACCAAATCATATCAGGCATTATGAAGTTCAGTGTAACCATTGCTGTTTTTAATTTTGATAATGTGACTGGTTCAATGTTTACAGTGCTTTTGGTATCAGATTAGATTAAAGGACTGTCACCCATATCTCTATGCTGTATATTGACTTTAGTGCTAACTAATGTGATTCTGTGTGTGTTGCCACTAGGAATTGCACGCTTTTTTATGCTGATTGCAAATAAGTGGCCAGAATGTAAAGTTATTGCAGATTAATATGTATGCCGTTTCTGTTTTTTAATGAGCTTTACCCAACTGACAGGTCAGATTTTCATACATCTATCCCTGGCACAAATGTTTACAAAGTGTGTGGAAAGACAAAATGAGAAAAAATAAATGCAGATCTGCAGAGGAGGTGCCAAAATAAGAAAACAAGAGCAATGTGTCCTTCCCACTAGAGATCCAGAGAGATAAGGCCTGCTGATCCGAATGCTGCTTAAGTTAACTAGTGCCTATTCTGGCCACAAATAACTTTTAAATGATTATTCTGAGCCTTGGTTGGTTCTTGCTTTTTTTAACATGGTATTTGATTTTGTAACTTATTCAGCACTTGTTAAGTGTGGACCACATATTTTGTCTCTGATCAAATCCATGATCTGGTAATGTTTTTCCACAAAAATAAGTCCCATGTGTTTTGCATGGATTCTGAAGCTAAAGCTTACAGGGTTTATTCAGTTAATGGGGAGAAAGAGATTCTGTCAAAAGTTGGTGAAGGATGCCAGATCCCAGCTGTGAGCGTGACACCATAGACAAGGCTCTGAAAGGAACAAAAAACGTTGATCTATTCACAAATAAAGAGAGCAAAGTAGACATCTTAACGGAGGATTGTGCTGTGTCCAGAAATCATCAGGAGAGAAAGCTAAGAGCCCCCATGCTGTTCTTTTTATCCTTCTTTATCCAACCACCCCCATAATGAGCTGAGGAAAAGAGAATCTGTGTAGCTAAAGGAGTAATAGTTACAAGGTTAGACAGCCAACAAAACACTGTGCCAATTCAAGGCTCTCTTTTATGAAAATGTTACCCACTGGTTGGATGAAGTTCTGTGACTTGAATGCTGTGGACTTTTTGCAGATTCCATTTTCTCACAATTTAAAAATGTCCAGTTCCCACTGTTGTCATTGCAACTCTACTGTTGGTTATGAAGGTGTGGTCAGCCATGTCCTCGGTACATTGTGTAATGTGTAATGCTGTCAGTCACTTAGTTTCATTGGCCAAAAGTAAGTTTACTGCCAGGTTGGATTTATGTCAGCCCTTATGTCAGGTCTGGATTGTGACTGTTGTTCTTTAGTTTAGAATGCATTATACTTCCACACATCCCGATTTACTTTGTTTTGTTGTTGATACAATGGGCAAGCCAAGCCTTCAGCCATGGTGACAGGCTATGGTTGCACACCTGCTAATGCAGGATGCAGGATTGACCATGGAGATATTCATGCTGAATGGAGACAGTACAGGATGTGACACACACAGAAATCAGTTTGCTGGTTTGTAGTCTATTTATTTGGTCTTCAGTAAATGTTTCAGTTGGAAAACAAACTGGCATTGTTAGTGAGGAGGGGAAGGGGACGGACTGGTTAGATACAGCAACAATAAAAGTCTCCTCCTTCTTGGTTCACTAAGTAAACAGCAGTCAGTGACAGTCAAGTGGGGTCAGCCATGCATACTTCTTTGCTATTGGTTGCGGCTGCAACTTTGTTAATCTGTGTTCACCAAAGTCACTCATGCCCCAACATGGTTTTTTAAAAATAACTTGGACGATTCTTGCTCCCAAAAAATGGCAATTTAGGACTATATGCTAGCAAGTTCAATAGATTTTTGAGTCACACATGATATTCAAGATCATCTCGATAATGCAAAGTCATCACGATCAACTGATTGTGAGTTTTTATTTTATCACAATAGGCGATAAAATCATGTTTAATCCCTTTACTACCTGGAGGAGAACGTTCCTTTGCTTTCAAGATTATTCTCCCTTCTGATTATGATGCCTCCTGACTACCCCATTATATATCACAGCTGGCCTCTAAATAGCTGAGGAGACACCAGGCAGACTCAAAACACACTCATGGGATTATATATTTCACCTTGGGATCCAATTCTCCAGGAAAAGGTGGAAGATGTGGATGACTAGAACTTTTGTTTAGCCTGCTGTCAGTAACCTGGACCTAAAAACAAAGCAAACTAGAAGGGCGCTCTGGGCACGTAGAGCTCCACCAAGGCCATGCCCTATCTTGCAATGTTAACAAAAGTGAAAAATAATATGCGTCACCACCCGGGATTAAAATCCGCTCCAAAATGTATTGGGTTATTTCATGGCCCATGCTACAGCATCACACCAAGTTCCATGAAAGTCAGACAAGAATTTTCAGAATTTGACAATTAGGCAACTGAAAAACATTGCCCTTTTTATATTTTACTCTGGATTTACCATGAATAACCCTGTCACACACAGCCAAAACAGTTGGCTAATGCTAGCTGGCAGATCATGACCTGTTGGCGTCTGCCTGTTGAGTGTGTGTATCTGTGTGTAAAACACACATACAGGAACACAAACAACTCTAACTTGTCCGTCAGGATTGCCTCAGTCACCCATAACAGGACACCAGCCAGTGATAAAGGACTTTGGTTATAACTACTGATAATCTGTTTTATCTGTTTATACAGGACTAGGTTCAAAGACTCAGGTAGAATGACATAAAAACATGTGTTTTTGTTGAAAGATTAGGTTTATTATGCACCAATTGTCCAGTCCTGTGTCCACTTACATGGCTTTTTCAGTCTTTCTAACCAAACAAGTCCCCAGTGTGCATTAAATCAGAGTTATATAACAGAAAAAAATCGGTCAGTTACCACTTTGTTGTTAGTGTCAATTTTTTGCAGATGTTGGCCACAGTTGTGTTTTTCCATGAGTGATTGACCTCGGTTATTTGGATAGTTTGTGCTGTATCCACCAACAAAAAGTTCAGATTAAGCCAGAAACAACCAAACACCAGAGAAGAACCAACAAAGTCAAAGTTGTGGCATTGCCCTCCTTAGAAACGATCTCTAACTCCCCCTCTCCCTTTCAGATTTGTGCGGTGTGCTTGGAGGAGTTCAAACAGAAAGACGAGCTGGGGATTTGTCCGTGCAAACATGCCTTTCATAGGAAGTAAGTATAAGGTTTTGTCAACATTCAGGGACACACATACACACACAAGTGCACACACAGAATCAAGGACACATGGATCAGTACAAATTTCCTTAACAAAGTAGTCAGTATTCATGCATTTTTATCCGCTCTTTTTAAAAAAAAAAAAGCAAGAGCAAGAGTAAAGTTGTTGTCAAGTCATTGCAAGGATGGCTTGCATGTTGATGATGACATTAACAAAAAGTTAATGATTGTATATTTTTGTACATAAAACTAAAGCCAAGTGTGTGTGACGTGCAGAACTGCACATAACATGATGGACTGCTTGAGCCAACTTTATCCCACACACCTCCCCCCATGCCCTGACCATTTCAACTGAGTTGTTTATATCAGCACGACACCTCCCTTGGCCTAGTTTTTCTCCCCCCGTTGCAGCAAGAGTGGTCACCACTGACTGAATCCACTGTATAAACACTCCTTTTAGTGTGCAAGTAAAGCCAAGCTGTTTTGCAGTGAAAACATTCCGAGCAGACCATTAACAAAACATTCAGCCTGCTGTCTTCTCCTTATTGAATATTTACTCCATGAATATCAAGATATAGTGAAAAATACAAATCAAAACAGATATGTCTTGGAGTAATTTGAACAGTCCAAAACCCAAATATATTCCCATACATATATTATAGACACCCAAATACACATTAATATAAAACAGACAGAGAATCGTCACATTGGTAACGCAGTAATCAAACAATGTTTTGCATTTCCCTGGGAAATTAATTTAATCGGTTAAATGTGAGCTTGTTTCAGCTCCACATTTTAGTTACTTCGAGATAAGAGAACTGTGAGGTACAACTGTACCACACTAGAGAGTTTAATAAAACTGCACAGCTCCTGCCTCGGTCTCAGTGTTAGCACACAGCTGGGGAGCAGAACAATCTCGCAATCATGGTGGTGTGTGTGTGTGTGTGTGACCTAATAATTGACCTCATGCACTTAATTAAAGTGGCTGTAGAGTTTGGTTATCAGACTTGTTCAGAAGAAAACATGTGAGTTGAACATATTCAGCTGCAGTATGTGCTTGACCACTAAATACTGACCATGAGTGACCTAGCCACATGATTCAATGCTCTCAAGGGGAGGGAGAGTGAAAGCAGGGCTGCTGAAGTGTCCTGAGATACTGAGAAATACAGGTAATGGCACCAACAGCCAGCTCACAGGAGCTTATATTCCACTGACCATCCATACAAAATCTAATCTTTGATTATGACACTCTTGTAGAATTGAAAGCTGGCAGTAAAAGGTTATAGTTTGCTTCTTCACAGAGAATGGAGGCTGTAGTCAGCTTTGATTCTTGGCATATACACTGGATTCCTATAATAACAAGTTGTTGTAGTAAAAAAAAAAAATCAATAATGCAAAGAAAATCAAACCACCCTTGCGATGTAAACCCATTCTCTGCTGTTCATCTGTATTTGAGCCAGACAAATGGCAGTTAACATCAAAATTGGAGATGAATAGTATATTGTCTAAAATATGTTTTGCTGCTGCCCCCATTCACAGCAGTACATTGCTTAGCTTCCTTGACAGAACTCCTGCCTGCTTTTCCTTGAGGGTATGCTGACTCCCATCTACTGTAACTAATACACTGGCTATGGCTACGTACCTCATACAAACTCATACAAAAAATGGACTAAACTGAACTATCAATTTAACCAATTTAGGCCTAAAACGCCTGAAAAACCTCTGGGCGATTTTAAAATAACCCCCTAAAACCTGAAGTTTTTCTGGAAATTCAACAGAAGTGTCAACGCTTCCTACTAAATAATCGATTTTCAGCCTCTGTAGCAGATAGAAATGAAATTCAAAAAGTATTTGAGAGGTTATAGCTGTTATATCTGAGCTCCCTCCGCTGTAGTCGTCTTCCACCATGATTTCAAAGTTCTGGAAAAGTCCCATGTTGCATTGCGACACTCCCACATGTATTCTGATGCATTTCATTGGCCAAGAGACCGAAAATAGGTGGAAAAAACTACAAATACTACAAAACGACGCATCCGCTTTCCCAGCTTTAATGGTAGAACAGCGGTAATGCTTTCCCGCCTTAAATGGGTTAAGCACAAGCCTGTCAGCTTGTAAGCAGAGTGTTGAAGCCTTAATTGCTGTTATTTGTGTCCTAATAGAGAGGCTAGAACTGTGACTTTGATTTACCTTTGCCAATCAAGCTATTAGTTTACTTTATCTCTATCTCCTTTTTTCCTTCACCATGTGCTCACTGTTTTTGCTTTCTTCCAGGTGCCTCATTAAGTGGTTGGAGGTGAGGAAAGTGTGCCCGCTGTGCAACATGCCTGTCTTGCAGCTTGCCCAGCAGGCTGGCAGCACGGATCCCACTGTGCCAATACAGCAGCCTCTACCCGGCATCGAGAACCTGAACCTGGTGTAGCAGACTCAGACCCTCTCTTGTAGTACACTACAGACACACAAACACACATCCCACCACTCATACTCTCACCTGTACACTTTTGGTATGAGTCTGTGGACAGAGCAGAGAAACTGGAGTTCATGCGCAGACAGTCACAGAAAACTGTGACTCTGCAGCCATCGTCACCTCTCGTATCCTTGCATTGGTTCACAAAAAGGATTTCCTGATATCAGTTCTGACTGATATTATAACTGTTCATGTTTTTCTTTTCACGGACAATGAAGAAGAGTTGATCTAGAAGAAGTTTCCTCATTGGCCAACAATTGGTCGATAACTTTTTCTCAACCAAAGCACTTTTCTGGGGACACCAGCTAAAGACGAGGAGGAAAAAAACACAAAAGCCAAGAACTACAATACACTAAAATATAAATTGTTTAATTTTTTTTAACAAGCACTTTATAAGAAGGCAAACCTTAATTGCTTGTGATTCTAGTAGCAAAGGTTATGTTTTATTTTTTAACATTAACTATTATTTCTATGTACAGTACAAAGCCACATGTTTTCATTTTTGATTAGTAAACATTGATTTTTAGACAAACAAACAAATAATTATATACATATATGTATATGTATATATATATATATATATATATATCTCACAAAGGGACAACATTACATTACCTATGTCGGTAGATAGATCAGGAAATTGGGACAATGCTTTTAGTTGTGATTGCACACACACACACACACACACACACAAACAAGTTAAGCTCAAAGCAACCTTGGGACTTTATGTCTGACTAAATGTGAAAGGTTTGAATGTTAAACCCAGAATTATTCACACTAAACCCATAGAATTTTTCCCCTCGTTGCCTGTTTGTCTCTCATTACATTGTGACTGTTGCTACTTTCTTTTTTTATTTTCTGTCAATACAGGAAGGTGATCCAGTGAACAAATTATATTTTCCGTACAGTGATTTACGATATATATATAGTGATATACGAGTGCTGTAAGGCAAACGCAGGCTGTCAAACCCAGGCATTTCTCAGAAAAACAAACAAACTTTCCAACAGTTTCAAAGTAACTTTTGCAACAACTGTGATTATCTAAACCAGTATTATGGTGTAAAACCTGGTGCTTCATCTATAAAACTGTTTTACAGAACAAACACAAGTAATGAGGCAATTTAAAACAAAGGTTTGCAACATGTAACATATATGTTCCAGTTTTAATTTTGCTCTGCTGCTGAATCATCAGAGCTGTTTGAATGTGACATTGTCTTGCTTCAGATGAAGGAGAAGCCTTCACAAAACAAAATAGTCTTGTTGATTTATGTTTAACTAGCATTACATATCTGGTTAGAAAACAATCGATAACTCAATATATGAAGATAGCAGCAAGAAGCAGGCTTTTGCCTTCTTCACTCTTCAGCTCCTACTTCACATGTGCTGCATACACAACTACAGTTATTAATATTATTTTTGCTTCTATCTCAATAGATTATTTGTATTTATTTTTTTATTTATTGCAGTTTCTTGGTACAGCTGCATTGAGTGCACAAGTTAGCAGATTGACTCCTGCAAACAAAATTACTGCCCTCAGCAGATCATCAGCATATCTCTTGGTCAAGATACACACTACTTTGTAAAACACACACACATCATGCACACGGGGAGGGGCTTGAGCCATAGAGAGCCAGTGGTCAGCAGGTTGTAGTGAAGCAGCATTTTCATTCATGCACGCACCCCCCCACCCCCCCAAACACACACTTACATAAAGGGTAGCCCTGCTTTTGGCTGCAGTATTCTGGTGCTTTCGCCTCTCTCCCTCTTTCTGTACGGTACAGAGTGCTTTTTGTTTTGTGCCACACATACAGTAACTGCCAGCTTTTGTCGTTATGTTTTTGTCCTCATCTCTTGTTAGCTGCATCTGGTAAATGGGTTGTGCATAAATGTGCTGATTGAAAAGGGTGGCTAAAAAAAATCTGTGCTTCAGAGCAATGGACCTAAGAAAAGCTACAGTTTGTCTTTTTCCTGTGACGCGTATTGCCCAATGACAATCAAACATTCTCATTATAGGCACAATGTCAACAAGTTAGCAACCCCACCATAATCATTTAATTAAATACATTTGGATCTAATCTTAAAATGCATTCTTTTAAAAGGTTTGTTTACATTACTGGTAGAAAAATAAAAAACAACTAAACACGCTTATATTTTGAATTCTAATTGGTTTAAAACACACTCAACTCAAATATATTTGTGAGAATATTTAAAATTAAAATATAATGACATATATTGCTTTTGGCTTCAACAAAATCCCCCACAGAGCAGCACAGGCTCCCCCGACACATGGACGTTTTTAAAAAGTGACAATGCGTTTCGCCTTCAATGGCAGGAAAGCATTGTTACTCTGACCTCTGTGGTTTGAATGTTTCATCTCTGCTGAATGTCTGCCCACACCCCACAGTGATGACCTTTGTGGTTGGGTCACAGCATTCAGCAACGTGTAAATGTCAACTGTTAGATGAGAGTGAAAGCAGGATTTCTTTATACTGTATGCAGCGTATTAACCACTTGTTTCATGCCCTTATCAAGGTCCAATGCTCTGACGTTAATGAAGCACAATGCCGCCACTGATGAGAAACTATTAACATTTAAAAGCAACTCAAAATTCAAAAAATCATATTGTCCACATTAGCCTTATTTAAACAAAAACTGCCACATTTACAAAATAAAAGACCAATATCTCAGTCTCTTCACTCTACAGTTTAACAATAATAAACTTTAAGATGAGAAAATCATTTTTATTGCCTGTTAGAACCGAGGTTGTGGCTTTTTGTTGAAGAAAATAAGCAAGTTAAGCTTCAGTATGGTGTGTGATGTACAGTATTTGGCACCTTTTTTTTCTTCTTTGGTTATGAAGATGCTGCGACCGTTTCATTAAACTTCTTTCTCTCTGCATATTTTACAGTATGAGAACCAACATTTTCTTTCATACTACCATCCCCAAAACGTATTCATATAAGCATTGGAGATTGTTTCTGCCACTGTCCCTAAAAGATGACATATTTTGTAGCTCAGTGCTAATAACACAAGTCTTAAAGCTTTTTGTCTTGGAATGTAAGGTTCCCGAGAGAAAGACAAGAATAGGAGGAGATTTAATGTGAAAGCATGCTATTTTGCATAGTCAAGTTGCCACTGATATCACAATTGTTAAATGTATGTAGACAGTAGTATCCGTAGTTGTGTATTTATACATGAGGTGCACAAAAAATGCTCCTTCATATAAACTAAATGGCAGCTGAACACTTCCTGCCATTTGGCCATCTTAAGTGTCGTGTTTGATTGTAAACACTTTTAGCCTTTCACCTGAACTTCCCCATTTCCTTCCTGTGTGCCGTCCTGATCCCACTGAAAACAAAGTGCCAACACAAAATTGAACTGTTGTTAATAAAGTCCCAGCCTGAAGAAAGAATGTAGTGCATTTTGAAAGGAAAAAAGAAAGGCGAGAGTCTTGGTCACATAATGGCCATAAAAAAAGAATGGAAACTGAGCCAGCCATGAATATAGTAATAAATGGCTTTCCGCCACTGAAATCACCATTGACGTCAGTGCTGCTTCTGCGCTGACTCCATTATAAATAGATTGGACACAATCAGATGAAATACAAACGTCAGGAGCACCGCATCACATCAAAAATTTACTGTTACTCAGAGTACAAAGCGACGGATGGCATCAGAAAGCCATTTATGATTGTCCCTCTGGGGCACGATATTTGATGGCAGACTGTTCTGGATAAATAACACAAAAAAAACTCTACTGTTTCATTAAAAATGTGGTACTCAAGTCCTCTATAGATGAGGGTTTGGGTTCAGTGGCCAGACCATTGTAAATCTCTATCACTGCCTTCCTGAGGTGAACTTTCCTCTTGTTTTTATGGTGTGTTATTTATTCCTCTGGAGCTCGTAGTGCCCATCCAACTCACAAATAACCTCCCCTCCCCGTCTTTGTCCAACAAATCCTCCCACCTTGACCAGCGTACCCGAGCACCCAGCTCCCCTACCCACACACCCCTTTTTGTTAACACTGATTATGTTTGTGGACTCTCACAGACATTGTTTGTAAAACTAAGAATTCTGCAGCAGAATATTTTTGGAGACAATTGCTGTACAGTATTTGTAAGCTCTATTTTTGTATATTGCTATTTTGAAGAAAATAATATGCATTTTTTTTCTTTTCTTGTTTTTGCTAATTTCATGTTTATTCATTTTAAGAAAATGTTGCATGTGACTGACTTGAACTGTAAATAAAATTTCCAAGTTTTGGAAAGAGTTGAGTGTTTTTCCTTGCATACACATTCAAAATGTCTCTTATTTTTATACATATTAAGACAAAAAACCCTGAAATACCTTAAAAGTGATATGAAAGGTATGTATTGCTTCAGGTATGCAGCATTTGAAGCAAAATTGTTATCATACATGTTACTCAAATGATTTGTTGTATTGACAGACAGATCACAAATGTGTTCAGAAGTTTCATATATATATATATATATATATATGATTTTTTTTCAATTAATAGCTTGTTGATTATAATTTACATATTCTGCTTGTGATGCTATTAGCAAGGATTTATGTTTTATATTTTAACATTGGCTATTTATTCTATGTACAGCACAAAAAAGCCACGTTTTCATTTTTAAATGCTAAATTTTGATTGTTAAACAAAAACAATATTGAAGTGATGGTCTGTGTTGGTAGATAGATGCCAGGAACTTTGGACAATGCTATTAGTTGTGTTAGTGTATAAATATGATGTAATACCACCCCCCTGTGGTCAAACAGCATTAGTCCCAATGCTATGCATTACTAGCCTACTACATGACCATATTCTACTTTTGATGATATAATGATACATACCTTTTTGTATGTTCTTAAAAAGGCTGAAATCTAAAAAGAGATGTAACTCTTAAAGAGACAACATTGAAACAACAGAGACATCAAGTGGAGAAAGTAAGTTTACCTAGCCTACTTATTATTCACATCTGAAGCATCAGAAACTTAATAAGTCTTTGAAATATGAAGTAGGCCTACATATTGCATGTAAACCCATTTCATTGTCGAGTTTAATATGTCCATTCTTTTTTTTAAAAATCAAGTTCTAAGCAGCAGAACAAGAGCTTGTATATTTAAATCCATGCATTCTTTTCCCTGTCAAAACCTGCTGCCTACATTATCCACAATGCATCTTGGCCACTGACAGTTCGGTGGGAGTTAGGACACTGATTACCATGGTAAGATGCCTTCCTTTTCTTTTGTTTCTTTGAGGTCATAAAGGGAAGTTAGTCAACTAAAATTAAGGTTGTTTTGTTTGTTGTGTCAGCCATGCTCTCCCTGACAAATAAATAAACTCTGTTTGGACTTCAGCACTTTCGCCTCACAACAAGAGAGGTTTGAATCTTGTGAGTCCAGCTTGTGGCTCTTCTTTGTGGAGTTTGCATATTCTCACCGTGTCGGCAGGGTATTTTTTACGGGTCCTCTCGCTTCCTCACACTCTAAATGTGACTCTAAATTGCCCGTAGGAGTGAATGAGAGTGTGAATGTTTGTATGTCTCTATGTGACAGCCCGGCTCCAGGCCCAAGAAACCCGAATTCAGAAAAGTGGTTAAGGATAATGACTGAATTAATTAGTGAATGTTTGACTGGATCTGCTGTGGCGCTGGTCATTCTAAAGAGTGGGGAAGAAGGGGAGTCATCTTTTTATGCTACGCTTAGGTTTCTCCTTGGCCGGCCCATTGGCCTGCCCCTGTCTGGCCCTAATGAGGTTACCTGGAAAGTAGAAATCAATACAACCGCAGTGCTTTTATTTTGAAGATGATTTATGTATGTGTGTGCATACATGGTCTTTATTGTTTTTTGTCGTTTGAATGTATGTTGTGTTAAAAAAAATTGGGTTTTTATATTAGGGCCACGTGGCAATCGCACCGAGCACTATTGTTATACTGTGGATTTTTTCTTCTTCCTCTTCCGGACACAATTTCGTCCCGCTGTTGCAGGACAAATTACATATCAAAAAGTGTGGTTTGATAGGGATCGGTGTGCTATTACTTTTGTCTACGGAATGCGAATTTTTTGCAACGTGAGTCGTGAAAAACTGCCCAAAATTTTGCATTGAAATGAATGGTACAGCTGAAAAAAAATGAGCGAAAAAGAACAATAATTGGAGATTTTCAAACGTCTACTTCTCTGGCATAATTTCACCTAGAGACTCCATTTAAACTTTAAACAGTAGACACAAGTCTTGTGTATTGGTGTATCAATCCACATTTCGATAGGTCATATAGTTTTTTTTATCAATCCCTGTTCAATGACCGTGATCATTTTTGGAGAAATTCTGAGATTATAATGGGTGTGTATTGCATGGAATGTTCGTGTCACAGTGGGTGACATCATTGCCAGAGTGTAGAGGGAGAGAAAAAATTGTCAAAAAATAAATTTGAAAACTGCGCTCCAGGCCGCAAATTCCACTCTACAGAAATAATTTATACATAGAAACATAGGAAAATTTGTCTTGTCACTCACAATCCTCTGGTAAAGCTGTCAGAGTTATAGTTTGGGCGTAGGACGCACTGATGGCCACCAACACCCACCAACAGCCCCATTGGCTCCCATATTAAAAACGCAGGAAGATTTCTGTAGAAAAACATATTTAACAGTTTTTTAGACCGCTCTTACAAAGCTATTTCTTCATTTTTCTTCACAAAAAACATATGTAGCTGTTCAGGAAGAACTCAAAGTGAAGTCGGATCAATGATAGGTATTATGGTTTTGCCAAAAATGCTTTCTGTCCGAGGCCAGAAATTCCAGTCTGTCCACCTCTGGCTGCTGTCACTGTCACTGAACATTCTACAGCGTCAGTTAACTCTGTTGATTGCTCTGCTCTGATTGCCTTTGATCCTTTGATGTGATTACAGTTACAGATACACGCACACACATACATGCACGCGTAAGTGCACACACTCCTCCAGATACACATGCTTCACACACACACACACACACACACACACACACACACACGTAACTTTATGTGATTTTAGTTACACACACATACGTGCGTAAGCGCGCACACTCAATTGTTAATAGCTACTGAATATTCATTAGATAGGTCTGCATCGCTACTTAATATTCAGGGGTGACATTGATTATGGTGTCTGCGGGCAGGTAAATTTAAGTACACACCTGGGCATTGTTTGTGCACCTCAGCTGATGCGTAATGAACTGTATGTCCGCATGCGAAGCTGGGAACTGGCTGTGAGCATCGCACTTTACTATTACTATTTTTAAGTAGCTGAAATTATTTTAATTATCCCTTTCACCATTGCTATCATCAAATATCAATTCGATATCATTCAAACCTAGAGAGAGAGAGAGAAAGAGAGAGAGAGGGAGAGTTATTTTGTTATCAAGAAAATAAAAACGGGCCTGAAAATAATAGAAATATCCTGACAGCTCTGTTGGGGCTTGGGGTTCAAGTTCTGCTTTATTATAAACAATCCCGTATGAAGCTGAGACTCTGTGTAACAGCTGATCCGTGTAGATATGCTGCAGAACATAGATAATGAATAACTGTCAGGTCCTGATGATCCAGTGGACCTTGTGCGTAAATGCACACAGCCTCTTCCTTAGTTTGTTCCTGAGCAATGGTCCAGTCCTGATATACTGTTATAGGCATACAGGCATTATAGGCGTTAACGTGTGTGTGTTATTGTCCAAAAGCCAACGCTTCAGACGCCTTAACGTGTGCACGTGTAGACTTGAAACAGCCTAAACTGTCTCATCGTCTCTCTTGGTAATATATTAACTGCTTTAATTGTGAAGCGAAGCAGCTGTTAAACTCAAAAATTGTCATCGTAAAAGTAAATAATTATTTGTACATTGAGACGAGTGTGTGCACAGACATCCGCTACGTTCGCACGTGGCACGGCACAAATGACCCGTCCCTATTTGATTTCCACACACACTACACAGCGTGTGTCTGTACGCTCATGTAGAATTGTACTTAACACGCGGGTCTTCATGTCACGTATTTGAGGCGTAGTTCACCTGTCACGTGACGCTCGTCTGTCCATTGAAAGTTAATGGAATTTACATGCGCACGTTAGAGGTTTGATGTCATCGCATAGGCGCTGTACATGCGTTTTAGTATAGTGCGCTGGCATAAAATACCCCTCATATTCACCCGTCACCCCTTCTTTATCTGGTGTACTCGCAATATGCGTGTCTGTAAGCACGCCTATTTATCAGTCTTTATGCTGGCACAGGCGACGCGTTTAGGGCTTTTAAGTATAGTGTGCTGGCATAAAATACCCTCCATACCAGATACACTTGCTTCACACACACACACACACACACACACACACACACACACGTGTAACTTTATGTGATTTTCGTTACACACACACAAACACAAATGCGCGCACAAGCGCGCACACTCCTCCAGATACACATGTTTCACACACACACACACACACACACACACACACACACACACAAGATTTTGAGGTTGAAGGGCAGAGGTTGCTGTATAAATAAATACTTGAAAAGGAATGCTTGTTGTAGGTGTGCTCCTTGTATATAATATAGTATCATAACATTACTAGTATTAATTGTTCGAAATCTCTGAAGAATCTCATCAGCTGTAGCCCCCGTGGCCCTTTCAGAATTTCTACAGAGGAAATTTTCTATTTTTTTATTGCTATATTTGACACATTAACATAGTCTTAACATAACATGTATTCTTACCAGTAGCAGCTCAAAACCAGATAATTTACTGCATTTTATAAAGCGATTAAATTAATATTGAGCAGAATTTAGTTCAGAGTTTTGGTCTGGCCCTCTGCAACCTTCACAGTATCTCATGTGGCCCCTTGGGGAAATTAATTGCCCACCCCTGCACTAAAGGCTTTATACAACTTTTTTTCCTGATATGCAGTAGGCCTAGTGCTCCCCAAGACCTGTAAATAGATGGCCTTTCCATTTCCATGGGTGTTTCCACAAAGTCACATTAGGTTTATTGACACTGTACTTATATAGGCTATACTGTACCTGTGCAGGTAGCTTCACACCCATTCACACCCTGTGACTAAAGATTTTCAAGTGACTAACATGTGACCTCAGTTAAAACTGTCAGTTGACCCCCAAATCAACCTGTAGTTCTATTTATTTATCCAGATTGTTTTGGTGTGAGTTGCAGATATAAACTAAGCTAAGCTAAGCTAAGTTAGATGTCTGCCCTCTGTAGAATATAACACAGGGTGTCAAACTGAACCATGACTGGGTCCGGGTGTGACTTCAATTACCTGAACTGTCTTAACTCAGTTGATTTATTGTATTAGATGTACGCTTGTTTGCTTGGAACAAAAACCTGTAGCCACATGGCTCTTTCGAGAGTCATTTTTGACACCACTGAATAATGCATTATATAATACATTTGAAAAACTCAACAGCAATGTCTCTTTCCAGAAGTCACAAGCTTGTCACCCAACAGTAGATGCATGCTTCCTTCTGCATGGCGATACAGTTGGTGGGTGTATTTAGGTCCAAATAAAATCCTGCATGAATCTGCTCACAACAAGGTCTGTGGATTATCTTTAATAATCCAGAGACACATTGCTGCTGAGCTTTTAAATGTTTTTTTTTTTTGGCGCTTTGAGCAACTGCTTGTCATCTAGTTCCATTATAATTAGAGAGAAGGCAGACATCTACAGCCGATATCTCTAACACTTAAGTCCATAGTGGGTTAATGTAACCAGGACCTGCCCTCCATCATTACAAACTTCCCCCCATTTGTAATGTAGAAAAGGTGCAGCTGTTTATGTTTGAGGAAAGAGTCACCATTCTTTTAACATGGGTGGGGCATGTTTTTTTTAAAGACAGTGTCACTTTGGCAAATAGTCCCAGTCCTAACAAGTCATTGTGATGAATGATGTCACTCCCAGGATAACATCATCAATGCATCATCAATGCCTGATTAACAAAACGATAGAAGGACAGAACATAAGTTGGAGGATACTTTTTATTAATAAGTGAGGAGAAAATATCATTTTGCAGACACATACATTGGTATATAAAACAGGGTAGGTTGTATATTTGTTTCAAGAGTCAACCTAATATTTTGTTTCTTGTATCTAGAAAAAATGTACAAATTTTGATCACTGTCATCACTAGATCACTAGATTTTATTATTTATTTTCTTCATTTTGATTTGATATATAATACAGTTTCAAAGAAGATTGTTCACTTTTAACAAGATTTAAAAAAACATTTCAAAAGTTCACCTAAATATTCTCAAAATATTGAAAATGCGTAATAAGTTTGGCTAAATAAAAGGTTGTGAAGAAAGTCCTTTTAACATAATTTGTAAGGGGAAAATGTGCCTTTAAACTGGGTTGGAGCAGCTTTGAAAAACAGTAGTCAAATATTTCATGCTTTGAGTTCTACCAAACTTTTATTATTACTATAATTATTATTAACATTTTCAGACACCGGATCATCTAGGTTGTCTAAACCTATCAACACGAGTGCTTCATAACATATAAGTATAGTATTACACTATATGTTTTAACATTATGTGTTTCTGTATTCAGTAAAAGTAGATAAATGTATCACAACCAAGTTAAAGTGTGCAGAGGAACTTGTAGAGAATGACACTAAAGTGGGACCAGACCAAAATGTTCATGTATGTGATCCCAGCATGTGCAGCAGCAGGAGCAGCAGAGTTGGTGGCAGTGGTGTTGGTGTTTGTTGAGTTTGTAGCCATCGGTGTTGCTGTGACGGCCTTCGTGGTAGCTGCTGCAGTCACAGCTGCTTTAGTTGTGGCTGCGTGGGTGCCAGCTGCCTTAGTGGTTGCTGCGACCGTAGCTGCCTTAGTGGTTGCTGCGACCGTAGCTGCCTTAGTGGTTGCTGCGACAGTAGCTGCCTTAGTGGTTGCTGCTCTAGTGGTTGCTGCTCTGGTGGTAGCTGCTCTGGTGGTAGCTGCTCTGGTGGTAGCTGCTCTGGTGGTTGCTGAGGCATTTGCTGATGATATTAATCAAAAAATAAGACATAAATATAGAGAGGGGACTGTGTCCCTTTCCAAAAAAACTGCAAAACAAGGAAACAAGAAAAACATGTTCACTTACCGATGAGTAGTAGTGATATCAGAATTGCCAGAAGCATTTTAAATCTCTGTTGCATCTAAAAGGAAAAAGGAAAATTAAACAACTAAATGATGAAAATACCTAAAATTCCAATCTGAATAAAGCACAAAAATCAGTTTTCTACACACTTAAATACATAAAAAGAGTTTACTTACCATACTTCTCTGGATGTATAAAGCTGCCTCGAGCTGTGATGTGAACGCTGCTTTTCTCGTCTCTGCTTTAATAAGTTCACCAGCAGATGTGCACCTTCAACTCAACCTCTGGGTTCGTCCCTGCCTTTTATATGCTGAATGACGGACATGAAAAATGATGTGAAAGACACCAAGCTTTAAACCTGTTTGAAGGATGATCATTCCTTCCACATCTATCACCTCAGTGTAACATCTTTGTTTATCCATGCATTTTGAAGGATGTCACATTATTCTACTGCTACATAAAGGACTTACAAAGCAAACAGGTTGGTGACAAACTGACGGAGTTGTCCCACTGTGTGACACAAAGACAGTAGTGTGTGCTTTATTAATGGATGTCGTGTAAAGTCCTTGGAATGAGAATAAATGTGAGGGGAACAAGCAGGGTGTTTTTGTGTGCTACCTGCTCTCCAAATTGACTTTGCTATTTTAGGTTTTCGACTGAAACCAGTCGTCTCGTGATGCGTTAATTTACATAGGTGCTGCATTATAAAGTTATGCGTCACTCAATGCAAGGTTATTGGAGGTTAGAATAAGACTATCATTGCCCAACATTACAAATATCATTATCTGCTTTAATAATCCTTCTACATTCATCTTTTTTGATAATCTCAGTCAGCCTTATATATTTACAATACTGTATGAAGTACAAATTTGAGGTCATTTTATTAACTTTAATTATTTTATTTTCATGCCACCTTGTACTTCTAATTCTACTTCTACTCAGAGACTTGTACTTTTTATTTCACAATTATCTGACAGCTTTAGCTACTAGATTTTTTTTTTAAACACAAAACAGATGAAGAGTTTATAAAATATGTTTAGTTAGAAATTAAATGACCCAACAGTATACTATATAATAACAGCTGAAACCATTATTAATCGATTTAATCAATAGACAGAAAATTATTTGGCAATTTAAAAACTGTAACATTTTTACAAGATTAGCAGCTTTTCCTTTTTAATGGTTTTGATTTTATTTTATTTTTTATCATTTTGATGTTTGGACTATTCATTTGACAAAGCAATGTATTGTGACATTTCTATTTTTAGATTAAATCGGTCAGTTACTGGGTAAAATAAGTGAATTATCAATGCATAATCAAAAAAGTAATGATTACTCCCAGTCCAGTTCAAAACTCCACTAACTATACTATAACACAAAGCCCTGCTTTTAGATGAGTATCATCATGTTAATATCAGTCACAGAGAACATTTTGCTACTAAAGTACTTTTACTTTTAGTACTTTAAGTACATTCCCTGATTATACTTCCATACTTTTTACCTAATGCAGGACTTTCATTGAGTGTTTTTACAGCATAGAGTTCCTACTTTAACTTCAATACTTCCTCCCCATCTGCACTGTCCTCTAATATGAGGCTTCAGTTTGGATAATCCAAAAATTACATCACAGTAAATACTTTTAACTGTTGTTTTTAATATGTTCTGTAAAGTGTCGAACAATTGTGTTAAGAGCCTATTATAACACTGAAAGCCAAAGAAAAAGCCTACAGATGACTTTGTTTTGTCAGACCTTCTATCAAGATAAAGTTTACTATCTCATAAAAGCAGTTTTACAGTTTGGAAGCTGTGAGTAATTTTCATATTTGGACAAATTAATGATTAAATAAGTTGATTAGTTTTCTTTCAATTGACCAAACTATTCTAATTTCTCATTACCCATATCGTCAATATAAAAAGAAAAAATAGAGCAAAATACAGTTCATCCTTGACAGAAGTTTACACACTACATGGTCCCTTTAGTTGCTCTCCTGGGTCTTTGGATCAAATCACACTGTTTTTTCCACAGAAGAGGAAGTTTTCCCAGTAATAGTAACAGTAAACAATCACCATTTTACCAACATATATCCATTTCAATATACAGATGTACTGCAATAAACTATCAACCAATATACAGTATATATATACACATATATATATATATATATACACATATATATATATACATATATGTAAACGGATATATGTATATATATATATATATATATATATATATATACACATATATGTATATATATACACATATATGTATATATATGATGTATATGTACTGCAATAAACTATCAACCAATATACAGTATATATATGTATATTTATGATGTATATGGGACATATACATCATATATATACACACATATATGTATATACATATATGTATATATATATACACACATATATGTGTATATATATATATATATATACACATGTGTATATATATGATGTATATGGAACATGTACATCATATATACATATATATATATACGTATGTATATATACACACATATATGATGCATATGTTCCATTCCCCGCAAATGGAATATATATATTATATATTTTAAGTAATAATAAAACGCTATTAAATTTATTTTATTTGTGTGTATTGTGTAGCTTATAAATCTCATGCATGAGTGTTTTATTTTTATTCTTAGACAAAGCAATAGTGCATTAAGAAAATCTTAAAAGGGATTTTTCAAACTTTCTGGTTGCATCTGATGTTAAATTCCAGCCGCGCCAGGCAATTTGCAAATATATTAATAGGCCTGAATAATTAGAAAATGTTTCTTCTATTTTCATAAAACTGCTCTTTCATCATAAATATTTCATAGAACAAAAACACAAGTTGGCTTTTGTACATGTAATCCATGGCACTCAGAAATTTTTATCTTAAGAATACATAGGAAGTATTAAAGCACTGACGAAGGCCACCAGTTCTTTAAACTGCTTGTACATACAATTTAAGACATGTCTGTGCATACAAATTATTTATGCATGAGGCTCAATGGCACTGAAGTACTTGTATGCTTTACTTGTTACACTCCATGGTGTGAAGACCTAAATTACACTATACATATTCTACTTGGTTTTTTTAACCAACTGATGTGCATCCGTTTGTGTGACAACATAATGAAAATGACCAGTAAGTAAAACCTTTAAGAGAAACAATTGGTCATATGTGATGTTTTACAGGCTCCCTTTGACTCCAACAGAATCAGGAAAATCAATGATAGGATGAATATAATGGGGAAAAAAGGTATATTTTAACTATTGATCGATGTTGATTTTAAGGGCAGACGTTAACAGCAGCAAACACACCTACTGTGCAACAATTGACCAATTTTCACTTAATACTTCTGTATTTAAAAAGCTTTTATTGGTTTAATGTGTAAATATCTCCTCCCATAGAAAAGTGTTTGTTGTATTGCAGACATCCAAATATAAAAGTACTGAACAGAAGCGTTTTTATTTTCTCACAGTCTTTAGTTCAAATCTTGCTCAACCTTTTGATTTTTTTGCCCTTTGGCTTTTCCACTCTGCTTCTGAGACTTCTGCAGCAGGGCCAGTGTGTCTCTCTTCTCAATTCTCCTCAGTTGTTTCTTCTTCATCCTCTTGATCTTTGCTGTGTTCTTGATCTGTGGTACAAAAGAGACGGGCGGGGGAATAAAAACAAAAGGTCATAACTCAGGTAGAAATATTGAGTGTGCTTGTGTTGCTATGATTACCAGCTTTTTACTTGATTGCCTCTGTTTTCATTGTACAATTCAAAGTCTGATGCAGATCAGATCTTTCTACAGAACATCAAGTTGACTCAAATGTGTCAGAAAACATTTAACTCCCAGATGTTTTCATGTGTCGACATACCACTTGTACAATCTCTGCTTTGCGTTCATTCTCTGCACGACGTTTCAAGTTGTCCTCTCGCCTTTTCCTCTTTTCCTATAGAGCCAGGAAATATATAATGAATTTAAAAAAAGGTGCAGATACATTACAATGCATTTCAGTGGTTGAATCGTCAAACAACTTTGACTTACCTCTTTCTGTCTGGCTTTGTCCTCTCTAAGCTGTAAAGAATACTGTTTCACCAGCTCTTTCTCCCGCTTTGCCACCATCTTCTTTTCCCAAGATGAGCACAGCGGTTTGTCTCTTACCAGTGCAGAGAACCTAAAAGACAAAAATCACATATAGCATGTTAAAAGACGCAACAAGATAAATTGCAACAATTAGTGTTACCACGTCTTGTTTTTCTGTAAATTTGATTATAAATAATGGTGGTTGCGATACTTTTGGGTTTGTTTCTAAAGTTTAGTTGCTTGGGCTTCCTCCAACAAGTCTCTTGTCTGTCTCATGATTCAAAACATGAGTGAAATGTGCACATCATGTAGATTTAGTTGTATGTGCCGACAATTTTTTTTTCATTGAGATAGCCATTCAAAGGCCCAGTATGTGGAATATTTTAACGACATGACAAACACAATCAATATCCAGTTCATCACATGCAACTCATTTACTTTCATTCATGCCTCTTTTTTGTTCGCCAGTTGGTTTTGTTAAACTTTTTTAGACTTAAAAGAAAAGAGGAAAATTATAAATAGCTTTACTTTCATGCAAATGCTAAATAAATTCATACATATACTATGTTTAGATCAAATGACTTCTCTTTCCCATTGTGGTAGGTATAGTCACCTTTTTTTGTCAAGTCGCTTCTTTTTGGCTTGTTTCTCTGTCACAGTGTCCCCCGTTGATAAAGTATTCTGTGTAAAATATTAATGCACTAATCCAACTGTCTAATCCAAATACTGAGAATAAAAAAATGCTCAATGAATAATAAGTCCTGCATTCAAAAGCACAAAAGAGTCAGCATTAAAATATACTTGAAAAGTACTCACTGTGCAGAATGGCCCCACTCAATTTGTTTTATATATTCTAAATACATTATGAGATCATTTATATTGATTTAAATTTGTCATGTTTTCATGTTAAATCTCGACCAGAAAAGTAACTGACGCTGGCAGCTAAATATAGTTGAGTAAAAGTACAATATTTGGCTCCAAATGTAGTGAAGTATAAGTATAAAGTCACATAAAATGGAAATAATCAAGTAAAGTACATGTGCCTTAAAATTGTACTATAGTACAGTACCTGAGTAAATGTACACCACTGGTAATAGATAATATAGTTACACTCGGTCGAGTAGAAGTAGCTTACCAACAGTAAAAGTACTCAATTACAAGTAAAAGTGGAGCAGCGGAGCTAAAGTTTAAAGTAGCACAAACAAAAACAACAACTACTCAAGCAAATGTACTTCGCTACTTCACTTCACGCTCTCCTCACCTCTGCTTGTTGCGGTCCTTCCAAACTCTCCCAGATTTGGGTTTTCCCAGCGGAATAACGGGAGCTTGTTTTCCACTTGAAGCCAGACGAGGCTTCTTTGCGGCGCTTTCGGAACTCATGGGTGGCTTTTCTGCCGGTGCAGGCCCGGACAGAGGGCCGTTTCCGCAGCCGCTAACGCCGGTGGCTGCGTGTGTATCAGCCGCAGCCTCCGTGTGCGGCTCCGCTGGCTCTGACACGGTACCGGGCTCCGGTTCGGCAGGCATACTGAGCTTCTCCTCGGTCAGACTCTCGAGTTTCTGCACCGTCTCCTGCGTGTTTTTCTTCTCAACAGCCGGTAGCTCCTGGAGGACAGATCTCCTGGTCCTCCGGCTGGGAGTCCTCACCGGGGCTTCTGAGTCCAGCAGTGCGGCAGGAGTGCGCACTTTGCGGCCACTACGGGTCCGTCTGGTCTCCGGCGGCGGATCCTGCATCTCCTCCACATCGAGGCCCGCTTCAGAACCAGGATTTTCTGTTGACATGGGTGTCTGCCTCTTCGACATGGTTTTTTTTCTAATTAAGTTGATAACGCCACATTACTCTGATAACCCCGTGTACCCACGTGTGGTTCCCGCAAGCGTTGTGTACCTTGTTTTACTTCCGCTTCTATGACGGGAGCGCATTACTGCCACCTACTGGTGTGGAGTGTAAACTGCAAACTCTTCGAACACCTTTTGGATGTATTACCGCCACCTACCGAGGGTGTGGATCAGAATGAACTTCTGACTGTACTACACTATAATAAAAAGAAAACAGAAACAAAAACACATTATTTTTATATGAGTCCTGTTTGATCCCAAATTGGCTTATACATGACCCGAATTCGAATGTTGTGATTGGCCGTTCGCAAAAGCTCCGCCCCCTTAGTTACTGTTGCTATGTTCTACAAGCTTTCAGGACCATCAGCAGCCATCATAGACTGTATATAAATGGCAGCCATGGAGCGGACAGGCGCTGTTTTTGATAGTGTTTTTGGAGTAGTTGATAGTTTTGTAATGTTATCACAATCCACAGAATCTCTATCATTGACATGTAACAATAGATACAAACACCTTATCTGTAGCCTACACTCTAGAAAACATGGGAAATAAGATGTCACAGGTGCCAAGATGATAAATCATCCATAGCACAGACTGGTGTAGTATGTGCTTTAGGCTACATCTGTATTTTTACTGTACTGTGACTATGTTGATTATGAAGGACTGAAAAGTTTTGAAACCGGACCGGGTGTGTTGATAATGATGGTTGATAACAGTGATATTTGTTTCGCTTACCCAGAAACATACAATTTCCCTCGAAAAAAATCAGCAACCCCCATTGTTTTACAGCGAAGAGATTAAAGTGACCGATCCATGAACACAATAGCGCTAGACTAATTCACCGGCGTTAGCGTCCTTTTGCAACTCTGGTAAACCCTAGGCTAATGTACAGGGTTAAAACAATATATGGTTTGAAAGTAGTTTCACACCACTTAATTAATTGGAAACATAACATGGCCCTTTATATTAGTAGTAAATGTGAAATTTCGATAGAATATTAACCAAAAGCTGGCCAATGTGGGATTCAGTGAAGCTAGCTATTAGCACTGTGCAGCCCTGTATTATGTCAAGTTCCTAGCAACATTGCTAGTTAGCTTAGAGTGCTAATTTTACAGACTTTGTCATTAACATAATTTTGTTGGACTAGTTCTGCACTAGTAGTGGTAAGAATATTGACAGGAACCATAACTGCTAAATTTGGTTTGGGTTATCTCATCTAACATAGCTAGACAATCGTTAGTTAGCTCATGTTTGCTAGCTAGAAGCTTGACTTGGAGCAGACGTGTGTCTTTTGATCTTGGAGATATTAAGTTGGGAGTTTATTGTTTATTTGTTTATTTAGAAGGATCCCCATTAGCTCAACCCTAAAGTGGAGCTACTTTTAGTGGGGTCCACATTTAAAACATTAATTCATTCATTAACCTTAAAAGCTAAGGCGAAGCGGCAACCCTCTTGCTGTGAGGCGAGAGCGATAACCACTACACCACCGTGTAAAATGACAAGTATATTCATCATGGCATACTGCATCATAGTTGGACTAATTACCAACATAAATTAGCAAAAGTAAAAAACGTTATGTCAGGAGTATTTACATCATACAATGTCGTACAGTGTCATACATCATACAGTAATTATTTAATTGCAAACATCCCTATAAAAGTGTCACATTTCCAATAACACATGCGTCCCTCTAATGTTTCAAGTAAGCTTCACCTAAGTACTTCCTTATTTCCTTTTTGAACACATCTTTCCTTGTAATGTTTTTAATTTCTGTATTAAGATAGTTCCATGACTTCATGGCTCTGTATTTCACATAGCATTTAAGGAAATTTGTGTGAGTTCGAGGTAGTGAGAACAGGCCCTTATTTACTTGTCGAGTGGCATATCGGTGTGAGGACAAATTCATATTTAGTTGGCTATACTGCTCAAATGGAGTTTTGGATTGTAAAAGGCTCCATGTAGACAGATAAAATGCAGCAGCTAGCCTGTCTTCGACTTTAAGCCAGTGAAAACTAGCATGCATACTCTGTGTACTTGTTCTATATGGACATTGTAGAGCAAGGCGTGAAGCCTTGTTTTGTGCTCGTTGTAATTTGCCCAGGTCCTTCTTTCTGGCATTTGCCCATACTATCTGGCAATAATCTAGCTGTGACAGAACAAGAGAAGAAGCCACCAATTTCCTTAAGTCAGGTGTGAGATAATTACTACAGCGTCTAGTGCTCTGCCGGCTTTGCTGACAACTTTGTCAATGTGCCTTGACCAGGAGAGTTTGTTGTCAGGGGTGATACCCAATAACTTGGTTTCTTCAACCTGCTGGATTAAAGTTCCCTCAATGCATAGTCTGAGCTCTGGCTCTGCCTTAAGAGAGTGGTTTGACCCAAAGATAATGCTTTTGGTTTTGTCTGTGTTAAGTACCATCATGTTGTCATGGACCCATTTACTAATGGAGCTTAGCTCCTTGCTAAGGACCAATGTAACCTCAGCTGCTGTTTTAGCTGATGCATAAACAGTAGTGTCGTCCGTGTACATACACGAAGATGCATGTCTTAATACATGGGGCAAGTCATTTGTATAAATAGAGTACATTAAAGGGCCTAAGCAGCTTCCCTGTGGGAGTCCACTGTCCACAAGCACACTGTCCGAATGACTTCCATTGAAGAACACTCTCTGGGATCTGTTCACAAGATAGCTTTCCATCCAGGTAGCTGCAGAAAGTTTATTGTTTAAAGCCATAACACCCCAGTTTTTTAGAACAAGGCTATGTTCAATAACATCAAAGGTTGCTGTAAAATCCAACAGAACTGCTCCACATATCATTTTGTTGTCTAAATCTCTATACCAGTCATTTGACATTTGAGTCGGAGCTGTGCACGTGGAATGTCCTTTTCTGTAAGCATGCTGATACTTGGTTAACAAATTATTCACTGAGAAATATTCTTGAATTTGGTCGAATACTGCTTTCTCTGGAATTTTACTCATTGCTGGTAGCCAGCTGTTCGAGCCACAGAATGTTTTTTTCTTATCTTTAGGCAGAGGAATAATTTTTGCTTCTTTCCAGGCCTGGGGAAATATGGCTTGTTTCAGGCTGGTGTTCAGTATATGACAAACTGGCTCTGCAACATAATCTACAGCCATTCTAATCAGTTTACTATTATTCCATCCAAACCTGGTTGTTTGTCACCACATAGTTTTATCAGCTGAGCCATTGTTTGCACAGTCAAACTGGCAAGGTTTGTCCTCCATATAATCTTGAATGTAGGCGATGGATGGACATTTGTCAGTACTCTGTGATGATTCTTTCCTAAATTTGTCTACCTTACTTCTGAAGAATGGAAAAGATGATTTGCAATTTCTTTAGGTTTTGTAATAAAGGTACCCCACTTTCGATGAATGTGGGTTGTGGCGATATCATTCTTCCCATCAAACCATTTAATGTATCCCAAAGCTTTTTTGGGTCATTCTTTGTCCTCGCTAGTTGTAAGGAATAATATTGTTTCTTTTTCCTTTGATTTAGCTTTGTAACTTGGTTTCTCAGTTTATAATAGTTTTCTCTGTCCTTAAAACAGCCACTTAGCTGTGCCCTTTCCTTAGCCTGATTACGATGAGACATACAGTGCTTAAGTTCCACATCATCCCATGGCGCCCTACAAGACCTCACAGTCATTTTTCTGACCAGTGCATGTTTATCAATGACTGGTACAAACTTAGCATGAAAGTGATCAAGTGCTTCATTTGGATCGGTTTCCTTGTATATCATGGACCAACAGATATTGCTAACATCTGCCAAATAAGCTTCTTCAGAAAAACCTCTGTAGGACCTTTTATGTATTACTCTAGCTCTTTCTTTGGGAGCCTTCATTCTCCTTGCAACCGCCACAATATTGTGGTCGCTGCATCCTATTGGGACTGATACAGCCTTAGTATACAAGTCAGCTGCATTCAAATAGATGTGGTCAATACAGGATGCTGTGTTAATACCTTTGTTGTTGGAGCTTATTCTTGTTGGTTTCGTCACCACTTGTTTCAGACAACATTCATCAGTAATGGTAACCAGTTGATTTCTTAAAGGACAGTTGGATGACAGCCAATCAACATTGATATCTCCAACAAAGATAGTTTCCATATTCAGTTCACACACCCTATCCAGCATCTCGCCCATGACATCTACATAATGCCGATCTGAATTTGGCGGCCTATATCAGCAGCCCACTACAATAGGTTTGATATGGGGCAGGTTAATTTGAAGCCATAGTGCCTCTATTTCACTGCACAAAATATCCTCCCTAACTTTCACAGGAAGATGGCTTTGAACGTAAGAAGCAACACCTCTCCAAATCTGTTCCCATCCCTTCTATACACATTATCCATTTAGCTTTTTTGCATTGCTCAGGACTATGTCTCTATCTTCGATCCTCTGCAGCTTCACCAGAAGGGAACAGGGACGAGGCACAGGAGAGCCCTCCCCTGCCTTGGGTGTTTTTCCCATCTGGTGGATTTGTTCTATCCCAATGGTGTGGTGATCTAGCTCCAGTTGGTCTTTGAAAAGTGTGAGCACCTCCCGCACTAATTCTGAAGCTTTCTCTTGCTCGGTTTCAGGAATGCCATCAATGATCACATTGTAACGCTTGTGTTGACTGTGAAGAGAGTCTGTTTTGGTGTCTTATCACAGCCAGTGATTTTGTGAGCTCTATAATGCCAGTTTCATTAGTTTTGTGATCTTTCAACAGACTAGCATTGATGGTTTTCAGGTCATCAACCTCTTTTTGTGTAAATTGGAGACTAACCTTGAGTTCTTGGAGCTCTCACTGTGATGGCCCACAGCCGTGGCCACACAACCATAAATGTCGGTAACCCTCTGCACTCATACATTTGTTTTATTGTTAAGTGTTGTTGTATATTGTTCATTAACATTATACATTCAGTTCAGTAATTAGTCTACATTGGTTTAACATTTACTATCCAAATAAATCACACAGATTCTCTGTTTCATACAACACACTTTATTATTTTGACAGTACATTAGTTTTCTATTTGAAGTGCGCACATTTAGTTAGCTTTTGTACAGTCTTTGTTTGGTATAGTTTCATAATTCTGTTTCTTTTTGAGTTACCAGTGCTGTTGTTGCTGCTGCTGCTGGGAGCTGGGAATGCCAGGCAAAAGGATCCACCCCACAAGCTCAGTCATTTTATGGAAGAGAGTGCTGGTGCCAACCCAAAGGCCAGCACACCATGGGGGGAGGGGGGATTAAGTACTTCACTGTTTACTTTCTTTAGACAATTAGTAATTTCAATTAATTTTGTTTGGTTAGTATAGATTGTTTATTTTATTGAGTTAATTTTCCTGATTTGCTTTGGTGGTAAATTAGCTGTTGTCTTTTGTGTTCAATGTTTGTCAACCCCCTCTCGTGTTTGGTATGGGCTGATCACCCACTATATAAGTTCCCTCTTCGTGATTAGTCATGAGGTCTGTTTGTCTTCTGTTAGTTTGTTCAGTTGACCGTTACACAATTTTATTAGTTTGACCTCTTTAATGGGCCCAGTTCTTCATTACTTTTGTTTGAAAATTGTTGTTTTATACTTTGAGTAAATAAAAACCCCTTCTTTTTGAAAATACTACCTGTTGTCCTCATTGCTGACTGACTCGGTCCCTCACACTTACCATGCAATCCATTCTTGAGTTAGTAGTTTCCATCAAGGTGCGCACACAGGATTTGAAGTTGCTTTCCTGTAGCTCTAATAGGTCTTTGTAAAACGCTTTTTGTTGGTCAAGTAGTTCGCACACTTGTGCCCGTGATAAGTGTCCATTGTCTTTTCCCTTGTCCTTACCAGACATCTTGGGACCTTGGCTCATCTCTTAGTTGTTTTCTCTGTGGAGTGCACTTCTGAGTCTCAGTATTAGTATGAGCATACAATAAAATTAGTCTGAAATATAGAACTGTAATGGGGGAGGCAGGGTAGTATGTGCTTGCTTATGCCATTGAGCTGCACACTGAGTTTCTGCTGGCCCAGAAAATTATTGTTACAATCATGTGGTGTAAATCCTGTATGATAAAATGTATATTATCCTTTGATTTATGATCATAGACTGTAGCCTTACAGTGCAAATCTGTATGATGTGAAATAGAAGATTTCTACTGGCGTTGATATTGTCCTTAAGATTGATATTGGGTTGATAATAGACTGTAGCCTGACAGTGTTAATCCTGTATAAGACGTGTTTCCAACAGATGATACACTAAAGATCTATAGCCTAAAAGTCATGTTAGACTACAGGATTGCAGTGTTTGGATGGATTGTGGTGCATATCTGCATATGTGGACTCAACTAATACTTGACTTCGGTGAGGAAATCGCATCGCACTTAACAGTAGACCTTAGTAAACATAAACTGATACTGATAAAAAATGACCACATAAAGAGAGTATAAAATGTGTAAACCTTCATGACAGACAAGTGCACTTTGTCATATTTTGTAAGAAACTTCACATTTTGTATTATATATTTGTAATTGTGAGGAAAAACACACAATCTAGATGCTTTGAATGAGTTCTTTATTAAATATGGCACAGAAGGAACAGATACAGTTCAGTCAGATTTAATCTTCCTTCTAGTAATTTGTTTTAACATGCACATTACACAACATAGCTAACGGTTAATTTAGCAAAGCATAGCTCCCTACAATTATTTTTTACATCATTTTAAACAATAAGTCATTAGTAACAGTTTTCATCTAATCTTGCAGTAATTTCTTTTTGATGGTTGACATGAAGCTGGATTTTGGCCGAAAGCTGAGGAGGTCACGCCTTCTCATGTTCAAATGGCCACACTGTTATCAACCTCTGCTTGAGTCAGGTATGTGTATGGGATCTCCAGACTTTTGTTTCTGGCTTTGATGTGTGCACTTAACACTTCAAGCTCTGCTTGAAAAACCTTGATCAGCTTGCAGGGAACCTCCTCACTGAAATGTCTCATTGGGTAATGGCCAAGAGGGACCTGAGGAGAACAATGGCATATTTTAAAGTCAGTTTTTCCACTAACTTTGTGAACAAATCTTTTAGAAACATGAATTTTTGGCAAAATATTGGACAGCTGAAGTAAGTAAGCAGGATTTCAGTGGCTTGAAGAGGACATTTTTGTTCTAATGACAAATGTACCTACTTAACATCACTTGAATATGAATGTGATTTATTTAAATATGTTTTCATGAGGTTTTGGATACTTACGAAGTCAGAGTACTGCTGGCTGAGTAGCCACAAGACGGCCATTCCGTTAGCTGTTGCGCCCTTGTTAGGCAATGTCTGCAGCATTGTGGCCTTACTTGTTGTCCCCTTTGTGGTTGGTGGAGGATGCTGCAGGGAGACGGGACTGTTGGGCATCCAGCCACTGTAGTCGTACTGCAATGAAGGAATGATTGACAGATGAGTGATTGATACTTATTAAAGCCATGTCAGTCTGTGGGTCAGTCTGTCCACTAAGATCCACACTGAAATATTTTAACGGTTATTAAATGTTGTTTTGTTAAAAGTTAATTGGTTTATATGTGCAGGAGTTCTGGTGGGCAGGTATTGTGGCTTCGAGCTGAATCAAACAAGACACAAGGAAAACTTGTTAAGAGACAAAAGACTGAATGTGGTTCTCTCATGCACTGCAAAATATGTATGTTAGTGTCATCATTGTGAGTGTGTTAGCATTTGTTGCATTGAGCTTAAAATCATCACTGTGCCTAATTGCATATTTCAGAAAAACAGCAAAATTAAAGGCCTCACCTGTCCACCGTTCACAGCTGAGTGCTGTGCTGAGCCAGTGAAGATCACCATGGTGACAAACTTGACCATCTCAGCCACAGTGGTAAAACTCTGAGGAATTCCTGAGAATCAGAGGGAATAAACTGCATTCATTTAAGATGTCCAGGTCAATGTTTTTCAATTGTGTTTATGCCATTCACGATAAAATCCTATCCTAAATACAAAAAAAAGGAAACATGGTAGCCTAATAAAGTACTTGTTATTATAAGGACTTTTACAATCAGATTCACAAATAAAAGCTTGCAGCCTCTGATACCACCATTAATTGCTGAATCATTCCTTTTTTTAGAAAGTTAGAATTTATAATTTGTTATGATCCATCGGATATATTCTCCTTGTGTCTTTGGCTAAACTGGCTAAAGTTATGGTAGTTATAATGAGCTATGTAACCCTGGAGTCAGAATCTTCTTTCAAACACTGTTGGCCCACCTGTGCTTGCTTGGGAAAGGAAACCATGTTCATAGATATCAGCAATCCACTTCTGCAGTTCAGAGTCTTTCAGGACCTCGTCGTCACTCTTGTAATAGAAGCCGAGCACTCTCTGCACAAACCTTTGAGAAATATAAATGAGTTAATGTGAAACACATCATGAGTTGAACTACACATTTTGGGCGGCAGTGAGACACTTTTTCACAAGATTAAATAGTCATCTCTTTAGTAGGAGTATTATTATATTATATTAGTATATATCAGTTTATATTGTAGACTTTGATGCAATATTGAACAAAGTGGATCATACTACTTTAAAGAAATAGTTGGGTATTTTTAGAAACTGGTCGGCTTCTGTTGTGTGTCTGATGGGAAGATTGGCACACTTTTGCTTTGGGGGCAGGTGACTCGGTTGGTAGAGCGGGTCGTCCATTGATTGGAAGGTTGGTGGTTGGATCCCTGACCATGGCAGCCTAAATGTCGAAGTATCCTTGAGCAAGATACTGAACCCCCCATTGCTCCTGATGCTGCGTTCGTCAGTGTGTGAATGAATTCCCAATGGTGGCAGGTGACACCGTTTAGGGTAGCCTCTGCCACCAGTATGAATGTGTGTGTGAAAGGGTGAATGAGCGCAGTCTGTAGTGTAAAGCGCTTTGAGTGGTCGCAAAGTGATTAGAAAAGCGCTATATAAGTGCAGGTCCATTTACCATTTACCGTCACTTTGTGGTAATATACCAGCACCTCTAAAACATGCCCATTTGTAAATTGTATCTCTTTTGTTTAAATGATACGAAACAAAATTTGGCTTTTTTCCCCTGTCAATGTCATGACACCTTAACTACCTGTGGATGACGTCCCAAAGCTTGAGTCCATCATCTCTGTAGTAGAAGTTCGGCACATCCTCCAGCCCACGCTCAGCAATGTCTTCTGGTATGCAGAGAGAGCTGTAGGTCATTGAGGACAGAGATCTCTGCAGGAGTGTGGTCACCCCCTCTCCACCAGTAGCTGTATACTAGGAAACCATCAAATATACAGGCAATTAAAGTGAATAAAAATATTGTACATGATATTGAGAAAAAAAACATTGTTTAGGGAATGGACTACTGATCACGTTGGTCTTTTCATACCTTTTTGAAAAATCCATTCTCAGATATTAGCAGAGCTCGAGCCAGGTTGTTGATCACTAGAGTGCCGCTAGTGTGAGGTATGAGGAGCTGAGGAAACAAGGGAACTCTATTAATAACATGTTAATAGAGTCAGATACAAATCAGCAACTTGAAGAAACTAAAACTCCAGTAAGTTTAGTGTTCTCCCTTCAGTTACCTTGTACAGTGGGTGCACCATGGGCAGGTTGCGCAGCAGCGACACTGCAAACACCTCAGCCAGCAGATGAGTGCGCAGCAGGTGAGTGTTGAGCTCATGCTCGTTGAAATCTGCACTTCTCACAAAAATCTTGGCCAGCAGCCAGTCGTACTCAGAATCAGTGGGGAAGAAGATGGGATTGTCATCTGCTGGAGTCTGCTTCAGCTGCAGGAGAAGGAAGAGGGATGTGGTTCATTTGATTCATTAGATCCATTACCAGTACTGGGCCCTGTACTACAAGGCAGGATTTAAGGTTAGCAAGGTAGCTTCAGGGTTAAGTAAACATGTGACACGTCTATTTGCTCTGCTTGATCGTACCTGAATAGCAATTGGCATCAGCTTATCATCAGGTGTTTTGTGGAGCAGGACAAGAGGAGCCATCAAGTACTGCCTCTTCCCATCGACGTTGTTTACTTCTAGTCCATCCAAACGCTTGTAGTCACACAGGAACATGTTGCCTTTCTGTTTTAGTGAATTAGAACTAAGAAAGTTATTTCAATCCCATGTATATACTCAGTGAACTTCTACGTGGAACATGTTAATTTAACATGGAGGAAAACATGATTAATACTAAGATCAATTAAGGTCAAGGCAATTACCTTCATTTCATCTGCCAAGCTACACTGTCCACCGGGGAAGACCATGTTGTCAGTGACAGGGAAGTTATCTGGCAGAGCTGAACAGCGTCGGATCAATATGGGGTTGATACCATTCAAGTACTGGTAGCCAAAAAAACTGTCCTCTTTCCAATGTCGCCGGACATAGTCTGAAAATAGAACAGAGTATAAAATCTCCGGCCCTGTACTTTTCTGGCATTAACATGCATCTTGTGTGACATGATGACTAGTGGACAGCTTTCAGTACAAGTGTTGAATGCAGCTAAGATGCACTGAGATCTGATTGCCAATCCACATTCTTTGAGCAGTTTGCAAGCAAAAGCCAATGGAAATGTACTTTAATGAATTGTACAAATGCATCAAACATCTGGTTTGCTTGATGTTAATGAATATATAGCTAATTGGAGACCTTTAAGTCGGGGCCCCAGGCAATCGACTATTTACGGTCAAGTTTCTATCTGGTGTTTTTCCCCTGTTAACCGGAGTATATTCAGACAGTGTTTCTGACTGTAAATTGCTGCGACTGGCTGTGTGATGCAAGTCTATAATGGCAGGTGTATAGCTCAGGACCCAGGGAAGCGCAGTGTCAAGTTGGAAGTAGTTTGGATGAGTGGTCCTTGCGAATTAAAAAAGTTGTACTTACACAGAGGCATACTAAGTATACTCTAATTAAGTACTTTATCTAAACACATAACCACATAACAGTATTATTCTCTGGTATGCAAAGGTCCAGGGTTCAAATCTCCAGGTGACCAAGTCAACAATAATAGCAATTCATACATGTGGTACGTTGTAAAGTTGTCATTGAGTTCAAAATGCTTGGACCGGGATCATTGCCACTGGCAGCTATAGTATATCCTGTTCATATCCTTTGTTTGGATTATATTTACTTTAACCATTTGTTTTTATCCTAATCAGCTTTTTAACATGTTTTAAATAGGTTCAAAATAAATAAAACTTTGTACTTTTACAACAATAACAACATATAATTATTAATGTTATTATTGATAGTATTCATACATTATCAAGTATTCCATTAAACTACATTGATAGTAGGCTACCATATATTTCAGTCTTCCTGGAGCAGAACACCTTATTGATATCATCAATATCAGACCAGTTCTCCTTGGAATTAGCCAGTCCCTCCAGTTGCAGTTGAAGTATCCTTGAAAATAAAAGGGTAACTTCATTATGATGTCTGAAATATGTTTGATGTATACGTATGTGAGGTATGTTTTTTCACATAATTTAAGGACTTTACCCTGACTGTAGAGTGTAAACAACCTCCAAGTCCTTGCGCAATGAGAAGATGACCTCATGAGGCAGATGCCAAATGTCCAATGCCTTCAGGCATTGGGGTATCCCCTCAGCATACACATGCCAGCTGGGAAAATAGAAAAGAGCAGTTGAAGAACATTTTACATACAGTCTACTAGTGTATGTGCAGTTGTAATTTAGAGTTTGCAACGTATATTAAAGTATAAGCCATTTAAATGAACCATGACAGCTGTAACAATGTCATTAGCTGTTAATATAATTAAATGTTTAAACAAAAGCAGAGGAGGTTTGGATGCATGTTAGTTTTGTGGTGTATAAAGTTAAAATGTGTAGAAGCTGTGAGCTCTCACTGATAGTCTCTCTTTCGCTGGCACAGCTCCTGCTCCCGACTGTACAGGCCATAACGATGGCTGTCTTCAAAGACTCTCAAAGCTAAAAGAAAGAACCACACCAAGTTTGAAAACGTTGATGTATACAGTATGTTGGCATGAATGTACTCTAACCTCATTATAGTCAGAACTCTTCTTCCTTTTATGTCTTCTGTGGTCAGTGAACAGTGTACAGGATGTACAGGAGCTAATTTCCACAAACCTGTTCCCTCTCTGAAGCGGTGCACCTCGCTGTCAGAGATCCAGCGGTAGATGGGAAAGTCGTAGGTCTCTCCCTCAGGAGATGTCACTTCCACCTTGGCAGGGAACCAGGAGTGCCCTGTGGAATCCGGCTGACCATTTTTGGATAACAGGAAATGTTTTTTCTCCAGCTCTATCAGGACCAGCTTTCCAATGGAGGCAGGGCAGGACACGGTGAAACTAGATACCTGGAGTGATGACAGAAACAATAATAAGCATACAATTATTAATTTGTAGAATAGTTGACACTCTTACAATATGAGCACTGTATACAATTCCAATTTTCTGAGGATTTATGTTGCTTTGTTCGCCTTGTGGCCAGCTGTTGAAAAGTTGCAAAGCAGCGAATATTCTGTGATGGTGAGGGTTTTACGACAGCATCTCTAAGTATTTAATGTGCCTGTAGCCTCATACAGGCAAAGTTGAGGAGGCGTGTTATGTATTTAAATATAGATAGGGCTATATCATACGTACCGCTCCTCTTTTGAATGATGAAGCCCCATTACATCCTCTGAGCAATTGGCGTTCACTCTCCCCATCTGTGCCGACCAGCTTAACGAAGACATTGGTTAAAGTGCCGGCGTTGTCGAGGTCAGCAGTGTGTACCGTTGCTTGGTAAGTCACCATTTTCAAACTGAAAAGCAGAAAAATGTACCTCTATAGTGTAAAATACAGGCATCACAATAACAATTGCCATCGGAAAAATGTATAAATAAATATATTAGCTTGTCATACAAGATGCACCAGGTTTTCCACCATTAAATTTAAGACCATCAATTAAAAAAATGAATTCTGAACACAAAATAACACAGAACACAAAAAGTTCACCTACACACAGGGATTAGAGTGGGATTTGGCAGGTTGGGACAAACTGATATTGTAGTTTGTTTTAACTATCTGGTCACATGTACAGTGGCCGAATACAAAAGTCACAACACAACGGCACAATTCACAACACAGCACAACTTGTCTGCTTGTCTATTTACATTAGAAAGGCAGTGATTCCTTGTAATAAATGTGTGTGTGTGTGTGTGTGTGTGTGTGTGTGTGTGTGTGTGTGTGTGTAACTGTCATTCATACAAGCAGACTCCCTGAGTTAATGACAGGCACTACTTCTGGCTACTACTTCACCCTTGCTTGGTCCACACCAATCTTCGATGCATCTTGATGTCTTATCTTATCTTACAAGGTTGTCTACAGACTGAGAGACAGACAAACACTTGGCAATGTACTCAAGGACATTAAGTAAAATTTAACCGTGTGTGTGTGTGTGTGTGTGTGTGTGTGTGTGTGTGTGAGTGCGTGCTGGAAATATTCAGCAAAACATATATATTTGTCAATGATAACATAGGTTAAAAGTTAAACCTGCAAGGAAAACTTTTCGTGTTTGCTGGTACACAAATATTTGCTATGAAATGATCCAGTGAAGCGAGCTTCTCTGTATTTGATTAGTTGTTAATGAGAATGAGAGCCATGTGGAGCCATTCCCAGCTCAGATGAGCATAGATATGCACTGCAGTGAACAGCACCTTGAACTTTATTTTAAAATGTTGTTTTCTTACCTCAGAGAGGGGGCTGTAGTCACTTAGATTCAAGCAGATGGCAGACAGAAAGCAGCTTCTGGATGGAAAGCTTGCAGAACTTGTCTTCCTTTTATATCTCCTGTGCACCATCAGAAAAAAATGATTTAACCTCTGAAGCAATACACCTCACTATCAGTGATTCAGCGGTAGGTGGGAACGTTTTATCTGTTGCAATAAATTGACAACACTTACAGTTTTGTTTGCTTCAGGGGATTTCACTTCCTCTTTGGCACTAATCCAAGAGTCATCAGGGAAATAGACTAGACTGGATGAAGGCCTCTGAAGGAATTTCCTCTGAACCAGAAAAGAGATATTGCTTCAGTGGTCCTGTGATTCATAGGGTGTTGGTTCTTTCTCTCTTGTTTTTTGTGTCGACAAAAAAACTGACATTTTCTTAACCCCAGAAAGAATCTGCACTTTCATCTCTAAGGTGTGTATCCCACATGCTTCATGTCAATGTCAATATTGGGTGTTATCCCTTAAAAAAGAGAAAGACGAATTTTAAGGACCACAAATATAAAGTAAAGATGTGAAGCTGCTACAGTGTTTTTTATGGTACGCATGTACCTTTTTATAAAACAAATATGGCAATTTGCATAGTGAATATGAATATAAAATTCTGCCCTCCAAACACCAATGTAAGCTAACAAAATGATCAGGCAATGTAAAGAAACTAATTTGCAACATGGGAGGGAAGAAAGTAAAAGCCAAAGTGTATTACAGTGTTACCTAGAAAAGAGATTCTAAATTGGCAGAACATCACTCGACTGTGAGATCCAGCCAAGTGCTCGCTGAGATAAACGTGTACTCCCCACTAAAATGTTATCTGAGATTATTACAAATTATAAAATTGGATAAATTGGGCCATAATGTCTTTGGGTTTTGTCAAAACACTGGCTTTGTAATATCCCATTTTATGTGTCATGCAACAAGTTCTGTGTTGCCCTAATGAAAGTGGTTTGTCACTAGATTTTAAATACTGAATTTGAAAACTTTCCGCACATTCAGGAATCACCTGTCCACATTCTGCTGCCAACATGTATAACCATTGTTTAATACGCCGTAAATGTCTTTTTATCATTTAGTTCAGCATATCCACTGATTTGTATATAGCATTCATTAGACTTGGTAGTGTACTGACTAGCACCCTCGTCTCACAGCAAAGGGGTCATGGGTTTGAATCTGGCTTGCAGCCACAGTCCAAGGGCATGCAGCTTAGGTTCAATTGGTGAATCTAAATTGCCCATAGGAGTGAATGAGAGCGTGAATGGTTGTCTGTCTCTATGAGTCAGCCCTGTGATAGTCTGCCGCCAAATTTGAATAAGGAGTGAAGGATAATGAATGAATGAATGAACGCAGTTTTGTCATCATTCACATGTGAATTCTTGAGTTATGGCCAATAACAGGCTTTGTGTGGTCAAAGTGACCTTGACCTTTGACAACCAGAAGTAAAAGTACAAATTTGTGCCAGATTTGAATAATTGAATTTAGGCTTGCACAATTGACTCAATTGAAGAGCTAAGTGGTTGTTCTGATGCCACTGAATGGGATTTACTCCTGTAATAACCCTGAATTGTTGACCTACGCTATCACCGGCTATATCAACTTCTGTGTTCACTATTAAATCAGAAACTGACAGAATCTGCCCCTATAACAAACCATTGGCCAATAAAGGACTAAAATACATCTGAATTCTGAAAAATATATTTTTTAGAAGAAGAGACCTGCAAAAAGTGAGATATTTGGAATTAACTGCATGATTAAGAAAGCATAAACATATTAAAAAGACATGTATGAAGACATGCTGAGGATTGAAAAAATGAAATGACATAAATCTTGGATCAAACTCAGTAATTCATGCTAGCTAGGTTTGATACATTGAGCTAGTTTTGCTCAAATTAATACTCTGTATTTCTATGTTATATTTGGAATTAACTGCATGATTAAGAAAGCATAAACATATTAAAAAGACAAGTATGAAGACATGCTGAGGATTTGTAATGTAAGGGATGCTTGCAGGGAATTTAAGCACAATAATTGGAAGGAAACTCAAAGCTGCTCTTTAATGTGTTTTTCAAATGACCCAAATCCATTCTGTTCTAGATTTGATAAGCACTATTTGTCTATGATAATCTGTGCAGGAATTCCCCTGCTCATTTGATGTTTAAGGAACAAGGAAGTCATGAGTGTGTGAACCCTTGAGAGGGAACAATCACATATATAATCTGAACCATCGTCTTCTCTCAGTCAGAACGAAAGGCTCCTAAGCTTCAAACTGACCTCAAAACAAATGACAGGAACCAGTTAAGATGATACATTTTGTTCATGAATATAGCTGTAAAAAAAACCACAGGACCAAGCAGAACATGTATCATTTAAATGGCCTTGTATCAGTATCGGAAAGTAAAAAAGCCTTGTTCTGCAAAACAAGAAGGTGAGTTTGCTGGCAGGCCTTAGCAGTTCAATGTTCAAACCACATACTTACTCCATGCAACTTGTAACACGTAGCATGGGAGAAACACATTAGAACTAAAAGTGAAATTTCTTTCTTCCCTATGCATCACAAGATCATTGAAGCAATTTGAATTTTCCTGGTAAAGAGGAACTTCCTTTCCTCTACAAAATTAAGCAAACCATGTGCTGGACTACAGACTAAGGAAATGAAAGCAGGCACACAGTTCATCCAGAGGCTCAGTCTTCCTTTCAGTCTGATTCATTTCACAGCCTACACCACATTCATTTATTTATAGAAAAGTCTATCTATAATCATCAAAAAATTGAGTAAATCAAATCAAATCAAATCAAGTTTATTTGTATAGCCCTTTACAGTAGCCAGAAGGTACCCAAAGTGCTTCACAGGAAATCCATAAAAACAATACATAACACATGCATAACATATAAGTACAAAATAAAAGTGCTGCAGTGCTGCAAGTTAGTACGAGCCATAGACCATAGCCATACATAGAAGGAACAAACAAAATAAGTAGACCTAAGAAACAGAGTTGGCAGAATCAAATGCCAACCTAAAAAAGTGGGTCTTCAACTTTGATTTAAAAAGGCTGAGATCAGAAGTGAAACGAATGTCAGGGGGCAGTTTGTTCCACAGCCTTGGAGCAGCGACGGCAAAAGACCGATCGCCCCACTGTTTAAGCCGTGTCCTCGGGACCTCTAAGAGAAGTTGACCCGAAGAGCGCAGGGCTCTGCCACAATTGCGAACAGTTAAAATCTCTGACAGATAAGATGGGGCCAGTCCATTAACGGCCTGAAAAACAAATAACAAAATTTTAAAATCAATTCTAAAACGGACTGGAAGCCAGTGGAGTGATGACAGCACAGGGGTAATGTGTTCCCGTCTCGATGTGCCTGTTAAAAATCGGGCAGCGGCGTTCTGTACTAGTTGAAGAAGAGAGATGGAAGACTGGCTGAGGCCAACGTAGAGGGCATTGCAGTAATCGAGTCTCGAACTGATAAAAGCATGGATTGCCTTCTCGAGATCCGGCCGACTGAGGAAAGATTTAACTTTGGCCAAGAGACGGAGCTGAAAGAAGCTTGTGCTGACAACAGAACTAATCTGTTTGTCGAATTTGAGTCCATTGTCAAATATTACACCAAGGTTTTTAACATGTGATTTTAAAAAGGGGGCCAGAGTGCCAGAGTTTGTGGCGGAAACAATTGACGAAGATGGTGAACCAAACAAAATGCATTCTGTTTTGCTGTCGTTTAAATGCAAAAAGTTCTGTGCCAGCCACCGCTTTATGTCAGAAATGCAGTCCAGGAGCTTAGTGAATGCAGTGTTATCGTTAGGACACATGGGCAGATATATCTGCAAATCGTCTGCATAAAAGTGAAAAGAGTAAGACTTAAGATGATGATTATGATTAAAAGTACACTTTCCGCTACAAAATTACAAAAATTAATATTTTTTCACCTACATAAGTAATGTTTTAAGGAGAATTTTCTGTCTGCTATGATACACCATTGAAAGTATTTCAATCGACTAAACAGATCTGTTGGTAATTAAACCAAAAGTAGATGCTATCCAATGTTACAGTTGAAGCATGTAGACTCAGTTGTAACATCATGAGTTGCATTTGTAACGAGCTATTAACACAACAGTAAGCAAATAGTTATCATGGCAAATTAACAATATTTCAGTAAGGGATGGGCGTTTGGAAGTAACCTGCCCACTCGATTATCTATAACATTAACGATCAATTAATCGATTAGTCGCTATGTTTTTATACATACCAGCATGTGTAAAAAAAATGCATACATGGGCAAAATAAAAGATATATATACACAGTACTATGCAAAAGCCTGTTTTGATATGGACTAAAGTCAAAAAGAGACTTGATACTGTCGATCGTTAAACTAACTCAAGTGAGGTGATACTGTAAAGATAATGTCAAGGAGTTCAATGTTTTTATGTTTTGTTTTTTTTATGTTTTTGCCCCCGAAGAGGTATGAGGTTAGTTTTCACAGTAATCTAGCATATTTGAGTGTGTTTTGTACTTGCTAAAATTATACTCAAAAGAAACTTTAAACACTTCAACGAGGAGGCTTTTCTCTGTGACCTTTCTGCAAGTAATATTCACCACACGCATAAAATACCAAATATAGATTCAGCTCTGGATTATGTTAATGAATTAATGAATGAATGAACCCTTTATTGTCATTGCACAGAGTACAAGTACAAGTACAATGAAATTGAGCCATCAACCCGTCTAGAACGCATAATACACCCACAAACAATATCACAAATTACTTTCTGTCATTTATCAATAAACACGCACCATATAAGAAACATAGAGTTAAAAATAGAACTAGCCCCTGGTTCACCACTGACCTAGCACTTATGTTCAAAGCAAGAGACAAAGCGTGGGCCACAGCAAGGTGCACCGATGAGGCAGCTCACTGGCTTACATTAAAAAAACTAAGGAACAAATGCACTTCCGCCTTAAGAAAAGCTAAAGCAAATTATCACATTGACTTAATCTCCAGCTCCTTTACAAACCCATCAAAATTTTGGAGAGCAGTTAATATAAAGAAAAACAAATCATGTACATCTATTCCTCCTTCTATCACATCAAATGACAGTATAATAGATAAACCATATGACATTTGTGATGCTTTCAATGCACATTTTGTTGCTGCTGGAAACCAATTTGATACAGTATATCCTGGTCTTGCTGGTCAGCTGCTGCCTCATGTGTCTCCAAACCACCACTGTTCAAACCACCCTTCCCCGTTTACACTTCAACCTTTTATGTCTTATGCTGTTATCAAAGCACTTCAGGGTTTAGACAATCAAAGAAAATCAACAGGCGAGGATAAAATAGATCCTTATTTTTTAAAGCTTGGTGCTCCTCACATAGTAGACCAAATTACATACCTGTTCAATCTGTCCATTTCTTCTGGCGTTATCCCTCAAGTATGGAAATCAGCACATATTGTCCCACTACATAAGAGTGGTGATAAGTCAAACCTCAACAATTATCGACCAATTTCAAAATGGCCCTGTCTCGCTAAAGTTCTTGAATCTCTCGTCAGCAATCAGCTCAAAACATTCCTCTCACTAAATGATGTGCTGAGTCCCCTACAATCTGGTTTCAGATCAAAACATAGTACAATTACTGCTATTACATCTGTTACAAACAATATTATATGTGCCATGGACAAAGGAAATTATTGTGCCGCCCTCTTTGTGGATTTATCAAAAGCATTTGATACTGTTGACCATGCTCTGCTACAAAGACTCAGTAACAATGGCTTTGACTCCAGTACATGTAAATGGTTCCAGGACTACCTATCCCACAGACCCTCGCATCCAACCGCTCTGAATTTTTACCATTAACAAAGGGGGTCCCACAAGGTTCAATATTGGGTCCTGTCCTGTTTACCATTTTCATTAACAACATTACATCCACTATAACAAATTGTAACGCCCACCTCTACGGCGATGACACAGTTCTGTATTGCACCTCAAACACTGCACATTCAGCCATTGAAACTCTCCAGCAAGCCTTCAACAAACTGCAATATTTTCTTCTCAATCTAAAATGAGTTCTCAATTCAGACAAAACCAAATACATGATATTCTCAAGAGCCAGACATATTGCTGAAGATGGTCTACATATCACCACTGTAACAGGTCACAGCATTGAAAGGGTTTCACAATACAAATATCTGGGCGTCTGGTTAGATCAAAAACTCACATTCAAATTTCATATTGACATACTTACAAGTAAATTAAAACAAAAAATTGGATACTTATACAGAAACACTGGCGTGAGACAACAGAAAGATTAAAGGCTTGTGTTGTGTCCTTACTGGTTTCCACAGTAACTGGTTGCCGGAGATCTGCGCAGTTTCTGTTACGCGTGAGCTGTCCGTGCTACTGAAACATCAATTGCCGTTAATGTGATAATTTTCTGTCTGATGCAGGTCTATGTTATGCTATACGTTAACACTTTATCGAGCCTACTGATTAGGTTCATCTGTAGTCGGCACTTTGTGCAATAAAATGATTTATTGTGCCGTGCGATAGAGCCGATACGCATGTTTTGTCTTTACTGTTGTATTGTGTACAGCCTTTATAAAGCTCTGTTGGGAGAGCTTGTGTTAGAGGCAGTGTTTTGCTGTCATTTCCTTTGTAATGCATAATGTTGCAAAGTAAAATAGTCACTATTTTTCCAGTTTGTCTATATTTGTCATTTTTATAGTTCTACATTTTTACGAGTCCTTTTTCTGGGAAAAGATGGCCCATCCACTTTTGTACTGGCCCACCCGAAATATTATTTCTTGCTTCGCCACCGGGTGTCTCCATGGATACCAGATGATGACTGAGAGATGCAGATCAGCAGGATTGCGGGTTACTAGAAACTTTGTGTATGTAGCGCAATCCGTTTTGGACCCAGAGGGAATACTACCAGTGGCGAAGGCAGAAATAATATTTCACACAAGCTCTCCCAACAGAGCTTTATAAAGGCTGTACACAATACAACAGTAAAGACAAAACATGCATATCGGCTCTATCGCACGGCACAATAAATCATTTTATTGCACAAAGTGCCGACTACAGATGAACCCAATCAGTAGGCTCGATAAAGTGTTAACGTACAGCATAACATAGACCTGCATCAGACAGAAAATTATCACATTAACGGCGATTGCTGTTTCAGTACCACGGACAGCTCACGCGTAACAGAAACTGCGCAGATCTCCGGCAACCAGTTACTGTGGAAACCAGTTACTGTGGAAACCAGTTACTGTGGAAACCAGTAAGGACACAACACAAGCCTTTAATCTTTCTGTTGTCTAACGCCAGTGTTAACTTGTACTGTTTAAGGTTGAGCTGCCAGCCGTTGTGAGAAATAAAGCATGACGCGGTCCGAGCCGCAATATAACGACCACCCGTGTCCGACTGGTCCCTCCTCCGCCCTTCATCATCATAAACAACACAACACAGAGTCCCAGGGTGTGGAGAGGCTCATCCCACACGGGCCGGGTTACAAATACATTACATTACTGGCAATGCGTCTGGACTACACTATTGTTTTGTTTTCTCAAGATCTCAAATTAATTATATCGTTATCTTGGGAAAACAACTGTCGTTTTTTTTTTCAAGTAAAGCAGCAATGTCCTTATAATGAAGCCCCATGTCAAAATATTGCCGAACTAACTCCTGTAATGTAATTTTCATACAGAAACAAGCTGAAATGCAGAGGGTGTTCTTACAGACACCATGCGCGCATGCAATATGCATCTCGTGCTCACGAGAAAAGTATCTCGTGCTCACGAGATACCAAAGTTTTTTTTTATTTTCACCATGTCCCTTTAGGGGCTCTGTAAATCCCCCCCCCCCCCAAAAAAAAGTTTGTTTTTTTTCAAGATCACATCCTCAAACTTCGGTTATCTTATGTTGATGCTTCGATAAAACAGTGTTTTTGGGCAGGTTTGAGTAACAATTAATTATTTTATTTTTTAAAAAGCCACTACTTTGGCTTTGGCACACAAGTGGTGAACACCTCCAGGTCGCACGTGACGTCATTCACCCAAAACAGCGACGTCAGGCAGCAGGCAGGCTTGACAACAGGCAGGCTTGACAACAGCAAGCTGTTCAACTGAAGTGTAACAAGATATCATGTCACCAAAAAAGATTTCCATGTTTTTCCCTCCAAAGGTGGTCAGCAATCAAAGAGGTAATCTTATGGGATTGCATCGTTTTCACCTTTTTCACCGGTAATATGACAGGTTTGCAGTGCACCCCTGTACTTAACCAAGCATTCGTCTATGAATGCAAGTGTAGTGTGAATTGTGTGTTCTTAGGCTATGTGGAGAATGTCTCTATGTCTCAAACTCAGTAATTCATGCTAGCTAGGTTTGATACATTAAGCTAGTTTTGCTCAAATTAATACTCTGTATTTCTGTGTGTCTTATAATTGTTAATGCAGCTTTCAGTTTGCTAACTGTAGCTTTATCCAACTGAATTCTATGCTCATTGGCTTATTCAGCGTATGGCTGCAGTGAGTACTGATAAGTAGTCATAGATAAAATTCAAAAATACACAGATCGATTACAAATTCCATGTGATGGACCAAATTCTTAACGACCATTAATCGATCATTAATCGATTAATCGATCATTAATCGATCATCGATATATATCGATATCGATATATTAAAACACTTACACCGTCTTTCAATAGAGTATCTTTTACACCAGAAAGCCCTCTTCAGGTTAACTTCTATGTGCTGCCGATAAGGGCCTAAAAGCTTGAAACTAAATGAAGAAGTAAATGCTGGTATGGCATCAAAAAGGTAGAATTTTTTCTATTTTTCTGTTCATATCGTATGCATTCACTTGTCAGTAACGGTAAGACTTTAGATTGAGAGGCAGAGCTCAGCGACTTCCGTAGAGGACTATCTTTACTCCTTCTGTGTTGCAAGATAAACGCACCAAATGTAATGTCATGACCTATTTCAACATTGAAAGGCATTGCTCAATATTTCTCTTGAACTGTCAAAATTGACAACAACTTTGGATTGTTTCCAAAGAAACTGGTGCGGGGTCATTGATCCATTGCTGCACCTTCCTGCACTCCACCGTTACTAAAGAAAACATTCAGGCAGGAGCACACTTTATTGAAATTTCACTCTCAATGTTGATCTTCCCATCTGTTTGACTAACTTAATGTAGACGCTGTTTAAAGTGTCGCCATTCTTTTGATTGCCAGTGGATACGGTCACTTTATAATCCATCATTTTCACTCTAGAAGGCAGAATAATCTGGGTAGGGAGGGAATAAATGATAAAATGAACTCTAATAAGATCAATGTGAGTGCAAAAAAATATAAGATATTGGTATCACAATGAAAATAGCACTGGCAAGCCTCTTTCTTACTGGGTACTTCTTATATTGCCCCTTTATTGACATATATGTTTAAGAACAGAGAATATCAAGAAAAAAAAATGTTGTTTTATTTGACTTTTTCCTTTTAGAAATTCTTCATGGTAGAACTCGTGGTACTTTTTGATTATTTCGTGCACTACACTAAAGCTACGCTGAAACATTCTATATTTTCTTCTTGTCCCTAGTGGCTCATAATGAGATGTCTTTTTTAAGAAATTTGGCTGTAAGTGATGAAGGATCTTCCACAGTCCTTGCTGTGTGCAAAAATGCATAACACATTTTATCTTATGTGAGGCTTCAGCAGTCTAATCAAGTGAATGGCTTCTGAAGACACCACCCTTTTAGTTGAAAATGTATCTTATCTCATTTCATCTCTCTTATCTTTTTATAATCCTATGCAGTAAAACTGTACAGTTAGTGTTTTATGTGCTGTGTGTGTGTGTGTGTGTGTGTGTGTGTGTGTGTGTGTGTGTGTGTGTGTGTGTGTGTCCAGAGAGGTGCATCAATGGTTTCAATGTGTTTGAGCTTTCTGAACATGACGTATTCAGGTGTGAAAGACAAACAGGGCTGTGCCAAAACAGAACGGGGGGATCAAATGTTTATTTGTTCAAACTTTTTTGAAAAGAAGCAATGTAAAACAATAACCACAGCAAAACATTAGCCAAAGCAATAAACAGTAGAAAAACTAAGAAAAAGATGCAAAAAAAAAAACACAATTGCAACTGGTTTCCTCACAGTAAACTGAAATGTTTTGCTCAATGCTTCTCAGGAACTCTCAAAATTGTTTGAACAACCTGGGATTGTCTCCATCAAAGCAAAATCAATAACGGAAATATGCAATGAAGAAAAAAGAAAGCTGAATAGTAAACATTGGCATTGATCCAATGCCGCACCTTCCTGCACCCGACCTTTAAACAGAAATCATTCAGGCAGGAGTGCACTTTATTGTATTGTGTGAAGCACTTTGTGTTACATTTTATTTGAGGTTTATTTATTCTCGCAGTTAGGCTCACATAAAATGACAAAGATTAACAGATAGTGTAAAGGGCAGCAATAAAGTCTCCACCTAAAGTTTCATAGTTATAAGAAAGTAATAACAAACTGATTATAGAAAAAAACATATGTATAAAATCAACAAATTATAATGACAATAACAAAAATAACAATATAAAAACAAAAATATGAACATGATATAAAAGTGTATTTGTGTATGAATTATAATTTTAAAACAGCAGTTGTTCTCTGCCAGATGGGAAAAGGTATTCCATAATTTGTATGAGAAGTGCTATACAAATAATGTCTGATTGATTGACTTTCATCTAAAACATGTGAAACATTGATCTTATTAATAGATCTCTATGATCCATCTTTCCTGCTATGATTCGAAGTTGGTTTAACAGGTTCATGTGGTCACACATAACCTTCCTTCAGGCGACTGCATATAAATAATGGTTGTAGCAGGTGGCAACCTCCGGGTCTGAGCATGGAGGCAAACCAGGAAGTGCCTTGAGCTGCATTCTACCAAAAATTCCAATTCCAATACGAAGTTTGGCTGAAAAAAAATTCTGAGAAAAACTTCTCACTTGATTATTTACCTCAGAAAATGTTTTTAGGATAACACTACAGTCTCAATCGCTAGTAAAAAAAACTTCTTCAAGACAATTTGATGTTAATAGTTCTAATAAGGGCCCAAATTAGAAGAAAATAGAAGATAAAGAATCGTATGATTTGGGGCTTGGCTACCTTTGATTGACAGGTCGCTAACAAGACAAGCCATCATCAGGAGAGAAGCAGAGCAATGAGTATCCACGGCAACATGTCAATAAAGTTATATATAACGTTATATACATAGAAAAGAGGATGTTTACCGGTTTGGTCTCATAACTTTGTTATGAGATTTTGTGATTTTGAGTTTGTGAATGTCTTCCTCCGAAAATATCGCAGTATGTGACTGTATTACTTGAAACTCAATGAAAACGATGTCTCTCCAGTCCCGTTTAGTTTAGTTTATACAAGGGTGTTCTACAGCCGCTTTTTTCTCTCTCTTTAATGGGAAAAAAAGGACGAAAAAAAAGAAACGTGGCAGAGCTAGCCTCAGAACTCAGCTACATGGCTCAATTCATGGATGATGACTCCTCAACTGATGCTTTGCCTTTAACACCTAGCAAAAGCCCTCCTTCCAAGTTAAGAGCAATCGACAACGGCGACTCGGCAACTCGTGTCATCCTGGAAAAGTCGTCTCAAGCTACTGCCAAAGCCATGGAAGCTCTCACGGCTACAGTGCAGTCTCTACTAAATCAGGTAACCACCCATAGTGAGAAAATACAGAAAATTGACTTAGAGACAGAGAAGCTGCTGAAAGAAAACCTTCAACTGAAGATAAAACTGAATGATATGCAGCGTCACGGTAGAATGTGGAGTCTAAAAATACATGGAGTAATGGAGGAAAACGGGCAGGACATAAGACAAGTCACAATAAACATTCTCTCCGGAGTGGCACCGCAAATTAGCGACAAGATGGCACTCACTGCGGACATCGGCCAACGATTGGGCACCGTGAAAAAGATTGGATCTTCTCGCACAATCATCATTAGATTCACCGTGCAATTCTACTGAGACATCATCTGGCGGGAAGCGAAGAACTCCGGATATCTGCGTGACAACAACCTCCGATTCAAAGAGGCCTTAACCCCGAGGATGCAGCTGACAGAGAGAAACTGTGGCCTTTGGTGAAAAAAGCCAGAGATGAGGGAAAGAGAGCATCAGTCAGAAGCCCCTTCGCTGACATTGAAGGAAAGAAGATCGACTGTTTGGAGGTGAAATAAGGATGAGAAGTATCATACATGATCATACATGATAGAAGTATCATACATGATACTTCTTACAACAGCAGACCCATTGTTGTTCATCACCTGGTCTGCTCTTTTCAACACGAGGCATATGCTCACCTACATTTTGATAAACTTTTGCTTGTTCAACGGGTTTCTTATTGGTCACTGCTGCCATGTTTTTGGGGGCGGCATAGTTCATCTAAGCTCAGGTTCCTTGCTATCACTAAGCTTTGTAGTCTTAGTACTAGTAGGTTTTTGATTCTTGTTTTTTTTTGTCTGTCCCTTCTTTTGTTTATTTCTTCTGTAAGGTCATGTAGAATTTGGAGTTCAACTCATTTAATATTGTCTCCTTAAATGTGAGAGGTCTAAGAGACTTAACAAAGAGAAAAGCACTTTTTTTATTTTGTAAACACACTGAAGCGGATTAAATTTTTCTAAAAGAGACTCACTCTGGTGAATCCGATTGCGAATTTTGAAAGTCACAATGGGGAAATTCTTTTTTCTTTGACCATGGCACTAACCACTCTGCTGGTGTTATGATTTTACTCCACAAGTTTAGAGGTGACATTATTGAATCGGTTACTTCCAGTGAAGGAAGGTGGTTGATACTGATAGTAAATGTTGATAATGCCTGCTTTCTTCTATGTAATATATATGGTTATGTAACCCCTATACAAATACAGTTGGGTTTACTAAATGTATTTGTGTTGGTTTAATGTTAAACAGTTATTTTTTTTGTGTAAATTCATGAAGAGTATGGTTGTAGTTGCTTGGTGTGGCCACAAGGCGGCGCTTCATGCGTATTCAACATGTTATTCAATGAAGGAAATCTAGTCATGGTATTGCATGCTGGGAAATAGTCAAGCTAGGAATGGTCCGATACTGATGCTACTACGAAATATTACAGAGCAAGGTTTTTGATGCTATCTGGAAGAGTACAGTTTTATTTTCATAAATACAAGTCTGTATGTGTTTTTGAGTTTTTTTCATGAAAGAGTGCCCAAACGGCTGTGACCGGAGCAACCGATTTGTTTTGTTTTTTCAACAAAGGACTCAGATTGTTTTTTTTTCATATGCCGCGAGCTGGATCTACATCGAGTTAACAGCAGTAATTTCAACCGGGTTTTCCGTCCGAGGCGTGGCGGAATCGGAGAGGATGCCAAATCCTCTATCTTCATCGTCTTCGTGGAAGAGTCGCACCTGGAGGAGAATAGCCTGAACAGCGCGCAGTGACCATACATTACACAAACATACTACCCGGGTAGCATAGCATATACATATACTGACTAGACTTGGACTGACACGGATTAAAACTGAACTTTGGACTGGACTCATTGAACTTTGATATCAGAACAGCCACAAGCTGTCAGAGGGACAATTTATTCTATATTTGTTTATTATTTTTCTATTATTAATTCCATTTGGAATTCTGAATCTAAACTGATTTCACTTTTTGTTGTGGGAATAAACATTTGTGTTTACTTCATATACTAACCTCCCCTCACTCCTTGAGTCGGATCAGAGTACAGTACTTTACAGTATTATATCTTAAGTGGTCTTAATCAATCACAGGGTGTTACAGTTATATTTCTCACATCTCCAATAGGATCTTATTCTCTGATCTTATTAGCAAGGTATTTGAGTTACAAAATAAGTATACAAATGCTCAAATGATTTTAGCAGGTGACTTTAACGAGACCCCGACAGCCTCATAGACCGATTCCCTCCTCGTATATCCCAGGGCTCTAAAACAAATTACATAATCTCTTCCTTATGTAGCCAATTAGCATTAGCATAATTGTCATTAGCTTTGCTTTCAAACTGTTAGCTCTGCAGCTCTTGTTAGTTCACCATGAAATAGGCTGTGGATTTGTTGTTCAGCCGATAGTATCATACATTATAATAGTAGTAGTAGTAGTAGTAGTAATAGTATATTTTTATATGATTTTTAAAAAATGCATATTGCGAAATTGGCAACATTCCTACTTCTTGCTGTAGTACGTCAGAGTTTCCCATTAATTACCTAGACTGTGGCGGACAGCCATAGTCTAATCTGTTTTGCCATATTCTCATGTGTTGCGCTCACTTTTTGCGTTGTGTTGCAGTATTTTTATTATAATTTTCTAACACTTCTATGTTGCACTGCACTAACATAGGTTCATCGGTCCAACACATTAATCCACATGGGGATTGTGATGCAGCAGGCACTCTGCATGTATTACTCACTTTCTTCCACCAGAGATCGCTGCTATACCAACACCAGGTAAGACCTGTGAAACACCTTCTGATTATAAGCTTACATAAGCCACCTTCTGCCAATAAGCTTAATAAACTTTGATAGGAAGATCATAACTAAAATTCTGAATAATAGACTGGTACAGATTTGACCAAGTTTAATTCATTACGACCAAGCCAGTTTTAGATAACATAGGGATCTAGAACTAATATCAGAACATGCCTCTCTATACATACATAAAATAGACTTAACATTAATGGCAGTTGATGCGGAGAAGGCATTAGATAGAATTTTTTTTTTTTTATAGAACTTTATTGTCTGTCACGAGTGACAGAAATTCATTTTTGACAGGCTCAAATAAAAAACACTAAGAAACAAACATTAAAAACACAAAAATGTGTACAATCATGCTAAAAAAGAGGAGGGGGGCTGTTAAAAGCAGCAGAGTGTTCATTTTTTTATTGTTCAGGGTGGTTATTGCAGAGGGGATGAAGGATTTTTTGTAGATGTTTTTCCTGGCCAGTGGAACCTTATAGTGTTTGCCTGATGGCAGCAGCTGGAAGCAGTGGTGGAGGGGGTGAGAAAAGTCTTCTGTGATCAGGGTGGCCTTCCTGATCACAGACCAGAATAGAATGATCCTACTTGTTTAAGGTATTAGAGGTATACAACTTTCCAGTTAGTTTTATAAATATGATTAGAAACCTGTATAGGGCTCCTAAAGCATATGCATACACAAACAGAATTCTATCGAAACCTTTCTCATTAACTTAAGGTACTGCCGCCTCTTTCACCATCATTGTTTGTATTGGCAATTGAACCCTTGGCTCAAAAAATTAGAGAGACAAAAGAAATAGCAGGTATTGAGACAAGAAACAGTTTAAACTAAGCTTATTTGTGGATGATCTATTACTTTATTTAAGCAATGCAATCACCTCAGTCCCACACGCAATGAAAATAATCACAATTTTTTCAGAGATCTTAGACTATAAAATGAACATGGCAAAAACAGAGCTGTTGGCCATTGACTCCTGCATAAAGGGGAAGTTTGCACAATTTCAGACACACACACACACACACACAAAAAAAATATATATATATATATATTGGAACTGATTAGTCATGATAAGACCCAGTTGTATAACTTCCACTTGTGAACTTTCTTCCACTTGTGAAAGACTTTAAAAATGATGTTAGGAAGTGGAAAGAGTTGAAGGTTAATTTAATAGAAGGAATAAATCTCCTTAAGATGATGTGGCTACCAAAGTTCTTATTTAAATTCCAAACTATTCCTATAAAACCTCCTAAAACATTCTTTAAAGAGGTAAATTCAATAATTTCTTCGTTCATTTTGTCAAATAACGCAAGTAGATTGAAAAGAAAACTTTTGTATTATCCAAGAGCAGAAGGGGGTATTAATCTCTAAAACATGGATAAAAGGAGGAATTCAGAAGTTGTCAGATGTTACAAATTACGACACTGTGGTACCTTTCAGCAAATTTAAAAGTAAACATAACCTAAAAGATACAGAATTGTTTAGGTATATGCAACTGAAAAACTGGATTACTCACAATTTGGATTTGGGAAAGAAAACCAGTCCTGAAATATCCAATATCTTAAGCAAAAGCGTCAAAAAGAGATTGGTTCTATGTACAATTTGCTAATAAATACGGAAAACAGCGATACATTATTAGAGAATATATACAATAGGTGGACTGAAGACTTAGGCGTTGATGTTAAAGAAAAATGGAAAGAATGCTCGTCACTAACATACAAATGAACCACTAATAAAAAAATCTGCACCTAATACAGTTTAAGGTAATGACAAGGTACTACTATACTAGAGACAAAATAAACAAGTTTGATAACACATCGTCAGATAAATGTTTAAAGTGCAACCAATGACGTGCTGTCAGGGGAGGCAAGGTGAGGCAGTGCCTCACCTTGCCACCAGGGGGTGTAAAAGGCTTAACCATGAGATGTTCAAAAAGAAAAAAGTAATAAAATAAAATAAGTTTTAATATTTGTCTTTTGGTCTATGCTTTCTATGTGATTTTGGTGTGGTTCCTGTATATTTTGATAATTTTCATCGTCAAAATCGCGGAAATTCCATGTTTTTTGATCAAAATAACAAGGCAGACGAGAAGAGAGGCAGCCACAGAGAAGAAGAAGAGTACTTTTTTAATCCCACAATGGGGAAATTCAACCTCTGCATTTAACCCATCCTTATTTTACACACAAGTGAACACAGCACATTACTGCGCCCGGGGAGCTGTGCAGGGGGGTTAGGCTCAAGGGCACTTCAGTCCTAGACCTGTCAGTACCGGGATTCGAACCAGTGACTCTCCAGTTACAAGCCCGATTCCTAACCTCTAGGCCACAGACTGCCCAGACTGACAGGTAGTGCCTCCACGGCTACACACAAAGTGTATTGAGCGTGTGCGTGCAAGGGAAAAGGCAGGCCACGAGGCAGCAAGTACCTCTGCCTGCAGGGCGATATATTGTGAACTTGCAGGTCAAAAGTTCATGACCTGCCAACGCCGGTTAAGAAGTAGAAAAAGAAAAACAACAGACAAAAACTGATACGCTTCCTGCAAACTGTGATGCTTTTTTGCCCTCAAAAAATGGAGGATTTAATTTCTAAAATAAGGAACTTTTCAAGACTGGACTTTCAATCAAAGCAAGAAGTCATTAATACTGGAAGACCAACGCCAGAGCTGCCAGATTTGATTCAAACGTGTGTGGTCCGAGGACAGAAAATAACACGTTCATTTCAAAAGGATTGGTATACTCGAAAAGACTGACTTTGTGGCTGTGCTACAAAAAAACATCTTTATTGCTTTCCCTGCCTTTTATTCTCAACGAGTGACTGTGTTTGGACCCAAATGGGATATACTGATCTGAAAAACCTGCCAAGAAGCCTCGAAAAACATGAAAGCTCATCTGCCCACAATCAAAGTCAGATTTCTTTAAAAACGTTTGGAATGGGCGTCCTGGTGGCTCACACCGCTAGAGCGCTTACCATGTATGCCGTGTGCTTGCTGCGGCGGAGCCGGGTTCTAATCCGACCTGAGCTCCCTTTGCCGCATGTCTTCCCCTCTATCACCCCCTTTCTATCTATCACTATCAATAAAGCAACAAAATGCCAAAAAAATAATCTTTAAAAAAAAAAAAAACGTTTGGAATATCACGTATTGATCTGGCTCTAAATGAACAACGGAGACTAAATATCAGCATCGACAATGCCAATGTAAAGGAAAATCGTGAGATATTAAAAGACCTGATAAACGCCACTTGCTTTTTGGGGAAACAGGAGCTTGCATTTCGTGGTAACGATGAGAGTGCAAGCTCCTCCAATCGTGGAAATTATGTGGAACTATTGCACTCTTATGCAGAGAAAGATGAACATTTAGCTAAACACCTGGAAACATCCACTGTGTTTACTGGCACATCAAACAGAATACAGAATGATTTGATAGAAGCAGTAGGTGATGTGATCAGAAATGACATTAAAAAAGAGATTCATGCAGCCAGATTTGTCGGAGTGGAGACAACGGATGTCACAAATAAAGCCCAAATATCTGTCATTTCACGTTACGTGACTATAAAGGAAGGTGGCAGTGATGTGAAGGAGGCGTTTTTGGGATTTGATGATGTGAGGGATGATAGACGTGCCACTGCTATAGCTGAGTATGTTTTTGGAGTTTTGGACAAGTATGACTGTGTCACAAAGCTGGTAGCTCAGACGTATGACGCCGCCTCGGTGATGGCATCAGAGCTTAACGGGGTGCAGGCTAAGATTAAAGACAGGATCCCAGAGGCTTTGTTCACCCACTGTTATGCACATAAATTGAACCTTGTGCTCTCACATTCTGCAAAGTGCATTCCAGAGTGTAGAATATTTTTTTAAAACAGTAAAGAGAATAGCGTCATTTTTCAGCAAGTCAACAAAACGCACTCACTTAATGGATGAAGTTGTAAAGTGGCGTTTACCAAGAGCAGCGGCCACGAGATGGAGCTCAAATTCAAGGCTGGTGCAGTCAATAAGCATGTACCAAAGTGATCCGCGTGAGTTATTCCGTATCATTATCGAAGATCCTGACAATTGGGATAACGACACCCAAATGATGGCCGTTGGATATGATAAGTGGTTATCTAAAACATCAACATGCTTTTTGATCATGACTTATGAGGACATTTTCTGTCATACTGATTCCCTCTTTAGAACACTGCAGAACAAAACAATGGCCCAGAGGGGATTTAGAAACTTCAACAAGGTATCTGAAGAGAGGAGTATGTGACACCATTGAGTATTAGTCTAATCATAAAAACATATGATTTCAGGAATAAAATGAAATTATATAATATAAATAAAAAAACATAGAGATATATGTATGATATTGACTGATATGCAAATTAGATTAGATTCAATTCATTGTCATCATCACAGTGAAATGCTGAATATCAGAATGCAAAGTAGCCGTATAATATATCATATGAGAATGTTATGTCATGGTTATCAAAACAGCATTCCCTCTCATGTGATAATGCTTTATTAACATTAATGATGTGCACTTTAACAACTAGGCTTACAACTATAATATATAAAGGGTTGACTATAGTGACTATTACCAGCAGGGCAAATGTTAGCTAACGAGAAGGCAATAAACATGTAAACACCTGCTTAAAAGATCTAATATTTACAAATGTCCCAGAGGAATGTAAGGTGGGAGTACTGTAATTACCTACATTATTATTATTTTCCATAACAACTTAGCCCCCTCCACAGCATTAACTGACGTTAAAACAGTTAACGCTAACTATTTATTGATTAGCAATTAGCGAATCATGTAGCTTAATGTTAAAAAGCCAGGTTACTATCACGTTCTGTAACAGACAAATTATTTTATGTAACGTTGCCTCTGTCTTTGTCTCGTTTCTCCTCCTCTTGTCTTTTTTTCTTCTCTGGACACTGGACAGTTTGGGCCGTTTTGAAATCTTGTGTTGATGTTTTCATATGGTGACGTCCAAAAACAATCATGGAGGGCACGTGCTAATGAGCATGTAGGAAAGGGAGGGGGCGCACCGCGAAAGGGGGGAGGGTGGTAACATTACAAACATATTATATTATTCTATTAAATAGGCATTACTTTGCATTTATATTAATGTGGGATTATTTTTGTATTAAGAAACAATAGTAGGCTACCAACGAGTTATAAAAGATAGTGAAAGCCTATGCCACGGGCCGGCTCTGAGCTATCCTACTGCTTTTGCAGAACCACGTTAGTCTAACTTTTTTTTATTTTTTTTATTTTTTTAGAATATATACTGTATTTGGCCTGTACTAACTTGTTTAGTGGGAGCCAGCAACTGTAAACAAAAAAATACTTCTTCAGAAAATGATAGTTTGTTATTATACTAACAATTATTAGGGAATAATGGCAACAATGATCTCATTTTGTTCATGAAAGATGGCGTAAGAAACTTATCATTGCAGGAGCTTCATATTTTGTATTTTACATCTGAAAATGTGAGGGAAAATCTTCTTTTTAAAAGAGGAAAAACAACCAATATAGATGTTTTAAAGTTCTTTGTTACATGTGGCACAGGAAAACACACCTCAGAGATTAAAGTGCAGATACAGTTCAGGGAGATTTAATCTTCATTTTTAGTAACTTCTTTTAACATGCACATGGACATTACACAACATATCCTATAGTGAATTTAGCAAACCAAATGTCCCTACAATTATATTTTACATATTTCAGAACAATAAATCATAAGGCACAGTTTACATCTAATCTTGCATTAATTTAGTTTTGATGGTTATTATGAAGCTGATTTTGGCCGAAAGCTGAGGAGGTCACGCCTTCTCATGTTCAAATGGCCACACTGTTATCAACCTCTGCTTGAGTCAGGTATGTGTATGGGATCTCCAGACTTTTGTTTCTGGCTTTGATGACTGCACTTAACACTTCAAGCTCTGCTTGAAAAACCTTGATCAGCTTGCGGGGAACCTCCTCACTGAAATGTCTCATTGGGTAATGGCCAAGAGGGACCTAAGGAGAACAATGGCATATTTTAAAGTCAGTTTTTCCACTAACTTTGTTAACAAATCTTTTAGAAACATGAATTTTTGGCAAAATATTGGACAGCTGAAGTAAGTTAACAGGATTTCAGTGGCTTGAAGAGGACATTTTTGTTCTAATGACAAATGTACCTACTTAACATCACTTGAATATGAATGTGATTTATTTAAATATGTTTTCATGATGTTTTGGATACTTACGAAGTCAGAGTACTGCTGGCTGAGTAGCCACAAGACGGCCATTCCGTTAGCTGTTGCGCCCTTGTTAGGCAATGTCTGCAGCATTGTGGCCTTACTTGTTGTCCCCTTTGTGGTTGGTGGAGGATGCTGCAGGGAGACGGGACTGTTGGGCATCCAGCCACTGTAGTCGAACTGCAATGAAGGAATGATTGACAGATGAGTGATTGATACTTATTAAAGCCATGTCAGTCTGTGGGTCAGTCTGTCCACTAAAATCCACACTGAAATATTTTAACGGTTATTAAATGTTATGTTAAAAGTTAATTGGTTTATATGTGCAGGAGTTCTGGTGGGAAGGTATTGTGGCTTCGAGCTGAATCAAAAAAGACACAAGGAAAACTTGTTAAGAGACAAAAGAATGTGGTTCTCTCATGCACTGCAAAATATGTATGTTAGTGTCATCATTGTGAGTGTGTTAGCATTTGTTGCATTGAGCTCAAATCATCACTGTGCCTAATTGCATATTTCACAAAAACAGCTAAATTAAAGGCCTCACCTGTCCACCGTTCACAGCTGAGTGCTGTGCTGAGCCAGTGAAGATCACCATGGTGACAAACTTGACCATCTCAGCCACAGTGGTAAAACTCTGAGGAATTCCTGAGAATCAGAGGGAATAAACTGCATTCATTTAAGATGTCCAGGTCAATGTTTTTCAATTGTGTTTATGCCATTCACAATAAAAAAAATCTCATGGCACACCACCATCCTAAATACAAAAAAAAGGAAACATGGTAGCCTGATAAAGTACTTGTTATTATAAGGACTTTTACAATCAGATTCACAAATAAAAGCTTGCAGCCTCTGATACCACCATTAATTGCTGAATCATTCCTTTTTTTAGAAAGTTAGAATTTATAATTTGTTATGATCCATCGGATATATTCTCCTTGTGTCTTTGGCTAAACTGGCTAAAGTTATGGTAGTTATAATGTGCTATGTAACCCTGGAGTCAGAATCTTCTTTCAAACACTGTTGGCCCACCTGTGCTTGCTTGGGAAAGGAAACCATGTTCATAGATATCAGCAATCCACTTCTGCAGTTCAGAGTCTTTCAGGACCTCGTCGTCACTCTTGTAATAGAAGCCGAGCACTCTCTGCACAAACCTTTGAGAAATATAAATGAGTTAATGTGAAACACATCATGAGTTGAACTACACATTTTGGGCGGCAGTGAGACACTTATTCACAAGATTAAATAGTCATCTCTTTAGTAGGAGTATTATTATATTATATTAGTATATATCAGTTTATATTGTAGACTTTGATGCAATATTGAACAAAGTGGATCATACTACTTTAAAGAAATAGTTGGGTATTTTTAGAAACTGGTCGGCTTCTGTTGTGTGTCTGATGGGAAGATTGGCACACTTTTGCTTTGGGGGCAGGTGACTCGGTTGGTAGAGCGGGTCGTCCATTGATTGGAAGGTTGGTGGTTCGATCCCTGACCATGGCAGCCTAAATGTCGAAGTATCCTTGAGCAAGATACTGAACCCCCAATTGCTCCCAATGCTGCGTTCATCGGTGTGTGAATGAATTCCCAATTGTGGCAGGTGACACCGTTTAGGGTAGCCTCTGCCACCAGTATGAACGTGTGTGTGAATGGGTGAATGAGCGCAGTCTGTAGTGTAAAGCGCTTTGAGTGGTTGCAAAGTGATTAGAAAAGCGCTATATAAGTGCAGGTCCATTTACCATTTACCATCACTTTGTGGTAATATACCAGCACCTCTAAAACATGCCCATTTGTAAATTGTATCTCTTTTGTTTAAATGATACGAAACAAAAGAGGGCTTTTTCCCCTGTCAATATCATGACACCTTAACTACCTGTGGATGATGTCCCAAAGCTTGAGTCCATCATCTCTGTAGTAGAAGTTCGGCACATCCTCCAGCCCACGCTCAGCAATGTCTTCTGGTATGCAGAGAGAGCTGTAGGTCATTGAGGACAGAGACCTCTTCAGGAGTGTGGTCACCCCCTCTCCACCAGTAGCTGTATACTAGGAAACAGTCAAATATACAGGCAATTAAAGTAAATAAAAATATTGTACATGATATTGAGGAAAAAAAACATTGTTTAGGGAACGGACTACTGATCATGTTGGTCTTTTCGTACCTTTTTGAAAAATCCATTCTCAGATATTAGCAGAGCTCGAGCCAGGTTGTTGATCACTGCAGTGCCGCTAGTGTGAGGTATGAGGAGCTGAGGAAACAAGGGAACTCTATTAATAACATGTTAATAGAGTCAGAAATCTTGATATGTCTACACCATTTAGCAGTGTGAAATACTTAAATACACACTAAAATATGATTCATTAACTTTGGAAGATACGAGTACACAAGAAGATACAAATCAGCAACTTGAAGAAACTAAAACTCCAGTAAGTTCAGTGTTCTCCCTTCAGTTACCTTGTACAGTGGGTGCACCATGGGCAGGTTGCGCAGCAGCGATACTGCAAACACCTCAGCCAGCAGATGAGTGCGCAGCAGGTGAACGTTGAGCTCATGCTCGTTGAAATCTGCACTTCTCACAAAAATCTTGGCCAGCAGCCAGTCGTACTCAGAATCAGTGGGGAAGAAGATGGGATTGTCATCTGCTGGAGTCTGCTTCAGCTGCAGGAGAAGGAAGAGGGATGTGGTTCATTTGATTCATTAGATCCATTACCAGTACTGGGCCCTGTACTACAAGGCAGAATTTAAGGTTAGCGAGGTAGCTTCAGGGTTAAGTAAACATGTGACACGTCTATTGGCTCTGCTTGATCGTACCTGAATAGCAATTGGCATCAGCTTATCATCAGGTGTTTTGTGGAGCAGGACAAGAGGAGCCATCAAGTACTGCCTCTTCCCATCGACGTTGTTTACTTCTAGTCCATCCAAACGCTTGTAGTCACACAGGAACATGTTGCCTTTCTGTTTCAGTGAATTAGAACTAAGAAAGTTATTTCAATCCCATGTATATACTCAGTGAACTTCTATGTGCAACATGTTAATTTAACATGGAGGAAAACATGATTAATACTAAGATCAATTAAGGTCAAGGCAATTACCTTCATTTCATCTGCCAAGCTACACTGTCCACCGGGGAAGACCATGTTGTCAGTGACAGGGAAGTTATCTGGCAGAGCTGAACAGCGTCGGATCAATATGGGGTTGATACCATTCAAGTACTGGTAGCCAAAAAAACTGTCCTCTTTCCAATGACGCTGGACATAGGCTGAAAATAGAACAGAGTATAAAATCTCAGGCCCTGTACTTTTCTGGCATTAACATGGATCTTGTGTGACATGATGACTAGTGGACAGCTTTCAGTACAAGTGTTGAATGTAGCTAAGATGCACTGAGATCTGATTGCCAATCCACATTCTTTGAGCAGTTTGCATGCTTGATGTGAATCTATAGCTGGTTGGAGACCTTACAGATGGGGACCCATGCAGTTGACTACTTTGTTTAAAGTATTTATAGTTTGTATCTTGTGTTTTTTTCGCCTGTGAACCGACTTGGCTTTGTGATACAACTATGTCATGGCAGGTGTATAGCTCAAGACCCAAGGCAGCGCAGTTTCGAGTGGGAAGTAGTTTGGAAAAGTGAAAAACTGAAAGCAGCAGTAGCCCAGTCTCACTTGGCATGTTTTCAATGTTCTTCTTTTAAATTCTATTTAAAGAATGATAAACAAATGGGAGCAAATTATTCTTAAATTAAGTGCTTTCAATTACCTTGGATATCTATACACAAAACCACATAACAGTATTATTCTTAGCATCACTGTGCCTAAGTGCGGTGGGAGGTATAGGTCCAGGGCTCATATGTCCAGGTGGCCAAGTCCTGTTTGCCAACAATCTAACAATTCATACATGTGGTATGTCAAGTGATCATTGAGTTAATATGCTTTGACCCTGATTATTGCTGCTTGCAGCTATATTAAATCCTGTTCGGATTGTATTAGCTTTAATTATTTGTTTTTATTGTAATTAACTTTTTAACTTTGTGTTAATAGGTGCTTAATAAATAAATGTTTGTACTGATACAACTGTCATGGGCTCTGGTGCAGCATGCCACGCCCCCTCATTAGAGGAGATCTGCTGCACCTGCAGAGCTCAAGCTGGAGCTCATTCAGGGCTCATCAAGCTCCAGCATTTAAGCCCCACCAACCCAGCACAAGTTGCTAGATTGTCTCTTGTGTCATGCAGAACTTTCCAGCGATTTCTCTTGGTTTGATTCCCCGGTTCCGATCCTGTCTGTTCCTGACTCCGTCTCCTCGTCTCTGCCCTTTTAAACCTGCCTGCCTTCTGTCCCCGACTCTGATTCCAGCCTGTGTGTTTCCTGGTTGGATTTTCACTGTTCCTTTGTTGGTGTCTGCTGCTCTTGCTACTCAGAAGAGGATTACTCGCCTGTCGCCTTCCCTTCTTCAGAGCTGTGCTCAGGACTGTGGTATTTCGGTGTCATTCAGAGACTCTAGATTAAAGACTGTGTTCGAATTTATTGTTTCCTGTGTTTTCTGTTGTTTGTGGAACAATAAAAGAAACCTCGCTCTCAATCTTGGTTGTACTGCATTTGGATCCTGCCTGATTCATGACAACAGTAACAACAACCACATATAGTATTATTATTATTCATACAGTATCAAGTATTCCATTAAACTACATTGATGGTGGGTACCTGATATGTCAGTCTGTCTGGTGAACACCAGAATTGTATCAGACCAGTTCTCCTTAGAATTAGTCAGTCCCATCAAATTCAGCATACGTAGCCTAGAAAATAATGAACTTTGTTATGATTTCTGAAATATTGACATTCACGTAAATGGGTAGCTAGGTTTAACAGAATTTGAGGACTTTACCCTGACTCTCGACTGAAGAATAACTCTATGTTCTTGATTTTGGAGAATTTGACCTCAGAAGGCAGCTTATCAAGGTCCTCTGCCTCCAGGCAGTGGGGTATCCCCTCTGCATACACACGCCAGCTGGGAAAATAGTGAAGAGCAGTCGAAGAACATTACACATACAGTCTCCTAGTGTATGTGTTTTAATTTAGAGTATGCAAGAATAATATACTCGACAGGTATTCAATATTGCAAAGTATGTAAAAGTATAATTCAGGTGTAACATTGTCATGAGCTGTTAATATAATTAAATGTTCAAACAAAAGAGGAGGAGGTTTGGATGCATGTTAAAATATGTAGAAGCTGTGAGCTCTCACCGATAGTCTCTCTCTCGCTGGCACAGCTCCTGCTCCCGACTGTACAGGCCAAGATGATGGCTCTCTTCAAAGACTCTCAGAGCTTAAAGAAAAAAACACACCAAGTTTGAAAATGTTGATGTATACACTATGCTGGCATGGATTTACATTAACCTCCTCATAGTCAGAACTCGTCTTTCTTTTATGTCTGTGGTCAGTATACAAGATGTACAGGAGCTAATTTACACGAACCTGTTCCCTCTCTGAAGCGGTGCACCTCGCTGCCAGAGATCCAGTTATAGATGGGAAAGTTGTAGGTGTCTCCCTCAGGGGATTTCACTTCTATCTTGGCATGGAACCAAGAGTCTGGTGACCATGGGCGTTCTATTTTTTTCTGTAGCTCTATCAGGAACAGTTTTCCAATGGAGGAATGGCAGGACACCTTAAATTCACCCTGCTGGAGTAATGACAGAAACAGTTTGATTTTATAAGAGATGATGGAAAAAGTGTATTTGATAATGAAGAATTGATAATTAACAATATGATCAATAAACAACAATTAGCATACAATTATTGAATGTAGACAAGCGGACAAAATAAAAATTTGTGCAATATGAGAATCTTCGTGGAGATTTTAGTTGCTTTAGTCACCTTTGTGGTCGTTGGTTGAAGAGGTGCAAAGCAGAAAATACATCAGCATTTTTAAATTGATATTTAATGTGCCTGTAGCCTCATACCTGCAAATTTGAGGAGTCTTGTTATGTATTTAAACATAGAAAGGGCTACGCAGGGGCGGAGCTAGCTTTCGTCACAGTGGAGCAGAGCTTTCTTGTGGGGCCCTTGAGATTACTCTATAGAGAGCAAACAAAATGACATTTTTTTGCAGGCCAGCCCTGAAGTTAGTATGGGATCACTTGAGAAATCGCTTATGTGTGGGATTTTTGCATTGGATTTTGGATCATTGAAGAAAATAAGCTTTGTGGCAAACACACATTTCTGATGCTTACGTGTTTTGTTCAGCAGGATAATCTTCACAAATGAACACCACTTTTATTATGTTTGAAGCGTTAATGTTTTTAAGGACAGAATTACCCAGCAGGGCTCTTGACTCACATATTTTATGTCGTACAACAAAATGCAAACATCTCTTAAGCTTGTGTTAACTACAGACCTTATTTCCGGAATCTATTCAGAAACCCATTCTAAATCCTTATTGAGTTTGAAAGGTTAGACCCCAAGGCACTAAATTCTAACTGTTTAAGAACTCATTCCTGTGGCGCCCTATTGGCTAGGTGGGAAGATGCGCCACTTTTTAAATGATGCTTATGGGGCATTTACATTGGAGAATCTGCTTGGGAAAATATCATGGAAAGTGAACAAGCTTCTATTTAATTACTTGAGAGAAACTGGATTAGTAGAGATAGGGATATAAATTTTGTAGTTTATTCTTTTTTTCTTTTCTTTTTTTCTCTGCTAATCTACTGCTACACACTCCAGTCCAGTAGCTGGCAGTAATGCAGCTATACGCTGGTTTGCTACCCGCCGAAAAAAACAAAGAAGAGGGTTTATGGGGGCATCAAAATCTAATTTCCTCATGAAAAGGAAAGCTATGTGTGTTAAGTTAGATTGAAAGTAATACAAACAGCCTGGAGTGGAACAGAACAGGTCTTACATTTATTATTTAAATTACTTAGTTACGCTGTCAAGTAATTCCCATGATGCATTGCAGCGAAGAGAATAACCTGGAGTAACATTTGCTGTTAAATTTGCCATTTAACTGAAATACAAATGTGTAACTCTGCGATTTATGGTGTTTTAAATGTATTCGATCTGAACATGGTGCTTTTACTTTTTGTAATTGTCATTCCTGTCCTATACAATTTTAACCACAAGAGAGGTGCCTGTTAGGTTTCATGAATTCATTTGAATGGAAGGCTGCTGAATTCATACTCACGCGGTGCTGTCCCCACTTCCAACCAAATACCACACAGAGTGGTAAAGGTAAAGGCCTAAACCTGACCAATGTGCGTGCACTCTCCCCATCTGTGCCCACCAGCTTAATGAAGATACTGATTAAAGAGCCATCATCGAGATCACCAATGAATACTGTTGCTTCATAAGTCACACTGAAAAGCAGAAGAATGAACTTAATGAACATGGTTGCAAAAACCTTTGTTGTGTAAAATACAGGCACCTGTAGAGTTAAAACTGTTATTATGATTTATAATCACTCTTTGTTTCAGGTATCTTTCAGTTATATCATCCCATGTATCAGTTGTCTTTGAGTAATTATAATTTTGTGTAAAACCTTCACAAAACCACATTATGTTTCAGTTATCTTTAATTAATAATTATATACTGAATATAAATGTGTGTGAATAAGAGTTCAGTAGGCTACAGGGCCTGTGAAGCATATTAACCTTTCTGAAGTGTGTGTGTGTGTGTGTGTGTGTGTGTGTGTGTGTGTGTGTGTGTGTGTGTGTGTGTGTGTGTGTGTGAGAATGTCATATAGGCCAGTCAGCACAAATGCAGGACTAATGGTTACATCTGCTGCTTACTAAGACTGACCTTGGTAAGTTATCCATCAAATAAGCCAGCTGTACCTGTGGACACAACAAGACAATCATTTGCTTTGAAGAGTATTGTGTGTATTATGACTTAATATATATGTATAATACCATATAATATCACATACATACAGTTTTGTGAGAGTGTCCAGTCAGTAGAAATAGCTAGCTGTGGTGTTGACATACGGTTACTGCACCTGCAAAGCCACAGAGAGATGAAGTAAATGGTGATGTCTTAAGGAAGTGTTAGCTCATCATACAAGATGCACCAGGTTTTCCACCATCACAGTCAATTCAAAATATTAATTCTGATCACATTCTAAAACAATAACAGAAAAGTTCACCTACACACAGGGGTTAGAGTGAGATACGTTCTGGTCATATGCCATACTGACACAAATCCCAGTGGGCAGGTGGACTGTTAAAAATCCATAAAATTTTTCCCTGCCTGCCTCTTTTATGGCCCTCAGGGGATTTCATTAGGGGAACCCAAAAATATATTTAAAAAATATATTATTATAGGAAAGAGACTTGAGATCCATTATCCAACATAGATTAGACTACATAACAGAGTATTGACAAAAAAACAAACAAATACTAAACAAAAAGTGCAACATACGTTTGGGTTTTTCTGCAGGGGGGAGGGGGGAGGGTTATGGCTACAAAGGGGTATGCTCGTCTCAAACGCGGAGAAGAAACCAACTGACCCAAACACAGAGGGGCAATAGTTTGAAAGCTGTAAAACTCGTTGTCCAAGAAGATGTTGACATGACATGTCGACTCATGAACACACAGCAGCTGAATTGTATTGTATCATCCAGTTTACCAGTACTGTTCAGGAAACACTGGACCTGAACAGAACACTGAGGAGGGCAGAGCAACATTTTACAACAACTGCAAGTGTTGTGACTGGGACTACATTAATGGACACTCAAAAGCGCACAAGGACAAATTTGACCATATGGGTTATTGGCTGGATCGCTTCTCATCACGATGATGGTGACATTTGTAAGTGGGGCTTGTGGATGAACTGTACACTGAAACAAGATCCACTGACGGTGACAGAATGGCACTCACACGCATCACCAATATTGCTGCCAAAATAATCGGACTCCCAACACCCAGTCTCACAGAACTGAATAACAGGGCCATCTCAAGCATTGCAACCACAATAGAACAGGACCTCACCCCACTGCCTTCCGGTCGGAGGTACAGAACATAAGGTGTAAAAGGGGTTGCCTTGGAAAAAGCCTGATCCCTGCAGCCATTGCTGCTCTAAACAAAAGAGCGCTATGAATGTTTATTTGCCATGTAATGTTTCTATGTCATGTGCTGCGTGATGCTAATATTGAGCATCTGTGTTATCTGTTGAATGTACAGTGATGTGAAAATGAATTTCCCCTTGGGGACAATAAATCTAATCTAATCTAATCACAGTGAGCCAAATATAACAGACAAGTCACATAAAAGCCAAGCAGATATTTAGCAACCTTCAGGCATCAACATGCAAGACAAAACCCACAAGTCCTGGGGCTAGCCCTGAATGAATATGACACACACACAAAAAAGTTGATGGGTCTTCCCAATACACAGGGCTATTGTGTCTCACATGGCCACACCTTGCTTTTGAAACTTGCACTTGCCAATGCTGTGGTAGAAAACACCAGTTTTATGGCATGTACATACTTACCCCCCTTCCTAGAAAAGGCAACATTTGTCTTCTTTGCTGCAGACAACACAGATGTTGTTGATTGACAAATGCACCACTCATGGAACAATTGTGGCAGTACAAATGTTGTCAGTCATGCCATACCATGTACAGATGATGCATTGTGACAAGCCAAAACCACAAACAATAAAAAAGACTAAAAAGTTTGCAGTCAACATGGATGGCAAGTATCCAGGCATAAGACTAGAGAGAACTCCAGCAAAATCCCATGTTGGGCAGGCTACAACTCATTCTGAAAGTAGCACATGAATGGTCGACACTTCTCACCATTATTATGCAGACTAGTTATCTGAGGCATCTTGCAAGTTGGTGAAGAACATCCTACTGTCATCTCATTTCACCTGGCCTTCTATAAGAAGGTTGTGCAGTTGTTGGATGCCAAGCCTGACTTTAAGCACACAGAGCTCTTGAAGCCTGAAGCTGATGTCTCCCCAGGCCCACATCTAGTCATATCTAGCTCTGTATGACCTGGTACTGGAGGATTTCTTTAGAGTGGACACACAACATAAAGAAGCTTGCGTGCAGGCAACAAAACAAGTAGAAGCAGCTTTTTACTGTCTTTTTACTGACTCTATTTTATAGGTGACTCAGGTCGGACATTGGTTGGGCTGTAGGTAATGCAATGATGGATGTCTTCCTGTGTCAATCGGTGTCAATCAAAACGCAGAGTAGCCATCTAATGAGTTTGAGGATTTTATTTTGTAGACGGGTTACACAGCACAGCGTAGCAATCCAGAGTACACAGGTGACTATGGGGTTTTAGTATGTGTGTGTGGTTTAAATAAATTGGGAAAACAACGACACATTAGTACATATTAATATGCAAAGAAAGCACCTTAGTTACACCTAATAATACTGATTCTAAATCAAGGCTTATATTCCTCCAACATGGCTTATGCAACAGCACCCTCTAGTGGTGGAACAAATTACAACATGGATTACATAACCACACATGTGATTACAGCTAATTACGGAGTCGCGGCGGCCGACATACCGCCACAAATGTCACCAAACACGGTTAAAGGTATCTGCAAACGCTGTTTAAAACTACAGGAAAGACTAACACGAGATGAACGAATGCAAACAGGATATAACGCACTCGGCGGCACCAGTTACAACGCCTGAGTGAACAGGCCACAAACTAAAGTGTAATCATTATTACGGACATTACAAATGCAGTGACTACACTCCCTATATAAGTCATTATACACTTCTACAACAAGGCAAACCAACAGTAAGCATTTATATGAACAAGTAGAACTTACATTTCAGCAATGACGCACACATTACGCATGGAAGTCCTCCGGTCCACTCTGCCTCACTGTCGACCACAGACACTCACCAAAAATAAAACTTATGAGTTGTGCATGCACGGCCTTTTAATAGACTCGGATCACTGGCTCTCGGACTGTAAATAAAACTTCTTTAAAAAAAAAAAAGTAATTTCGTTCATTTTTAACTAGTAACTCTCATCCCACAGCCCTCTGTATCTATGCAGTCAGATAATGCAGAAAATCAGACTGCAAAACTCTATTTTTATTTTATTTGGAAGGTTTTTCTCTCACTAAACAACTGAATGAAGTTTGTAGTGCTCTCTGGACATTTGCCCACTGTCTCTTATGGAACTCTAATGGACCTCCTTTAAAATCAGGTAGCATACATTAAAACTTCTCTATATTAATAATCAGTCCAACCACTGATGCAGTTTAGAGATGAAAATAAGAGAGAAGAAGGCGAAAGAGACAACAAGGACAATGTAGGCAACGACGTGTGGATACATGCATAGGTTAAGTAGTATCACTGTGTAAAAATAACTGTAAATCGCCTGTTTGGAGGGGGAGAAAAAAGTAGGCGTAAATGAAGAAAAACTACAGTGTTGCTTTAAGAGTTTTTTTTGTGTGTGTGTTATTCCTTGACAGTAAGAAGTTTTTTCAGTTATATATCATTTATTATAAGAGATAAACAAGATTTTATTTATTGTGAACTGTATATTAATATAATTTAAGTTGTGTTCATGCAATGGATCATTTGTTAATTAATAAAATCCAGTCATTTATTCTGGAAAAGTAAGAGTACTGTAGAACAGAAAGTTGTAACAGGCTGAATGTTGTTTATAATGTTGTGTTGTAATATAATGGTGAATATGAGAATACACTTTCTATTTCACTGTAATATTACTGGTAAGTGAAAGTTAATACAATCAGTACACTTTTTTTGCATTGATCATTGAGCCTACCTATTTATTAGATTCACATTCACAAGAAATGTAGCCCCGACCTACAGGAAGCTCCTGCGTGATTAGATATGAGCAGCTGTGAGATAGGAAATCCCACTTCACCATTTGAGAACAATAACAGGAAAGCAAGAGACCTTATGCATGAAAATTAGGTATAAAAGGGACAGAAAATATGAAAACAGACGAGTTGCTGTTCAAACCAAGGACCTGTTTTGTGTATCTCGAATATTGTATCTGTTTTGTGATACTTGTCAATAAATCCCGTACAGGGCTGTCCTTCTAGAAACTTTTGCTGTCTCTTAAGATTTTCCACCACATTACTCACTTTCTTCCACCAGGGGTCGCTGCTGGGCTTTCCAACAATATTTATTATTGACAACTAAGACTCAGTGTTTTGTTAAAAAATGTGAATAGTGATTGTAAATATTGTAAAAGTACACAACTAACAACCTCTCCATCAAAGAAGTTATGTAATCCTTACTGGTATCTATTGTGTCTTTGTTTAACCTCCAGTCGCTTCCAGAACACAGCCAACAGCTTATCATACTGCTGTTTGCAGATCCACATTAGTTTAACTGTGGGTTTTTGTTGTTGTAGAATATATACTGAATTTGGCCTGTACTAACTTGTGTAGTGGGAGGCAACTGCAAAAAAAAGTGACTTTTTTCTTTTGTTATTATACTAACAAATATTAGGTAATGATTATGGTAACAATGATCTCATTATGTAGACTTAACCACAGATCAAAAATGACCACCCATTCACATTTTGTTCATGAAAGATGCAGTAAGAAAATTATCATTGTAGCAGCCTCATATTTTGTATTTTACATCTAGAAACTGTGAGGGAAATTTTTCTTATTAAGATTTTGTTTCACAGAAAAGAAGTAACACAGGACCACTGAAATGATCTCTCTTTCTCTGGTGATAACTTATCTATCTATTCTATCTGTGAAACTGAGCATGTGCTGTGTGATGAGCACTTGAGCACAATTATGCATACAAAATTATAACTAAGTTATAAGGCACAGTTAATATGTAATCTTGCAGTAATTAGTTTTAGATTCCTGGCATATGTATGATAAACTAAGAAGCCTTGAGTGGATTATGATTGAAAGTTCTGCCACATTTAATCAAACTGTATAAAATCCCCAATCAGCATACAATGATCTGAATGTTTCTTTCCATTATGATATCAGTTAAAAACATTTTTTTATTTTTTTTATTTAACCTTTATTTAACCAGGGAATATCCCATTGAGATTAAGAACCTCTTTTTCAAGGGAGCCCTGGCCAAGAGGCAGCAAACACAGAATACAGTTACATATTTACATAACATACAGACCTTAAACACATCATGAGAAACAAGTGCATGTTATGGAATTGGCCTCAATAACTCTTAGTTTGGATTAAAAAGTGCTCAAAGTAACAAATTCAGTTAATTTCCATTCTTTCTGGCGCATATTCCAGCATAAGGTGCAGAGTAAACAAATGCCCTTTTACCCAACTCCGTACGAGCAGAAGGGACAGAAAGCAACAATTGATCTTGTGAACGAAGAGAATAAGATCCTGCATTTCTCACAGTAATTAAACTGCAAATGTACGAAGGCAGCAGTCTCAATATTGCCTTATAAATGAAGGTATACCAATGACTAGCCCTTCGAGTGGCCAGAGCAGGCCACTCGACCCGAGAGTATAATTCAAAATGGTGAGTGGACATCTTACAGTTAGTAATGAACCTCAAAGAAGCATGATAAACAGTATCAATCATTCTAAGACATTTAGCAGCAGCATTCATGTACAAAAGATCTCCGTAATCCAACACAGAACATGCAGTTCTTCCCTTTTTCACGCTAGTTAACATGCAGCTGGATTTTGGCCGACAGCTGAGGAGGTCACACCTTCTGATGTTCAAATGGCCACACTGTTATCAACATCTGCTGGATCCAGGTATGTGTATGGGATCTCCAGACTTTTGTTTCTGGCTTCGATTACTGCACTTATCACTTCAAGCTCTGTTTGAAAAGCCTTTATCAGCTTGCAGGGAACCTTCTCACAGAAATGGTCCTGTGTGTAATGGCCAAGAGGGACCTGAGGAGATCAATGAAGCATTTTAAAGTCACACTTTGTATTTTCCACTAACTTTGTGAACAAATCTTTATCAAACATCAATAATTGGCAAAATATTGGACAGCTGAATGAAGTGAGCGGGATTTTAATAGCTTGAGGAGGATATTTTTTGACAAATTTACCTACTTTACACCACAAGAATATGAATGTGATTTATTTAAATATGTTTTCATGAGGTTTTGGATACTTACGAAGTCAGAGTACTGCTGGCTGAGTAGCCATAAGACGGCCATTCCGTTAGCTGTTGCGCCCTTGTTAGGCAATGTCTGCAGCATTGTGGCCTTACTTGTTGTCCCCTTTGTGGTTGGTGGAGGATGCTGCAGGGAGACGGGACTGTTGGGCATCCAGCCACTGTAGTCGTACTGCAATGAAGGAATGATTGACAGATGAGTGATTGATACTTATTAAAGCCATGTCAGTCTGTGGGTCAGTCTGTCCACTAAAATCCACACTGAAATATTTTAACGCTAACTAAATGTTGTTCAAACTTAATTGGCTTATATGTGCAGGAGTTCTGGTGGGAAGGTATTTTAGCTTCGAGCTGAATCAAACAAGACACAAGGAAAACTTATTTAGAGACAAAAGACTGAATGTGGTTCTCTCATGCACTGCAAAATATGTATGTTAGTGTCATCATTGTGAGTGTGTTAGCATTTCTGCAGACTTGATTAAGTCATTTATTTCTCCCAACTTCAGAAAAAAATGCAAAACTTCATCAACACATTCTACAAAAATACCAACATTATAGTTGATAATTTCCCAAAATTAAAAGGCCTCACCTGTCCAGTGTTCACAGCTGAGTGCTGTGCTGAGCTAGTGAAGATCACCATGGTGACAAACTTGACCATCTCAGCCACAGTGGTAAAACTCTGAGGAATTCCTGAGAATCAGAGGGAATAAACTGCATTAATTCAAGATGTCCAATTTAATGTTGGGTACATTTAAAAAATCTCATGGCCCAACACCATCCCAAATACTTAAAGATGAAACATGGTAGCCCATCATAGTACTTCATATAATAAGCGCTTATACACTCTGATTCCCAAAGAATAGTTTGCTGTGATAGCACAATATAATAGCTCTATAATTCCTTTTTGGAAAACTTGGAATTTATAACTGTGATTGTACATTAGATCAATTATCTATGTGTCTTTATAACTGGCTAAAGTTTAAAAATGTGCAGTGTAACCTCGGAGTCAGAATCTTCGTTTGTTACAGTTTGTTACATAACTTGGCATGTATGATTCTACATTTATTAAGAGTTTAATTCAGATTAATTAATTTAGATTTTGCCCACCTGTGCTATTTTGGGAAAGGAATCCATGTTCAAAAATTTCCGCAATCCACTTCTGCAGTTCAGAGTCTTTCTGGACCTCGACGTCACTCTTGTAGTAGAAGCTGAGCACTCCCTGCACAAACCTTGGAGAAATGTAGAGGAGTTCATGTAAATAGCATTATGAGCTGTCTTGACCCCAAGACTTTGGTGCAACATTGAACAAGTAGATCATACATAGCATTTAGCGCAGCTTTGCATGAAGACGGAAAACAGTTAGCCTGGTTTTCTCTAAAGTTCAAATACTAGCACCTCTTAAACATGCACATTTGTAAATTGTATCTCTTTTGTTTAAATGATACAAAACAAAAGAGGGCAAAATTTGGCTTTTTTCCCCTGTCAATATCATGACACCTTAACTACCTGTGGATGATGTCCCAAAGCTTGAGTCCATCATCTCTGTAGTAGAAGTTCGGCACATCCTCCAGCCCACGCTCAGCAATGTCTTCTGGTATGCAGAGAGAGCTGTAGGTCATTGAGGACAGAGATCTCTGCAGGAGTGTGGTCACCCCCTCTCCACCAGTAGCTGTATACTAGGAAACAGTCAAATATACAGGCAATTAAAGTGAATAAAAATATTGTACATGACATATGAGAAAAAAAACATTGTTTAGGGAACGGACTACTGATCATGTTGGTCTTTTCGTACCTTTTTGAAAAATCCATTCTCAGATATTAGCAGAGCTCGAGCCAGGTTGTTGATCACTAGAGTGCCACTAGTGTGAGGTATGAGGAGCTGAGGAAACAAGGGAACTCTATTAATAACATGTTAATAAAGGCAGAAATCTTGATATGTCTACACCATTTATCAGTGTGAAATACTTCAATACGCACTAAAATATGATTCATTAACTTTGGAAGATACGAGTGCACAAGAAGATACAAATCAGCAACTTGAAGAAACTAAAACTCCAGTAAGTTTAGTGTTCTCCCTTCAGTTACCTTGTACAGTGGGTGCACCATGGGCAGGTTGCGCAGCAGCGACACTGCAAACACCTCAGCCAGCAGATGAGTGCGCAGCAGGTGAACGTTGAGCTCATGCTCGTTGAAATCTGCACTTCTCACAAAAATCTTGGCCAGCAGCCAGTCGTACTCAGAATCAGTAGGGAAGAAGATGGGATTGTCATCTGCTGGAGTCTGCTTCAGCTGCAGGAGAAGGAAGAGGGATGTGGTTCATTTGATTCATTAGATCCATTACCAGTACTGGGCCCTGTACTACAAGGCAGAATTTAAGGTTAGCAAGGTAGCTTCAGGGTTAAGTAAACATGTGACACGTCTATTGGCTCTGCTTGATCGTACCTGAATAGCAATTGGCATCAGCTTATCATCAGGTGTTTTGTGGAGCAGGACAAGAGGAGCCATCAAGTACTGCCTCTTCCCATCGATGTTGTTTACTTCTAGTCCATCCAAACGCTTGTAGTCACACAGGAACATGTTGCCTTTCTGTTTAAGTGAATTAGAACTAAGAAAGTTATTTGACTCCTATGTTTACACTCAGTGAACTTCTATGTGCAACATGTTAATTTAACATGGAGGAAAACATGATTAATACTAAGATCAATTAAGGTCAAGGCAATTACCTTCATTTCATCTGCCAAGCTAAACTGTCCACCGAGGAAGACCATGTTGTCAGTGACAGGGAAGTTATCTGGCAGAGCTGAACAGCGTCGGATCAATATGGGGTTGATACCATTCAAGTACTGGTAGCCAAAAAAACTGTCCTCTTTCCAATGACGCCGGACATAGTCTGAAAATAGAACAGAGTATAAAATCTCAGGCCCTGTACTTTTCTGGCATTAACATGCATCTTGTGTGACATGATGACTAGTGGACAGCTTTCAGTACAAGTGTTGAATGTAGCTAAGATGCACTGAGATCTGATTACCAATCCACATTCTTTGAGCAGTTTGCAAGCAAAAGCCAATGGAAATGTACTACAAATGCATCAAACATCTGGTTTGCTTGACGTTAATGAATCTAGTTGGAGACCTTTAAGTCGGGGCCCCGGGCAATTGACTATTTACGGTCAAGTTTCTATCTGGTGTTTTTCCCCTGTTAACCGGAGTATATTCAGACAGTGTTTCTGACTGTAAATTGCTGCGACTGGCTGTGTGATGCAAGTCTATAATGGCAGGTGTATAGCTCAGGACCCAGGGAAGCGCAGTGTCAAGTTGGAAGTAGTTTGGATGAGTGGTCCTTGTGAATTAAAAAAGTTGTACTTACACAGAGGCATACTAAGTATACTCTAATTAAGTACTTTATCTAAACACATAACCACATAACAGTATTATTCTCTGGTATGCAAAAGTCCAGGGTTCAAATCTCCAGGTGACCAAGTCAACAATAATAGCAATTCATACATGTGGTACGTTGTAAAGTTGTCATTGAGTTCAAAATGCTTGGAGCGGGATCATTGCCACTGGCAGCCATAGTATATCCTGTTCATATCCTTTGTTTGGATTATATTTACTTTAACCATTTGTTTTTATCGTAATCGGCTTTTTAACTTGTTTTAAATAGGTTCTAAATAAATAAAACTTTGTACTTTTACAACAATAACAACATATAAGTAGAACATTTCCTCTGGGGAAATTCTGAAAGGGCCACGGGGGCTACTACCAGTGTGTGTACACTATGATGAGATTCTTCAGAGATTTGAAACAATTAATACTAGTAATGTTATGATGGTATATTATATACAAGGAGCACACCTACAACAAGCATTCCTTTTCTATTTATTTATACAGCAACCTATGCCCTTTAAACTCAAAATGTGTGTGTGTGTGTGTGTGTGTGTGTGTGTGTAAAACGTGTGTATCTGGAGAAGTGTGTGCGCTTATGAGCGCATTTGTGTGTGTGTGTGTGTGTGTGTGTATCTGTAATTGTAATTACATAAAATGACGTGTGTCTGTGTGTGTGTGTGTGTGTGTGTGTGTGCGTGCCATAGACTGTATATAAATAATGGACGTAGTCACCGTGACGTCACCCATTGGTTTGTGGACTGCCCGTTGGAAGCCTCGAGTTCAGCGTTATACTTGTCTCCATCTTGCGTCGCCATCTTATTTCCAATACGCGGAGCAGACCATAATTGGACTGTGGCGGAGCGCGAGGGATCTGACGACACTGACTACACGCCTCTCTACACCACCGGCAACCCCACTGAGAGAAGCCGCTGCTAATTCATGTTAGCATTAATTGGAGCATTAACTGGGATGTTAGTTTTGGCTAGCAAAAAACAAAAACAAAATGTATCTTTCTTACCTCAGAAAACTGAGCAGCGACTCCTTGGAGTGTCTGTTAGTCCAACCAAACACTGAACAAGACATTTTTACTGAACAAAACGTTCAAATAAACTGTCATTAAGTGAAAATACAGTGAAAGGGTCAAAGTTATGAGACCAAATCGGTAAACGTCCTCTTTTATATCTATATAACGTTATATATAACTTTATTGACACCTCGCCGTGGATACGCATTGCTCTGCTTCTCTCCTGGTGACGGCTCGCCTTGTCAGTGACCTGTCAATCAAAGCTAGAAACGCCCCAAATCATACGATTCTTTATCTTCTATTTTCTTCTAAATAGGGCCATTATTAGAACTATCGACATCAAATTGTCTTGAAGATCATTTTTAACTAGCGATTGAGACCATAGTGTTGTCCTGAAAAATTTTTCTGAGGTAATAAATCAAGTGAGAAGTGAAATGACTAGGCAGATTTTTTTTGCAGCCAAACTTAGCACCCCCTACTGGAATTTTCGGTGGATTGCAGGCTTAATGCACTTCCTGGTTGGCCTCCATGCTCAGACATGGAGATTGCCGCCTGGTGCGTGCATCTGTTACTGTAATCACATCAAAGGATCAAAGGCTTTGTGACCGACCAATCAAATCAGAGCAATCAACAGAATTAACTGCACCTGTAGAATGTTCCGGCACAGTGACAGCAGCCAGAGGTGGACAGACTGGAATTTCTGGCCTCGAACAGAAAGCATTTTTGGAAAAACCATAATACCTATCATTGATCCGACTTCACTTTGAGCGTCCTGAGTTCTTCCTGAACAGCTACATATGTTTTTTGTGAAGAAAAATTAAGAAGTAGCTTTGAAAGAGTGATCTGAAAAACTATTAAATATACTTTTCTACAGAAATCTTCCTGCGTTTTTAATATGGCTGTATATATAGTATAATATATAGTGTATATTTTGATATAGCTTTACCAGAGGATTGTGAGTGACAAGACAAATTTTCCTACGTTTCTATGTATAAATTATTTCTGTAGAGTGGAATTTGCGGCCTGGAGCGCAGTTTTCAAATTTATTTGACTGTTTTTTCTCTCCCTCTACACTCTGGCGATGATGTCACACACTGACACGAACATTCCATGCAATAAACGATGATGATCATGGTCATTGAACAGGGATTGATAAAAAACTATATGACCTATCAAAACGTGGATTTATACACCAATACAAAAATACTTGTGTCTACTGTTTAAAGTTTAAATGGAGTCTCTAGGTGAAATTATACCGGAGAAGTAGACATTTGAAAATCTCCAATTATTGTTCTATTTTGCTCATTTTTTTCTGGCCGTCCCATTAACTTCAATGCAAAATTTTGGGCAGTTTTTCGCGACTTACAGCGCAAAAACATTCTTATTCCGTAGAGAAAAGTAATAGCACACCGATCCCGATCAAACCGCACGTTTTGATATATAATTTGCACGTTTTTATAAATTTTTTCGTCCGCTACTAGTCCTAGTAGTAGCAGGTGCGATTGCCCCATGGCCCTAATTATTAGTGTTATTGTTGATATTATTCATACATTATCAAGTACTCCATTAAACTACATTGAGAGTAGGCTACCATATATTTCAGTCTTCCTGGAGCAGAACACCTTATTGATATCATCAATATCAGACCAGTTCTCCTTGGAATTAGCCAGTCCCTCCAGTTTCAGTTGAAGTAGCCTTGAAAATAAAAGGGTAACTTCATTATGATGTCTGAAATATGTTTGATCTATAAGTATGTAAGGTATGTTTTTTTTTTTTTTTACATAATTTAAGGACTTTACCCTGACTGTAGAGTGTAAACAACCTCCAAGTCCTTGCGCAATGAGAATTTGACCTCAGAAGGCAGATGCCAAATGTCCAATGCCTTCAGGCATTGGGGTATCCCCTCAGCATACACATGCCAGCTGGGAAAATAGAAGAGAGCAGTTGAAGAACATTTTACATACAGTCTACTAGTGTATGTGCAGTTGTAATTTAGAGTTTGCAACATATATTAAAGTATAAGCCATTTAAATGAACCATGACAGCTGTAACAATGTCATTAGCTGTTAATATAATTAAATGTTTAAACAAAAGCAGAGGAGGTTTGGATGCATGTTAGTTTTGTGGTGTATAAAGTTAAAATGTGTAGAAGCTGTGAGCTCTCACTGATAGTCTCTCTTTCGCTGGCACAGCTCCTGCTCCCGACTGTACAGGCCATGATGATGGCTGTCTTCAAAGACTCTCAAAGCTAAAAGAAAGAACCACACCAAGTTTGAAAATGTTGATGTATACAGTATGTTGGCATGAATGTACTCTAACTTCATTATAGTCAGAACTCATCTTCCTTTTATGTCTTCTGTGGTCAGTGAACAGTGTACAGGATGTACAGAAACTAATTTCCACAAACCTGTTCCCTCTCTGAAGCGGTGCACCTCGCTGTCAGAGATCCAGTGGTAGATGGGAAAGTTGTAGGTTTCTCCCTCAGGGGATTTCACTTCCACCTTGGCAGGGAACCAAGATTTTTTGGGGGAGAAAAGGGAATGTTTTTTCTCCAGCTCTATCAGGACCAGCTTTCCAATGGAGGCAGGGCAGGACACGGTGAAACTAGACACCTGGAGTTTACATTGTACAAGAGAGATGAAGAAAAAATGTATTCAATAAAGAAATATTGATAATTAGCAATAATAAGCATACAATTATTAATTTGTAGAAAAGTTGACACACATACGATTCCAATTTTCTGAGGATTTGTGTTGCTTTCGCTTTGAGGCCAGCTGTTGAAAAGTTGCAAAGCAGCAAATATTCTGTTGCTGCATGAGTCTGTGATGGTGAGGGTTTACGCCAGCATCTCAAAATTGATATTTAATGTGCCTGTAGCCTCATACAGGCAAAGTTGAGGAGGCGTGTTATGTATTGAAACATAGATAGGGCTATAATATACGTACCGCTCCTCTTTTGAACGATGAAGCCCCACTAAATGTTCTGAGTATCCTGCTTTTACTCTCCCCATCTGTGCCGACCAGCTTAATGAAGACAGCGTTTGAAGTGCCGGCGTTGTCAAGGTCAGCAGTGTGCACTGTTGCTTTGTAATTCACCATTTTTCACACTGAAAAACAGAAAAATTCACTTGACCTTCATAGTGTAAAATACAGGCATCACAATAACAATTGGTATCGGCAAATGCATTAGAAATCAATATATATATATATATATATATATAAGTATTAGAACATATTGCATCATCAAATCAAATCAACTTTATTTATAGAGCCCTTTAAAACAGCCACAGCTGATACAAAGTGCTGTACATGGCAGGACAGACCAACAATAAAAACAGACAACACGTCAAAACAACTAAAACAGAGTGAGTCTTGTGCTGGGTAAAAACCACTAAATAAAAGTGGGTTTTAAAATTAATTTTAAAATCCACAAAGAACAGATGAATACAACTAAAACAGAGCAAATGGTCATGTTGAGTTAAAAGCCAGTGAATAAAAATGGGTTTTAAGATTACTTTTAAAAACAGACAGTGAGAAGGCCTGCCTGATGTGCAAAGGTAAATTGTTCCAAATGCTGGGAGCAGCGACAGAGAAAGCCCGGTCCCCTCTGAGCTTACGACTGGACCTTGGTTCCCTAAGGAGCAGCTGATCGGCCGACCGGAGGCCACGTGCAGGAGCGTAGGAGTGGAGGAGCTCAGAGAGGTAGGGCGGGGCGAGGCCATTTAAAGACTTAAAAACAAATAAAATAATCTTAAAATGAACCCTAAAGTGCACCGGCAGCCAGTGGAGGGAGGCCAGGATGGGTGTAATGTTCTCCCCCTTACGTACTCCAGTTAGCAGACGGGTGACAGTGTTCTGAACTAACTGGAGACGTGCAAGGGAGGACTGGCTAACTCCGAAATAAACTGCATTGCAGTAATCCAGCCGAGAGGTAATAAAAGCATGGATTACTGTCTTGAAGTGCTTGTGTGCAAGAAAAGATTTCACCTTTGAAAGCTGCCTGAGGTAAAAGAAACAAGATTTCACTATTGCACTGATTACAACATAAAACGGGACAAATCTGATCGTAAGTCGTCACTTTGTCAACATTAGTGTCTCCCGCTGCAACAGAATAATATGTTGATCAGCAAATCAACCTCAGGCACAAGGCATGTAATGGGCGAAGGTTTGATCCGTTAAATACACAGAGAATCAGGCAGATTTCAAAATAAAACACAGCGTATCGTGTTTTTCTGGCGAGATCTTCGCGACAAAGTGATTATGTACACATACCACCATGTTTTTTGTTCTGACTGCCGGAATCTTGAAAATCACGTGACTTGGACACAAACCAATAGGAAAAAATATCCATGGAATAGCCACGGGATATGCCTGTCATTAACTTGCATTGTAGCAAAATCCATGTCAATTTCACGGAAATTTGAGTGATTCCGTGGCTATTCCACAGATTTTGAGTTAAGCAAATCCGTGGCTATGTGAGACCATGTTGGGGACCCCATATAAGAGCGGAGCGGTGGAGGATTCACTCGCCCCAAGACCAACACACATAGTCCTGTCCGCTAAGTAGGACCTAACCACTTCAGGGCGCTACCACCAATGCCCACAAGCTGCTGCAGACGCTTCAACAGGATAATGTGATCGACAGTATCAAAGGCAGCAGTCAAGTCGAGTAGCACAAGAACAACATGGTTACCACTATCATTTGCGATTAAAATATCATTAAAAACGAATCTCCATGCTATGCAACGTTTTAAAACCAGACTGAAAAACCTCCATGATGCTGTGTTCATCAAGGAAAGTTTTTAGTTGTGCATAGACTATTTTCTCCAGGATTTTGGAGACAAATGGCAACTTGGAGATGGGCCTGAAATTTGCTAAAACAGTGCTGTCAAGGCCAGGCTTCTTCAGCAAAGGTTGTACGACTGCATGTTTAAGGCTTACGGGGACACCAGAGGACAGGCTGCTATTTACAATAGTCAGAACCGAGGGCCCTAAGGTAGAGAAAACTTATTTAAAGAAGTGAGGAGGGACCACATCACAAGGGGAACCTGATGGTTTCATATGGGCCACCACATCCTCTAACACTGACAGAGTCACATGTTCAAATGTGTTGAACACTGGGCAAGGAACAGAGACAGAAGGGTCATAGGTGGGTGGAGAGATGAGAGCTCTTGTGGAAGCAACTTTCTCAATAAAAAAGTGCAGAAAACTATTACACACATTGATGGATGTCTCCAAACATACAGTCTGTGGGACATTCAGGACAGAGTCAATTGTTCTGAACAGTACACAGGTTTTTTTTTTTTGTGGTTTTCTGTAGCAATGCTTGACAGATACTCTCTCTGTATTTTGTTTTAAATATCTGGCCACATGGCATACATGCATGCTAGCGTGTCAGAAAATGGTCAGATTGGTGAGAAAATTACCAACACACGAGAGACGTGAACCAAAGACTACTTCAGCAAAACCTATATATTTGTCAATAATAAAACAGATTAAAAGCTGACCCTTCTAGTCAAACTTCCCTTTTCATCAAACTCTTTTTTTCCACGTCATGTGTTTTGTTGCACCATACCCATCAATTTGGCATTGCTTCTTGAGTGACCCCATCACTAGACAGCATCTAGTTTGGTATTATTGCACAAAATTAAGTGGGCTGTAAACAACATTAAGAACACTAACATTGCAAGCCAACAAACAATGGTCGAACGGTGAAGTCGAGTCCCTGGCCATAAGTAGTCCGGGCCGGACATCAGAAAACTGCAACATGGTCAAAAGGTGGATAGATGGTGAGGTTGTTTCCACCAGTCAGATGCTCTCTTACAAACCAGGAACCAACAATATTATTGCTAAGAAAGACAGAAATGAATGTGTCTTTGTTTTAAATACAACATTATTTGAGTCACAATTTATTTGGCTGTGAAATGCTTGTGAGCAGACGGGCACACTTTGACGTCCACTCCATGTCCAAAGAGTAGCATTACTCAAAAAAAAAATACATTAAGCTTATGCAATTTTTGTATTCCTTCATTTAAATCTAATGTTCTAATCTAAATAATCTGTTTTATCATTTTAAGAAAAAAATCCTTAAGAACTATCTACTGAAAAGTCGGTTGACGGCATATAATTTAAATGTTGATTGAGATGGATCAGTGGGTTAAGTACTGGACTTACACCTGGTAGACCAGAGTTCAATTGTCGTGATAAAGATGAGGCCCTCGTTATGACATTCAAACAGCTGTTATCAAACGTCTCAGTGTTTGCTGGTAGTACACAACTATTTGCTATGAAAAGGTTCCGTGGAGCACGCATAAATGTTGAATGTTTATTTTCAAAGTTTGTTTTCTTACCTCAGGGAGGGGGCTGTAGTCGCTTAGATTCAAGCAGATGGCAGACAGAAAGCAGCTTCTGGATGGACGACTCGTTATAGTTCAGCTTATGAAAATGATCAACCTCTGAAGCAATGCACCTCCTTATCAGTGATACAGCGGTAGGTGGGGTTTCCCCCAAAGTTTTCACTTTCACTTCCTCCCTGGCAGTAATCCAAGAGTCTTCAAGGGGCGTCAGTGATAAAAGACTAGATTTGAATAGTTTGAGAAAAACACTTTTACTGTTTCATTTCCTTTTTTGTACACATTTACAGTGATGGAAATAATTATTTGAGCCGCAGCCGATTTTGTGATTTTTGCTTAATCTTTCCACTGACAAATAAATGAACAGTTTATAATTTAATGGTAGGTTTACTTTAACAGTGCGAGACAGAATATTAAAAAAATATCCAGAAAATCACATTGTATAAAAGTTATACATTTATTTGCATTTGATTGAGTGAAATAAGAATTTGATCCCTTAAGCATAGCCAGGCGGCCATCTGGATCCGCAGCCACCCGGCGCAGCTCTCAGACCCGCCTGTCTCGCTGGGGGAACGAAGCATCGAAGGCGTGGGTTGGGGGGTGGTTAGGGGAGGGATGTGTGCATGTCTCTATATGTGGAAGTTCGTGTGTGTAAGCCTGAGACCCGCCTTTGTCCAGCACCAAACAGTTTGTCTCAGTTCACTGGAATAACAAAAGCGATAAGCCTGGACGTTGCTAAGGAGGTAACCTTCCTTCCTGGGCTCCGGGGCAAAGGCAAACAGTTCAACACATGGTTGTGGGGGTTACTCCGGGTATCTAGTTTTACCGTGTCCTGCCTGCCTCCATTGAAAAAACTGATCATGATAGAGGTAGAAAACATTTCCTATTGTCAAAAAAAAAACTTTGTTCCCTGCCAAGATAGAAGTGAAATCTCATGAGGGAGACACCTACAGCTATTATCTCCACTTAAGATTGAAAATAACATGCTGTATATCATACAACTATTAATATTTTTTGAAAAATGTTATATTCACAAGGGGAAAAAATGGTCAGGAACCAAGCCAACTTTCCCACACTTTAGTAACGACTCTAAACAGATCAAGGCATTTTCACTTTCTTTGTTGAAACACTTCTTTTGTCATCATTGATACAAGGCCATTTCAATTATACATGTTCTGCTTGGTCCTGTGTTTTTTACAGCTAAATTTATAAATAAACTAGCGGCTTTATTAGCCTTAACTGGTTCCTGTTATTTGTTTCTTTCCAAGAATTTTATGGTCAATTTGAAGCTACGCAGACTTCCACTTTCATTCTGACTGAGAGAAGACGATGGTTGTTTTTTTTATGTGATTGTTCCCTCTGGTCAGGCGGCTTTTCAAGGTTTCACTCACTCATGACTTCCTTCTTCCTTCCTGCACAGATTATCATAGACAAATAGTGCTTACCAAATCAAGAAGAGAATGGCTTTTGTTTCTTTCATTGTGCTTAAATTCCCTCCAAGAATCATTTACATTGCCAATCCTCAGCATGTCTTCATACTTCAACATCAATTGCATACCATGCAGTTAATTCCAAATCTTTAACTTTTTGCAGGTCAATTCTTCTAAAAAACAAAAAAGATTGCTGCTATACAAAGATAACATCACTGCATGCCTGAAGTTTGCCAAACCTTACACAACACTACTATGAAAATGTTTTGTGGACTGATGGAAATATTACTGAATTGTATATGAAGGACTCGCAGCACTACGTATGGTGCAATAAGGGCCCTGCATTGAGAACACCATCCCAACAGTGAAGTACGGTGGAGGGAGCATCATGATATGGGTCTGTTTTGCTGCCTCAGGGCCTGGACCACTTGCTATCATTGAGGGGGAAATTAATTCCCAGTTATTCATGATTGCAGGTTAATGTCAAGGTGACAATGACTTAAAACATCAAAGTAAATCTACTACAGAATGACTCCCAAAAAGAGCCAATCAGAGCCCCTTAAGAGAGCCATTCACACCAGACATCCTAAGATTATGTCTGAGCTGAAGCAGTTCTGTAAGGAAGAATGGTCCATAATTCCTCCTGAACGTTGTGCAAGTCTGATCAGCAATTATCAGAAGCGTTTGGTTGAGGAAATTGCTGCCAAAGGAGGCTTGACCAGTTATTCAATCTAGGATTCACTTACATTTTTTCACCATCACTATGAATGTTTAATGGATGTGTTCAATAAAAACATGACATATTATAATTGTTTGTGTGGCATTTGGTTAAGCACATTGTGTTTGTCTATACTTGGGACTTAGATGCACAACAATTCAGGGTTATTACAGGAGTAAATCCCATTCAGTGGCATCGAAATAACCACTTATCTCCTCAACTGAATTTGTACAAGCCTAAATGATTTTACCTATAGGGTTAAGGAAATTTCTTCAGATATGGCACCCAGTTGTACCTGAACTAAAGGATCAATGATTCAATTTTGGTTGTCAAAGGTCAAGGTCACTTTGATCACATAAAACAGGCCATTAGCCAAAATTCAAGAATTTATACTCTAGGCTACACAAATGTCTTCAGTCATTCATTATCCTTAATCGATTATCCAAACTCGGATTGCAGGGGCTGGAGCTGATCCCAGCTGACATTGGTTGGGAGACGGGGTTCACCTGGACAGGTCGCCAGACTATCACAGGACTGACACATAGAGACAGACAACCATTCATGCTCTCATTCACACCTACGGGCAATTTAGATTCACCAATCAAACCTAAGCTGCATATTTTTGGACTGACCTACAAACCCATGACCCTCTTGCTGTGAGGCAAGAGTGCTAACCACTATACCACTACATCTAATGTATACTATTTACAGGTCAGTGGAAATGCTGAGCTAAATGATGAAAAGTTGATATTTCCAGATGATTACACAATGTGATGTTTAGGTTTGCAGCAGGTGAGCCAGACAGGTGAGAACTGAATTTGCATAAAGATTTTGGTTGTTTCATGTAATAAATCTTTTTTTTTTTAATTCACGGTAGCCATTTTTAATTGTGCTTGCAGGAAAAACACACGTTTGTGGTGACACACAATATAGAGACATTCACTAAGGGTTGCGGCTTTTTTAAGAACCGAACAGGAGGGCAATTTGGTGGCTTGTTGAGCTAAAGAGTGTGGATGAGAGAGTTGTGTATTGTGCGGAGTGAAATGCCAGAGCTGTAACCTTACTGTTGTTGTTTTAAGTAAGAGCAAACAGACTCAACTCAAGTCCATCAGTCTTGTATTTTACGTGCTTCCACATTGTGGTATTAAAGACATTAACAATGAGTGAGCTAACAGTGAGCCTGTATGAGCCACCCTACCTCTCCCCTCTCACACTCCCAGCTGTCTCATCAGGAAGATGACCCTCCCACGACCTGGAACCTGCAAAGAAGAGCAAAGCAGACAACACAGAGGCCCTTAGTGGAGTGATGGAGTTATTGTTGTAGAAAATCTTTAAAGAAAAACTACTGACGACCAGGTAGATTCGAATAGCAGCCTTGTGCGGGATTTATTTTGCAAGTATCAAAAACAGATGCTAGACAAATCCAAAAGTCAGAACAGCTCTAAGTGAGACAACACTCAGTGTCTCTTTTTTATCTTGCAGGTTCGTGCATCAATGTCTCTAGGTAACTACGGTTTTAATGTCCTGTTATGTCCTACTTTTGATATCAGAACACACTTGGGATTTCTTGAATCAGAGCTGCTCTGATCTTAATCAAGCAGAAGTTTCCTGTAAAGAGACTGTGACTGTTGGTGAGATTTCTGTGTGTTTATCAAAACATGTTTGATGCAGGGGCGTCTGTAGGATTTTGACACATCCGGGGCTCAGCCCAGAAGAGTCAAGGAGATGCGCGGCGAAATTTTGTAGACATAAAGACATTCTCCACATAGCCTAAGAACACACAATTCACACTACACTTGCATTCATAGACGAATGCTTGGTTAAGTACAGGGGTGCACTGCAAACCTGTCATATCACCAGTGAAAAAGGTGAAAACGATGCAATCCCATGCAGATCATCAAATGAATGACCCATTTTGAATTTAGTTTGCACCCATGTACTGACATTAGCTAGCTAGGTAACAACACATTGTTTTTCCATTTAACACATAAGCAGCTACAGTAAAAGATGCAGGCTGTGCATGATCCCTGTATGCTAGCTAGCTGCTATCATGCATGAAAAAGAAAATAAACACGATGGTTCGAAGTCAAAGCCTAACATTAACATTAGCTACTTTTCCCTCTAGATTCATAGATTGTGTACCTAAAAATAATTAAGCTTGGGCTTCTTCTAGAGTCTAGAAGAAGCCCAAGCTTAATTATTTTTAGGTACACAATTTTCACATACTACAACTGCATTTATAGACAGATGTTAATAATAAAAGATCGTTTTTTCCCCATGTAATATCAACTAGCTGCTAGCTAACGTTAGCTACTTCCCTCTAGTAGTTCCAGCTGCAACACTCTTTTCGAAATTATACATTTTTACATAATTTCTATTTTATTATTTTTTATTATTATATTATTTATTATATTTCTATTCCCATTACCTATTTGATTGCTGACCAACTTCGGAGGGAAAAACATGGAAATCTTTTTTGGTGACATGATATCTTGTTACACTTCAGTTGAACAGCTTGCTGTTGTCAAGCCCATAGATATATATAAGATATATATATATCTATGGTCAAGCCCGCCTGTTGTCAAGCCCGCCTGCTGCCTGACGTCGCTGTTTTGGGTGAATGACGTCACGTGCGACCTGGAGGTGTTAACCACTTGTGTGCCAAAGCCAAAGTAGTGGCTTTTTAAAAAATAAAATAATCAATTGTTACTCAAACCTGTCCAAAAACACTGTTTTATCGAAGCATCAACATAAGATAACCGAAGTTTGAGGATGTGAACTTTTTTTTTTTTTTTTGAAAATTAATATTCGGGGCTAATTAAAAAACATCCGGGGCTATAGACCCCGTACGGTCTGTAAAGCCCTTTGAGGCAAATATGTGATTTGTGATTCAAGGCTATATATAAAATCAAGTCAAATTGAATTGAATGATACTCTGAAAACTCTGAAACCTGAGAATATTTATAGATAGAGAAAAAGCATGTCTAAGGACAGAACAGAACCAACACCCCTATAAATCACAGGGTCACTGAAGCTAAGCTTTCTGGTAAGAGGAACTTCCTTTCTTCCACATAATTAAGCATACCAACTTGGAAATGAAGCAGGCACACAATTCATCCCGAGGTCGCATCTTCCTGTCAGTCAGATACATTACACAGCATAAAACTCATTAATTAATTTATATAAAAGTCCCTCTATATTTAGAGTATATCCATAAGTGCTATACGCATATTGTCTGATTGATTTGTATCTGCATATTTCCATTTAAAAACATCTGATGAGAATAATGAGATATAATAATCTTATCATTTCCAACATTTTTCCCTCTGCTCCACCTTTCCTGCTGTGATTTTCAGTTTGTTTTGCAGGTTCATTTGTTCACACGTCACCTCGCCCCAGGCGCGACACTTCCACCTACTGGCTAAAACGCGTTTGTACACCAACAATTAAAAAAAGAAGAAGAAAAAAAAAAGCGTCACATGATTTCACTTCCGCAACTCATTCTGCCACACTCATTCAAAATATCGCATTGTAGTCGGGGAAGTAAGACCCGCAGCTGACTGTGTTCAAGTAAAAACTGCATGAAAAGCTGCTTTAATAATTATTATTATTTACTTGGAGCGGACAGCACGAGTCGTGTGAGGACTCATCATGTCTCTGTTCAGATTGGGAACCAAACTGCTGCTGCTGCTGCTGCTGCTGCAGTTTGGACATTCAGTAAGTACCTCTGACTTTTTAAAGGTTTTTCTTCTCTGTTGTGGACATTAAAGTAGCTAAACCTGCAGCTTCATCCCAGTAATAGAAAAATAATGATAAAAAACACGATATTTCCGCTTTTATACCACAGAATTTAATAAAAGGAGTGGGACTTCCTGTTAAATGTCATTTAATACACAAACTTACACTACATGAACCTGAATGTGAGTTATTAACATCTTAAAGACTCATATTTTCAGGAGGCTATTATCAGTTCAGTGAAACAAATAGATCTTTGTTTTTCATCTAGAAGTCATTATATATCTACAGTGAATGCAAATGTACTTCCTGTAATCTGTGAGGTCTAAAACACAAAAAGGATATATTTTGGTTGGTAGGAACAGTATCTTTTATTGAAGATTTATGGACTGTCAAGGTAAGCATACGTATGTGAATGACACAAGTCAGCTGAGATGCCAGTCCTGTATCATAAAGACATGAAACTTTAACCTCATAATAGAACAACAGTGTTCTGGATTTGTTAACCGCAAGTAATTAAACTGGGTTTACGACAATTTGCAGTAGTTTCACATTTTCAAAGGGGCTGGGTATCACCACTGATTTCACAAATGTATCTGATTCCAATTCACAAGGTCCCAAGTTAATTCCATATTCAATTAAACTCGATTTGATGAGTGATATTTATGTTATAATACCAATTTCTGCTTAAATATAAAAGGTTCTACAAAAACTCTAACCTGTAACCTGGTGCATTATTAATAATATTAATGTTTAAGAATTGACCCCAAAGCATTAATCTACTATCTCTATTAGGCTACTTTTTATTTATAATGAACTGATTGCAGCAGTTAACACAATAAAGTGCACTACAATAAGTGAGAATGGTGTGATCTGAAAAAATCGCACAAGCTTGATCTTTAGATTGTATTAATTGATTTCAGGTCATTCACAAGAAGGTCATTGTGAATCGGGAAAATCTATTTAATGTAAACCCAGGCCTACATTTACATAGTAATTCAGGGAGTTAAATGACTGTTGTTGTTGTTTTTTTGTTGTTGTTAATTTTTTTTTTTACATTTTTTGTGCAGTTAATTACTGAGACTACAAATATCATGGGGCCATAAAAGGAAAGGAACTTTTTTTTTTTTACCTTTGCTTTGCTACTGTAATTAAAGAAAGAAGTGAACAGAAAGTGAAATCCCCAGTTCACCTGTGAAAAATACTTGGCTATAGTTTTTTGAGGTTTATTTAAATAATAAGAATGCCATTGAAGATGCCATTTAAGTATTGACAATTGCTTTTTATTACCAATGCTGAGAGAAAGTAGCTTCCCCAAAACTTTGGAACACAATATGAACTGACTTATGACGATCTCAAAAGTTTACAGATTAATTAATTCAAATTACTGTGACGTAAATTTCTTTTTACATATTTTTTTCATCTATAATGATTTATACTAGAGGGGGGAAAAAAAATCAATACAGCATAAAATAATGATATTTTGCGTGGCAATATTATATCGATTCATGGCCGGCAAGTATCGACATTTAGCGTTACGACGATTTTCGCCGGGTTTTTTTCTTCCCCAGAGGCCGTATGGGGCTCATTTTAAGTAATATAGCCTATTAGAGATGATGTCATATGAAACTAGAAGATCTAAGGAATCCATAGGCAGGATATCATGTCGGGAAGTTGTCGAAATAACGCTTCAAAGTTAGGCTTTTTTATGTTTCATGCAAAAAAAATTCAGAGCAGTGAAGCAGTTGTTGTCGTCCATACATGTTTAATATCAGTTCAGTAAGTCTGTGGGTTTGACTCTCATTGTGGAGAAATAAAAAGACTGAAGCGAGATGAATAGACTGAGAATTTTCTTATATTTCACAAAACAATTCTTGATTAAATTTAATTTTGTGGACACAAAATGCAGTTAAACAGTTAATTCGCAATATATTGTATCGCAATGCTCAACATATCACAAAATGCATAAAATCGCAATAATATCGTATTGTGACTCAAGACTTGTGACAAAATTGTATCGATAGGCCTCTGCTGATTCCCAACTCTACTTTATAGATTACATTAACAAATCTAAAATCTGCAAATGTGTTTAATACATCTCTAAAATCTTGTTTTGATACATTTTTCCTGTGTCATTCTTTCACATAAAAGAATCACACAAATAATAAGACTACAGAAGTGTAAAAATGAAGTATTCCAGGGGACGTATATGACGGGGTTGCCGCTGTATTCTCTATTTTTGAAGGGAATCTTGGCTGGAAAAAGTTTGTAAACCTCTGAGTTAAATGCTGATGTGTTGACCTGCAGCTCGGGGATCCTCCTTCATTCAGCGTGGATTATCAGAACGACTGCTTTCGGAGAGATGGGGAAGAGTTTCGTTACATATCAGGAAGCATCCATTACAGCAGGATTCCCAGAGTCTACTGGAAGGATCGGCTGCTCAAGATGTACATGGCAGGACTGAATGCCATCCAGACGTAGGAACCCTCAAATCTTTCCTCTTTATGCTTCACTCTGACTTTGGTTTCAATCGCAGGCTGTTGTTGGCACTGTGCCGTATTTTAACTGGCTTCAATAAAACAAACTAATGAATGAAGAAGGGTTTTAACCCTCTGGGACAGACCTGGGCATTAGGCGGCCCGGGGGCCACATCCGGCCCGTTGACTGTCCCTGTCCGGCCCGCGTGAGGTTACCCCGAAATTAGAAATCAATACAACCACAGTGCTTTTATTTTGAAGGCTATTTCATATGTGCGTGCATGGATAAGCACCTGCACAGATTTATCTTGTTAAAAACACTTTGCTTTTTGCACAGAGTAAATAAATTGTTTGTTTACTGCATAACATACATTCTGTATATTGTTTTTGTGGTTTGAATGTATGTTGTGTTTAAAATATATTGGTTTTTAAAAAATTTTACTCCTATATTTGACTAACTCCACATTAACATAGTATTTTCATAACATACATTCTTAACACTAACAGATCTAAAACCATATAATTTACTGCATTTTATAAAGCAATTTAAAGCATTTTATTTTCAGAGTATTGGTCCGGCCCTCCACAGCCTTTACATTATCTCATGTGGCCCCTTGGGGAAATTAATTGCCCACCCCTGCCCTGGGGTCCATGATTGTGCCGTCCTGATCAGATCATGTGACATTCAACAAAAAAAACAGGTCACATGGAGCGCTGCTCTCAACTTCACTACAAAGTACAGACTTGAAACTTTCTACCAGTTTTTGTTTGACATTCCCAGGTCATGTAAAACTAAATATATGATAGTTTTAGTAATATTTGAGCGTTGGTGTAGCTCTCTAATTTGGCACATAGTTTGTTTTGAAGAGATGCAGCTAACAAGTAAAAAAAAAAACTTTTTATATGTTCATATTTGTATCCTGTGTTTACATTTTCAAGTTCCTAAACAGTTCATTGAGCATATTTGTGGTTTTCATTGTAGTAAAAAGTATAATTTTTCAACTCGGATTTCATGATTTTTGGGCTCAATATGTTGATCAAGTTGGTTAAAGTGAGAAAATAACTGTCAGATCATATAGGTGAAGAAAAAATGGATATCAAATATGGGTATAGTAAACATTTTTATGTGGTCCATGAAGGGCAAAATCAAAAGCATTCAAAAACGGCCAAAATAGGCTCAGAGCCCAGAGGGTTAAACTCAGGTTGCCTGAGAAAAACCTGTTCACACTGCTGTGGCTCTCAAACTGTTTGCATGAGGTTGTACTGCTTTCACTCAACACATGACTTCATATGTCAGCCGTCACATGTGCTACAGTTTAGTGATGTTAAGAAATAAGCAACAGGAAATGAATCTGCAACTATTTTAATGGAACTTATCTTTTTAAATAAGTTTTAAAAAAAATCTCTGCCCACAGCTCCTCAAATGTCAATATTTTTTGGTTATTTTGTCTTCTATGGTTGTAAAATGAATATCTTTGGGTTTCGGACTTTGTGATGGACAATTTTTGCTATTTTCTGCGATTTTAGAAAACCAAAATGACAAACTGTTATTTAGAAAATAAGCACAACAGGTTGATCAACAGTGAAAATACATGTTTTTTGCAGCTATAATGCAACTTTACATACATGCTCCTGCTGGGGAAAAAAATCCACTAGGAGGTGAACGTGTCGTTTTATATATTTATAACCCCTAATAGTGGATTAAAAAACAGCTTAATATCTTATATGTTAGTTTTACCTGATTTATCAGTAATTTATGTTAAGATTGCAGCACTACATCTATTAAAAGACAAACAGACGGCATACAAATTCACAAACCTTCTCAAATTGCTGGTATTGAGAGAACAGTGGACATAATTAAAATGCAGTGGACCCAGCACACCTAACATGAATACATGCCTTAAATTTAAACTGAAATTTGGACACCAGTTCACTTTTTCTCGAATGCTCTGGACTAACTAGTACTGCTGTACCCAGGACTCCCTGTTTTAATACGGAGTAGATCTTCCTGGTCTTTTGAGTATATAAGCTAGCCACAGCCTACATGAATAACTGGAGTGTGTCTGTGTGTTTGCATGATAATGACACTTCTTTCACGTTGAAGGTATATTCCCTGGAACTACCACGAGGAGTCTCCAGGCCGATACAATTTCAGTGGAGACAGGGATTTGGAATATTTCATTCAGCTGGCCAGAGACATTGGTTTAATGGTGATCCTTCGGCCCGGACCTTACATATGTGCAGAGTGGGACATGGTGAGTGCAGGTTGTCAGTAAATGTGCACATTTTGAGTTTTTTGAGAGTATTCAGCAACAATTAAAGAAAATAAATACAGAACAAGTTAAACTCATGGCACTTTATACTTCTCACTTCAATGAGAAATCCTGTATTTTTTACACCACTAAATTTATTTGACAGCTATAGTTACTTTTCAGGCAACCCTACAACTTTTAACACGATGATGCATAGTTTTACTGAAAAAAGTGAGATTCTACATGTTTTGGTTATAAAGCAGGTCTAGGTACAAAATAAATACTTTGAAAGTATTAAAATGCTCACTCAGGAGAAATGCACACAGTCTGTATTAGGAGACTGTGCCTTTAAACAAGTAGTCAGGACTTATGTAAGGTTGTGATGTTACAAATATACATTAAACAGGTAGAAAGTGCCGCTACAGTGCATTTACAGAGGCCTTTTTATGTGTTGTTTGATATGGTATGCTATTTACGTTGCACCAAAAACCTGCTGCCATTGTTTGTGTTACTCTGTCACCAGGGAGGGCTGCCTGCCTGGCTTCTCAAGAAGAAAGACATTATTCTTCGGTCTTCAGATCCAGGTGAGAATCAAAGAAAAACTGGATGAATTATGATGAACAGTCACGACTGCATGCTGCAGCACATACAGGTGCATCTCAATAAATTAGAATGTCATAGAAAAGTTTATTTATGTCAGTAATTCAATTAAAAAAAGTGGAAATAACACATTTTATAGGTCCATTACACACAGAATGAGACATTTCATGTCTTCATTTATTTAATTTCGTCTAATTATAATGATTATGGCTTACATTTAATGAATACCTAAAATTCAGTGTCTCAAAAAAAATGTAATGATACTTTTTAAAATTGGTCTTTTTTATGTTTATTATGGAAATGTTGGCCTCTGAAAAGTATGTCCAACTATATGCACTCAATACTTGGTCGGGGCTATTTGACTTGAACTACTAGAAATGGACTTTTCCATGATATTCTAATTTATTGAGATGCACCTGTATAAGTGTATAATCTGTGTGTTTCAGATTACATCGCAGCAGTAGATAAGTGGATGGGGAAGTTACTGCCCATGATGAAGCCTTATCTCTACCAGAACGGTGGTCCTATCATCACTGTACAGGTGAGTCCTGGACTGATCTCTGTTGGTTTGTGTCTGTTGTTGTATATCGTTGCAGAACTCAATTCAAACGGGAAATAAAATCTTCCTCCTGCTGTGCCACCGTTTGGTAGGTGGAGAATGAATATGGCAGCTATTTCGCATGTGACTACAACTACATGCGTTACCTGACCAAACTGTTCCGGTCTCACCTGGGCGAGGAGGTGGTGCTCTTCACCACAGATGGAGCTGGGCTCGGCTACCTCAAGTGTGGCTCAATACAAGGTCTCTACGCTACTGTTGACTTTGGGCCAGGTAGGTGTCAGGTTTCTAATCCATGCAACTAAATTACTAAAAACTAAAAAACAGTAAATATTGATCGTTGGTTAAAGGGAAAGTTTTGATTTTTTTGTTGTGGGGTTGTATGAGGTGCTTATCCTCATATAACAGCTGGTCAGAGTTTTAGCCACAGAAGCTGGCAGTACTAAATGAATGTACTGCTGTGGACGGAGATTTTATTATAAATATTATAACCTTTATTTACCAAGGAAAATCACATTGAGATTAAGAACCTTTTTTTCAAGGGAGACCTGGCCAAGTTAGGCAGCAGTAAATACAAACACATTCAGTGAATCCCAACTGTCTCTTTTGAAGGTTTAGTTATGTTTTGTAAAGGCAATTTGGGATTACATACATGACATGATGACTTACAGTAGTTGAATCTTATTTGAAGTTGTCAGCTTCTTGTGTTTCTCCACACTGACTTAATGTCATGTGTTTGATTAGTCAGGAGTTATGAGGAAATGGCAAAAGCACGTGTGAGCTTATCTCTGTGCTGTGATCCTGTAAAGGTGGGAATGTAACCGCTGCCTTTGATGCACAGAGACACGCTGAACCTCACGGACCGTTGGCAAGTATTTCTTTCGATACGGTTAACAATTTTAAAACCACACTGCAGTTTCTCTCAGACGCTCATAGAGTTTCCTCCTGCGTTAACAGGTGAACTCTGAATTTTACACGGGCTGGCTGGACCATTGGGGGTCACGTCACTCCACTGTGTCATCTGCCAGAGTGGCCAAATCGCTCAACGAGATTCTGGCCATGGGAGCAAACGTCAACCTGTGAGTCTGCAGATTTCTATGACAGGTTTACACACACACACACACACTGAAGGCATATACGGTTGCAACATCAGACTGTGGCATTCACTGGAAGCTCATCAGGTAATGCTGGAAATGAAAACAAGTTGCTGTGACGGTGGCTCTCCAGTCAAGAAAATGATTGGCTTGTAGTTGCATAATGTACATCTGCAAATAAATTTGGTTGAAGAGAGAGAAAGACATTGTAGTTTAGAATCTACATGTGCTTCATTTCAGTTTAATTTCTCTCCTCACAGCTACATGTTCATAGGAGGAACAAACTTTGGATACTGGAATGGTGAGTGCCCTTTGACAGACTGGTTTTATGACATGATGTCATCATGTGACTCACAGCAAAGCCACTTGGGTTTGTCTTGTTGCCAAACTGATTACCTTAAGCAGAAACTCACCTCTGATTGCCTCTTGATACCTCAGGAGCCAACTCACCTTACGGCGCGCAGCCCACGAGTTACGACTATGACGCCCCACTCACCGAAGCAGGAGACCTCACGGAGAAGTACTTTGCAATTAGAGAGGTGATCAAAATGGTAAGAAGGCCTCTAATTTTGCTTTTAAATATCACTTCAGATTTGTTTTACAACTTAAACCACATCATAGAAAGCCCCAACCAATACTAGACAAAGGAGAGAAAAATAATGATAAAATAAGTGAGGACTGACTTATACTTTAAGGTGAATAAAAGTGAATTCACAGCAAATAATGAATACAGAGTTAGATGAAAGTAACAGTATTAACATTAACATCAAGTCTGACTCACTGATCTACTGGACTGTTGCTATAGGACTTCTATTTCCCTCCCTTTTCCTATCTCCGCTATCTAATTTGCATATTTAGGCCACCCAAGATGATTGTGATTGGTTCGAAAAAAATACAAACAACCAAAATGCAGCCAGACTTAGGTGTGCCTATACTAGTCTAGTACCACTGTTAGATGTCCAACTCGAGATGATAGTGTCTATATATTTTTTCCTTCCATTAAAGGGGCTGTTTGTTCATTAATTCATTCATTATCCTTAACCTCTTAGTAATGGCATCCTGACCAAAGAATCATGTCACACTGATTTATTCAAAGCTATTTCTGTTCTTCGTTGACAATAAACAACACAAAAATTGTTGTAGTAGCCTTAGTTGTAGTAGGTTAGTGCATGTGCATGTCAGTGCATGTGAGTCCATGTGTGTGTGCCACTCGCTGCCACTCTGCTCTGCTCTCATACAGCAGTAATAATGCATTTCCAACCCAGGGCATGGAAACATATCGGCCACCTGCTGGTTTCCCCTCAGGTTACACTGTTGGCTCTGGCGTTCCTGTTGCCGTTTTTAGGACCTCTTGCAGTGTCGCTGGCACCCCTTAATGCCGGCTCAGCCACCGCAATGTTGAGAGGCTGCGATCAATATGCTCTGAATTTCTTGCTCAGCCACTTTAAGCTGTTATTTTTAACATCTAGGGCTATTATTAAGATGCAACAACCACAAGTGTTACATTTTTAACTCTTGTACATTCTAGTATATGTCATCTGTAAAAACAAATGTATTTTTTCACAACAGTACCATAAGATACCAGAGGGACCAATACCACCAACTACTCCAAAGTTTGCATATGGGACTGTTGTGATGAAGAAGGTAGTGGACTCAGCCTTTCCTTTTTAGAACCTGATCAAAGCATTAGATATATTTTATTGCTACTCACCAGTGAAGTATTAAAAACATAATGAACAAATACTAAAGCAACCCTCTGCCGCTGCAGCTCCAGACAATAACAGACGCCTTAGAGACACTGTCTTTCTCCGGGCCCATCAAAAGCATGTATCCTCAGACTTTCATTGATCTGAACCAGGTACCATTTAATGTTTCTCTGTTTTATATAAAAATTAATTGTTTGTCAAGTTCACCAGCAAAATGTTGTCATATGATTGAGTTTTAGTTTGTTTAAAATGACCTCCTGTCCCGTTTGTCCTTTAGGCCTTTGGTTACGTGCTCTACAGGACCACTCTGCCTGTTACCTGCAGCACACCGACTCCACTGTCATCTCCGCTGAACGGCGTCCACGATAGAGCGTATGTGTCAGTGGACGGGGTGAGTCTGACAGGCTGACAGAGGTGACCCAGCAAACACTGAGATGTTTAATGACTCGTTGTTTGAATGCCAAAACAAGGTGATTGATCGAAAAACAGATTGAAAATTAGACATTAGACAATGACGGGAACTTTACCTGGCTGTTAGCTGAACGGCCTCCCTGGGTTGAAATATAAAACAAGCCTTTCCAGCTATTTTGCTAGTGTGCATTCAGCAGCTTTAAATATCCTAGAAATCATAGAATACTAAAATAAAATCAGTAAGCTTAACATTTGGTCTTGTACGGGACATAAACTCCGTTTCTCCTGAGTGAAAGTTGTGTTTGACCCATTAATCCATCATGGCTTCATAATGGATTAATGTGTCACTCTTTATACTGACACAGAGATGGAGATCAGAGGAGAGGAGGGACAGTGAGAGGTTAACACTTGCCTCCAACAGTTTCTTTCAGTCAAATTAAAGACATTTAAGAATTCTGTTATTCTACAGTATTGAAAAAGGTATTAAACTAAATCTCTACCAATGAATGAATACCAGGTGCAGCTTTACTTTATGGAACAGCCCCGGACCAGTTAAACATACTGTAAGGCTGGCCACCAAACCTTCTTTGGTCTTTTATAGGCACCAAATGTGTCTGTAGCACCATCATCATTTTACAAATCTAAGATTGGCAGCAGTTCTTCTACAGTTGTGTTGGGTTTCAACAACATTGTACATTTGAGAAATGTAGCTTTTTTTGTATAAATGAGAAAAAAATGTGTAAATTTATATTTTTCATATTAGGGTACAGAAGTGTTGTTTTGTTGTCTGCACTGGAACTTGGAGCGTAGAAAAGGGTAAAAAATTATGCCCTGGTCCGAGTTAAAACATGTAGCAAACATTGAGTATTGCTGATAAAAACCATGCTGATTTCCTCTCAAGGTGGCTGTGGGGATTCTTGAGAGGAACAAAGCCATAACTGTGAATGTGACTGGGAAAGCTGGCAGTCAGGTGGACATACTGGTGGAAAATATGGGCCGAGTCAACTACGGAAAAGACATCAACGACCTGAAGGTTTTATTTTCGTGCTACATTTTAAAAATACTGCCTGGTTGGCAAGGTTTCACTGGAGTTCAGCTTCAGGTTGCACCAGCCTAAAAACACAGAAATTAGATTTAACTGCAACAAAATAATATCTTGTATTTTTTATACATACAAGCTGGGATGTCAGTGTGAATTCTCTGCTCCTCCTGTGTGGTTTCTCTGCTGCACAGGGCCTCGTGTCCAACCTGACTTTGGGGAAAGATACGCTCGCCGGCTGGACCATGTACAGCCTCAGCATCGATGAAGCCGTCAGTCAGGGTCTTCTCGGTGGAACGAAACCAACAGACCCGCCCAAGCCTGCCACTCTCTCGCTTCCAGCCTTCTACGAGGGAAGCTTCATCATTCCTGACGGCATCCCAGCCCTCCCCCAGGACACCTACATCAAACTGCCCAACTGGAGGAAGGCATGTCACCCACACATTGATTAAATTAGATTTAAAGCAATTTTGCCCTTTAAAAAAATCTGCAAAATGTGAATGGAGACCAGTTTTCATGCTTTTTTTTCTTTTTCTTTTTTTTATAACATCTTTCCTACATTTTTAGACCCCAGGGTCACATGCACTCTAATTTAGTTTTGAAATAATAAGATAACTAGAAGGGCACTCAGAGACTGCAGTGTTAAGAAAGTAAAAAATAATTAATTGTTTCTGCCCCGTGATTTAGATCCTCGTTGCATCCGTCCAACGAGTTTCATGAAAATTAGGCCAGTAGTTTTTCCATAATCCTGCTGACAAACAGGCGAACTAACCAAACTAAAATTAGAACCTCCTTGGTAGAGGTAAAACCTTTATAAGACCATTGAAAGAAAATGAATTGTTTAAGTCATACTATATCAAGAAAAAACACCAAATGTTCTGATTGCAGCTTCTCAGATATGAAAATGGGCTTTTTCTACTGTACAATCTTAATCGTAATTTGAATATCTTTGGAAAAAAAAGAAAATTACATCTTTGAGTCAGGAAACTTTTGATAGAATTATTTTTTTACAATATTCTGACATTTTGCCTACTAAACAATTCAGCAAAGTGATCAACAAATAATTACGAAAAGTCTTGGTCACATTATTTAGGGCTGTGAACATTTTTATTTCATTTTAGACCATATTAAGTACAGGTAAATACACATATTATAGAGTTCGAGAGTTCAACTAAATGAAAAAACAATTTAAAGGATCACAATTCAGTTGCCAGACTACCTAAATTAAAAAAAAACAAATGAGAATAAATAAATTAAAATAGTGCTGCAGCAAAATAATATTTTTAATGTGGGGAAACTAAACAAAAGCGTATATAAAATACATGCTGTTTGATTTAATCCTGTCAAGATATTTCTTCCCAATGAAATGATCTGTGAAGGTTTTTTGTCGTTATTTTAAAGAAAGACAGATTCCTAAAACACAATGGAAATAGTGTCCACTAATTAATCAATCCTTTGTTTTTGCTTTTCAGGGGCAAGTCTGGATTAACGGCTTTAATTTGGGACGTTACTGGCCGACTCGAGGACCTCAGGTGACTCTGTTTGTCCCTGCCAACATCCTCAGCACAGCCGCACCCAACAATGTGACGGTCCTGGAGCTGGAGGAGGCTCCCTGCAGCTCAGGGCTGTGCAGTGTTGAGTTCACTGACACGCCCATCCTGAACGCAACAGTCCAGTCTGACTACAAACAGCACAGGAGGCTTTTTGCTAAAGAAGATTTGTTGTGATGAGACGAGAACTCACTGCTCGCTGCACAATAGGAATCAATTTGCACTATTTGCTGATTTTAAAAACTCACATCAGCACTTGTTCTGTGAGCTTGATGTATGTTTGATTTTAAAAGGTTAAATATGTTTTAAAAAAGGGTAATTTCGGACATGACATCAGTGATTGAATGTGTCTTGAAAGTGTTTTTAGCCAATTATTGTATTTAACCATCACATCAACTGTGGGCTTCTCTACCTCACTGATTCTGCATTACACTTTCATTCAAAGCCTTTTTTCTCTTCACAAAGGGATTCTTGCCGATTTAAGCACTGCCAAAACATCACAGCAGCCTGGATTACAAAGAATGTTTTATTTTTATGTGAAAAACACATCAGAGAAATAAATTTATCTATCATACTACTACAGGTACATTGTGGGACTGCTGACATGTAACTTATACTAACTTTAAAATTATTTTCCACATATCGAGAACCTGTCTGATTTTATGTTTTAAAAGCAATTAAAGATTTAAAAAAAAAGATTTGATAATACTCCAATCTTCCCCTGTCTTATTGTGTGATAATATGCTAGTTAGACATATATCTGAATGCATAAAGTTAATCACAGTAAATGACAGTGATTTTTCATGAATGTATCAGTGGTGTTTATACACATGTGGTCTCTATTAGTACCTTTACTGGACATTTCAATAATTGTTTCTAGTGAGACTTGATAAATCATCCCAAGGTAAAAATTTATTTTGCATTGTTTGCACAAAATAATTTTTTTGGGCTCCAGCCATGAAAATATTCACTCCTAATCAAAATCTTAAGACCGGGGGAAAAATTACAAGTATTCGCATTTCGAGCTGATGGCACATAAGCAGGTTGTAAGTAGAGCTTTGAAATGCTAAAAGAATAAACAGGTGCAGGAGACAAAAAAATAGAGTAGGCAATTTATTGAAAACTGCAGACTCAGTAGTGAGTAGCCCCACTGTTCTTGTTGATTACTTCAAAAATTAGTTTAGGGATGCAGGATTTGAGAGTTTCCAGGAGGCTGGTGGGATCGTTGCTCGATGTGGTGAAGATGGCTTCATGAAGAGCATCCATGGTCTGGAACTGACGTCAGTTTAGGTAAACTCCCCTTGTCATCAGATGTTCTCAATGGGCTTTAGATCAGTGGAACACATAGGATGGTCCGAAAGAACGACGTTCTCCTGAAATAAGTATTTTGTCAGGTGGGTGTTGTGAACTGCAGCGTTGTCCTGTTGAAAGACCATCACCGCACAGACGAGGGCCCTCAGTCAAGAGGGATGCCCACTGCAACATCTCTTGATAGCCAGCCGCGGTTTGATGCCCCTGCACAACCTGAAGCTCCATTGTTCCATGAAAGGAAAAGCATCCCAGAACATGATGGAGCCTTCTCCACTGTGCCACATAGAAAACACCTCTGGTGGGATCTCCTTGTCATACATTTGAAGCCATCAGAGGACCATCCAGGTTACATTTTTTGTCATCAGAGAATAAAACTTTTTCCACCTTTCTTTGGTGCTCCCTTGCAAAGTGCAAACGGGCAAGTTTGTGGCATGAGAGGAGACACGGCCTTTGAAGACCTTTATTGGTGTTTATGCCCTTCTGTTGCAGATGCCATTTTATGGTTATTGGGCTACAGTCAGCATCGGTAAGGGCCTTAATCTGGGTCAAGGATCGGCCTGTGTCTTCACGGACAACCTGTCAGATCCTCCGGCACAGCACAGGTGTAATTTTGTTTTTTGGGTCTACCACTTTAATTTTTTGTCCAATAACCCTCAGGATCCTATAAGAATTTTAAACAACTGTCTTACTGCATCCAACCTCGGCAACAATGGCGCATTGCGAGACGCCTTGCTAGTGCAGCTCAACAATCCTGCCTCCTTCAAAGATGGAAAGCTTTTTTGTTTTTGCCATCAAGGGGTCATGACATGATGGAAATGACGTAAAAGCCAGATTTTTGCACAGATTTGGACTTTTTAAGGCTATGGTCTTAAACTTTTGATCAGCTGCTGAGCAGCCTGTTTGAGTTTAAATTAAGTTTTCAATAAAATGCCTACTCTATTTTTTTGTCTGTTGCTCCTGTTTGTTCTTTATGCATTTCGAAGCTCTACTTACAACCAAAATTTTGGTCAGGAGTGTACAGTACTGTGCAAAAGTTTTAGGCAGGTGTGCAAAAAATCATGAAAAATAAGAATGCTTTCAAAAATAGAAATGTTAATAGTTGATTTTTTTATCAATTGACAAAAGTGAGTGAACAGAAGAAAAATATAAATCAATATATTTCAAAAAAAGCATAAATTCTTTAAGGCATTTGTCACACCTGCCTAAGACTTTTGCACAATACTGTACATTTTGATTGAAATAGGGATGGATGGATGGATGGATGGATGGATAGATAGATAGATAGATAGATAGATAGATAGATAGACAGACAGACAGACAGACAGACAGACAGATAGATAGATAGATGGACGGACGGACGGATAGATGGCGCTAGTGTGCGTAACACGCTGTTGTCGACCACCGGTACAACTCATAAAGAAGAAGAAGATAAGTTAAAACGTAGAAGAAGAAGGCAGTGGCCTGCTTGAAATCTAACGAGCGGAAGAGATAAGGCTAATATTTTTTTATGTTTTTTTCCAGCAATGAGGTAAAAAAAAGACAACCTTACATGACTTATTTAGCGTTTAGTTGTCAGTTAAGAGTAATGATATGTGTGCAACCAGCTGTAGCTAACTGTAGTTAGCGTTAGCTGGCTAGTCAGATGCTAAGGAAGCTACCTTTGTTGTATTCGCTTCATATAACTGATCTAACTGCAGATCTAACAACACATTACTGGTTTCATGTGTGGCTTACCAGTTAGGTACCAGTTAAATAGGGCGTAATAGAGCACTTAAGCAGCTTAAGAAGTTGTAGCATTAACCTGTGTGTATCTTTGCTTCTTCGGCAGGTTGTGACCGCCTCTTTGGGACGTTGCTGAAAATGCAGCACAGTACCTTTGGTTATATAGTTTAAATAGAGAATCATGCAGATGTTGACTCTGTCACAACACCTGACAACTCACAGACATGCCGTGGTGCCTTATCTCCAAGCGGAACTATAATTTATAACCATCACACAGTGGAAACCAAACTGCATTTGGTTTTGGTTTTTATCTCAGCACTGGTACCAGTTCATCATTTTGTCTTTGTAAACACAGGCTAAAAAACGAGCCGTTTTCATCCAGACCATGGTTGATAATCGCTATGCCACAGCTCTGGTCATCGGCTCAGTGCTGAGCCTGCTGGCGACAGTCTACCTCTCTGTGGCTGTAGGGTCTCAGCACTGGTACCAGTTCAGCTGTCCACCAACTAAATGTTCGGGGAGCAACGCCTCCGAGCTCAGAGAAGAGCCCAGAGACGATCCGGTCAATGGAGAGTTTGAAGCGAGGATTTACAACAACATGTATCACCTGAACGGCACCCTGGGACTGTGGTGGAGGTGCATACTGGTGCCCACCCAGTCACAAGACTCACACTGGTTCAGAGAGCCAGGTATGATCTCCAGTTTTAAACTTTACATATCTACAGCTGTCACAGCGCCTCTTCACTCACACACTATCGGGTAGATGTCTAGTTTTAAACTCATCTTAACCCTCTGAACCCCAAGCAGCTTCAGGGAGTTTTTTTGTTGCTCTTTTTACATTTTATTTTACTACAATATTTACTACAATACTTAAGTCCTGCTATGGAATCAGCATAACCATGGCTAGAAGTGGGAACAACTCAAAAATGTCTTTTATGCAAAATAACAGAATCATAATAACAGTAAGCAAGTAAAATTTCTGATAATTTATTTTTTAATTGAATACAATTGAATTTATATATATATATATATATATATATATATATATATATATATATATATACATAATACACACACACACACACCAACAAGTGTCACATGCGATACATATTGAACTATTTGCATTTTTACAACCTCCTGTCCTCTCCTCTCTGCTCTGTGAAAACCTGAAAGCCTGCTGTCATGTCAGATTTCAGTGAATATTCACGTCACGTGGCCGTTCGTCTCAAAAAAATTATTTGGTCAGAAATCGCAGTTTTAAGCGTAGGTTTAGTCACTTTGTCAAAAAGTTGGGAAGTTAAAATTCTGACGATAATGCCTGTTTTCTTTCTACGATAAACAGTGTATTTTTGGCAAAGGGAAACTTACTTCTCACTTATACTTTTCGTGGGGTTCAGAGGGTTAATACAGACTCTTAAGTGTTTGCCTACAGTGTTTTATTTTACATTGTTTACAAACTTTTAAGGCACCAAATGTGCCTGGGTTCATCACAGAACAGTGTGAATAAAATTATTGAGAATCTAGATTTTTTTTTAACATCTCCTAAGCTTTAATGAGACTAGCTAAAGGTAAGATAAGATATAAGACACAAAAATATATATTAATAATAATGCCAAATAGCAGAAATGAATGTATATGTCTTATCTTTTATATTCTTATTCTGTTCCTATATCTATGCATCTGTATCTTGAGCTGCTGTGACAACTAAATTTCCTCACTGCGGGATAAATAAAGTTATATCTTATCTGACCTTGTGCGATGACATGTATATCCTCATTCTGCCCGGCCCTACATGACACCCTGTGTATCAAGTTACAGTTGACAGCTCAGTTGAATTTGTGCTCTCTTATTTAACTTTAGATCCAAAGATGGAGACGAAGTGTGAGAGCTTCACTCTCGCTCAGCAATTTAGTCCAAAGTACAACCCTGGAAACCACAACGGAGAAGAAGATCTCCTCAGAACATGTGAGTTGACCCTGTTCCCCCGGTGTCCGTAGATTACATGAGGTTGCGCTCAAGTTCTTGACTTATCCTATCAAATGAATAGTGAATGTTAAAATTTTCCAAGCCACTCAATAGATTGTTTTTATTGTATTTTTGGCTGGTGAGTGAAGCAAATCTACCAGTGACTTGCATAGTTTATCTGCATCTGGCAGGTGGCTGGTGCTAATGTTGTGCCCTGCTTGAAGGTCACCACCAGTTTGTGAACCTTTTGTGTCATTTATTGGTGTTAATAGTTTCAAATGACCAATGAACTACTTCAGATATGTTGTATTTAAAATGTAGAAACTGCATTCAATACAGAAAATACAGACTCTATTGTAAAGTGATGTTTAACTGGTTTAACCCTTTTGAAGAGAGAATTTAAGCACTAACATATTGTACAGTCCTGCTTTAATCTTATTGTCTCTTTTTCTTTCTTGCATCAGCCACATTTGTTAAAGAATTCTTAAATTTACTCTCAATCATATGCCTTCGTCACCTCAAATTGTTGCTCATATTGTGAGCTCAGTTTCGCCGCCATCACTTTCCCGACATGCACCTGCTGTCTTTGAACATTTAGATTATGTTTTTGTATGTAGGTTTTAAGAGTTGTTAATATTCTTTCTTTGTGCAGACTTGTGGAGGTGCCAGTTTCTTCTACCCTTGGTGTCTCTGGCTTTGGTGTTCCTCGGTGGCCTTGTCGGTGTCTGCGCCTGCCTGTGTCGCAGCTTCACCCCCACCTTGGGTGTGGGAGTGCTCCATTTACTCGCAGGTAAGAAAAATGAATGAAAAAAAGAAGAACAGAAAAAAGTGCATGGCGTCTTTGATGTTCTGATGGGACATTTGCATTTAAGTTAGATGCTCACCACCATCTTTGCAATTCTGTAAACAAGAAAACTCAGATGAAGATGCAGGAGTGGTGGCAAGTACTGTAGTGAGAGACACCTGTCAGTCAATCATCTCAAATGAATATCCCACAGTATGTTTTGGAGGAGCGTACAGGCAGAGCTTCTGCAATGCAAGCAATAGAAAAAAATCTACTGCTAAAATACAGTCATGAAAACATTATTAGACCACCCTTCTTTTCTTCAATTTCTTATTCGTTTTAATTACATTTGTTTGGGCAAATATAATGATAACAACAAAAATAGCTCAAGAGTTTAACTTAAGAGCTGATATCTAGCCATTTTCCATGGTTTTCTTGATAATAACCAAATTCATTATCAAGAAAACCATGGAAAATGTCTAGATATCAGCTCTTAAGTTAAATTATTGAGCTATTTTTGTTGTTATTGTTATGTGTTGTCCAAACAAATGTACCTTTAGTTGTACCAGGCATTAAAATGAGCAAGAAATTGAAGAAAACAATGGTTTAATATTTTTTTCCATGACTGTACATGTCATCTACCTTAATACTAATTCAACTCAATGCAGCTTCTATGTGGTAAATTTTAACAAAACTTGACCACATCGCATCATTTGACATCAAATTCACTCCAGCAACACACAAAAAAAGAATACAATGTCTTACTCGCTACCATGATGACCCTGGTGTTGGGCTCAGTAAACGGTTCTAACTGGTATTTTGTATGCGTGTCGTAGGGTTGTCACGATACTAAAATGTTCAACTCGATACCGATATTCAGGAAAATATTTGATACTAGATACCATTTTCGATACCACAAGGTTAAAAACAAAGACCCCAAAATTTAACAGAAATATTTTTATTAACAAGAAAAATGCAACATGTAAAAATGAACAGAACCACAGGTTAAATATTTATAATAAAAAAAACAGTTGTGCAAAAAGAAACTGCAACTATGATAACAATCTTCAGGTCTGAGGTAGTGCAAAAAATAAATAAATACAATAAACAATAACAATTGGAACAATATTTTCTGTGTGTGTTGCTGTTTGGGGGGGTATCGATACTTTTGAAAATGAGTATCGTATCCGGATAAAAAAAGTTTTAGTATCGATACTTTTTTGAGTATCGATACTTTTGACAACCCTAGCGTGTCGTAAGCCGCCAGCGCCTTTTGTGCCTAACACGTGTCTAGCTGGTGATTCTGAAACTTTAAACTAACATTAGCCTGGTGGTGCTGCTTGTGGCCGTCCTCTTGTAAGGTGAGTTCTTGTACTTCCCCACCTGATTGACGGATAATGGGATCACACAAATATAATAAATCATCGTCACCTGGTGAACTTGATCAGACAAATCCTGACTTGTGTTGTTATCAATTTAGTTTTTAGATTATGGTCTAAACAATCATTCATTAAACAAAGAAGCATTTGAATGTAAAATCTATACGTCCTAGATTTATTAAAAGTGTAATAACTACTTGTGGTCTAAGCAGCAGGGGTCTTTATTTGCTATAAGGTCCTATATTGGCAGGATCAGATCAGATTTTCTTTTTTTAAGTGAATTGAATACTAGTAAAGTTTCTTTGATAGCCAGGATCTGGTTGCTGCAGTTTAGATTGTATTGGCTGCAGCATTAATCTGTGGTTGTTGCTGATCTATATGGTCACACCTCCTCAAGCGATATCTGTACTGAATGTCCTTTTCTCACATTCACAGCATCTATTGAGGATTTAGAATAAAGCTTTGAATGTCTGTGATCATATTTTATGATGTTATCACCCTAAAATAAAAGAAAAAAAATCCCACACTAAATCCCCAATTTGAGGTGATTCAAAGGATTAAATGAGTTGTTGTTTTTTAAACCGACAACTTTCTTTAATGAATAGTGTTGGAGCCTAAATAGATTTGTGATTGTGGTTATATAAATGTAATTTACGGTGCTGTTAGACTGCAGCTACACTGCCCTGTTAAAACAGGTGCCTGCCTCCCTTTCTATGTAACAGCAGGAGATAAAAACATGTTATGAATACTGGAAATGATGACCTTGATCCTATCTCATTACATTTTGACCCTTGGGTGCTCTGGAGTTATTGGAAGTGTTTGGATCATACAAGTTGGAAACAATCCTGAGCAGCCAACACTGTAATCTAATTCTACAAATAATGCTTAAAATATTAGTATAAACTGATTTTTACCAGTCAGATATATCGGTTGACAGATATTATCGGTCAGTATTGTCCGATCAGTGGCCTATCAGTGTTTATGCTGTACGATATGTGCTAACTTTTTAAATTAGTCAGCAATTGGCTGAAACTTGAACATTAAGGATGTTTATTTAGCTTTTTATGTTATTCCTATTTCTTTAGTTTCTCAGTCATTTATAGAGTTGGCTGACAATGTAATTCATTATTTGTATAATAATGTTAAATACTATTTAATGAAGTTTTTTTGAGAAAGTAACCTGGACAGTAGTGTAAAAACTGGTGCACAGTCCACATAAAAAGGTCTATTTTCATTCCAGCTTAAAAACTTACTATATCAGTTACCTATTCATTATCTCCCTCTAAAATCAGTTATATCCCATATAAAATCCCATATCGATCATACTCTAATTTTTATCTCCCACTGTGCAGAAATAAGGTGTTTGAATAGAGTAAATACAAAAAGAAGCTGTACGGCACGTGAGTGCTAAGTTAGTATTTGAATGTCGGCGTTATGAATGAAGCTTCAAAATAAGCTGTACAGCCCTGCCGCTGTCACAATGAGCCGCTTTGTGTTGTTCATCTGTTACGGCTCTCCCCTTCCTTTCAGGTCTGTGCACTCTGGGCACCGTCTGCTGTTTCCTGGCCGGGGTGGATTTGCTCCAACAGTTTTACCTTCCGCCAGAAGGGGTGGAGGGCTCGCTGGGCTGGTCCCTCTACCTCGCCCTCATCTCCTTCCCCCTGCAGATGATGGCAGCTGCTTTGTTCCTGTGGGCGGCCAGGAGTCACCGCAAAAACTACACCCGCATGACGGCTTACAGGGTTGCTTAAAGAGAGACTGCTACAACAACTTACCTTCCTTTTCTCTTAAGAAGAGAGAAAAAAAAAAAACGTTTCTGATAATGACTGTAAAGGTTGTTGTTTTTTCTGTAACAGTTACATGATATCACAGATCTAGGCAGGAAGACACTAAACCAGTTTGCAGCTAATCATCATAAGTGCTCAAAATTAGGGTTTAATACCTTTTGAGTTGTCATTTCACCTTTGTTTTCTACCATCTCTAACTTTTACCCATAGCATGTTCTTTAGTGTGTTTTAACACCCAGATGTCGTGGATCATTTGTTGTTGCTGTGTTGTACTTAAATGCCTTCTTTTTAGTTGCCATTGCTTTCAAAGCTGCTCACCACATTGCCCTTAAATCAGTTATAGATTATAAACTTGCACACAAATATCAGACATGCAGTTATCAAAGCCAGGGTAGCTTTTATATAATATTGCATGAAAACTATTAAGCAAGCCTACCTTAAGTTTTTATTTTTATTTTTTGTGTGGTTTTATTTTTGTATAACCTTAAATATCAAGCCTTTGCTGTGCATGCCTTTTAAAGCTGACTTTCTGTCATCTGTGGTAATAGTTGATTTCAGTCTGTGGTATGTGTTGACTAAATGTCACTAAAAATGTAACCACTCCTCTCCCATTGTCACCTGTGTTTAAAGATCTAATGTTTATGATCGCGGTTGATTTGAATGTTAAAAGAAAAAGTAAATTGATTTAATGCCACTTGAGCAAACCTGTGACCTCTTCGTAACATTTTAATTGTTTTAATTGTAACTGTTTCAGCTCCACATAATTCTACTGCCATTTTACATCTGTTAAAATGTTTTTCTAGTCATGGTTGCTGTCAGGTCTTTGTTCGTTTTAGAGATTATTTTCATCAGTTACCCTAACTGATAGTTTGACAGCCAAATATCTGCGTCATTTAAAGCCTTTCAAGAGACCGGTATTCTGAATAACAAATCGAATCTGTAAAATCTTCATTTGTAAATGAAAAACCTCATGAATCTCCGCCTCTACCCTTAACATTTGTCTGGAAAGTAAATTAATTTGTTACTTTTCTGTGTGTCCGAAATGTCTCTGCAACAGAATACAAATTGTGATGGTTTTGTGTCACAATGTTTTGTTACTCGTCTGCTTTTCTAAATGTTTTTATGTATTCTGAAGCACACTGTACCAGTTTCTGAACTGATAAATTTGACATTTGCCAACTTCTTGTTTTGTGATCCTTTGTAATTGAATGAGCAAAACGTTGTCATTAATTCAAATGGTATAACTGTATAAAAAATTGTCACATGTTCATGTGGTGGTCGAAAGTAACTAATTACATTTACTCAAGTACATCCAAGATTTTGAGGTACTGTACTTGAGTATAGGTCAGAGAAAAAAAATACTTTTTACTGCACTACATTTGATAGTTGTAGTTTGTTTAAGCATTATTGAATTAAATAATGGGAATAAACTACCCAACAGTAAATAAAGTTATAAAAAAGACATTTACCAGCTGCAAAATTAAAGTGATGAACAGATTAATATATCAATAATAATAGTCCTTTTTTTTATTCTGGAATAGACCATTCCATAAAAAAGGTGATTTTATTTGTGGTACTGTAAGTTAAATTTGATGCGGATTCTTTTGTACTCTTGTTTCAGTAACATTTTGAAAGCAGGACTTTTACTTACAGTGTTAAGTGTTGAATTGCAGTATTGTTACTGTTTTGTAGGCTAAATAAAGAATCTGAATACTTGAGTAGAATTTACTAACAACCATAATCAATAAATGGTAAATAAGCAAATAATTCTACTTTAGTTAATTGTTTTTTACTATTAACAAACAAATTATAGTTAAGAATGTTATTATTTATTAATTCTGCTATAATGTATGTTTTTTTTGCCTGTTGACATAGATCTATGGAACAGATATTTGTAAGAATTTGATTAATACAATTTGGATTGCTATTATACAGTTGTAACTAATGCTTATAATAATTAGTTAATGATTAATTTAGGGTTTTTTAAAGACATCAACTTACATAAGTTTGGCCCTATAAAATCTTGTATTGGTGATCTATAAAAGAGATTATTTGTGCATTGATGATATCTATCTCAATATTTATAAATGCTATACGCAGTATTTATTAACCAAAAGCTTTCTACAAGTGTCCTCATTTGACAGATGCAGGTTGACACAGTGGCCGAATATTGTATTGAAAGTAAAAGTATTAAACTTGACAGCAGAAGATTAAAATATAATGTAATATTTGCACTTCATGTCACGTTTTGGGCCATACAAAATGTTTCTGAGAGCCGCCATTGAATGGTGAACATCATAATAGTAATTAAAGCTGCTAAAACTTCAGCATGTTATCAACCAAAAGTCAAAGTCCACAAACCATGTAATAGTTCAGAGATTCATGTTTCCATTTATTTAGACATGGAATTTTGCATCATCGCTGCAGTGCAAAAAAGATCAACATGCTATCTAGTCAGAGGGTGGAGGATTAAAACTCCAGCACCTGTGCAATATCATTCATTCAAGTACAAAAACAATTCTATTACAACACACTCGCCTCCTCTTAAAGCCTCACAGAGGTAGTGCTGCTGCAGAGCTGCTGTACAGGAAGAGAGGAGGTAATCATGGCATTGTGTCCGGCACCTGTAGATATTTTAATCATCATTGCATAAATGTGTGCATTTGCTCACTGGAGATGATTAAAAACATGATTTTACACCTTAATCCTGTCTATGATTATAATTAGTATAGTAAGTATCTACAGTATATGTTGGTCTCTCAGTCCTTCTTCACACTTACAGACGGGAAGGTCAGAGTGACCTTTTTAGCTAAATGGAACGCAATCTTCTTCTCATAGTAGGCACATTCATTTACAAAGAAAGGGTAGAGTTCCTCTCCCTCGTGCTTCACCGTCTCCCCAGAAAATGACAGGAACACGGGGTCGCCTGCTCGGAGAAGCTTGAAGTCATTATCCTGCAGAAAAATCGGGATAGTCATTACGCATCAGAGCAGCTTTTCAATGCAAATGTGGCATTTACTGTTACTGTCATAGTTTCCTCGGATCAGAGCATTTTCCTGCAAGCATTTCATTTTAAATGTGTAAATGGAACAAACCTTATGCAGGATTGTTTAAAGGGATAGTTCGACATTTTTGGAAGTGAACCTTGCTCACTTTCTTGCAGAGATCTGAACCCACAATAACTGATTTTGTGACCACTTCGGGGGCAACTGACACTAATTGTTAAACATCAGCCGTCAGCAAACAGTTGATTATTTACACATCCAGCCAACATGGGAAAACATTAGCATTCATTGGGGGTTGTGTTTCTGTCGAGTGAGCAAAAATAAGCACAATCTTCACTCTCTTTTAGCTGTTTTTTTCTTTGCAAACTCCAGAGGGAAATATCTGGCTATCTTCAGCTGCTACAACCCCGATTCCAAAGAAATTGTGACACTGTGTAAGTGTAAATTAAAAAAAAGATTGCATCAAATTCAGAATGTAAATATACAAACACAAAAGTTTAAAACATTAAATATATTGTCTTTGTTCAGTTTTCAATTGAATATATGTCAGAAAGGATTAGCAAATTATCACATTCTGTTCTATTTACATTCTTCACAGCATCCCAACTTTTTTTGGAATCAGGGAAAGCAAGCAATGAGGAAAATGAGAATCAACTAAAACAGTAAAATTCCAGGTCAAAGAGCTAAACAATGAGCTGAAACTCACTATAAAGCTCACTGCGGGGAGCTGCAGCTCCTGTATGTAATTCTCTGTAGTTTCATCACTATGAATGACACCTTTGATTCTGTACCTGCAGCTGTGGGTGGATGGCAGCAGTAATCTCATTGGTCGTAGGATCTCTTGGGTAGTCTACGCTCTTCTCAAATGCGTATGCTTCAACTTCACCTCCTTCAAAAATACTTCCTGTTGACAGAAGACTGTAATAAGTAGTAATCCTGGCGTACTTTAGGAGGCTCACAGTTACACAGGTGCTAAGGTTCAACCAAATAAAAAAGCCTTTTATTGCATATGCGTGATGGAATTTTGCCATACAGGTAGATGGAGAAGAGGCAGATATCTCAAAACCTAAGCAAGTAAAATCAAGTGTCTCCATGGCTAGATACAACTACAGATAAGTAATTAAGTGAAAAATAATAATTGTATGACACCAGGATAAAAAAGTGCCAAAAAGACTACAAAAAGCATTTTACTTATTATTTAAATCAAAGTCAAGCAAAGAATGTGTTAGTCCAAGTTTAAATCACTCAACAGACAACAGCAAAAGCCTGATCTCTTTTTTTTTTTTTTTGGGGGGGGGGGGGGCTGTTTCTTACCAGAATTAAATTTCTGAAGCCATTCTAATGTGAAATCCACCGCCTCTTTCATCATGTTATAGATGTCCGCTCTGAGCACCCCAGTGGGTTGAGGGCCGACCTCGATGGCTGCAGAGAGCAAGAGAGGCAATTCCAGCATCTTTTACTTTTATTGGTGCAATTATACCAATGCAGACAAACAAATGAAGACTCACCAAAGCCTCGTTTTCCCACTGCCTCCAGGGAATAAGCCTCAGAGGCGGCGATATCCAACTGGATTGCTCTGACAGGCGCAGAAGTCATCTTGCTCTGAAAAAAGAAACAACAGACATTCAATCACGGGTGTCTCGATATGCTGGTATTGATGATAGTTGTGATGTTTAAAAAATTAAGTATTTATATCATGCTTATAATACACATATGATAATATTGTCTGAATGATCCAAGGGCCTCTTAAATAATTTCTATTTCTTTCTGTTCTTGCTTCATTTTGTAGTTATGGGACTAGATCATATTTTAAGTGTCATTCATTTAATTTTTAAAAGTTAAAGATAAATTGGGCTGATAACATTATTGTTTTTTTTTTTAATGATATCACAATAATATTATTATTATTGGGTAACACTTTACAATAACCCTCATTTATAAATGGTAAACAGATAGTTTATTAATGTTTAATCATCATTTATAAACCGTATATAGGCCATTTAGAATGTTAAATACATAATTTATGAATGTTTAACTAACTACATCATGTATTAATGTAAGTTTATAGTTACTTTACCACTAACAAACAATTAAATTATAATTAATAGTTTTAGTTGCACACATTTTAACATTTTTAACACCATATTAAGTATGTGAATGATTTTGAAATGATTCATATACCTTTAAGACATTGGTTAAAAACATTTAAAGATTAAATATGTATTGCACTTTGTATTAATAATTGGTCTATAAACCATCTATAAACATCACTTAGTTGGTTATTGTAAAGTGTTTCCCATTACTGTGAATTATTTTGGCCCTAATAATAAAGTGAAAATCTGTTATCTTGACAGCCTGAGCTTCAATAAAACCCTCTCAGCTTTAACTTCACATACAATACGTACACAGCTTTATCCTGGGACCATAGATTCAGATTTGTATGGACTTGAGACCACAATTACGTGGTATGCAGTGTAAAAAATATAAAGAAAAAAACAACAAAATAAAGAAAGAATTGTCCAAAATTTAGAGATCAGTCATGTAGCTGTGAAAGTTACCTCATTGCTAAAGAAATAGCATCAGCCTCAGAGCCACACTCTGAATGTGAGTTTGTCAATTATACAAGATGAGCCAGACAAGAAACTCTGTGGCTGATAGGATTTTGGATCTTGCTAGAGATTTGTACCGCAAAATAAAAAAGTTAACTTATTTGTTGCATTTTAGTTGCAATTGATTAGAGCACAGACAAAACAGATGTGGCTCGTACTCGAGTAGTGATGCATATGATTAATTTTCATTATTCAATACAATAGTACATCACTTTTATTGTCCTATATCAGCCTTTATATCTTCCAGTGGTGTTGCTAACTCCAAAGTTACTGTACAAAAAGCCTGACTGGTCATAAAGTTCATCATTCTTTGGACACTTTCTTATAGATAATAGGGTGTTCTTTATATTGAATGTAATAATAAGCAATACTTTGCAGCATTTTCCTTATTCAGTTAGATTTATTTCAAGTTGAAGATTATAATACCTGTAGTTTTAGTGCTTTGTGCTCTACATTTGTTATGTTAAATCAGAAAGTCAAGTTGTGTCCCTGTGAGTATTTGTCTGGGTGATTCCACGGAGCTCTTACCTGTATGTATTTGTAAATGTGCAGGGTGAGCCAGTCTAAGGAGTAAAAGATTAAGCACATGCCCATGTTGGCAGTGGTGTTGTGGAGGTCGAAGAGCAGATCCACGGCCTCATTGCTTCCTTTTGGTCCGAGCTGAGCGTTCAGCTCTTGAGCTCGCCTCAACTCGTAGGGTGTCGAATCTGTTACTGGAGCACTGAAAGCCACATGATGAGTTATCTCATGCATATACTCTTGGCAGGTTATGCTAATACAAGGCAGTGGTGGGAGATGTCTTCAGATCCCTTACTTAAGTAAAAGTACTAACACCAAACTGTGAAAATAAATCTGCATTTAAAACTTACTTTAGGTAAAAAGTACAAAGGTATCAGCATCAAAATGTACTTAAAGTATTAAAAGTAAAAGTATCATTGTGCAGAATGAACCCACTCAGATTGTTATTAGGTCATCATTTTAACTACTTGATATACTGTTTTTGAGGCATAAAAAAAAGAGGTCCAATCACTTTAAATATATCATGTTTTTTACGTTAAATCTCTGAAAAGTAGCTAAAGCTGGCAGCTTAATGAAGTGGAGTAAAAATACAATATTTGCCTCAAAATGTAGTGTAGTAGAAGTATAAAGTTACATAAAAATGGAAATACTCAAGTAAAATACCTCAAAATTGTACTTAAGTACAGTGCAGGAGTAAATTTATTTAGTTACATCCCACCACTGATTACAAGGCAGTTCTCAAATGTAAAGATTCTCTTCAAACTCTAGTTTTCTTACAACTTTTCAACTTACCTCAGCAAAGCGTCTGTAAAACAGCGATTGAGATCTGTGTCTATGTATCTCATGCAGGCCTCCACAGCTGGTGGATTTGACAGGACGGTAGTTATAGAAACAGATCCAGACTGATCTACCTTCCGTTTCTGCATTTCTCTCACAATATATACCCCTGACATCTCATTCCCATGGGTGCCACCACAAATGGCGACACGGGGCAGTGGCGGGAGAGAGAGGAGCTCCATCTGTTGGCAGGAAAAACAGTTTTTAGACAAGTGTTGTCCGGTCTGTTTCAGCCTCTCAACAAGCCCACATGTTTAAACTGAATGCAAACATTGATGGAGTCTGCCAAAACCTGTTTAAAATGTAAACAAACCAGGCAGATGAGAGTAACCTGTGACAGAAGTTGAGTCTCTGGTCAGGAAATGGGGTGAAAAGTGCAAAAGTATTGCTGTATGGCGGTCAATGAGCCATATAATTTAATACGTGACTGGCCTAGTCTCACTCACATTGAAGGAGATCCCAGTGTTAACCTCTAGGTTAAGTGTTAACCTCTAGGTTAACACTGTATATCACGAATGCTGGGTCTTGTTGGTTTTCTGAGAATCTACTGCACCTACTGGTACACTCAAAAAAATAACTTGTTCCCAGAACGTAATAAAATGTGGAAATAATTTCCACCTTAATAAAATGCTTTAATTTAGCGAGAAACAATTTTGTTGAGCGACAAAATGTAAATATGTTGGGTCAACATGATGTATTTGCGTTACTGTTAATTAATTACCAGGGCTCAGTCCAACTAGATTTGTAAGGGTAATTGTAACATACTAACGTAATTTTATTGGGCCATTTAAACGTGTATGATATTATTAAGAGTTACTTAATTTAATAGGGTGGAAGCCCGGGTTCTTCCCATCTGTCTCCCCCCTTCACACTGTCTCTCACTATCAATAAACCCTTGAAAATGGCCAAAAAAACCCAAAAAACTACTAATTAGGAATGTGCACATGACTGCCACCTACTGCTCTGGAGTTGTAAGCAGAATTGATTTGAAATCTTAACCCATTAGAATTAGGTTGTGTTAACATAAATTATTCTTGTAAATTTTAAATTACTGCATTTTATGCTAAAATTACATGTTTTAAAACTGTTTAACCACAAAACATAATTTTATATAGTAGAAGCTACATGTTAGACTAAGGATTAGGTGACAGACACCCAGTTTGCTTTTTTTGAGTGTACCTTGTTTGCCATGTAGCAATAAAAACATACTAAAAACCTGGATTAATCTGGTTAGTCACATTGGATTGCTATTATTTTGAACACTACTTATGAGGCGCACGAAGCATTGTAAACAAGGTCATGCTGTTGATGCTGTTGATGCTGTCCTTTGTCTATTGGACACAATATGTGAGGAAAAGAGCTGCCACTTTTTCAAAGGAAGTCACAGACTTTAATGTATTGTTGTATCAGAAACTGGGATGAAAAGTGCAAAAGTATTGCTGTATGGCGGTCAATGAGCCATATAATTTAATGCGTGACTGGCCCAGTCTCACTCACATTGAAGGAGATCCCAGTGGATCTCTTAACCTCTAGGTTAACACTGTATAGGGACGTAAATACAACATTCAGGGTCCACTCACACAATGTTTGAGTCAGTTATGTGCTCACTCTGTGAATGATTGGAGATGATTTCCTGAATACAACAACCTGTGGTCGTCCATTCACTGAAAGAAATGAAGGTCAAAAGAGACACAGATAGCAACTCTCCATTGTTGTTTGTTTGCCAGTAGAAGTCATCATCCTTAAAAGTTGTTTTTTTTATGTTGTTCACAAGATAAAGGGGGATAAAGGTTTTTATTCTGTTGCTCTTCAATCACTGCGGTCTAATATGTGGATGAGCAAACCTCAGAATTACAGTTGCCCATGAAGGTGGAATGATTTTGCTTTCAAACACAGTCCTGTTAATTGCATTTACATTTACATTTAGACATTTAGCAGATGCTTTTATCCAAAGGAATTTTTTACAGGAAAAAAGGGGAACGATCAAGGTATAGTGCAATAAGAGCCATTAGTGCAGCAAAATTGCGGTGTGGTTTAATTTTCATTGTGATATGTTTGGAAGAGACTGATTAATAAAGTTTTAAGAACACTTTATCTGTCAAGAATAAATCAGTGTCACAATAATTTCATGGAAAGAGGTAAAAAAAATATATTTTATTCCAACTTTATGTGCAATTAAGTTGCTGCATAATCACAATACAACACTAATACTCAACTCTCCTCCTTCAGTTGCTACATTAATGTATTTTTTAATGGTTTTAAGTGATATTTAAGTTTTATTATTTGCATTTGTAGTGCTGAGTTTAGTTTCAGTTAACTTCTTGAGTTAAATTCTATTTAAATTAATCCTATAATGCCTGAACCATGAAATAATTGCCAGAAAATTCACATATTTTTAAACTGGAGTGTTTTATTGAACCTGCTCATTAAAATAAAAATCAATTTGCATAGATGAATTCTAATTTGTATCATATTTGATTCATCAGGTAGTTTTGTGCAATTTGTTGCTCTCAGTTTGTTTTTCTTGAATATACAAAAACATATAAAACCTAAAATTTTTACAGATTAAAACTTTGATTTTCCTTTTAAAATTTTCCTCAAACATAAAATATTTTTTTCCATATAACACAACATCACCTAGTGGAACTAGTATATCATTTTTGCTACATCTGGAAGTTTTGTGCAATTTGTCTTAAAGCAGTTAGTAGCTCACACATTTAGCATTTCTACTTCCAAACTGATTATAATCTACGGAGTTTAAATTCAACAATACTTTTTTTAACAACTTCAAACATATTAAATATCCCAATTTGCATGTCAAATATACGCAAATGATTTTGCAAAGGTGCAAATGTTGTTGTTTTTTTGTTTTTTTACTGTTTTCAATATTACTTTCTTATTTTTATTCTTAACTTGGGGGAAAATACATCATTGCCCCAAATCTGTTAATTGACAAATAGTAATTGTTGACATGACTCAAACATCAGCAATTTCCACAACAATAACTGAATGTGACGGAGTGACTGGACAGATATCCATTAGATAACTATGATTATTGATCATTAATACATAATGTTTAACCCTGTCTCATAAAAATTAGACGACTAAACTGCATTCTCAAGAACTTTTAGAGGGAAACATATTCTCTTCCGCTTTACAGTTGCAGTTTTTAACACGTGGTTAATGTTGTAAGATGATTGCAGTGTTAAAAGATTGTGATTTGGGTTAAAACGAGAGAACATTGTTAGTTAAATAACTCAACACTGACATGGCGCTGGCTTATTGTGTAGTTGTGTTTCTGTTTGATTGTGTTTTTTGGAAAAGAGATTTCAGTCTCAATGACACTGTTTACAAATGATACATGAGTATAAATGCCAAATATGTAAAACAACTGCCTGGTGGAGTGAAGTTTACTGTAAACTGCATCTGTGATGAACCAGGAAATCACTTTCTGTTGCATGATTTCCTTTTTGGATGCAGACAACACTCAATACGAGTTAAACTGTAAGTCAAAAAGAAGTAACTTTAATGTATCGTCATCAGGAAGTTGTGCTAAACAGGCATATTTAGGGAGGAGAAACATACTATCAGGACACTACGTACAAGCACAAATGAACAAAGAACAGTGTTTTCCCTGCAGCCTGTTAGTGTCTTGCATGGGAGCAAAGTGCAGCTTGTTGTGCACTGTTCAAGTTACATGACAGAAAACACGAACATGTAAAGCAATTCCACGAACAAAATGTGCATGAAATAAATATGGGAAACAGCACAGCTGCATGCCTTACCTTTCTTTCAAAACTCAGCCCTGCTGCTCGGCACTCACTGCACTTCGGCAACCTTTGAACTTAGACGGAAGTTGTATCAGGACAGCAATGCAGTATTTCATAATCTGCCAGCAAAGCAATACAGGCACACCACAAGCTACTTTCCAGTCAGAGCTATTAACTGTTCACTTGCACAGACACGAATGCATGCAAACCATATATACACAGAGTTGTTTCAAAGCCAGCCCTCCCTCTTCTTGTCTTTCTTCTACTCTTTCCTGCAGCCCTCCTCTTTATGTTCTTCAGCTCAAATTTCAAGCAGTTAGACATTTTGTGATGTAACAGGAACTGGCTCAATGTTATTTTCTACTAAACCAGCAGGAGCCGCTCGGAGTGCTCTGTAGGCTGGTGCAACTTGAGGAGCAACAACCACAACCACAACCACAACAACAACAACAACAACAACAACTAGACTACTGTACATGCTGCATTAAGCTACTTCATTGGTGATTCATAGCAGCTGAAGTGTGCTTCATAAAGTGGGCTCAGAAAAGCAGCTTCCCTCAGCTGTTTCTTATTATTAACATGGTTGGATGAATAACCCGTCAGTCCAGCTCCTGCTGATAGAGACTCTGAAAACCACGCCTACTGGGATGGAAAACTACGGGTGCCACAATACACAACCATGGGCTGAAATGCTAATAAAATGCCTGTTTCTAGCTAAAGACATTACATTTAAACACATCATATGGTTATTTTAGCACATAAGCAAGCTAAGGCACCTAATACTGCATAGCTTTCTGATCTTCCACATTCTTTTACAACCCAAGTTACATCGTGTCAAATGCTTTATCTTTACTTACTGAAATTTAGTCAGGCTAAAACTGACTTTGGATAGTGACAAAATGCACTGTCAAAAAATGATTAGACCGTTTTTTCTTCAATTTCTTGTTCATTTTAATGCCTGGTACAACTAAAGGTGCATGTGTTTGGACAAATATAATGATAACAACAAAAATAGCTCATAAGAGTTCAATTTAAGAGCTGATATCTGCCATTTTCTATGGTTTTCTTGATAATAACCAAAATCATTATCAAGAAAACCATGGTTCCAGGCATTAAAATGAACAAGAAACTGAAGTAAACAAGGTTGGTCCAATATTTTTTTTCTATGACTGTATGTAAGTTGGTTTTTTTAAAGATATTTTTTGGGCATTTTGTAGCTTTATTAACAGTAGAGATATTTAGAGTGAAAGGGGGAGACAGAGGGGAGGACATGCAGGAAAGGGCTCCGAGCCGGACTCGAACCCAGGCCGCCCGCTTACGAGGACTGGGCCTCTGTGGTATGCGCTCTACCAGGTGTGCCACCGGGAACGCCCTGACTGTGTGGAAGTTAATGTAAAATATAATGGGGTCGCTTTCACATATAAAGCCTGGATTTGGTTTGCTTTCAGACACAGTACAGTAGTGTTTTACAGTAGTGTTCAAAATAATAGCAGTCCAATGATTTTTACTCTCATCACTCCACAAAATGTTCCTCTATTTCTCTTTAGGCCAGTTGATGTGTTCTTTGGCAAATTGTAACCTCTTCTGCACATGCCTTTTTTTTAACAGAGGGACTTTGCGGGGGATTCTTGTAAATAGATTAGCTTCACACAGACGTCTTCTAATTGTCACAGCACTTACAGGTAACTCCAGACTGTCTTTGATCATCCTGGAGCTGATCATTGGCTGAGCCTTTGCCATTCTGCTTATTCTTCCATCCATTTTGATGGTTGTCTTCCGTTTTCTGCCACGTGTCTCTGGTTTTGTTCTCCATTTTAAAGCATTGGAGATCATTTTAGCTGAACAGCCTATAATTGTTTGCACCTCCTTTTAAGTTTTCTCCTCTCCAATCAACTTTTTAATCAAAGTACGCTGTTCTTCTGAACAATGTCTTGAACGACCCATTTTCCTCAGGCTTTCAAACAGAAATGCATGTTCAACAAGTGCTGGCTTCATCCTTAAATAGGGGCCACCTGATTCACACCTGTTTTTTCACTAAATTGATGACCTCACTGATTGAATGCCACACTGCTATTTTTTAACACACCCCTTTCAACTAATTGCCCAATTGCACAGCCTTAAGAGCTGTATATCACGAATGCTGGGTCTTGTTGGTTTTCTGAGAATTTACTGCACCTACTGGTACCTTGTTTGCCATGTAGCAATAAAAAATATACTAAAAACCTGGATTAATCTGGTTAGTCACATTGGACTGCTATTATTTTGAACATTACTTATGAGGCGCACGAAGCATTGTAAACAAGGTCATGCTGTTGATGCTGTCCTTCGTCTATTGGACACAATATGTGAGGAAAAGAGCTGCCACTTTTTCAAAGGAAGTCACAGACTTAAATGTATTGTTGTATCAGAAACTGGGGTGAAAAGTGCAAAAGTATTGCTGTATGGCGGTCAATGAGCCATATAATTTAATACGTGACTGGCCCAGTCTCACTCACATTGAAGGAGATCCCAGTGGATCTCTTAACCTCTAGGTTAACATTGTATAGGGACGTAAATACAACATTCAGGGTCCACTCACACAATGTTTGAGTCAGTTATGTGCTCACTCTGTGAATGATTGGAGATGATTTCCTGAATACAACAACCTGTGGTCGTCCATTCACTGAAAGAAATGAGGGTCAAAAGAGACACAGATAGCAACTCTCCATTGTTGTTTGTTTGCCAGTAGAAGTCATCATCCTTAAAAGTTGTTTTTTAATGGTTGTTCACAAGATAAAGGGGGATAAAGGTTTTTAATCTGTTGCTCTTCAATCACTGATGCTAATTTGTGAATGAGCAAACCTCAGAATTACACGGTTGCCCATAAAGTTGGAATAAATTTATTTTCAGACACAATCCTCTGTGGTTTTATTTTCATTGTGATAAATTTGGAAGAGATTGATTAATAAAGTTTTGAGAAGATATACACTTTATTTGTCAAGAATAAATCACATTGTCACAATGAATGATCATTTCATGGAAAGAGATAAAAATAGTTTATTCCATTAATACATTTCTTTTATTTCATTTTTATTTTTATTAACTCAAGTATTTGTTTTCCTCTGAGATTACTGTTGGTTATGAGAGGGAGGGATAGGGTTTTATGACTGTATGTTCGTTGTTGTGTTCATTGTGTTTTACTTTTTGGGGAAAAAACTCAATAAATAAAGTTTTGAAAAAAAAGATAGTTTATTCCAACTTTATGAGCGACCCTGTAATTAAGATGCCAGTTTCTATATTTATGTAGTTATTTATTCATTCATTCATTCATTCATTCATTCATTCATTCATTTATTTATTTATTTATTTAACAGTTTTAAGTGATATTTAAGTTTAAAGGCTGAAAGCTGTCTTTGTTTTTGTTATTAATGTTTGTATGAACATCTCTCTCTGTGAGTTTTCTCCTAGTCTCTGAGTCAAACATCAGCAATTTCCACAACAATAAATGAATGTGACGGAGTGACTGGACAGATAACCATTAGATAACTATGATTATTGATCATTAATATATAATAATCAACCCTGTCTCATAAAAATTATGTTTAGACAACTAAACTGCATTCTCAAGTACGTTTAGAGGGAAACATATTCTCTTCCACTCTACAGTTGCAGTTATTAACACGTAAACGATTGCAGTGTTGTTAAGTTTAGGCACCAAAACTACTTGGTTATGTTTGTTAAATGATTGTGGTTTGGGTTAAAATGAAAGAACCTTTGCTCCTTAAATAACTCAACACTAACATGACGCTGGCTTATTGTGTAGTTGTGTTTCTGTTTGTCTGATTGTGTTTTTTAGAAAAGAGATTTCAGTCTCAATGACACTGTTTACAAATGTGAATATGTAAAACAGGTGTCTGGTGGTGAACACAAAGTTGCGTGATTTCTTTTTTGGATGCAGACAACACTCAATACGATATATGCAGTTAAACTGTAAGTCAAAAAGAAGTCACTTTAATGTATCATCATCATTGTTGACTGAGTTTTTTTCTACTTTTATGCAGCATTGATCCGCTGTGTGATCGAATCCATTAGCCACCATTCTGTTGCTAAATAATTTTTAAGGCTTTATTGTTTTTGTTTATAGCCACAAACAACTGTGTTATGTGATCTTCTGACCATATTTTCATTATTTCATTAGACCAGGTCTGTCCACAAGACATTTTCCAAGCCTGTTTCTACCTTGCCTGGTGTTGATTCTCACATTTCTGGCCAAATTCAACCCAGAATGTGTTATGTTTTGGTTCGATTCCTTCCTTTTGTTCAGACTGCGTTCTCACCTGCAGCAAACCGAACTCTGGTGCACTTGTAAGCAAACCGAGACCCACGTTTTTTAGCAGACAAGATATCAGTTCTTTGGCTTGCACCAGAGTTTGTTTGAGCATTCATACTATCAAAAAACATCAGTGCATTCAGTCTCTATGCTACCTTATTATCATCGGAACAGATCAGATCATCATCTTTTTTTTTCTGATCATATTTTTCCTTTTATTGAAGAACCAGCGATGTACAATGACAAGTATTCAACGACAGTTAAGGCAGCACAGTCTGTCAGAGCCACTTCCAAACAATACATTGAATACCAAATATGTGTTATGGAAGGTACCAAACAAAATTTCAATGAGAGAGACGAAAGAGACAGAAAAAGTGATATAAAAGAAGAAAAAAAGGAAAGGAAGAAAACAAAGAAAACAATAAACCCCCGGATCCATGCCATCCGCCCTTGACAAAGTTGAAGCCACAAGATTTTTTAGGTTCACTGAAAGTGATTGCCACATCTCTATCGTCTCTTCCTTCGCCCCATGTACTCGAGCTGTTGATAACTCTAGGTACACAATGTCTAGATAAGTTAAAAGCCATACAGGAAGGGAGAGGGAGTGGGGAGGCTTCCAGCTGCCGTTAACCCAGCTAGTAACGCTCGCTTTCTAACATCAGATTATCACCTTAATGCTTGTACCTTCTACCACATCCCAGAATGCAAAGCACACGGAGCTACAGCAGCCTTTTATGTTACTCCTGTTGAGTACACCTATTAGTTGGGTTGGAATGGAGGTCGGATCATGTTCCAACCACAAAAAAAGACCCCAGAGTTTATTTGGGACTGGCCTGAGACCACCTACTCTCAATGGGTCTTGGTGCGGTTGTTTTCGCCCACACCGGAGTGTGTTTAATAAAGCTAAAAAGCACAGGTGTGAAAACACCCTTCATCTTTTTTCCCTTCCTGTCCCATTAATCATCCTTCGACCCATCAGATGCATCTTGTGACCCATTGGAGGGGTGCTGAACCCTAGGTTTGGAATCACTAATCTAGTAAATGTTAAAATGTTGGTTACCTCACAGCTTTCATATCTTTTTCCTCCATATAACCCTTCCGGTCTCTTCAATTTCTCTCACTCTCTCTAAAGGGAAGTCCTAAGCTCCATTTAGACGTGTAATCCTGTCGGATCAGTCACTTGATCATAAGCTGCTTCCTCTCACTCGTTCACTCTCTCTCTGTCTCTCTCCCTCTCGTTCTCTATGCCAGTTCAGTTAAATCCAGTGCATTTAATTTAACTTCAATTCAATTCAGTTAAAACCTTTAATAACTGCATGAAAGTCATGAAAACTAGGAGACTTTTGTCTCTGTTCAGCTCTTTTGACCTTTGACCTTTTGACATCAGACTTTTGATTGAATATCATAATTCCTAACAAAGCCTTACTGCTTGGGATCTACCACAATATTATTATTTTCAGGGGGAAAGCCACTATTGACATGTCTGTATGTCAGCCATTATGTTTATAAATGATGAATATGCAGTATGATTATGTGGAAGTATACTTTAATTATATGCCATTATTAAATCAATCTGATGCTTTGAAGGCACACAATTGCATTACCAATTAGGATGGAAAATACAATATCTAATTTAAATTGACTTCTGAACTAATACATATACAAATAATGATACTTCTGTACTACTTATAGTTGCAATCATCATTTAATCCAACCTGATTTCAAATATGTTGGGACATTGTGCAAAGAATGCATCAAAGTCAGAATTCAGTGTATATTTACAAAAAAACACAAGTTTATCAGTTTGAACATAATAGATGTGTTGTGTTTATACAAAAACAATTAGCAAAATATGCATTTTATTGCGTTTTATTAACTTTTTTGAGGTTAAATTTTGTTAGTATTTTATTTTGAAGGGCCATTTACCAGTTCCCTTTGAGCTGCTGGTTAAGGTTAAACTATGCATGTTTTAAAACTTGAGATTGCACATCTACATGGTGTGTTCATATGCATGTATTTTTGACAACACAATACACACACTTGGCCCCTGTGTTTGTGGCTGGAAGATTGCATAAAAAGTTTAGTCACAATATTCCCCAGTGGAGGCATTTCAATTACTGCCCTCCAGTGGCAGAAAGAAGTACATTTACTTAAATACAGTTATGAGTCATTCAACCTTTACTTGAGTATTTCAATTTTATACTCTGACATCATAAAGGGCATTACACACGTCTGTTTAGGTTCCTGCTTTCAGGCAGATCAAGTCAAGTTAAACTTCATTATCTCCCATAGAAGAGATGGTTAGTTGCAGCCATGTGAAAGGGACAAACAATTAACCAGGACAAACAATAAATGCAATTGTACAAAGAAATTTAAGATCACTTCACATGGAGACAAAAAACTGCTGAGTGCCTAGAATACATGTGTAAATATGGGTCAGTTGTTGCAGGAATAAAGGGCATAGATCACATGTGTGAGTTTAATCTTCTGATTGCAGATGCTTCAGATCAATCTATCAAATCTCACAATCTCACAAACAGACTGAAAACAGTTTATTTCCACAAGCTGTCGTCCTACTGAATCTCAGTCTAACAGGACAGATATGCTGCCTTCACTGGTTATGAGTAATACGTAATCACATGTCAGGCCAAGCTTCTTATTATGTGCAATATGCTTACACAGAGACATATGTCATTCAACACTACACATAACACAATATCCATCATGCAACACCATACAGGACTTTAGCTTCTGCTGGTTTTACTTTACACACTTTTGCACACATATTTTGTACTTATACCACTTAGATTCTGTACTTCTTATATCTGAACATTTTTCTTATGTCTTATTTATTCATGCCTTATTCTCTTCTCTAAATTTGTGTCGTCTTATACAATGCATCATCTGAGGATGACGCAAGTGCAATCTCGTTATGCTTGCATAAAGACAATATCGTTTTTGAATCTTGACTCTACTTCACTACATTTAAAAGGGAAATATTGGGATTTTTTTTACTGCACTACATTTATTTGGCAGCTCTGGTTACTTTTCAGAGATATTACATGCAAAAATGTATGATAAGCTTATAAAATACAGTTCAATTGTAAAAAAAAAATTAATCAGAGGTTCTCAAACTTTTAAGCTCACACTTTTTTTTTTTTTTTTTTTGGCATTTTTAGGCGAATGATCTGAGTACTTCTTCAACCGCTGCTGAGTTTGACATTTTGGGATTTGCCATCAATTTTACATACCAGCTGGTCATAAGAGGTTGCATGCCAGTTTGTAAGGCATCTGACAGGGAGAAAAAACACAAATAAAGTGGAAAAACCATAGGACAGAATCTAAATTGTCATATCTATGTGTAATTTCAGCAACACGCTATGAAAATGTAGCCTTGCCTTCTCATGTGAAACTTTTGTACATTTTGTAAGTAGCCAACCTCGACATCTGCCTAGTGTTGGTGGTGGTGTATGCGTTGCTGTAGAAACATCGCCAGGACAGATTTAATGATGATGTTATTAAGGACATAAAACATCTGTACAAGTTTACTTTTCTCCACGATTGTACTGACTGTATCAAACTCTTTCACTGTTATTTGTTTTGCACAGATCAAACTTCATCTTGTTGCACACCGATCAGGCACCAGGCACCAAGAAACACTCTGCTTTCCCCTGCTGTTGCCTCCCTTGTGATTAAATGATGTCTGAATTATTCATATGAAATAGAGGAAAAATATTTTTTGATGCAGCTGATGATATTAGCAGCTGTTACCTAATAGCTTGTGACCTTTTTAGTGTGGGGGAGCAGGGCGTGTCAGGAGCAAGTTTGAACACTGACATTTGAGACAGGGAGTGGCCCGAAAGAGGTGGCCTCTGGGTAATGAGGTCTTGCTGAGAGGAAACAGACTTTCTGACCTTCTTGTGGTCTTTTCCCAGCATGCACAGCTTTGTATTTGTTTGTGTGCTCTGAAGAGACTGACCCATGAACTCAGAATCTTCCAGTCTACTTTCTTGTCCTCAAAAAACCTTTTATTGATTAGGGGATCCCAAACTGTAAACTCCAGATGGAACAATATGGAAATTAAACAACACATTTTACAATGCAGCTAAAAAAAACAAACAAGTGCAGCAGGAACAGCTTAAGCTTATTGGAAGTTGTACTGTCTCTGTGAAACAGATGCCTTTACTGGTGTTAATAGATGAATAACTGGTGTTACAGATAGAAACAGATGGGAAAGATACTCCTGTTAGTGATTTACACTCATCAAGAGGGATGTGAGTAGTTGAGAAACTACACTGAGAAACTTTAGAGAGTCATATCATGAAAAGCCTTTTTTACCACCCCTATGTACACTTAATGGCCTTTACACTTGATCTGCATTGAGCTTATGGTTGCATAATACAGAGCAACCTACATAAAATCACGAAGCGTTGTTTTGATGGCACGGCTATGAAGGATTAACTGTATCACACTCAGAGTCATCCAAGGATTCAGAGAGCTCCGATGGACAGAAAGACCCTTTGGAATCAAATGGTACATAGATTATTTTACATAGAATAACAGTTGCTAAAAGTCTCATGGGTTGAATGAAATGACCACAAAACACACCTGTTGATCAGATTTGGATTGGTTTCAGGTTGAAAGAGAAAGAATACATTTACTTTTAACATGTTTTTGGTGCCAAATTGACGTTATATAATCTAATTTCAAATGTATATGATGGAATGTAACTAATTACATCTACTCGGCTACTCTGTTAAATGTAATTATTTAAAGACAACTTTGAGGTACTCCTTTAAATATATTCTTGTCATGCCACTCTATACGATACATGGAAAATAGCTAGGTATCAGCTCTTGAATTAAACTCTTAAGAGTTATTTTTGTTGTTATTATATTTGTCCGATCAATTCTGCCTTAAGTTGTACCAGGCATTAAAATGAAAAAGAAAATGAAGAAAACAATGGTCTAATAATGTTTTTCATGACTGTAGTTCATATTTTCAATGCAGGACTTTTACTTCTCACAGAGTACTTTTCCTACTGTGGTATTGGTACGTTTCGTGATTATCTGAATGCATTCTCCATCACTGCAGATTTGAGAGGAAAAACAGAAATAACACACTTGCTTTGGCTATATCTTACTCTAACAACATAATGGAGTATTATTGGTGTTTTACATGTCGTGCTCATGTCAGTTTGGCAACATTTGATTTGATTTAGATTAGTCTGATCAGGGCTTGTGCCAGACTAAGAAAGAAGCCAAACCCTGATGAACTGACTTCATCCTCCGCTGCAGGAGTGATGACAGAGTGTCTGCATCAGGACCACGCTGTCTGTGTGCTCACATGTTAACACTCTTGCGCTTATGCTGGGCATCAGAGTCGCCAAAGTGATTTGTGTCGCCGCCTGCAGCAGACCCACACATGAGGGATGGCCTCTGGACGGGATGGATCCAACAGCACCAGCAATCTGACCAACCAGTTCGTGCAGCCGGCGTGGCGCGTCGCGCTGTGGTCGGTGGCTTACAGCACGGTGCTGGCGGTGGCGGTTTTCGGAAACTTGATCGTGATTTGGATTATTCTGGCGCACAAGCGGATGAGAACAGTCACCAACTATTTCCTGCTCAACTTGGCTTTCTCCGATGTCTCGATGGCTGCGTTCAACACGCTCATCAACTTCATCTATGCCTCGCACGGAGAGTGGTACTTTGGAGAGGTGTACTGCAGGTTTCACAACTTCTTCCCTGTCGCTGCTGTGTTCGCCAGCATCTACTCCATGACCGCCATATCCATCGACAGGTAATAGAAAAATCATATAATCAGCATGGGAGCGTTATTACATTTTCATTCCAATATAATACTATTAATAAGCTAACTTTTCTTTCCATAAACGTGAACGTGAGATACTTTACACGTCATAGTAATTTTGTTAATGAACGTCTGATTTTGGTCACTTATTTAAGAATTTCCCGCATTAAATAGCCTATTTAATTATTTAGGGTATCTCTGAATTGCAGATTGCTGCGATTATCTGATTGAAAATTAAACGGGTCCTGACTCTCTGTGCACATATACAGCACATGTGATGACCGCAATTTCATAATCCATATAGAAAATAAGTTTCGGTTGTTTTCTGCTTTTCTGTTATTAATTTCAAATAAACTTTAAACAAATGTATCCTTTTAAAATACTAATAATCGACGATCAACTTTAATGTTTTTACTAGCCTACAACTTTAATGAAAAGTGATATCTATTTTTTAATCAAAAGTCAGTGATGACCAACAGAAGCATAATTCCTTAATTCATTTCAAGTGCATTTACACTGTTGTATATGTCAATACACTGTCATTGAATGAATGAATGAATGAATGAATGAATGAATGAATGAATGAATGAAACCTTTATTGCCCCACAGAGGAATTTGTCTTGCACCAAGAGCATAAAAAACATAGAGACCTAAACATGAAAACATGAAAGGACAATACATCATCAACCATACTACACAAAAACAAAGCATCTTTAAAAACACTGCATGTTTGTATATATAGGTTATGTTTACACTCTTAAGTTAATGTATATTAAATTTGATTTATTTAGCCTGTGTGTTCGGAGGGGGAGCACAGCATTTTCAATGGTGCCCTTCTCCTCAAATTTAAAAGTTAAGATTTTTATTTTGATAGTTTTCACGAAAGGCAAACAAAATGATGTATAACTGGCAGATATGATACATTTATACTCACCTAGTTGATATAAGGACATCCTTTGGTGATGTGATTGTGAGTGTAACTGTGATAAAACACGTAGGGAGATGAAGGACTTTGATGGAAAGCATCCACGCATTGAGTGCCCTTATTTGAAAAATAAAATAAAACATGATACAGAAAAGAAAAACTTGTGTAGGTTAACTGTTTTACAAATTCTTACTAAAGACTGATAATAAAAAAGTTTTTAACGGGGTTGGTTCCCTTTCTGCAAAAATAAAGAATAGAAAGAAAGTGCAACATGAAAATCCACTCAAATTGATTCAGAGGGTGGTGTCACAGGAGAGGAATAAAAAACAACAACATTAGCTTAGAAAAACATGCACATTTACTCTATGCCACAACAGTTTAATATGACAATATTTCCACAACATTTTTCTTCAAAAGGTGGTGGGACATTTTCCTGAATCATTGACTCATTTTATTGAACAGCTTTGAACTTTTCTTCAGACAGATATTCATCTAAGCTGTATAGTAAGTGGGTGACAGTAACCTATATCTGTAAAATGCCAGCTATGGTCAGGTTTGGATTAAGTGCAACTTACTGCAACTGTTATCTTTTGCATAACGTTTAAATTCACTAGCATAAAGTCGTAACTCGTGCAAATGTTGTGACCTCTGACCTGTAGATACATGGCCATCATCCATCCTCTAAAGCACCGTCTGTCGGCGAAAGCCACTCTGGGAGTTATCGTGTGTATCTGGAGTCTGGCCGTGGTCCTGGCCTTCCCTCTCTGCTACTTCTCCACCACCCGAGCTCTGCCCCGCAGGACCCTCTGCTACGTGGACTGGCCCCGCATGGCCAACGACCCCTTCATGTAAGAACGCTGACGAATCATCAGCTCGGATATGTTATTGTTCACCATTTGTTCATCCTGCTTTTTACTGTCACACCATGTGATGTGATGTGTTTCGCTCCTTTTTCAGGTATCATATCATAGTGACAGTTCTGGTCTACTTGCTGCCTTTAGTGGTGATGGGCATCACTTACACCATCGTGGGGGTGACTCTGTGGGGAGGGGAGATCCCAGGAGACTCATCTGATAACTATCATGGACAGCTCAGAGCCAAACGCAAGGTAAACACCACAGTTATTTAACCCTTAAAAGGGCACTCATTGAAATACTTGCAAATTCCAAATTTCAACCCTAGAGAATATTGGAGGATATTGCATACTGCCAGAATATTAAAAATATATATATATATGGACCCGGGGGAGGGGGGTAATATTTTGAGAAAAAAGTTACAAATTTATGACAAAAAATCTCAAATTAATGGTAAAGTTACAAATTTATAACAAAAAAATCTCAAATTAATGGTAAAGTTACAAATTTATGAGAAAAAAAATCTCAAATTAACAGTAAAAAAAGTTACAAATTTGTAAGGAAAAAATCTCAAATTAATGGTTAATTTATTAAATTAAAGAGATTAAAGTGGCAAATCTACGAGAAAAAAATCGCAGATTTATCAGATTTAAAGTGGTGAATCTGCAAGAAAAAAGTTTGTTTTTTTCACTTTTTTCTCGTAAATCTGTGACCTTTTTTCTTGTAGATTTGCCACTTTAACCTGGTAACGTAGCCTGATCTTTGCTGATTAGCTGGAAGAAATCCATGTAGTTCTACGACCAAACAGAGAGACATGGGGACCTCATTTTGATATCCACTGAAGTTACCAAATATAGTTCTTCGCCCGATAAAGGGTTAATAGTGCTAAAGAGAACTGTTTATATAAAAGTAGCGATGCCTCTATATGACCTACATTAGCAAACAAGACTCTCAGTGATAAGACTGGCTGTTCATGTGGCTACAAGATTTACAACATGCAGACCAGACAAGCCTACAATATATGTTTACATTTTCTTTGCAGTGAGTAATACTTTGGCCAGTTTTGTGATCTGTTGCACCCTGGAGGCAGTGCTGATCCAGGAAACATTATCACTTTTGCTCACGGGGGCCGCCAGAATCAACAAAACATGAAAGTTTCCTATAGTTACTTTGATTCACACAAATTGCACATATCTGGCAGATGATTATACATTTCTACTCACCCGGTAGTTTTCATGGGTGGTTGTTTCTTGTTTAAGGGCATCCATTTCTTAAATAAAACTGTGTCTGAAACAACATGTAGAGAGATGCAAGACTGTGTTGAGAAGTCTTTAGTTGAGCAGGAAAAATAAACAAGCAAGTTACAGAAATGACAAAAGTCAGTAGGCTGTATTTAAAGAAGTTAAGGTTATCGACAAAATCTTAACCCTATCCTTAAAAAACAGACGACCACAAGCTGTAACAACCTATTCAACCTATTTATCATGCTAAAATATATTTTCTCCAATGTGCAATATCTGTAAAAATGCAAAGTACTCTCAGGAAAACAAACAAACACAAACATTACAAGTTAATAATAAATGCCCAATTGCAGAAATGTATTTATATAATGTGTATAGAATGTATGTATATGTCTTATTTTTTTTAGATTCTTTATTCTGTCTTCTATATCTATGTGTCTGTATCTTGAACTGCTGTGACAACTAATTTCCCCACTGAGGGATAAAGTCCTATCTTATCTTATCTTATCTTATCTTATCTTATCTTATCTTATCTTATCTTATCTTATCTTATCTAAAACTGTACTCTTATTATCTCCAATTTAAAAAAAACCCAAACACAATAGAAATTGAATGTGTTATAATCTGCCTGCAGCAGGGAAACCAGACCTCAACAGTATAAACAGTTCACAGCTTACTGGAACAAATGCAGTCAGGTGTGTAGTGTGACAGAAACCCAGCTGTGGACCTCTTACAGCTTTATCATTGAAATATGTCATGGCACTTTTGCAAACATGGCTTGTCCTTCAATTGCAACTGCAGCCTAGAAGAAGAGAAAAGCGTCCAGAGGCACTTGTTCCACTAGAGTGACACATCATCAGTCAGGCTGCGCAGCATGCTCTGCAGCAGCTACTGTGACGGTTAGGTTAAACGGGGATTAAGGTCATCACAGCTGTCATGACGAGCATCTATCAAGACAGCCTCGGGATTACTGCTAAAGAGTACGATTTATTGATAAATATCACAAACACTGCAGGTTAACATGCCGGATTATTCAGAGAGGTAGCACAAAGGTTAGGCTGCTGAAGGATTCTGTGATGTAGGATGACATTAAAAAAATGATGCAATGATGCAACTTCTTTCATTTAATCTTAATCAAACTCATTTATTCTGCAACATGAGTGTAATGAATTGAGCAAGAATGTAAACTATTAAACAGAGCAGCGACAGTAGATGTGTTTTCATATAAGTCAAATCTAATTTTGAAGCGAAATTTTGAAATGTCACATTAAAGAAAATGTGAATTATGGATGTTTCCATCAACTGGTTTAAAACGAATAAACAAAGTTGCATATATGTTTCGTCAGAAGATGGCAGTGTAATCCGTCAGTAAACAGTAGAAGAAGAAGAGATTGAGCAAGAGAGAAATATATAATAAAGAATAAGTTGCTAATCGGACATCTTTGGCCAACCATGAGAGAAAATATGTCTTCAGGAATTTGATTAAATTGGACAACTTATAATTGTTCTTTCATGTCAGAGAGGAAAAAGCTTATCAGTCATGAGTTAAATGTTCCCTACATCAGAACTTATTCGCAACAAGGGTTTCCATCTCCCATTAAGCCCATTAACTTTTTTTCGAAAAAGACAAAAAAACACCTCAAGCGAGTGTAAAAACTTTTATTTTTTTATTTTGGTGTTTCCATCAAGCTTTTCTCATGTAAATCTTCAAAATGCACATAGAAGTTAGTTGATGGAAACACGGCCAGAAACTTGAAAATAGATTCCCCTTCAGACTTTCATTAGTAATATTGTTTGGCACCACATACAGAGACAATCAGGATACAGAAATAGAGAAAGCAACAGGTGCAGCTTTGCCATTTACAATCTTTTCGAGGGCTTTGTAGAAAAAAAATCATCAGAGCCTCAGATTGCTGAGAAAATTGAGCCACAAGAGATAAAAGACATTTTTAAATGTCAGGCAACAAAGGTACAAGACAATGTCAGGACAATATCACGCTTGATTCAAAGGCCCACGCTGACAAGATGCCATTTGGGATGCAGATAAGAGGAAGTTGCTCTCATCTCCGTCCAGCAGATGAGCCTCTGCTGAGGGTGTAAAAGCCTCCTGCTCCTTTTAACCCCCCACAGTGCTGCATTGTGCTGCAACACACTGATGAGTTCTAGGCTGCTCTCTCATCTTTTCTACCTGGAACCTGCTGCGTCTGTTGCGTCATGGCTGACCTTTCTCTCTCTTCTTAAAACCGCCTTTCTGGACTCATTGAACGGAAACATCATTTTGATCAGAATGAAGGAAAACAGGCAGCGTACTTCAGAGACAATGTACTTGCCATGGCTTCAAACATTCAAAATCTCAGTGAATTGGAAGCTGTGATGTTTCTCCATCTCCAAGATTTTGTCTGTATGAAAAAAGTTGAATTATTTTAAGCCTCCAGCCCCTCAAAAATGCATTATATTTATGTTTATGTCCTCTAAAATGTCTGAAATTCGACTTGTATCTGTGTAGAGTTTGTCACTAAAGAGGTGTTTTCACCATAGACATGTATATAAATAATTTAGTAGTCACCGTGACATCACCCGCTTGTTGCCATCTTGTTTTTGGAAACGGAGAGCAGACCGTATTTGGACTGTGGAGGAGCAAGAGGGATCTGACGACACTGACTACATGCCTCGCTACCCCTCAACCTGACTGAGCGAAGTCGCTGCTAATTCATGTTAGCGTTAACGGTAGCATTAACTAGGATGTTAATTTTGGCTAGCAAAAAACAAAAACAAAATGTGCGTTACTTACCTTAGAAAAATGAACAGCGACTCCTTGGACTGTCTGTTAGTCCGACCAAACGCAAAACAAAAATGAACAAAATGTTCAAATAAACTGTCATCAAGTGAAAACACAGTGTGAAAGGGTCAAAGTTATGAGACCAAACCAGTAAACGGCCTTTTTTATGATATGCATTCCTTTTCTTCTCCTGATGATGGCTCGTCTTGTTAGTGACCTGTCAATCAAAGGTAGCCACGCCCCAATTCATACGATTCATTATCTTCTATTTTCTTCTAAATGGGGCTATTATTTACACTATTAACATCAAATTGTCTTGAAGAAGACTTTTAACTAGCAATTGAGACCATAGTGTTATGCTAAAAAAAAAAAAGGTAATGAGGTAATAAATCAAGTGAGAGGTTTTCTCATTTTGTATTGAAATGAATGTACCCAAATGCTTCTGCAGCCGCCATCAGTGCCCCCCTGTTGAAATTTTCAGTAGAATGCAGCTTAAGGCACTTCCTGGTTTGCCTCACTTCTCTGACCTGGAGGTTGCCGCTTGGTTTTCATGTTGAAAGGGTTACTGAAAGCGGGAGATGTCTATGAACTTCCCTTAAAATCTGTAATTCAAATGTAGCCTGAGCAAGCTTGATAAGGTAGGTCACAACTTAGAAATTCAATCAAAAGCACAAAAAAAGACACCTAAAACCTGCAGCACAGAGCAGAGAGCAAAAACACACTTTAACATATTAACAGATATTATTGTATGTGTCAGCCACTGCCAGTTACAACAAGATAAATTAGGTTAACTACATTTACCATTCAGATACAGGTGCATCTTAAAACATTAGAATATCATGGAAAAGTCAATTTCCAGTAGTTCAAGTCAAATAGCCCCAACCAAGTATTGAGTGAATATAGATGGACATACTTTTCAGACGCCAACATTTCCATATCAAAAATTTTAAAAATGGTCTTTTGTAATATTCATATTTTTTGAGACACTGAATTTTAGATGTTCATTAAATGAAAGCCATAATCATTATAATTAGAAGAAATTAGATAAATTAAGACATGAAATGTTTCATTCTGTGTGTAATGGACCTATATAATGTGTTATTTCCACTTTTTGAATTGAATTACTGACATAAATAAACTTTTCTATGATATTCTAATTTATTGAGATGCACTTGTATGTCTGTGATTTTGGTGCACTACAGACTTTCTCCTTCCTCTTGCAGGTGGTGAAGATGATGATCATCGTAGTGGTGACCTTTGCCCTCTGCTGGCTGCCCTATCACGTCTACTTCATTGTGACTGGTCTCAACAAGCGTCTGAGCAGGTGGAAGTACATCCAGCAGGTATATCTGTCAGTGCTGTGGCTGGCAATGAGCTCCACCATGTACAACCCCATCATCTACTGCTGCCTCAACAGCAGGTAAATGTCCCCCACAACCCAAACACATACATGAAGGTACAGTATTTACCAAGGTTATTATAGTTAATGAAAACTAATGAAATAACGAAAACTAGAACTGAAAAAACATTTTAGTTAACTGAAATAAAAATAAAAACAAGAGTTTTTTTTAAAAACGAGAACTAACTGAAACTGTGTTTTGTGGGTACTAAACTAACTAAAACTAACTAAAATTATAGTAAAAATGTCCTTAGTTTTCGTCTTTGTCAACTTTTTTCATACGTAAACCTTTTTGGTTGATATGAAACCTATTTCATCTATCTGGTTTTATGATTTAATACACTTATTGGGACTGAGATTGATAAGACCAAGGAAATAAAGGAAACATTTATTGTGACCTTATTGAATCTTGCACCCAACAAATACCCCATTACAAAAAAACTGAATCTAACACTAAAACTAATAAAAACTAAACTAAAACTAAGCATTTTCCAGAAAATAGAAACTAATTATCACTAGCAAACTCACTCTAAAAACTAATTAAAACTAACTGAATTTGAAAACAAAAATTGACAATGAAATTAAAACTAAAACTAATGAAAAATCCAAAACTATTATAACCTTGGTATTTACACACAACAGCATGATCACATGTCAGCGGTTGATTTGGCTGCAGGTTCCGGGCCGGCTTCAAGCGGGCTTTCCGCTGGTGTCCCTTCATCCAGGTGTCGAGCTACGATGAGCTGGAGCTCCGAAACACAAGACTTCGACCAGGCAACCAGAGCAGCATGTGCACCCTCTCTCGGGTCGACACCAGCATCCTCAGCAAAGAGAAGAGCACCTGTTCTCGTGGACCCAGGACAAGATTCAACTCTGAGCCCAATAATAAAGACAGTGGACACAATCCAGCTCACTAGGTTTATATTACTTATTATTTAGAGCCAATAAATGCTTGGACTGTTTTTTTTCTTAATGGGTGTGGTGAAATCTGGTCATGGTGTTAATTTTACACTGCACCAATGGTTTTCAAACTGTTAGGTGCACCTCCCAATTATTTGGCTGGTTGATCAGCAGCTGTAGCAGTCAAGGAGGCAGTTAATGTGCTTTAACCAAATCTCAACACACCGATATGACACACATTTTTTAACTCTTTATCAGGCAAAGAACTATATTTGGTAACTTCAGGTAATATTTCGAGAAAAAAGTTGCAAATTGACTAGATTAAAGTGGCAAATCTGCAAGAAAAAAACGCGCAGATTTAAGAGATTTAAAGTGGCAAATCTGCATGAAAAATGTTGCAGATTTACCACTTTAACCCTTAATAGGACACTTTTAACACAAATAACACAAATACTTGCAAAATTCAACCCTAGAAAATATTGGATAAGATATTACATACTGCCAGTAAATGTGTAAAAAAAAACATACGAAAATAATATTTTGAGAAAAAAGTTTACAAGATTAAAGTGGCAAATCCAAGAGAAAAAAATGCTTATAGATTTATGAGATTTAAAGTGGTGAATATGGGAGAAAAAAAGTTTTTTTTCCCCCACTTTTTTCTTGTAAATCTGCAACTTTTTTCGCATAGATTTGCCACTTTAATCTAGTAAATTTGCAACGTTTTCTCGAAATATTACCTGAAGTTACCAAATATAGTTCTTTGCCCGATAAAGGGTTAATTCAGCATATTTCAGAATTTCATCACAAATAAAATCCATAAACCTGCTTAGACATCCGAGAAAGACTCTCCTTATATCTGCAGAACTTGCCTGAGAATCAACATGTTTTAAGTTTTATTCAGTTTCTAAGTAAAATGGTTATCACATTTTCCGTGATGTACTTCAATTAAGTATATTTGCTGAAGTGCTGTTATTAAGTGGAAATATGTGACTCAGCTTAACTATTTCAATTTTGTGCCACTTTATAATTCTGCTCAACTTTATTTCAAGTGTAAATATTGTACTTTTTACTTCACAAAATGTATTTGAAAGCTTTAGTTACACGCTTTTTTGAAGAATATGTGCACTCTGGGTAAGATATCTCTCACTATTTTCTTAATTTTTGCAAACCAAACAATAAATTGATTAATGGAGGAAAAATAATCAGCCGGTTCAGCCGATAATTCAAAATGAGCTCCATCTCAACCAATTAAATTATAGTAAAATCCTATTTTAACACAAATGCATGAGTAATAATAATCTACTGCCGTCATATATAATAATATAACAGTCATGGGACATTTTTCAGCATTGAGTACTTCTACTTTTAATACTTTAAGTACATTCACTACCACTGCATTTGTTTAATGTCACACTTAGTATGCTATAATGTAACACAGTAATACGTATATGCATTTGATCAAATGCTTTACTCACAGCAGACATATATTTAATGCCATCAGTCCATTACTCAGTGGATTCCACCAACAATAGCCGCAGCATCAGTATTAATGCTGCTCCTGCAGCGTTAATGCCCTTAAATCTATTATAGTGACTCTGATATTAAGCGATCTGGTTGGATGTAAATTCCCAAGTGCTTGCTGCTGTAATTCTTGTTAGTTGGAAACGGAAAGTGCCAATTTTAGGAAAAAAAACTTGTTTGGGATTGTTCTTAGAGTTACTGTGTACTGTAAGTATGTTTTATTTTTGTATATAATGTGTATGTACAGTATGTGGCATAATATTCTCATGTTTTGGTGCTCAAACACATGTATACAGCCTTTATGGTGAATTTGTGTTTTACTGTTGTATTATGATGTAGATTAACTGTGAAGATGAAAAATAAGCTGAGCTAACTCCATTGAACTTGAGAAAATATGTTTAATAAACTAATGCTCGACCTTAACAGAATTAAGTTTCCATTCTTTACTGAACACCAGGACCTCAGTTATAAAGCTGTGGCTGCTCTTATTGAAGCCACTGTGGGCCATATTATATACAAACACAAACCTGCTGCTTCTAACATTGGTGCACTATGGCAAGGACTAAATTAAATACCAAGCTTTTGGTCATAGTAGAAAAAAACACCATGACTTACTTTAATATATATTACTGAAACAAATTGTCCTGATATTTGTATATATATATATATATATTTATATATATATATATATATATATATATATATATATATATATATATATATATATATATATATATATATATATATATATATAAAACATCTACCATGTCAGTTAATTGATGTTAAATTATGTTTAACAGTGTAACTTTACTTCAGTAAAGTGGAATTAACCTCAGCAGCTCAACCAAATTGCATGTACACTATTTTCAAGCTAATGTTTGACTGAAAAGTATGTTTTGTAAAATGATCACCATACTGTATTCACCACTGCAAACTGCTGTTGTTCTCACATGAATAGGTGCTCAACCCTGAAACACAGGTATAAAAATGATGAGGCAAGACAAGAGCAGTTCAATCAGTTAATTTTTTAATGTAAAGCTCAGCTCATGCATCTAAAAGTTGATTTAAAAGCTGAAGATGTGTTATACTGCAGCATCCTGGTGACCTCGGGGTTACACTGTCAACCATGACCTGTGATGTGGCTGGGGACCTTTTTGCATGTTGCCCACCCCCCTCCACATTTCCTGCCATCTTGTTACCTCACATACACTGATAAACATATAAAAAATCTGTATATATTTCTGCTGATATGTGTAAAGAAAATATGGAAGAAGTAATTAAAAAACAAGATATTTAAAAAACACGATTTTTTTTTTTTCCAGCTGACTAAAAAAGCTTGTTGCATCTTATTTGGCAACATCACAGCAAAACAGACAGTATATTGTTTAACTGTACACACAAAGCAGTATTTAGGGTTTTATTAAATCTCAGTGCATTCTGAGGAGCTAATTGTTTTTCAGTTGTTGTCAATAGCTAAAGAAAAAAAGAGACAGAGGCACAAGACATCAACATCAACGCAAGCCACTGCATGGAAACACCAGCTGGGGACCTAGAGGGATAGACAGAGAAAGTGACATTAGTATCTTAGGTAACTTTGTATTATCAAAATATCTTAAAGACCCAGAAAATCAGCCTCAGTGAATATGAAACTTTCTAATCAGAAAATATCTGCTTTTTTTGTTTTCTCAGTGCGCTCCTCCCTGATATGAAGCAGGCAGGGCTCAGCTGGAATAACATGATGTCATCGACCTCTGAGCACCATTTAGAAATAAGCAAAATTTGAATGTAAATCAAAGCTGTGGTGTTGTTTGCTAATGCTGTCTGCACTGTCAATCAATTCTGACCAGACCACATCCACATACAAGGAAAATGTCCCCTTACGTCTTCCAATTTAGGTCAAGTAAAATGATATGGTCAGTGGCGGTTCTACACAGGGGACTAAAGGGGCCGCTGCCCCTGTGGAGAAGCCCTTGGCCCATGCTGTGTTTTAAATTTAAATTAATAATAAAATGATCAATTTATAAGGATTTAAAACTGAGCAATTCTTACCTATTTTTTTCCCCAAAGAATATCTCATCGTTTATTATTATTTATTATAGTTTAATTGTGCAATAAAATATTGTGTATATAAAAATATTATTATTTATTTTTATTATGTACTGCGCTTTCAAAATAAAAGTAATTGTGCACAAAAATGAGAAATGTCATTGTTGTAAAAAATAATTGCTATTGTTGGTAAGTCTCATTGTTTCAATCAATGTATTTGTATCTTCCACATTTACTGAAATAAGATTTTTAAATAAGCTAAAATAGGTTTTATATTGCTTTATTTATAAGTTAAATAAGGTTTTGAATGCTTAAATATCATCTTTGTCATTTTAATGTGCCCCTCTGATTAAACACTGGCCCCTCCTAGGCCCCCATGGTAAGATTGCTCTAGAACCGCCACTGGATATGGTCTTCCTATGTAACATTCAAAGACATCATGATTCTAGGTTAACAGTTAATAATCACAGCATTGAGCAAAAAAATGTGTTATAAAGAAAATGTCTTACCGTGAAAAGCTGTAACAGTTGTGTGTGCTATTCACTTGTAGGTGGTTCAACACGATCACAGTATAGGCAGACTCATTTACGTCATCTTCTACTGTTTTTTCTTCAACCACAGTGAACACTTCAGCTGGAGATAAGAGTGCCGTACCCTGGTATTCACTGCAAATGTCTCCCAGGTTCACAAAGAAGCAAGAAGTGATATTAAAAACAACTTGTTCATTAAAATCGTGAAATCGCTTTAGCTCACTGTAGCTCAACTGGGCTTTGGTGAATCTTCCAAATCTCACCGTTGAGCCGTTTTGTACTGTGTACTGTGTTTCTTCTTTGAGCAGATGCACAGTCTTGCACTCCTTTTTCTTCGGTTTCAGCAGTAACATTGAATCCATGAGCAGGAAGTGGAGGGCCTTGAAATCAAAGTGGTCTTCGTAGGTGCTAACGTTTGCACCCTGCGTCTCTACTGCATCGTCAAAGGTTTTTGAAAACTCCTCCCCACTAGCGTACGCCAAAAGAGCAGTAGTATGGTTTTCTGTTCCTCCAGGGATCACCTTTGAACACTTGGGATTTACTTTCCATGCTTGTTGGAATCCCTTGCTGCTGTTTAGCTCTTGTTTTAACAGGCCTGAATGGATAAACTTCTTCAAGGCCTCTTTACGGCATCCATCGAACTGGTCGTCTACAGCATCTGGGGCCATGTCCAGCTTTTCACTTGTTACCTTTAAGTGGGTATGGAATTAGTACTTACAAGAGGAGAGAATGTTTTTCCTAACATAGAATCATCACATGTTATGAATGTCTATCTGTCAGAGAAATAATACTCACTTTGTAGCTGAGAGCTGTGAAAACGATTGCAGCAACAAGCAATTTTCTCCTGTCACACATTTTTAAAAGCTTTCCTTCTTGTACCTCCACAGAGCACTGAAACAGAAATCCAAGAAAAGCATTGCAGGACCAAACTTGATTAAAAAAGAAAGTTGCTCACAGTCCAGGAATGGGAGGATCTGGCATGTGAAGTGCTTTGTTTAGACAAGCCCTCGCTCTCCCATTATCTGTTTTTTTTTAAATTTTATACAGTGCCCACCTTCCCACCCTAAATAATTATTAATTATTTAACACTAAAATGACTAACAAATGTTTAAAGACACATACCTGAAGCAGGGAAAAGTAATTTCTTGGAGCAAAAATCAATGAACATCAAAAACTCTTCTCTGCTTTAGACTGACTGCAGGGGAGAAAAAAAGCTTATCAGGCCAAGCACAAAGTTTCCTTTCCTGTGGAAGGAAATAACATGCCGCTGGGAGCCTTGATGGTGAGTAATTTGTTCTGCTGGAGCTACTGAGGGCCTACTGTAGTGAGCTCTTGCTGATTTTAATTTTTTATTTTTTTATCACCGAGATAATCTTAAATTATCCAGAATGATGTCTCTTTTTTTCAGTTTTACCTCAATACTGTGTCTGAGTTCTTTCTTTCTTTCTTTCTTTCTTTCTTACACAATCAGTGAATACTGTTGCCTCGATTGTAACACCTTGCAATCCATATAAAAACTTTTAATTTCCCTTTTGTCCAAATTGTTAAATTAGACACTAGTTAAGTTTCTGCTTGCATTTATAATAATATATATAATAATATATGACATTCAGTAAGTAAATTATGCATAGACGCTTTGCTTCATGTGGAAGTACTGCATAGAGTCTTTAAACAGTAGTAAAAAAGTAAAAGTAGTAAAATAAATACTCAAAAGCTCCCCTGATGCCCACACATATTATTCTGTTGAATAAAATAAAATTAGACCTTTTACTGCACATATTCTTACCTGGTGACTAATACTGTCGGCTGCATTGTTTTTCTCTGTGCTCCGTAGATGTAGGGTTTATGAGCAGTGACTTCCTCTTCTGCAAGTTTGTGTTCCACCTCCTGACCTTCCATCCTTCCCTTCCTTCTTCGCTGGTACAGTATGAGGATGCTGACGCTCAAACTTGCAGTAAGGACCCCACCCAAACTGTATACAAATGCATTTAACATGCACCCACCACCAAACTGCAAAGCAGCTATCCAGTTAACAGACACCCACCTCTTGTGCATTTTAGTGGTTAAGTAGGCTATAATCCAGAATACATGGACTTTTAAAAAAAAGTCCTTTACAAAGTGAGTCAATGGGCTTTATAGTGGGAGGGATGTGAGGTCTTGTGTGAACTTGCCACGGGAGATGTTTGCATAGCCACAAACCAAACACTCATTCTTGTTCAAGTCAAATTTTGCAATACGAAGGATACACCAATTACATCAGGTGAACATCAGTATTTGTATCTGCATCTGCCCAGATTTTTACAATTGGTGCATCACTATGCAATACAATTTTGTATAAATACATTTTTATTTGTGCCTTGAGATGAAACGCTACAAAAATCAGGAAGCAGAGTGCAGTGTGTGTGTGTGTGTGTGTGTGTGTGTGTTGTACTTTTGTACTGATTTCCACAGCATTATTAACAGATTCAACAACAATATTGTAGGTCTAGTCATATTCACTTTCCTATAAAGCAAAATAAGAACCCTTAAAACATTTTTTCTACAGCCATGATGGCACATTGATTATCGCAGCACTATGAGCGATGTGCAATGTTTCCGATTTTTTTTATTTTATTTTTAATGTGCTTTTTTTAATTGATGTTTTTTACATCAACATAATTTTCATTTAGAGGCTTTTATTTTTATTGAAAAACTTAGCCGGAAGTCGTTGTCTTACACATTTGTTTGATACTGACCATAGACTGTATAAATACTGTATAATAATAGACTGTATAAGACAGTGCGTCGCATTTACTTAAATAGTTCACAATCCTTTATCATAACGTTACACATTAGCAAAAACTAGTTCACAAGTCACAATAATTGAAAGTAGAAACATTTTCCTCATTACCGGAAATTACGCTATTTCCGGTTCCAGACGCGCCAAAAAGAAAATAGGACGCTGACTGAAGCTTCCGTGTTTATATTTCTGCTTCAACCAGATTTCACCGAGTTATAAATTACTGAGTTTACTATTGACAAAAACATAACCATAACGTAAACGTCTGGACTGTTGTGCCGTTGAGTCTCCAATCCTAACTGGTGAGTTATGGCAAATTTACTCCGAAGGACACTAGCTTACATAAGATAACGTTAAAGATGCTCGCTTCAGTCAGCGGTGACGTCAACGTAACAGTTTCAGCTGTGTTCAACTCATTATTAATTTACTGTAATTAACTTGGAAATGATGTATAAAAATTTTTAAGTACTTGCACTTTATTTAGTTAGTTAACCCCCTGGAGTCTCCAAAAGCTCCAAATCATGATTTCTTCATCACATCCAGACTAGAAAACAAAGCAACGTGGAGCCCTACTGTAAATTTACCTCTAAAGTTCTGGCTGTAAACCCCATGAAGCCAGTTTCAGTTTGATGATGATATACCAAGTAAAACTGGAGACAAGGTCAAATATATTTTGTATAAAATGATAGAACTGGATGTAACCCTCTTATATGTTATATTTGCTACCTTTGTTCACATTTGCAACATTTTAAATTTTTTATTGAGCATGGTAGTGTTTTGAAAGTAAAAAAAAGATTCATAATCACATTTTATGTTGGACTAAAATGACCAAAAAAAGACTCAAAATGACTAAAAAAGACACAAAATGACTAAAAAAGAACATGAAATGACCAAAAAAGACACAAAATAAGAAGACAGAATGACCAAAAAAACCCCACAGAAGACACCAAATGACTAAAAAAGACACAAAATTACAAAAAAAAAAGACACAAAATGACCAAAATTGTTACACTAAACACACAAGACACAAATAAAATAGTCACACTAGAATAAAAACCAGAGTTGGATGACAGGATCACACACAATCACAAGATCACACTTATGTTGTTTTTTCTTTGTTCTTTTTGCAAAATGTTGATCCAGTAAGTCAGAATAAAAAATCAATTATTAGATCATATAGGTGAGGTTGTACTGAAAAAAAAATACCAACATGGCTTTTAACATTTTTTTAAGTGGTGTATACAGGCAGGATGAAAAGGATTAAAAAATGGAGTTAACGTCAGAAGTATACCATTAAAAATGAAGCGTTTTACTACCTTAACTAACTAACATTACCGTTACTTAATTATTATACCTTTACTCTAACATAACTTTATTATTATTATTATTATTATTATTATTATTATTATATAAGCTATTTGATAATGTAATGGAAGTATAAAACACATTAATTCAATGATTGCAATAATCCAATAATATTTTGATAAGGACCTTTCTCTTGTCTGCTCGTAGTTTTGATACATAATGCTGCTCATTCGTTTGTAATATTACTTGCAGGACTTATTATGTATTACATTGTTGTATTGATAAATATGATATACAGGTTAAAGTACTTTTACGAGTATGAAGTATAATATAGTAGTACAAGCATACAAGCTGGGAAATGTATTGGAATATAGATGTAAAAGTACTCATTATTTAGTTTGGCTCTTTTTAAGAGTATTTTATTATATTTTAGTATCATCACTACAGATGTCATAAATAAATAAAAGTCACCAGAATATTTTACATACTGTTGGGATGTTTCAGAATTCATATATGTATAACGTAATATATTATATACTGAACATAAACTGAGTTGCCAGTTTATTTGTTACACCTAGCTACAGATAACACAATCTAATGCAATATTTCTGTAATAAATCCCACATTTATGAAGGTTATAGTGTTAATTTGATTGATGAATTTCATTTATTCAATTTTGGAGGCGGTAATGTGTGGTACTGTTGAATTGTTGTGCATCATATAGCCAGCCATGTTTTCTTATTCTTTTGTCCATCCTATAACTGAGTAGGTTATATGATATGTTTTTATATTGCAGTGTTTTTTAGGTTTTAAAATAACAGGAAGAGCAAAGATCCAGCATCAACACTGCTGAAGTTTCCTTGAGCAAGTTGCTGAATTTCTACCAGCGCCAGCGGGTGCTGCACTGAGCTCGCTTTGGAGGTGAGCATGAGCAAGTCGACCTGTGGGTGCAATAAAGGGTCACACATAAGTGGTTGATAAGTACTTGGAGATGAGGAAGTGGGGAGACCGACTGAAGAAGGTTGAGCAGCTTGCTCAGTCGTTCCAGCTAAATCCTCTTACCGCACCCTACAAACCTCGACTGTGGCCGTGCCAGCCTTCCTCGGTCTGGAAGCTCTTCCCTCGTCAAAGTTTGGCCTTCAGCTTTGCTCAGAGCTGCAAAGAGGTAACACAATATGTTTTTTCTGATGCCCGACTGTCTCATCATTCAATATCTTAGATTTCTCATCGTGTGTTTGTGAAGGAAATGTTGATATTTGTGCCTTGCATTCCCTAGGGTGTGCATGTTTTTGCACTTGAAAAAGAAAAGACACCCCAGGGCCAGAGGATCTTCCTGGTTACCAGTTACAGTGAGCTGTGGCATTATTACAGGTACACATACATGAAAACGCTTCTGCTTTTATTGTGTTTGGAAAAAATGCAGTTATGCATTGATGAGGATTTCTCTTTTGATTATTTCAGGACTTTCACACAGTCCTTGATGCACTGCTATGAGCTGATACCAGAGGGCGCTGTTTGTAAGCTTTACTTTGACTTGGAGTTCCACAAGCCCTCAAACAAAGGAGCTGATGGGAAAACTATGGTGTCTTCACTTATCCAGGTAAGGGTACTTCTCACTCCTTCATCAACAATGTATAAGTTCCCCATGTGCAGACTGAACTTGGGAAGCCAGCCTTTTGTTTTAAAGCCCCCGTGACCCAGAATATCTTCAATTTACACTGAGGATCAATACGCCCATCAACCCATTGCAGACTTTCCTGCAACTGTTTTTAGCTTTTGTCATTTTAAATAGCAGTTTACTTGTTTTTTTTTCTTATCTATTATGTGTATTTTGAATTTGTATTTCTGTATTGTTTGTAAATGTACTTGTCATCGCTGTAAATGAGGGAAACTTCAGTGCCTTACGAGTTTAAATCAAGTGTATATATAATGCTGTTCAAACATAACTGTATATCTTTAAACATTTCTGTTTGTAAACACAAGCTGCTTTAATAACAATAACTCAAATCTTTTTATTTTTTATCAATTACTAAGCCCAAAAACATGTTAGAAAACATTCATTCATTCAGTAAGTAAAGATAAAGAGTAGTGATAGCAAAAAAAAAAATTCAACCACTACTTTTTCTAATTTCATGCTGTGAGGTCCTGCTGGCTCCAGGAGTTGCCAATCTCAATCTGATTGAGAGATCTTTTTTTGCAAGGTGTATTTAAAGGCACACTATGACTTACTTTTTTTTGCATACTGTACCTTTTTAATCTTCCCTACATATAGGTATTAATTAAGTTTTCCAGCCACATTTTAATGGTTTTGACTGTAGTTTTCTTCCAATATGTGAGAATACATAAGTATGGATTTTTTGCTTCAACAAGCAAATTGTAGTTACGGTGTCTGTCACATATGGGAGAAACATCTGGCTAGATAATTAGTAGTATCTTACCCTAAAGATGTAGGATATGCAGAATATTTAACTGTCATCATTGTGTTGTGTGTTGACAGTATGTTTGTGACAAGCTATTGGACATTTATGGGATTGAATGCTCCGCAAGACATGTCCTCAATCTTGACTCCAGCACGGAAGAGAAGTTCAGTCGACATCTCATCTTCAACCTCCAAAATGCAGCTTTCAAAGACAACATACATGTGGGTATGTTCCGTGTTGCACGGAGGCATTAAAATGTTTTTGGTTTTTCATATGTTGTGTTGTTTAATATGTTCTGTTTGTTTTTAGGCAGGTTTATCCATGCAATTCTTCAACCAGTTCTGTCCACAGCTAAAAGTGGGCTGAATGTTGGGATGACTTCAGCGGCAGAAAATAACGAAACCTGGTTTGTCTTTAGATTTGTGCAAGTAAATATTTTAACTTCTCTGCTTTCATCACTATATATAGTTTTTTTTCTCAATGATGACAGCCCAAAACGTGGTGATTCTGAGGGGATGCCAACACAGGCAGATGAGATGTCTGAGAGTCCACGGGCCAAGAAGCGTAAGCAGGAACGAAAAGACCTCAGGTTCCTTCAGGTGAAAAACAAGGACGGCCAAGACGGTCTCTTTGTTGATCTTGGTAAGAGAAACCACATGATTTTATTTTTCCTTTTCTTTACTCTTAAATACGACACATACACTGGTTAGATGCCTCTCTTGATACATTCAGCACCCATTTTATATATCAGTTTTTGTAAACCCTCGCATGTATGTACCTATTCATTTCTAATTATGGCTGTGATTTACAACAACAGGTGTTTACACCAAGAACAGGAATTTCCGCCTTTACAAGTCGTCAAAAGTGGGAAAGAATGCTGCATTCACAGTAGCAGATGACAACAAGTTTATTGACAAACCTAAGAAGGGAGTTTCTGCAGAGGAGAGTGTGTTCTTGGCTTCCTTAGTCTGTAATATCAGGTACATTGGACGCCTTCAATCTGCTGTGTTCTGAAAATATTACCCTTATTAAGCCAGAGCATTAGAGCTTACACATATTTCTGTGTATCATTAGTTTCACAGGTCAAAGAATTCTGACATCAGATGTCCCAGAAACAGTCCAGGAATCTGAAACCCCAAGGACTCATTGTCAGCAGGGACAAGCCACATGTACAGGTACCGCTGACAGCACATGCTTCTGTATTATATAACAAGTTGGTGTATAGATATTGTACATGACATGACACAATGTAACGTTGCTTCCATCCATCACGTGCAGACTCACTTACTGGCTGCCTGTTGTCCCCTCATCAAGAAGTGGACAACTTTGTATTAACTGTGGTTAAAAAGGATGGCATACATGGAAGTAAGTGTTGGGGCTGATAAAAGATAGGCTTTCACAAAAGATGTGTCAATTTCCAAAACATTTGCATGTCTTGTTTGGGACATATTTCCATGATCAATTGCTCTGGTAATTATTTTCTTGATTAATCGAATTGTTTGGTTTATAAAGTGACAAAGTCCAAGTTCACATTAATGTGAAACAAAACTGCAGAAAACCATCATATTTGATCAACTGGAACAAATTCATGTTTGGCATTTTTGCTGGATAAAATGGCTTAAATGATCAATTATCAATAGTATGATATCATACATTCGTTGAGTTGTAAAGTGTGTGTTGAGACCAGGACTGTCTCGTATGTTCTCATCAACAGGCATCAGACGGTGGAACTACTTTGCTGCTGAACAGCTGCTTGTCTATGACATTGCAAATTATCGCTGGTGTGAAAACGTGCAGCGGTTTCATAAAAGCAACAATATCATGTGCGTACAGTATGTTTCATGTTTCATTAGCAGTGTGCACCACTTCTCTTCTGATTCAGTCTCCTGCTCCTCTGCAGGATTGTTGTGGACCTCAAGGAAGAAGTGTGGTACCAGAAGTGTCATGATCCTGAATGCAGGAACTTCAGGTCTTCAAGTAAGTTACGATCCTGAGAGCTACCATTTTTAAAATGTATATTTAAAATGACCTCAAGAGCATATGATCTGTTTGCAAGGTGATAAAGTGTGCAATGGTGTTAACGCAAACAGTCTTGAATGAACATTTCTAATGTTACAGGTTACCCACTGCCACAGGAGATCTGCATCAGCTACATCATGACCCTGGTTAGTTTGCTTTACCGAGGGGGTCATTTTTGGACATCCCATAATATGGTGGTGTTTTTTCACTATTTTTGGACAAACTATACTACCACATGTATCAACAGAGTATGATTGGGCCATTTCTAGCATTCTTAGGCATTTTAAAAATTGACATTTTTTGACAAAAATCAACATATATTTGTATGACTTGGACATCCCATAATATGTTGGGTTTTTTAAATATTTTTTTTGACAAACTGTACTACCACATGTATCAACAGAGTATGGTTGGGCCAAGCTCAAAGACATGGGGCAAGATGACAGAAATATGCATACACTCTGTTTTCATCAGATTTATTCAGTTTAAAAAACATAAATTCTCGTGGAGCTGGTTGCACGTGCACAAGCCTCAATTTCACCCTAAAGTCGGCCACAATTTGCTGTAAAATCTGCCCTTAAACACTTTTGCACATTGATACTTGTGCCCGCTCCACAATGTTACCCATCTATCGATCTGTCATCACAGAGCTATCTCCACTATAACCATGTGGAAACTGGCCTGATGTATGCATGAGGTGAAAACTTTCCCACCGCACATTGTTTCCATATAAATACCACGTTAGTTGTGGGGAAAGACATACACATCTCTTCTACATCAGACCCATGGTGTTCTCCACAACATGCAGCAGCTTTTGATCATGTGTTCTGTTCACCGACAGGATGAGGAAGACCAGGCTTACTTAATGGACGATGCTGGCAACATTGAACCGAGCCAGGCGTCAGCCCGACAGAGCACAGTGTGTCCAGAGGAGAAAGGGACTGACGTGTGGGGAGATGGACAGGATGACCAGGACTATTTAGAGAGTCTGAACGATTTTGAACAAAACGGTGGAGATGTCTCTGATCAGCTGCTGCTCAAATGTATGGCAGATTTCGACTCCCCTTAGAGGCAGAGTTTGGTGTATTTGCAATGGCTGCACAGCCTCAAAGACACCGCTAACACTTTATGTCCTCCTATGAAGTATAACATGTAATAAATGGTTTATAACACACTATTACATAGTTGAAAGCAGATATGACTGTTAATGGTTTTGTCATTCCTCCTATGGGCTTCCCATAAGAGTATAAACAGATAATGAATGACAATATAGTAAAACACAGTTTTAATAATATAATGTGGCAAAGAGAAGTCATTAAGACTTAACTACATTATAGTTTGCTATAAACCATTGATTAAATGTTTAATCTTTTTATTGGATAAATGAAAGAAACATGGATGAATGCACTTTATGCAGTATAACAAAATAAAATAGCTTTTTAGCTACTTATACCTATTATTTAGAAATCCTGGATGGATTTTAGGGCATCCGTCAAAAAAAGAAAAAAAACTGAACACCACAGTTTTGGAAGAAAGTATTTATTTGGTACAGCTGACAAATAAAGACACTGTACTTGTAACTTTAGCACAAACCGCACCGTTGCCCTTTTCATATCATAAGAGTCTCCAAAAAAAAACACAAAATGGTTTGAACTGTCAAGGACACCTCGATGTGATTCGTTTGGTGTGTGTAATGGTCATAATGAAGTCAAAACATCTAAATTCACAATAAAATCTTTTGTCAGACGACTGAGGTGTTGCTCCGTTTACACAAGAAAAGTTAATGTGAAATGCTAACAAGGACGTTGAATTAATTTAGAAATGATTGTTTCTTTAAACCTGTAATGCAGAACTTTTCTCTGCTCCCTCTGGCAGTGAGTAATTACACCAACGCTGTCTCCATGTGTGCTTATGTCATATGTCCACAACTCTGATATACTGAAAAGAATATATGGAGCTTTCCCTGGTGGCGATTGGCTTGATCAGCAATGTGTGAATTTTGGCAAACTTTGAATGTGATTGGACGTTCTTTTATATGTAACATTTGTAGCTTTAAATGGACAGTGATACCAGTGTTCCAAATATTTACTCTGGAGTGCATTATAGAAATGATGGTATGCAGCTTTATCCTGCAACCTGTGGCACTGAAATTTGAACATCCAGAAGCAGGAACTGGAAGTAGCATTCAATATTTTCTGTGCAGGTTAAAAGAAGACAAAAACAACCAAAAAAGGCACAAAAACTCAAGCAACATGATTCCCAATAAGCCATTGACTAAATTGTGCACTAATACAGATTTATCAGTCCTTCAGGATTGAGAAACATGGGAATGCAGGAAATTACAACTACAGAGTATCAGGCACAATACTCTGCATCAGCAGATACACTATTTACAGGTTTAATGATTACATTAAATACCAACTTAAATAGACCAAAACATTAAATAATCTGGTATATAAATAGTCAATGTTGTAAAAGCATATTTATATATTTTTTTTCTGTGGCTCCCAAGAATAAAAAAACTGTCAAATGTTTTTTTCTTTCTGACTGAAGTAGTCAGACGTAATGGCAGTTTAAGGCATGAGTAAGTCATTTCCCCTTTGTATTTTTAACACTTACTCTTAGGTAAGTTATACCAGTCACATAATGGCATAATCTGAAGTAATTAGTCAGTGACAGAATGAAAAATTCAGTGGTACGTTACCAGATGAAGCGGGGACAATAGATACTTCAAACTAAGATTTGTAATCTCAGGAAATCCCCCTTAATTTACAACTTGGTTCTAGCTGTGTACTCTAAATGGTTGTCACCTTCCCTAATGTACTCCTTGATCCGAATTTACATCTTAATTTTGGCATAGAGTTCATCAATTTGCTCTCTGAAGTGGCTCCGCAGCTCAGCCCTCTTAGCCTTCAGGGTGGGCGTCAACAGGCCGTTCTGGACAGAAAACAGCTCAGTATGTAGCGCAATATCTCTCACCTGCAGAGGAAAAAAGAGCAAAAGAAGCATGAATAATAGAAAGTGCAGATAAATATTTGATGTAGTGCTGCATTTAACAATTATTTTTATTATCAATCTGCTGATTGTTTTTTGCAATAAATAATTTTATTGTGTTTTCAAAAACTGTTTTTTTGGAGAACTTTTTCATATGTCTGTTCATTCTGTTTGCACATTTTCAGCCAAATAAAAATAGCCACTTATAATATCCACTAATATTAGTGTTATACTATTTGCACAATTAAAGTCCACTTGTTGCTTCATGGGATTTTTTCAACTTGATGGAAGATTAACGTATTGATTTATTCAGTCAGTCAAAGAAAAATCAATTAAATGCCTACTAATTTCAGCTCTAATTTGAACATAAGAAACAAAGATTTACTATTACATTACATATTTGTTGCATTTAAATAAGGTTCTGCTCTCAGACCAAATGCAAGAGAATGGGAAAATACTGAACTTGAAGGTACTTTGATCTTAAACAATCACCTGCTCAAAAGACTTGAGTCCTGCGTCTTTGCCCAACCTCAGGATGTCCTCCAGAATGGCTTTCTTCACATCCTGAAAACAGTTAGAAAAATGTTAGAATGTACAGCATGTGTGGTTTTGTGTTTGGGCTCCTGATAGTAATAGCTCTCACCTTGTTTTTGCAAAGTTCAGAGTAAGAGCCTTCAATCCCTTTTTTCTTGATCCACATAGGTAAAAAGTCAGGATCAGGTACCACTATCCCAACCAGACAAGCCTGAAAAATACAACACAGATAGCATTAAGAAATGTGCCAAATAAATTGTACCAAACTGTAAACTGTACTGTGCATTATGATTAAAAAAAATCTGATATGCACTAGCTAGCTAATAACTTACCTGTAAGCTGTCGCCATGAACAAATATCTGAGCCACTGGATCACTGAGACTATACACACACTCTATTTTCTCAGGGGCGATGTATTCTCCTTGTGCCAGCTTAAAAATGTGCTTCTTTCTGTCTGTAATCTTCAGAGTGCCGTTCTGCAATAAACCAGAAAAGAAACACAGCTTGAAAGTAGGCTTGGTCTGTATCTATACCTTCATTACATTTCTGGAATAAACGCTTTATGAAGGTATGTGTCCAAGCTGCGACTTTGCTATGTTCCACAAGAGAAAATATTACATCTACTCACCTTATATAATACAAACACACTTTCTGAATTTGTTTTTCTCTCATACTGCCTGAATTTCTACATCTCATATAGTGTGAGGATGCCTACTTGAAATGAAGATTGCAACTTATGCTATGGCACTTGACTTAATACATCTATCTATTAAGATAATCAAAGATGAAAAGAGCCCTTCAGCCTGCTTTGCTTACAGGAAGCCATTTTCCAATGTCTCCTGTGTGCAGCCATCCATCCTCGTCGATCGCCTCTGACGTTTTCTCGGGATCTTTCAGGTATCCAAGGAAAACATTTGGTCCTTTGACACACACCTACAGGGAGAGATGACATTGTAGGTGAGAAATCAACCTTAATTAACTCATTTAACCTCCTGGCACACATGCAAAGTGTTTGAGCTTTAGGATAGCAATGACTGTTGGTTGGTCCAGACTGAAATATCAACAAATATTCATGTTGCCCAGAGAATAAATCCTACTGACTTTGAGGCTCTTGACTTTCTCTGCAGCACTCATAGCAGGTCAGTTTTCACTTGTGCTGAGAAAGACCTTAACACATATGGATTGGCACAAAATGTAGTACATTCAGATGATGTGTCCTAAGGTTGATGTTTTCTTCTGAATGTTGCCACCAGTCTGCACACACAACTGCCAGTGACGTAGCCGTGACGTAGACTCCATATTGGTCTATTTTTTTTTTAAGGAGTCATTTTTGGACATTCCATCCGTGTTTTTTCACAAATTTTAGACAAATTATACTATAACATGTATCAACACAGTATAATTGGGCCATTTATAGCATTTTTAGGCATTTTCAAATTTGACCATTTTTGACAAAAATCGACATACTATAGTATGACTTTTTTTATGAGGGGGTCATTTTTGGACATTCGATAATATGGGAAATAATAAAAAAAAAATGTATATATAATATAATTGAAAATATAATATTCCTCTGTTTCCTTATTGTTTTTATAGATAGCAACTTTTTTCCTTTGAGTTTTTTGCCACTAGTCTGCACACCAGTGACGTAGCCATGGCGTTGACTCCAAATTCGTCGACATGTAAAAATTTCATGGAAATAGTCATAGTATAATATGTCAAAATTTCATGAAAAAAGTCATAGTATAAGTATACAGTAGTATACAGAATACTGTTTGCAAAGCAAATAAATACATTTTGCCAACATTTCCCACTTCTATGTATTTGATCATTGTGGATGAAGCTCTCCTCACCTCTCCCTCTCCATTGGCTGCCAGGTAGTTCATTTCTGCCACATCCACCAGTTTGACAGCATTGCACGGCAGAGGAGGCCCAACATGACCTGCAGACACAGAATAACAACACTTCAGTTTCTCTGTTCAAATAAAAAAAAAAGCTTAAATTTGACTTATAATACATGCAAATGGACAGGAGTTTATACCTGCTGTCCAGTCCCCGGGCATCGACATGGTGCACCCGGCGGTGCATTCAGTCTGTCCGTAACCTTCATAAAACTGGAGTGCAGAGTGACACTTCAGTGACAGTTACAGTTATTATTTAAAGAATTGCCAATCAATCAGTGAGCTTACCTGACAGCCCAGTGCAGCTCGGAGGAACGTCAGGATGGTGGGAGACACCGGGGCTGCTCCTGTGATGATGAGTCTGACACGACCACCCAGACTCGCCTGCAAAGTGTTTTATTTATTTATTTTAGTAGTTTATTATCCATCATAAAACCCACTGGAGATTCAATTAGGGTTATCAAAAGTATCAATGCTTTTCTAGTAGTGCATATTCAAAATTATACAATCTGTTAATTATTCTTCTGACAGCCATATAAAAAAAAAACCCCATCTACAATAAGATTTTTAACTGAAGGCTGCAGAGATGAAACAATCAGAAATTGATGTTGTGCCTTTAACAATATAAAATACATAAGTTTAATTTGTTTATGTACCTGCAAACAAAAGACAAAGCCCAATTCAAAGCTAAGAATGTATGGTATCTACGTAATAAAAGTAATTTATTGAAAAAAAAAAAAAGGCAAGTTAATAAATAAGTTGAACAAAAAAAAGTTGTCATGTTTACCTGAACTTTTTTGAAGATGATTTTGTCCCACATGCTGTCCTTTCTGACCACACCACTTTTAAGCTCCGCCTCCTTCCTCTTGAAAGCAAAATCGAGCAGCCATCTCTTCAGCGGCGTGTTGGCCTGACTGAACACCTGTGGAGAATTGAGGTTTATCTTAAAACAGGGTATAAGGAAAATCAGAGGAGCATTTAGACTTATGTTAATGAGTAAAAATATAAAATACAGAATATATATATATATATATATATATATATATATATATATATATATAGGTCACAGATGGAAGCTCCAGAAAAAATTTAAAACAGTGAATCAGCTGGCTCTTCAAACTGAGTAACATTAGATAAACTGACCTTGTCAAACATGCGGTTCAGGAGACGTGGGACCACAGGGAACACTGTTGGCTGCAGCATTTTCAAGTCGTCCATCAAAAGTCGGATGTCCCCTTGGAAGTAGCCGATTCGGGCCCCGTGGATGAGGATGACACCCTGATGAAGAGAGAGCTGCTTATTCCTACTTGTTAAAGTTAAAGCAATGTGGCAATTTAACCACAAGAGAGCAGTGTTGTTGAGAACATCACCAATGTTTGTTATTTAAACCCACTGCAGTACTTTCCAAATGCAGAAGCTGTTATTGATCGTGCTACTAAGTTACCTTGAAGGTCAAGGATACTTGATATTTATAGATTATTAATTCATCAAAACAGCTGAGGAAGACATTAAGTTGACTTAGACATGCTTGTCACACAGTATCCTGCTTTCTTTAAAGCTGCAGGGCGGTTGGTATCATTGCCTCCGTCATGAAGGTGTTTTTTTTTTGTTTGATGTCTTTATATCACAACAATACTTGTTCTATAAAACTTTTCTAAATGTAAATCAAATAAAACAAGCCTACCAAAAGCATCTGTAACAAATTAACAAAATTTGACTGTCTTTGTGCAGATATGCCCATATTTATAAGAAAACACTATCAAGAATGTGGCAAATGATTGAATGCCAACTGTATGTTGAATTTTAGATACTCTGTGCCAGGAATGGGAATCAAAAATTTGAATATATTAATATTTTTTTGTCAGTTTTTCTGACAGCGTAATGCAAAACAATATGAAACTGACATTTTTTTTTTTATAACTGATGAAAAGTGATTCTGACAATAGTCCTATGACTCTGGACCCAGCTTATAATTTCATTGTGCAATAGATCTGAAGGAAAACAAGTCCAACACATACCTGTACCACCCTCTCAAACATGTGAGCTAGGGGGAGATAGGATGCATGAATATCATGGAGGGTCAGCATGCAGTGTACCTGCGGAGGACACACAAAACAAAACACGTGCACGTCTGCCGGTCAAGCATAGCGTACTGTACCTCCACCACCCTCTCAAACATGTGGGCCAAAGGGAGGAAGGAGATGAGCACATCTTTATTGCTGGGCTTCAGTATGCCCTGGACGACAACATACACGAGGGGGAGGAAGAGTAAGGAGGTATGGACACAAGAGGACAGAGGAATGGACGCCAGACAGACAGGAAAATATGTCGAGGTCAAAGAGGGTCAACCTGTGTCAGGCAGGGAGTTTAGATTTCAGTTTGATTGGTCTATCTGTAACCAGGATTACAGAAAAACTGACGGTCCAAATGTCATGAAACTTTCATGAAATTTATCGTGGAAAGATGTGAGATTGGCAGAGGAACTATCAATTCAATTTTGGAGCAGATCTGAATAACGGATAGGACACACAAATCATTTTTCTTTTTTGTTTACATTTGAAATTAGGGAATTTGTGCTGCATTCATGTGGTATGGGAAAATAACAATTTGTTCTCAATCATATTTCATGGGTCAGTTCCTTTGCTCGATGTTGTCATGCAAACACCAGAAACTGCTGATAACGTGTTGTTTAAACACTCCAATAACATACACATCTTCTGAAGCATTCCATTCTCAAAGCTCATGAACACACCGAAGTCAGAAGAATGACTTCCCGAATCGGGAAATGTAGCTATCAGAGGAGCATGTGAAGGCACCATTAGCCTTGGCAGAGGTCTGCGCCCAGCATTCCAGTTAAACATGTCTAAAAATGGTAGTGTAAACAAAAATTTGGTTTGTAAATTGCTGCGTTATTAATTCATAAATCCTACTCGAAAACACATTTAGTTTCATGGTATTAGCTTCTTTACTACAGAGACGAATGTCCTTTACTGCCTCTTCTTTGATGCTCAGTTTTGGTGTGTTAAGGAGAATATTAACTGTAAACAAAAACATGAAACACCGCAAAGTCCTGAAATGTGATATATACATTTTATGATCTTGTGTGTAAGTTAATTATCTTGTAGTAACAAGTTATTATTTTGTGCACACACATGAATCCATATGTGTCTCCAGCGGCTTCAGATTGCACAGCCACCATATAATCAAACCCAGGTAATTAAATTATATTTTCTTATCTTGGGTGCACAAGATAAAAAACACCACCTAAGGGCTCCACAGCAGTTTTACACTCAGGTTGAAGCTGAAAACGATGATTTCAAAGTGTGAGGGAAACACCAGGGAATGTTACATCTTGGATAAATTAATAAAACATGTAAAGAAATATTTCTGAGTGAAAAGAAGCAGAAGCATCCACCTTAGAAGTGGGAGGATTTAAAATCAAACATACATTATCAGCATAAGATTCAATAGAATTAAAATGAAATCTTCCAAATCAGGCTGGTGTGTTTGTTTACCTGTGTGATTTTAATGAAAGCTGCAGTGTTGGAGATTACATTTCCATGAGTGAGCATTGCACCTTTTGGGTTTCCTGAAAGGAAAATGATGATCATGATTATACATATGAGGAAAAAAAATAAAGTAAGAAAACATTCTCAAAAGGTTAAAGTTGTGTAAATACCTGTGGTTCCAGATGTGAAGCAGATGAGTGCGAGGTCCTCTGGTTTAGGAGGCTGAAATCAGATCACAGATCTACACTAAAGGCATATGAAGACTGATTTGCTATTGCATCAGAAATGTGCAAGATTTAATATTGCATTACAGTACAAAATAGAGTGAATTATCTAGGCTGAAAGGTGAATTCTGACTGTTGTAACATAGAAAGAATGGTAACGCTTTATATTAAGGTCCTTGTAATAACCATTAATTAACAAGTAATAAGGCCCTTGTCAGTCCTGACAAGATGCTTATTAACATTATTGTGTGTTTATAAGCTTATATAAGTGTTAATAATGGCATTACAAACACCCATGACCCACCCATTATGTCTTTGCCATGCCTTTATTAATCTTATTTTGTTTGCTTATTGATATTAAAATATACTTTATTGCTCATCTATTATAAGTTAACTACAAGTTAACTATGCTTTTTGCAACTACCGGATCTAAAGCGAGAACAACGCCTTATTACTTGTTAATTAATGGTTATTAAGGACCTTATTACAAAGCGTTACCGAAAGAATCGAGAGCTTTTTTGTCACACGATCATCAGGTGAAATTAGGTTTCTACTCACCACTGGTTTCTGGAGGTTGGCTGCACCCAGGGCCTGGAACAAATATAAAACATGCAGTGAGATAGTAGAATCACGCTTTAAACAGACAGTCCCTTTAGGGCCTAATCTCCATTAAGTCCTGACCAGAACATCACTGAATGTCAGCATGACTCAAACAGCAACAACAGGAGGATAATCTGCTGCTCAGCACATAGATGTTGTAATAAAGTGCAGAGAGAGAAGTTGTTATTTTCACCTCAAACTCCTTCAAGCTCAGAATCTCAACGCCACACTCCTGTCCACGGGTCACCAGCTCGCCATCAAACGCCTCAAAGAGCACAATCGTCTTCACCGTCCGCCCTTTCCCGCTGACGCAGTCCAGAATCATCCGAGCCTTCTCGGGCAAATCGCAGATCACGGTTGAGATGGCGGCTGAACAAACAGACGGCACCAAATTAACCACTTAGTTTGCATCAGTATCAGCGTCCTTGATCTGAACCGCTGCAGGTGGTGCGTGGTTTAGTCTTTAAAGGGGGACATTTGTGTACCTTTATCAATAATGTAGCCGGTGGCCTCTGTGCCGAGTGTGTCGTACAAGGGAACTGCCACCATGGAGTACGTGTAACAGGCCAACTCTGAAATGGTCCACTGAGAGATTAAAAAAACACAGAAAACAGATCAGTACTCATGAAAACTGAATTTACCCCCTACTTGTATGTCTCTGCTAAACATTTAGCTGGCAGTTTACATCCATGTCTGCTTAGACTCATTTAATATATGTAGAGAAGACTCATCACAACAGGCACAACATTTGTGACTGTTTTATACAATACAAAGGACTGAGCTTTGGTCACATGGTGCAACAACAATCATCTGAAGCTCAACATGGATGGATGAGCGGAGGAACGGGATCACAATGTTACAAACTAATTTAGCAGACAGTTTTGTCCAAGAGAGAGAGTTTATGCAACACAAGCAACATCAAGGTAAGGTCATGTTGAAGCCATGACAGAAGACATCGCTTAAAGTATGGATTCTGCTGCAAAGAAGCTACAATACTAAAATGTGCTTCACACACATTTTCAAGCCAACAGCACATAAGAGCTACACAATACAACATTGAATTATGATCAGAAAAGAGTTTCTGCAGAAATAATGATGTCCAGTGTTAACCTCTGACCTTGTGGATATAAAATGCCATCACTTCATCATTTAATGCTACTATATTTGTGCGAAATTTAGTCATAATTAGTGTATGAATTCTTCACTTATAGCCACAGTGACAGTGACATTAACTGCCAAAATTCAGTCAAAAAAAGTCCAAGTAGACGTTATTTATGTTATCATGCCATATTTTAATAAATTTACTCAAGGCATTCCTGAGATATTAGGTTTAACGTCATATTAAGGTGTTAACAGGAATGGGATGGCGGGATGAACAACCTGAAAAACATATTGATTCCTGCTGTGGAAGCATAAAAATGCCAATAATATGTCTATGACAAGTTTATGCCAAGTGACAAAAAGTCTTCTGAAACCAGGATAAGCAATTTACATGCTTAAAACAGAAACATAACCATTCCACTGTGGGATGATTTGAGTCAGAATGCATGGATGATGCTATTTGTTGTACCTCTGGCCTGTTCTGGGAAAAGATGCCAATATACTTGTCTCCTGTGTGAGAGTGTCCTCTGTGAAGGAGAGCAGAGCCGATGTGCTCCGCTCTGTCTGCCACCTGTGCAAAACAAATACAAAAGTTTTTTTTTAAAACGTGTTGTGACTCGGCCAGTTATGTGTTGTGCACAAACTTAATGTTCCATGTCGGTGGTTCACGTCTCACCTCTATATAAGTCAGCCACTCATAGGGCTGGTTGGGTTTCCTTGATCCTAGACAAGGACCATTATCTGCAGAAGAAGAAAAAATCTCTAGTTATATATATTATAAAACACTATATTTAAACTCGTAAGGCACTGATGTTTCCCTCATTTACAGTGACGACGAGTACATTTACAAACAGTACAGAAATACAAATTTAAAACACAGATAAGATAATAAGTAAAATGCTATTTAAAATGAGCAAAGCTCAAAACAGTTGCAGGAATGTCTGCAATCAAGCCATTGAATTGAAAAAATGTTATGGACGTATTGATCCTCAGTGTAAGTTGAAGATCATTCCAGGTCGCGGGGGCATTAAAACAAAAGGCTGACTTACCAAGTTTAGTCAGCACATGGGGAACTGAGAGAGTAAAACAACTGTTTGATCGTGTCATATATTGTCCACGGTTCCAATCAAGAAGTTACCTTAACCCACAAGAACCCACGGTGACACGGGTGTCACAAACATTTTAAATGTTCCAGTAATGTTCATGTATGTTTTCTCAAGTACATAAGTGTGTTTTTCAGTGTTCTACAGCTGCAGTAGCTTGTTGAGAAGCCTTCAAATGAGGCAGTGTTATTTATTTATTTATTTATCTATTTATTTATTATTGATTTATTATTATTTTGTTACTTAAAAACAAATCTGAAATGGAATTTGTTGTTCAACAGCACTATTAATGTCACAATTTTTACATATGTGGTGGAGATGCAAAGAAAAAGGCAAATTTGTGTTTCTGTAAACAGAAAATGTGTCTAGTTTATTAAATTAAAAATAAGAAATATCATAAACATAAATACCATAAACGCCCAATGTAACGTATATGTCACATCACAGATCTTTCTTATTTAGGGGTAGTATTTTTTTTTTAAAAACATCATAAATGTGTTCTATGTGGTCCACTTGTTCTGTGGTATATCCCCCATAATTTACCTTTTTAAGGGTTACTGGGTCTGGGTTCTTATGGGTTAAGATAAATAGGTACCAATGTTTCTTTTGCCTGTTTGCCAGAGAGGGCCAGCCCACTTTATTATATAAGACACAGTCATGAGTGTTGGAGGCATCACCAGTAATAAATCTAAGAGCAGAATGACATACAGAGTCCAGAGATCTAAGGGTTGGGGCAGCACTTACCTACATCCAGTTAAAGAACTGTATCACATGTAACTGATGAAAGAGATGCACTCACTCGATACTCGGATCCCTCGTTGGAACACCTCGTACATTGTGCATGCATCGCTGTAGTAGTGTGTTACGTGCTCATCATCGTCGTTCAGTACTGACCTCCGTGCACGCTCTCCACCCTACAAGAAAAATGTCACAAAGTTAGCAACAGAACTGATCCAACCTTCAACAAATCAACCTCAGCAGAAATTACAAAATTTCTATACATTTGAGTATAAGTGAGAAGACAGATTGCACAAAATGTATTTCATGGTCCACCTGCACTCAGGAGAATATGTTCCTCTGTAATATAAACATGGATCCTATACAATACATGCTGCAGCAGTTGGAGTTTAGGCTGAGAAAAAAGTTTCACAAAGGAAGCAGCAGTTTTGTGCACAACGTGTAATGAAAGTCAGGCTTTCCACTGACTGCTTCTCGTGACTACTGAAATATTTCCAATGTGTTGGGAACAAGCTATAATTTTCTAATAAGGCACCATTTGTGAGATATTTACAAGCTGTAACTAATATATATATATATATATATATATATATATATATATATATATTTTATAATAGTTAAACATTATTTACTAATGCTTTATAGGTCAATTATCAGCCAACTGTATGAATAACCCCTGGGTTGTGATAAATACACTTGACAAATTAATTAATGTTCATAAATGATGACTAAATACTCACCCACTTTCTAGTAAGCCATTAAGTGTTCAGGTAATGTTAATAAGTTGATAAATTGATAAAGGTTTATTTTATCGATTCGGTTTGCATTGGTAAACATGAATAAAAGAGATAAAGCTGTATTCTGCTGAAGGAGGAGAAACATCCTCGGAGAGATTTTTTCACAACCTCGCAACCCAAAAATCTTCTTATTAAATGCTCAAGCTAAATTTAATTTATTAACCCTAATTAAAGTAATTAAGTACGTTTGGACCTTTTAAAGGGCGCCTTATTAGAAAGTGGTCCTGGAATTATATAACCTATATATGTTGATAAAGCTCTCTTTACACTCAGAATAGTTAACATTGTGCTGGTAACAATTTAACACCCTTTTAAGTGTGAGAATGTAAAGCTTATAATTTAAAGCATTTCATCAACTTCAGCGTGTTTAAAGTTTCAGGGAAGGATGTGATTAACATTCCTGCTGAATGACCGCTGCTGTCTAGTTTTCTTGCAGTAGTTGAATCATGCTTCAGTTATTCCTCTAAAACACGGGACAGTGGGCGGACAGATCCATAATTGTTTTCTGTGTTATAGGATCCACACTGCATGAATTCATTTAGGACACTTTATATCAACATAGTTAAAGGCACAGTGTGTCATTTCTGCCACTCTGGCTTTTCCAATCAATGACAAAAGATGGACTTTGATGGTGTGAAGTTGCTTTGAATCATGGGAGTATCAACCATTGCTGCTGAAAATCTGATGTGATTCAGTTGTTTTTAATATTCCTTTAGGAACCCTGATGAACAGTTTTCTACGGTGGCCCTGAAGTGCAAAACACACCAGCAATTCACACAACACGCCAGCAATTCACACAACGCGCCAGCAATTCACCACAACACGCCAGCATTTCACCACAACGCGCCAGCAATTCACCACAACGCGCCAGCATTTCATCAAAACGGAAAGGGTAGGTACATATTGGACACTGATCCTCCTCCTGATTGGTTCCTGCCGCGACGCAATTTGATTATATCACGTGGTGTGTCCATGTAAAGTTAATACTTCATCTCCTCTCTGCAGGTAAGAGTTTTATACTGCAAAGTGAGAAAGAATGAAAGTAAAGTGTTTATCCTTCATGTCAGCGGGCGCACTACATATATAGGGGCGGCTGGTTTGACTATGGAGAAGCGAATGACCACAGGAACCAATCAGGAGGAGGATCAGAGTCCAATATGTACCTACCCTTTCCGTTTTGATGAATTGCTGGCGTGTTGTGTGAATTGCTGGTGTTGTTTGCACTTCAGGGCCACCATAGTTTAGTAGTGCTGCTTCTCCAGGTGTTTCTGGGTCTTCCTCTCTCCTGTTTGCTTTGTGGGTTCCATGTCAGTTCCTGCTTGGTTATTATCGTTTTGTTTTGTGAACAATCCAGCTCCACTTTCCCCTTTTTCAGCTGTACTTCTATTGTTTCTTGTTTGGAGCGTTCCCACAGATTGGTGTTGTTTATTGTGTTTGGCCAGTAGATCCCCAGAGTGTGTCTTGGCTTTGATGTTAGTGGTGGTCTTCCAGGTTTCTGATCCTTACAGCAGTACGATTCTGACGTTGGAGTTGAAGATTTTGATCGGATTGGATTCATGTATAACTTAAAGTATTAAAGTTTTCATGTTCATTCATGGAAGATTTTTCCATTAATATTCATGTGATAATTTCATTCTAATGAAATAGCTGCATGTTGCATAGCTGTTTTAGATGTTTGATGCAGAAAAGCTACACATCGTCATTGTCCGACGCAAACCTTGTATCTCCAAAAAAAAAGAAAAAATAATTTTTCACCAGGAAGAAAAAATGTTCCCATTTTATCATTAATGAACGAATCAGAACAAAACTTCATATTTTGACTACATTTTAGATAGTAGTGGTGGATGTAGTGGTGGATGTACGAGTATTGTTATTAAGGATTCTAATGAGCCGTGCTGCACGTCTCTCCTAGCGTGATTATTTTCTTTGTTGATCACTTTAAAAACATACTTTTAGTACCTGTTTGAAGATCATTTTAACTTGTATTCGCCTACATTTCCCCCACTCACCTTCATTCACACCAGAGGAATGCTCAGTGTTTTCCCTTTCACAATAAATGTTGCAAATGCGATACTATGACTACAATGAATTGGTTGTTGAAAAGAAAGCTGGTTCCTACAGATTTGGGCCAGAGTTGATGAGTGGTTGATAGTTAACGTAACGCTAGCTAGCTACCAGAAGACTGTGGCACCACACGCCAATTCCTCTTGTACAGAAATTATTATATATCACAATATATAATACCTTTCATTAGATTAGATTAGATTCAACTTTATTGTCATTGCACATGTCACAAGTACAAAGCAATGAAATGCAGATAGCATCTAACCAGAAGTGCATTAAGCAGTAATTGTGAATCATATTGCAATATATACAGGAATGAATTGTAAAAAAAAAAAAAAAAAAAATGCAGTATATATGTATAGATTATATAATAAATAAATAAATGCAGATCTAACTGTACATTAGTGCAAGTAGATATATATATCCATATACATACATACATATACATACATACACACACACACACATATATACACACATATATATATAAATATATACATAGTAGTACTACTCTTTATTAAAATTAAGATTAATCAAGTGGCTACATTAGCTTTCCTCGGATTCAGTTACCAAATCGGCGACAAGACAAAGTGATGTGGTAATGACAGTTTTTCTTTCCCGTTCCAAAATGGCGAAAATGGAGATATGATGATTTGGCAGACAGGTATTGATCTCAGTGGAGATAGGGGTTTTGGTTTAATCCAGTTTAAAAACATTTCACTTGTCCAAAGTACCGGAAACTTACCGGTTATTTTTGGGTACCCATTAAGTCAATTTATGAAAATATATAACATTTTGGAGATAGGAGGTTTTCGTCGCACAGTATATTTTTAAGAAGAGAGAAGAGATCACTTACTGGCATTTCCAGGGACTGCAGCCCGAGGTCACAGGGCGGTTTGAGGGCTTTCGGCCGCGTGGCGAACCAGTAGCCGGTGATGGCGGCGAAGGCTCCCACGCCCATGAGTGCATTGGTTGGAAAGCCGCGCACATACTGCCGAAAATCATCCAGCTCGGGAATCCGCAGCTGTCTCAGGACCTCCTGAGCCTGCATGACTGTTCTGCACGGATCCTACAGGGAGACAGACAAGAACACTTTGTCTGGGCTTGTTCTGCATTTTTCTCTGACATATGTTTGGAAAATATCGCTTTTATTTTAATACAAAATAACCACTTTACCAGCAATTATGAGTGTAATCACAGACTTCCTTTTTTACTGTATGGTTTAGAAAAGGGTTTGAAATGTTTCTAACTACAAAAGGTTTTTGTTTACAATGGTGTTGCTTCAGGAAGTGGTGATTCAGCAGGAGGTGGAATTTTATCTTTTTATCAATGGGTCTCTTGTTTCAGACCATTATACAGCACCATTACAGAGCTCGCTCACACTGAGGAAGAGGAATAGTGCTCCCATTCAGAAATAAAGGCAATAAACTAACATCTCTGAATAAGCCCAATGTAATAAATGGGGTTTTTTTTATAAGCTTATTTTGAACTCTTTTTTTTTTCTTTTTTACGTTTAAAGACTATTTGAAAGCTTAAAAAGTACAGCACATTGACATAATTCTAATCTAATTTGATAATGAGATTACTCATTGAAGTCATTTTCTCAGAAAAAAAAATCTTGTTTAAGGTTCTCCGCACTATTAGTCTTTGAATCTTTTTAGGTTTTTGGACTGCATAAGGAAAAAACAAGTAATTTATTGTCCTTCTAGGAATTTTTTCTCTGATGTTACATGGATCAATGCATTATTTGAAAAAATAATCAGACTTCCGTTATCGTGTGAGTGAAGTTTATCTTTTGTTTGACGCTCCTGTCTGTGAGGAAATACTATTTCCTTCCTTTATTTATGTTGGTTTCTTTTGGCTGGATAAAAACTACAGGACGGGAAGTTTGTTTTTGCTTTTTTCAGCAGATTTTATTCAAGTCAATTGTAAGAGAAGGTAAAATATTTTGTTTTAAAACAGAGCTGTAAAATAGCATGTAATTCTGTAATAAAATGTTTTATCACTGCCAGTCAGAATCAACCAATACTTATTTCTGACAAAAGAAAAGCATGCAGTATGAAAATAAAATAAAGCTTTGTGGATAAATCTACAGTGAATTACACAGGGCTCTGTGACTCACTTCAGCATTATTGATCATCAGACAGATTTCAGATTTATCAATGTTTATTGTCTGAAATCTGTAATCTGACATAGTTTCTTTAGGCTCTCCTTTATTCAGAATCCTTAGCTGTGAAGAATTTAACACTCAAAACTCTGAAATCACCACTGAAGTAAGCAGTTTAGCGCTTGAAACACATTCATTTATTTATTTTTCTCAGGAGAATCTCAATTATGTTTACTATTACAATTACTATATTATCAATGTAAAAACAGGAGCTTCCTGAAAGCCATGAAATAGTTGCACAATGTGGAAACAGGATTGTTTCATTTTAATATCTAAAAATTGGGCTTACATGAGTGATTGTGGAGATAAAGATCAGATTATGTTGAAAATCAAACATTTTTTAAGTAATATATTCAATCACAAGCGTATTTATAATCTTACAAAACATGAAGTTAAGCATTCAGAGCGCAACTTAAATACTCAGAGTAGGGCTGGGTTAAATGTGATATGGAATTAGACCATATGATATATATCAATATAGTTCAATGTTTTTTAAATTTGTTTATATATAAATGCTGCCCTTACTAGGGTTTGTCATATTTAGTTCTTTTGTAATTTTCGTTATTATTTTCTCATATAAATATATTTATTTCAGAAAAAGATTGGCCTATTTTATTTCATAGGCTATTTTTATTTTATTTATTTTTTATTTAAATGTGCACCTTATGGAGCTTTGATTTTTTTTAAAAAAAGGTACTCCTGTTGTTATACAGTATTTATGTTCACTTAAATAACCGGTTTCAATAAAACTACTTGTGACATGTCATATTTGGCTTTGACTTTGACTGAACATTTGCTCTCACTTTGTGATAAAAAATATCGGAATATATATCGTATATCGATATTCAGCCTAAATATATCGGGACATGACTTTTGGTCCATATCACCCAGCCCTAACTCATAGTAATGTGTTGTTTAGAAGAACAAGAAATGTAGTTCCTTGAATGAGAGAAGAACACATTACTAACAAGATCTAAATTGTTCACGGAGACAAGGCTCTAACAAAAAAACGCTGCTCTAAGAACTAAAACCTTTGCTATTGTTCTTGTTCTGCACGTCGACAAACAGTGCACACAAAAGGAAGATGTTCTGACCCATTCAACAGCTGTACACTTAGACACAAAGACACAGGAAGGAAATATGACTCCACACATTCTCAGATCACAAGTCTCCAAGGAGGACACGACCACAGATGCCGCACACTCAACGCTTTACTCCACTCATGTCTGAGGGGAAGTGAAGCTTTCTGCTGTTTTAGACATGAACTGCTGAACTGAATGTACGACTCTGTCCCACTAAAACTTTAATAGACCAGTCAAACGACTTCTAATGACATGTTAATGTGAAATGCAGATTAGAGGAGCCCGTGGCGAGAAAGACCAGTTTCAACTCAGCAGCTAATATATCTAACCAGCAGTTATTCTTCTCTCTGAATATAGACTTACATTAAATAATAACTGGTGCTTTTAACATTTAATGGTTTTTTTAAAAAATGTTATCAGACTTGGCGGCTTCATGCACATCATGTTCAACTCATTTGACCTCTAGATTAGACGCCAACAGTCCTGTCTAGGTGAAGGTACAACACGTACAGTAGCTGACAATGACTTCTCACCTACTTCTATTATTACCATAGAGCTCATGGCGACTGGGACCAGTGCCAAGTGGGGCAAAGTTTTGTAGACAAGCTCATTTTTAATATAAATAAAGGACTTTTGATGACAAATCAAGTGCAGTAAGTTGTTGAATTTGCTTAAAAATCAAAATATAGTAAAGATAATCTGCTTAAATGTATATATTCAAATATAAAACAACCCTTAAAGCACTGGTGATTTAAATCGAAGCTGCTCAGTCATATATACACTGAAATAATCTGTATAATAATGATAAATAACCAAAAACTGCACATTCATGCTCCACTACAATCCTACAGGTGTTCCACTGACACACAAGATGATCAGACCACCGAGTCAAACTCAAATGCAGCTAAAATGGATTTTCACAATCCTCAGCATTGATTATTGACAAGCAGAGTTATAATAGATGTGTATACTCACAGTCCCACAGTGTGATTATAAAAGAAAAAGGTCCAGACTGTGTCCAGAGGAGGAGAGGTACAGTTATCTGACAGGCCCTTGGCTGCAGCAGTTGCTATTAGAAGGACTCACACTGACCTCTAATAGACCTCTGAGGTTCTCACAACTATGAATAGCAGAAACACGCCCCTCTCAAACAGAAACACAGACGCGTGAGGCAAAGCTGCCCACTCAACGCACAGATATTCAAGCAGCAGGTTGATTTAAACTCACGCAAGTTTGAGCTTTTTGCCCTTGTCAACACTTGTGTCTGTGTGTGAAACTAGTTTAAAGGTAACGGTGGCCACAGATTCAGTCAGACTTTCAAACTGATTTGATCACTGATCTTGGTGATTTGAGCATTTTTCTTGTAATGTTTATTCATCACTGAATGGCCAATATCTTATCATACATTATCTGGACACTGTATGCAATTCTTGTGTTGCTAAGTGTACAAAGTAGTCAAATGAAGAATTACACCCTAATAACAGGAAGCTCTCTGTGTTCTGCATAATGCAAATGTTGACAAATTCCCCAATTTTCAGACTGATATCAAAGAGTATAGAGCTTTAACACTGAGTAAACTGAACCTGAGCATATGTGCAGATTCCTTAGAGTCTAAGATGAATAATGAGTTATATTTTCCAGTTAATTAACTGCAGCTGAGAGGCCATCTACACATATTTTTCTGGCATTTTTAACTGAGATAAATTAAAATGTTGACATCAATATATTGCACATATTAAGGTGTAATATTATAAGGTGGATTTATACACTTCCAGCCAAAGGTGTCAGCTACAATTAAGAAAGAAGTAGAAAAAATACACAGATTTTTGTGAAGAGAAACAGAAAATCTATTATAATGCTGAAACGTAGAAGAGCGGTACGAATAAAATCCTAGTTTTATTCTGGTTTATTTAATTTTTTGTTATGTCAATACCAGGGCAGGAATTTCATGAGGGCCACAAGGGCCCTAGCAATTTGGACTCGTGCCCTTAAAAAACATATGTGCCCTGAGGCCACGCTGGCCTTGATGCCCCGCCCGCACTGCCCCAGTTGGTTTTGCGGTTTTCTAGTCTGCCTCTTTCCTGTCAACACAGCTTTGACACCTGCGACTTTTGAGAAAAAAAGCATCTTTTCATGACATTCATCATCAGTGGTGGGTTTGATTCGAGCCTGGCATGAACCGCTCAGATGGGCTATAATGACGGCTCAACACAAACCTATCACCGGCCAAGCAAGGAGACTTCATCAAACGCACTCTAATCAGTCTCATGTGCTGCGCTAACGTCACATTTCAAACTACTGAACGTTTTTCTTTTTTACATGATCTATAATATAAAGTTGTTTGGCGTTGTGTTGCCGTTGAGTGTCTGTCATCCGTCAGTCAGTTAAACCCCGCCCACCTCTCGGTACTCCTCCGAGACATGCAAGCATTCACACACTTACATGTTCGGTAGCCGCGAGCTAACATTAGCTAACAGTTAAAGTTGTTTTAATCACACTAAACTGTGACTTACTGTTTTGAATAACGTCCTGTCGCTAAACACATGCAGCTTTCAAAATAAGAGCACCGTGTGTTAACAGAATCAACCACAGAATTTACAAGAAGACTGTCAAAATAAGATGCCTTAAATAAAACATACAAGAACCTTTAGTCTCCTTTAAAATCATTCTTAAAATATGCAATGATTAAGATGAGTGTATATGAAGGAATAGTTGCATTAGAATGTGTGAGAGGCAACAAATTTGGGCTTTTATGGACAAAAAATTTTAGCCAGCTATTTTACCACACTGGCTGGCTGCTCCATGTCCTAGTGGAAAGCATGTTGACAGCAAATAAAAATGACACATTCGGCGATTAATCTTGCAGATGATTAATATTAAAAGTTATTTTTATACACAATTGCACAATTTTCTGGGACAAATCTGGGGGCAATTTACCCTTCGTTAGCTTTATAAATATCAGAATTTGTTACTCTGTTTGATACGAATAAAACTTGAACATGCAGCTACCAATTATTTTCATTACTGATTCATCTGCAGATATTTTTATTGTTGACAATATAATGGTTATGGTGTAATTGTTCTTTTTGTGTGCTGTTGCAGACTCCCTCCCTCCCTCCTCAGACTCCCCTCAATCATATTTTTTGTATAATTAATTTGCAAAAAAGGGACAAAATGCAAAATAAATAAAGTTATAGAAAAGATTAAATCTGACTCATAGTATTTACGTTTAGCCTGTAAATGTAAAATATTAACATAAATTAATATTTACGAATTTAATTTTCAATAGATAGTGTGATAATATTATCATGAATTATTTTGCCCACGATAATTTTGCTTAAAAATCTTTGAATTGGGGCGTTAAATTAAAGAATATTGCAGAGAGCGAGAACTGGAGAAGCAAAGCAGCAGCAGCAACACTCTCTCACACACACACTCACACACACACACACACACACAGACACACACACACCAACACACCCGGTAGACGGTGAGCTGCCAGAGCCAGAACATGCTGCAGAAAAATGTTGCAGAAGAAGAATTGAGCATTTTAGTCCCAAATTAGAGATGGGCTAGTCTGGCTATGTAAACATCAGTCGTCTTCTTCCTTGACGCTTCCTCGTTGAATTTCTGTCCCTCTACATGCGTCTCTGGTATAACTGATACGATTGGCTAAGAGCTGAGTACAGACGCTTATGATAGACATTCGTAGCGCCCAATAAACGGCTCTGGACGACCGTAAACCACGACTCCTCTACGGAAAAATGAATAGTTGGTCTCCAGACTATATCTCATTTGTGATATAGTTTGGCGTTAGCTAGGCTACATTTCAGCACTAAACATGTGGAATTTTAACAAAGTTTGGTCTTACATCACAATCACGTTTTGTTTTTTTTTGGCATTTGTTCAGATTTTTTTTACGTTTTACAGACTAAATAATAAATAAAATAGCTTAAGTTATCTCATGTGTGTTTATCTTTCTGTCACTGCATGCTTTAAGTTGTTGCATAAAGGCGAAAGGTAATGCAACGCGTCCCCCCCCCCCCCCCCCCGTCACTACCCTCCGCCACCACCTCTGCTCTCCATACTTGGGCTGGGAAGATGACAGGCCAATGGCAGAGCCAGCTCGCCAGTCACCCCACACCCAGCCACACACAAGACACTGGAAAAAAGAGGGGGAGAGGGCAGCTGGTTCATTTGACACATAACAGAACCTCGAGACTGAAGCTTGAGAGCAGACTACAGCTGTAGTTTTCAAACCGCAGCCAGGAAGTTACAAAAAAACCCCACATGGTTGGTCAGTCACACTCAATTTCCTCAAAAATGATAAAGTTCCTCTTCTTGGAAATCGGCAACAAGAAAAGAAGCAAAAAAAAAACAAAAGCAGTGACACCGAGCAGCTAGTCGGCTTTGGTGTTAGGTAAATTGATTTAAGCTCTTTATTACAGCCTGAGCACTGGAGGATTAACACATGGAGCCTTTAAACAAACTTGACTTAATCTCATCTTGACAAGATGTTTACTTCAGCTTTCTCTTAGCCGCTACATGACTCTGCACAGATGAGTGTTTGTGATAATGCACTTGCAAGAATGGGTGGTGCCCTTTTAACACCTTGTTAACCAACAACAGAGGCGCACAAATTTAAGGAACTTATGAAACAAGCATAGTGAACATCGCAAAGACTGACAGTCATCCACCACTGAGCCTAACATCGTGATTCAAAAGCCCTGCCCCCATCTACACCTGGTCAAATGTTTGGGGGTGCATTTAGTGTGAAAAGTGAAAATTGTTTTTTATTTGATAGTGCACAGGCCGATTTCGCAAGTGCAACTTAAGGTGCACACTTTGACATGAACCAATCTGAAGAAGAAGAGAATTTGTTCAAACTAAAGACTTATTTTCGGTCTATTTAATGCCCTCACTTCAGGTGAAATAATCAGTAAATGACAGTCATCCTTCTATTCTTTTGTGCCCTCTCCCTATTCACACGTCTGGCATTTCAAGAACCCAATCATGGTATTAACCGTACATGAGGGGGTCACAATTTTAAATCCAAATTGAAAATCGATTAAAAAAAGCTTTCAAATCCAATTACTGAAATCAAAGGCAGGATCACCGAATTTGGAAATTTGATATTATTATGACCTTAGTGTAGTACAAAAACATATGGTAGTCATATCTCACCTGATGCCTATCTTTTTAGAAAAGAAGTTAAAAATGTAAACGACTTGTCAGGGCATAAAACTAATTAATCAAGACTCAATAGTCTCACAGTGGCATTGCCGTTGAAAAGAAAAAGAAAATTCAATTGAATCGTGACCTTAAAATCAAAAATCTATTCTAATTTAAGCAAATTATGGAAGTTTCTTGTTATAATAAGGTACTAACTTATCATGTTAGAGCAAGAAATGTGTCTTGCTTTCATAAGATGCTTGATACAAAGAGAAAGTTTGTGATATGACAAGATAAGATATGTTTTTAAAGAAAGAAAATAATTTAGTATGTAGTAAAAAAGATCTCTGTTTTATATTATGGTGGCTGTACGCTGCCTTAAGAGATTAATTTATGACACAAATAATCGTTATATGCAGCCCGGATGTCATGGACATCTGTAAAACAATGTCTCCCCCACATAAAAACGGAAAGACAAGATCTTTTTTTTAAAAACCTGAAACCAAACATGTTCAGGCAGCGACCACAGACAGCGGTTCACCATCGATTCTGTTCTAAAAATATAAAATGTTGACGTATGAAATTCATATGTTATTGATGTATTGGATCTTGCTGGATTCGCTTCAGCCCAGCTGCCAATAACTCATTGATAACAGTTTTCCAAACAGCACGTCCTGAGGGCAGTTATCTAAAAAGAAAGATGAAGTTGCGTTTAGGCTTAAAGGGATAAAGAATGAGGATACTGATAGAACGCGACAATCTAAAGGAGAGATGTTAGAGTGTGAACAGGAACAGTAGTGTGCATATGTTTGCATGGATAATGGATGTTTGTTGACATGCATGTGGCTTCAGATTGACAATTTTCCTCTGCTACACCCACTCTCTCCCTGACTCATGTCCATCCTCCTCCGGTCACATCCGACCCCGGGTTTTAGGACACAAAGGCTGACCTTGCACAAGACAACCGCACTTGGGACTGCAGGTCCTGACCTCCCTGGTGAAACTGCACACTCCCAGTCACATGGTCTGGCAGTGGAGACGTGCAGGGGAGAGGGAGGGCAGAGGACGGGATTTGTGAAGTGGAGCAAAGGTCGGCAGCTCCCGACACAGCATCAGGACATATGACCTCTCCACTGTAGGTCAAAGAAAACTGTTGTTTTGAAACGACTGTGAAATGAGTCTCAGTGATTGCTGGGCAGTAAATCAAACTCAAAGGTTGGACTTTTTGTTTGTTTCTACATCGTGTTTCTTAAAGGTCTTACAAATGTGCTGGATACAGATGTTTACCTGTTTACCGTATCATACAGGTCTAGGTACTATATAAGGACTTTTAAAATTATCAGCAGAGAAATGCACAAAGCCTGTATTCAGAAACGGTGCCTTTAAACAAGCCGTCAGGACTTCAGTAAGGTTGTGATGTCACAACTATAATATTTATTTATAGGTAGAAAGTGCCACTGTTCTGCCATTACAGTCATACCCCAATTTCAGTGACGCTGGGGACACTGAGGGTGCAGATACAGATGCAGAAGACCTGGAAACAATGACCAATCAGAGAAGGCTGGGCTTTTTCCAAGAGTGAGGTTTAAAGAGACAGGCACTAAAGGGAGTGTTCCAGACAGGAGGTGAATACAGGTAAGTTCAGACGAACAGTATGAGAAAAATAAAGTGTTTTGTGAAGACTAAAGCATGTAAACATGTTCTAGTAGAAGCCTACAATACAAGTATGAATCTGAAAACAAGCATCATATGTCCCCTTTAACCCTCTGGTTATGTTTGTTTTTTCATTAATAACTCCATTACTAACCATTTCAACCAATATTTAGAGCAATGGTGTTCTTTACCTCTCAAAGATCATGATTCAATGAGGATAATTCACTCCAATTTTTTATTTTATTTTGCATTTAAATTTTTTTTCTTTTTAGGAATTTAAACTTTGAAATGGGTCAATTTGACTCGCAACATAACAGGAGGGTTAAATGATGTACCATTAAACATCTAAGTTTACCAGCTAGCCTTCTTTTAACTGCAATGGTGGTTGTTACACATGGTCACCACCAACTGTTACTAAGCAAAGTAGCAAAATACCATCAGCAAGAAATTGTTTCAATTTCATGTGTGAATTAACAATGAGGATGCTTTCATAAAAACATTGTTCCATAGTGCTGCTAGTGCCACAAAATAAACAATGAATACAAATATATAAAAAATTAAAATCCAGGCACATTGTATTGCTTACTGCTAGGTGTTCCTCTTTTATTCTGCTGCTTTAAAAACCAAAGCTGCAACAGTTATTTCAGCAGAGAAAAGTTTGCCAATCACTTTCCTCATCATTTGTTTAGTCATTTTGTCAACAGTCAGAATTGGTCCGAGTGATTCTAGTCTGTTGTAAACTGTTTACATAGACGTGTTTACTCTGCAGCTTTCAGTTACAACACTGTCACTTCACCAGGTCATTCTGTCTACACTGCTCCAGCACAGTTCCTATTTTTATGTTTTATTCTTATATCACTTTATGCACCTCTTATCATTTATTTATTGCTTTGTATACATTATCTGTATTTAGTTCTGTCGTCGTAAGATAAGATAAGATAAGATAAAGATACACTTTATTGTCCTTGGAAAGAAATTGTTCTTGGACTCCAATGCTGTCATATAAAGCTGCTTTACAGTAATAACAGTACAGGTACAGACAATACATACATATAGGCCACAGGCCACATATAACATATACACAGTATACACGAAACAGTGCAATGCACACATACACACACACACACACACACACACACCTGCCCAGACCCTCCCTCGCCCACTGTATTATACCATGGGTCATGATCAATAGTACAATTGCACAGGTCCTGGGGGCATTTAGGATCATTATTCTGTTGATCAGATAATTGATTAATAGATATTTATTTGCCATGCAAGATGAAAACAAGAGGAAATACGTCAACAGAATTCATGCTACTGTCGACTGGATGAGCTCAAATTTATGAATTTGAAGCCAGCTTTTAGTCATCATACTCTGGGGTCAATGACCGCATTTAATCGAAATCTTTTGAGAGAAACGGCATTCACAGTATAATTCGTTCCTCTGCTAATGCATGCAGAACTATGATAATTTGAGGTTGGATCCTCCACTTGCTGCTCTCACATGATTCTTTTAAATTCACTTCAGTCAGTTCGTGACATCAGGAATGATCCGTAGGGATGACTGTTCTAAATCCTGCACAGAGTTCAAATTCCTGCTTCAAAAAATGTCTCCTGTTATTGTTTGTTGTGTAAACATCAAGGTGTTTCCATATGATTGACCCCAGACAGGCGAACAAATTAATGCTGGTGTTCTCAGAGAAACGTCAACGAGGCCATTGGCTCCCAAATCACAAACCACATAGTGTCAGTCTCTGTTTGCTGTATTCAAAGCTCCTCCTGTGCTCAAGGGCAAAAAAAAAGCACATGATTGAGTCCGTTCGCTCACTTTACAATCAGCCCGTGTCTGCAGAGTAACTGCCCATGTGATGGCGCCGCGCGGCCAGAAGAGCATTACCTAGTGTTTTAAAAATGCTGTTAAAGAGGTGGGAAGATGACGAACACCCACTGCAGCTGCATTCCACAGATTCCTGTCAGAGGAAGTTTGCCATGAAACGCCTCCTGATCTAAGTGTTCGGTTGTGATCTGCTTAAATGCCCTTCACTTCATTTTACAGCAGATCCCGAAACCTGTTCACAATATGAAACGTGTCTGATGTCCATCTGACAGTCTGAGTTTCTTACAGTAACAAGAAATAACTTCTTAATAATGTCTGACTCTCTAATATATGTTAAAACTTTAAAATTACTAATCGTTTATATGATCGTTTGTGTAGCTGCAGGTCATTTATATGGTTCTAAACTTTCTGTGTGTTTTACAGACATGAGGTTATAATAATACAAAGCATTATTTCCTCTCCAAAGGCAAAAGTTCTTGTGAAATTCTTCTGGCAGCTCAGATTGGTGTGTTTTGCAAGTTAACTGAATTTACATATACTTTGTATTTTTGTTAATAAAATGCAAATAAATAAGACTTCTGAATGGATTTCTCTCACAGTCCAGGCAGCCGTTTGTTTTCATAATTTGTGTACACAGCATGATTTTTTATGTGTCGTATGTGTTCATGCAGGGCTGCACAACTAAAATTGTACAGAAATTGCAATATGAACTTGTGCAATAGACTATCCAAATAGGAATTGAACATATTCCTTCAGCTTAAATAAGAATAATGACGCAGAAATGATAACACCCTCCAAAAATCAGAAATCTAATGGCAATTGCAATAATAGACAAAATAATCTAAATTGCATTTATTTCCATAGTGTGTTAATGTAAAATAAGCAGAAGAGGAAGAAGACGCTTTATGATATATAACATTATAATATAGATATTAGAGTTGTAATGGCTCTGATTCCCCCACCACCACCACCTTTAGTGTTAGAAATGTTTTGTCTTGTCTCCAGTAGAAACGTAAACGATAGTTAGAAACGTAATTTTGATTCCTTTGTATGTCTGGTACATGTGAAGAATTGAGAATAGAGCTGACTTTGACTTTGACTTTGATACACGGCACATGGATTTCTGCAGGTAATGTGGAACCGAAGTTCACAAGAAAAACTTCCATATAAATCCTTTTAGCAAAAGGTTCTAAGGTTAGCACAACAATCAGATTGGCGTTCAAGTCAGTCAAAGTATGGCGAGTCCACTCCTGCTCTCCCAGTCCTGCTCACACATCACACCCATCCTTCCACACCTTCACTGCCTCCCAACTCAGCACCGAATTCACTTCAAGATCCTGCTCATCACCTAGCCTGGCTAACACCAGACTATTCTCAAATGAGGTCTAGTCTGGCAACTAACAATGCATTTCTCCATAGAGGAGGTGTGGTTTACGATCCTCCGGAGCCGTTTATTGGGCGCTTAGAATGTCTATCAAAAGTGTCTGTAGGTAGCTCTTAGCCAATCAGATCAGTTATACCAGATGACGTAGTAGAGCTACAGAAATGGAGTTTGTTGTGTGTGTGTCTGTGAGAGAGTGTTGCTTGCTGCTTTGCTTCTCAGGTTCTCGCTTTCTGCAAGATTATTTATTTTCACGCTTTAATCCCCCTCATGTCATTCACACATCCACTGATTTTATGGGCAATAAACAAGCTGCTGCGGGTCTCTGGGGGCTCCGCTGTCCCCCGGCTCGTAGCGAGATCACCGGCGTTGCGGTAGCGCCGGTGATTATCGCTGTATAGCCCCGCTACCGTAACGCCGGTGATCTCACTACGAGCCGGGGGACAGCGGAGCCGCCGAGAGACCTTTCGCCTTTCAACTTTCGCTCTAAACTATTTAAAATGCCGTCTACAGCTAAAGAGAGTTTCGCGTCTGCAGCAGCCATGTTGGATCAGTAAGAAAACTACAAGCTTCCAAGTGCCGAGTAGTACACGTCATCGTCTTGCCGTCCCTCCCCGCTCTGTGATTGGATCCCTAAAACAGGGCTAAGAAACGGCTCTGGTTGCCAGACTGGATGGAGGTTCGAAATTAAATTCAAGCGTGCAAGGCAGTCTGGGTATACCCAGGCTACTCATCACCTACAAATACCTCAATAACCCCACAGACCTTCTCCAATGTCACTCCCCTACTCGCCACCTCAGGTCATCCGGAGCCGACCCTTCCGACCCCCGTCACCAGGACCAACACTGCACCTTGGGGGAAAGATCCTTCAGCTGCCTTCCTCCAAAAGTCCTCAATTCCCTCACTCCACTCAGTCAAAAATCCACCCAAAAATCATCTTTTTAAGACAGCTGACAATAACGGACCCCCACTGACTCCTTCAACCTGAATCGTCATAAATTCCGGAGAGTGGTGTCCCCTCAAAAACGACCCCGTGGGTCAAACGGACGTCTCACTTTTACCCATGAAAACAGGGTTACAAAGACGTGATTTAAACATCACTGAAATTCCGTGCCTCATGCTTTGTGAAACACGTTTTTACATAACTATGTAATTTCTGGTAGTCACCTCACCTTCGTAACTACTTCACTTCTGGCATTTATCTGTCTTTTATAACGCCTAACCAGGAAGTTTTTGCTCTAAACCTAGATCAGGGGTTTTGTTGTCTAAGTTCAACGAAACTGCAACCTTTTTTTACAACTGCGCACCATAAGTGTATGTATAATTACGTATGCAGTATTTTCAGAAGACTCCTCTCAGATCTGTACCAGCGAAACGCTCATATGGGTCATTTTGACAAATGCTCATCTGGGTATTTTTGGGTGGTATTCATAAACTACCTTTTCTGTTGTAGGGCTGGGCAATATATCGATTTAAAAAATATATTGATATATATTTAAATGTGATATGGATTAGACCATATTGCATATATTGACATACTACAATTTTTTTTTCTTTATACATAATTTCTGCCCTTAAGAAGGTTTGACATATTTAGTTATTTTGTAATGTTTGTGATTCTTTTTGCATATAAATATATTTATTTCAGAAAAAGATTGGCCTATTTTATTTCATAGGCTATTTTATTCAAGATATTTTTTATTTAAATGTGCACTTTATGGAGCTTTGATTTTTTTTTTTAAATGTACTTCTGTTGTTATACAGTATTTATGTTCACTTAAATAAACGGTTTCAATAAAACTACTTGTGACGTATATCATATTTAGCTTTGACTTTAACTGAAGATTTGCTTTCACTTTGTGATAAAAATATCGGGATATATATCGTATATCGATACTCAGCTTAAATATATCTGGATATGACTTTTGGTCCACATCGCCCAGCCCTATTCCGTCGTTTAGGCTGGAGATCTTGTTGAAATTCTGTTTTTGTTTTTGTTCATCCATTTCATGTTAAGCATCTCTGAGTATCTTTATTATTATTATTATTATTATTATTATTATTATTATTATTAATAATAATTATAATTAATGAAATGCTGGAGCTGAAAGACCCGCCTGCAGGTTCACGGTCAGGTACAACAGCACTGAAGAGAGAAAGTTTTGTCAAAGGCGGGATCATGTGTTGGTGTTGCTCCACTCTTGTAGAATATGGAAATGGAAATGGAAATGTTTGGGCGATTTGAATGTTTAAATATATCCAGGGTAACTTACTGAAACACTGCTCCTTGTGCAAGTTTTGTTTTTTATTTGTCTGTTTATTTAATATTTTCAGTTTCACAGCATCAGAGATGTTTTTCAGTTATATAGCCTTTTGTGACCTGTTGCTTTTTTTTTTTTTTTTACATAGTCTTCTTACAGCGTAACATAGACGTGCCTGACATCCTAATATCTTAATTGCTATACTAAAATTATCAAAGACTGTCAAAATGTTCAAAATAAATAAAAAGAAAGTATCCTTATGTATTCCTGTTTTATGCTGTACCAAACCGTGACTCCTGTGTAATTACACCTCGAACAGATATTATCAGATTATTAAAATATTGACATTGTTATCATCTTTAAAATCCAGTAATGCAAATTAACACTACAACATCTCATAATGATGATGTAACTTTGCCTAAAGTAACTCATCCAAACTTCATCTTCCGTGTGATGGATCATACAACTCAGACAATAGGAATTTAAATGAAGTGCTCAGTGTGCTGTTGTGACTTCCTCATGCATGTGCGCTAATGAGGAGCATTTTGAGGTTACCAGGTCAGACACACATACTGACATAAAAAGGATATGGCGCTCTATAATGGAGACATTGTTCCTCTTTTACCCTCTTTCTAATCTTATAAGTAACAATTGCGTCAGTGTGCAGACAAAGTAGGTGAGGTGGAGATTAAAAAATTAACAAAAAAAAGTTTCCACAGTATCATTTCTCACACGGTGTCCAATCAGATGCTACGTGTCCATATCTCTGGTTATTTCAGAGGATCCGCTTCTGACACACAGCGAGTTTCTCAGCGATAGCGACAGATAAAAGATGAACACATTATCCTGCTTGAAGGCATATTGTTGACTGAACACACTGTCAATGTAAAAAAGAAAGAAAGAGATAATTCGGAATGACGATGTGATGCGAAGAAAAGATACAAAATGTGGCTTGATTCTGGTCTATTTTAGGACAACAATGAGCGATGAGCAGCTTTTTCCCCCCGATGGCCCCTAAAAGCATCACGCTTTCAACAAACATCTGCAAATAACACACACGGACGCTAATGTACGTGTTAATATATGTGACACAAGGTGGAAATCCTCGCACTGACCTGTAAGCAGCGGCAGATCCGGAGACTTGATGATTCTCAGTCTTGAGGAAGCAACAGCGGCAGCTGCGGACTTTGCTGCTCTCAGCCAATCAGGAGCGGCCACACGTGTTGCTGTGCCTGAAGTTTGAGAGGCGAGCTGTCATTGGTCAATATGTTGTGACAAAAACTGTAGTCATACAATATGTGTATTACCTTTTTTTATATCCATAAATCTAAATTCTCCAAAAACTCGCCCATAAATATAAACATATTTCAAATATAATAGAAGAATTTGAGCTTGTGTTTTTTGCCCTTGGTAATTTGTACTTGTATTTATTTTAATACTTAATTAAAAAAATATATATTTTTCTTCTTTTTTTGTTTTTCTTGTTCGTTTATTACTTCTGTGATATTTACGTATACTCCAGTACCATCTTTTCAGCTTGTTTTATATCATGTGTGTTTGTTTATCTGCATATATATATATATATATATATATATATATATATATATATATATATATATATATATATTTCAAGATACAAAGTAAGAAAGCTATTTTTACAATGCCTTAATTGTTATGTTTATGTACATGGTCACCCATAAAGTTGGAATAATTTTGTTTCTATTAATTGTGGTTTCATTTTCATTGTGGTTTGTTTGGAAGAGATTGATTAATAAAGTTTTGAGAAGATATATACTTTATCTGTCAAGAATAAATCACATTGTCACAATCATTTCATGGAAAGAGGTAAAAAAATATATATATTTTATTTCAACTTTATGGGTGACCATGAATGTGTATTAACCTTATTTACCCAGTACTAACTACTGGTGTTTCTGAAACAACAAGTTTTTCATGGCAAACCAAGCAAAAAAATCCATCAGTTTTTTCAACATGATACAATCAGCACAGCCTCTGCCTTATCATATTGTTCTATATTTGTTGAGAAAAAGTTTTTCACATCCTTTTTTTTTTTTACTAACAAAGTCGAAGATATATCCTTTGATATTATTCACAGGTTTTATCCAACTAATTATTTGCAGAAACTCAAGAAAAGAAAAGCTCAGAGAAACGCTGTTACATTTATTCTGGACTTGCACATGTGCAAAACAACTGTATCGTGATTTATTGCTGATTATATATGCCCTAACTTTATAATATTTTGGGAAAAAATAGTTTGGATTCACTGGATATGACAGAAGTCTCAGTTCATAATATTACATAATTGCTTATTATTTTTGACAAACGTTTATATTATTAAAATAAAAAAAATAAAAAAGACAAACTTTATAGAGCTGAATGTACATGTCAAACATGTACATCTTCTTCTTAAATGTATGAATAAAAAAAAGCTTTTAAAGCTTTAAAAGACATGTCTATTTGATCTGTGATCAGTTTTTTTTCTCTTTTCCTTGTTTTATATCCTTTAGAAGCATCTTTGTCATTTTGGAATTATTTTGTAAAAAATGTATTAAAAACTGTAGTAAAAATAACGACTGATGTTAGGTTGAACTGAACTAACATCGACAAAATGTAACAAAAAGTATATTCAACCAAAACTATCAACCAAAAATAAAACTGTACCTTGAGGCAAGTTTTTCTGGAGGCAAAAAATTGAAAACTGAGCTGGAAAAGAGCTTGACCTTTATCTTAGTAATGTATTACAGATAAGGCTAAGGACACACACTTCCAGATCTTACACAATAAACCCTGTTGATTATCTTCCCTCTAAGTTTACAGACATTAAAGGTGCAGTATGCAGTAAGTCATCAGAATCGAACATCAAGTCAAAGCTTCGTTATTTGACGACCTGCTGATGAGAATCAGTAGATCTCTCTGTAGAATTACCGACTGCAACATTTGGAAACCTCACCTATTTTTTTTGTAAAATATCTCAAAAAAGTTAATAAAAAATTGCAACCTCACTTTTTTAAGCTGCCAACTCTGTCTATTCTTTTACCCTAAAATATATTGTTTATTACATAATTCATTTAATTATTCTATAGGCAACAAAAGGATATTCATAAACAGTTCTGAAATTAATTCTCTACCTTTTCTCCTAGAACTGTGTTCTTTACTAAAATGACTCATACTATTATAGTTAATCTATAGTACAAAAAAGAGATGATTTTTTGAAAAATGTAAGATTAAGACTAAGATTTCCCTTAGTCCCACAACGAGGAAATTTCCAGAGTTACAGCAGCAAAGTGGATAGAAAAATAACAATAAGTAGTAAACAGCAGTATGACCTAGAAATATAAGAAAGGTATTAGCAAATAAACACGTAAAAACATTTTTTAAAAGTATTAACAATTTACAATTTAAACGAGGAGAAACATAAAAAAGATTAACAATTAAAACAAAAATAAAATAATAAAGAAAACTCAGCACATTGTATACAATGTAGACAGAGTCAGCAGTTGGATATGGACCATTTCACAGAGAATATTGCACATTAAATTTAATGGTATGGTACTTTTTTCTCAGAAACATCTCACTGAATGTTTAGACTTGTTTATACATTTGTAGTTCAATTTCTTATTATATTTTTATATGTTTTTCTATGCTTATATTTGATTTTGTATGGACGGGAGATGTTTACTATAATTTCTTGTACTATTATAGTTATTAATCAGCACAAAAAAGGGCATTAGCTTTCAAAAGATTATAGTATAGTTTTTTCTCTGAAACATCTCACTGAATATGTTTAGACTTGTCTTTACAGTTGTAGTTCAGTTTTTAATTTAATTTGTGTATAATGTTTTGCATTGATTGTATTTGATTCTGTATGGACTGCTACTGTTTAACGGAATGTTTGTGTATTGTCCTTTTGTCAATAAAAAAAGGGCTCCAGCATAAACAAGCAGCCTTCATGTACATTAGTGAAGACGTAACTTTACACACTGAGTGGTAGAAAGCTACTGAAAACATTTACTCAAGTGCTGAACTCAAGTACAATTGTATGGTTTGTACTTTACTTGAGTATTTCCATTTAATGCAACTCTATACTTGGGAATAGTGTAAACTGTCACTCATAAAGTCGGAATAAAATATTTTTTACCTCTTTCCATGAAATGATTGTGACAATGTGATTTATTCTTGACAGATAAAGTGTATATCTTCTCAAAACTTTGTTAATCAATCTCTTCCAAACATACCACAATGAAAATGAAACCACAATTAACAGAGGATTGTGTCTGAAAACCAGTGTTGAAAGAAGTATTCAGATCCCTTACTTAAGTAAAAGTAATGATACCATACCATAAAATGAAACCACTACAAGTTAAAGTCCTGCATTCAAAATTAAAAGTACAAAAGTATCAACACCAAGATGTTCTTAAAGTACCAAAAGTAAAAGTACTCGTTATGCAGAATGAACCCACTCAGATTGTTTTATATATTCCAAATATATTATTATTGATGCATTTATGTAAGCGGTGTTTGAATTTTCTCAAGGTTGGGCTCATTTTAATGACTTAATATACTGTTATTATGAGATTTGATTAAAAAAAAGTCTAATCGCTTTGAATTTAACATGTTTTTATGTTAAATCTCAACCTGAAAAGTAAAGTAAGTAAAGCGAGCAGCTAAATTGAGTAAAAGTACAATATTTGCCTCAAAATGTAATGAAGTAGAAATATAAAGTTACATAAAATGGAAATACTCAAGTAAAGTACAAGTACCTCAAAATTGTATTTTAGTATAGCACTTGAGTAAATGAATATTCCACCACTGCTGAAAACAAAATTATTCTAACTTTATGGGCGACCGTGTAGATGACTTGTAGTACTACAACTTAACTACAGATGCAAACTAGCAGCCTTGCTATAATCCGGCATATTTACAAAGATGTTTATCGATGTTCATTAATGTGCACTGTCCCTATCCAAAAATAAAGTATTCGTATTCGTATTCGTATTCGTAAATAAAAATGTAAAAACATAATGCAATAAGAATATTCAGCATGTTTTCAGTACAAATCAATTTATTTTCACTGAAGTTTCATGTTTCAAGACACAGTTGTTTCTTTTTGTTTCTTTGTTACATTAAAAACAGGTTGAAATATCTGCAAGAACTGACTTTTTCATTTGTTTTAAGGACCCTGTTATAACCTGAACTCTAATGATAGAATCGTGGCATTTGCACAACTAAAGATTGAACTGCTGACAGTAAAGATTAATCTACTACTATTAGTGGCAATTATCCAATAATTCAATCAATACATAATATCATTAAATATGCCATCCTACAACTTTAAAGACATAATATGCAGCAATTGTTGCTAACTGTTTGTACAGAACAGTCAAACTCTTCTTCTCCGGCTCAATGATTATGAATGCAAACCTCAGATTCACTCTTATTCTGGAACAAGCTTTGTCCAATTGGTGTTTCGCTTCGCTATATTTGTGGTTTTTTGGTGCAGTTGGTGATTTTTTTTTTTAAGCTTTGTGCCTAAAGGGCTTCTATGAAATACAGAAAAATGAAAAGAAAACAGAAAATACATGCTGAGGGCAGAGTCTCTGCAGATACAGACACCATTGATGGGTCATATGTGATGATTAAGAGAGATTATTTCTGTATGAGTCAGAACATTGTAAACTGTAAATTAAATTACATGTATTTAGCAGATTCTCGTGATTTACAATAAGTGCATTCAACTATGAGGGTAGGGTGCAAGAATCATGCAAACATAACAAAGTGCAGTCTGAAAAGATGAGTTTTCAGTCTGTGATGGAAGATGTTGAGAGTTTCTGCAGTTCTGAAGGAAAATGGGAAGTCCAGACAGCAAACTATTGGCTGTTGTAGCAGCAAGATGTAAAATGATCCTTTATTTCACAACAAGATCAAATATTTACAGAAAAAGTCCAAATCACAAATGTAAATTTATGTAGCAAAAGTTTATATTTTCTTCCTTTATTGCCTATTAAAGTCTACTGGACAAACTACCTCAAATTGTATACTTGAGTAAATATACTTAAATTAACTTTAAAGAGATTAACAAAATAACAAGATTAAACAAATCAGCAAGGATGTTAGTTTTTTTTTTTCTTAGATTAGATTAAACTTTATTGTCATTACAGGGTACAGGCATTTAGAAAACAAAGTGCAGTTTAGCATCTTGCAAGAAGTGCAAAAAGGCAGTGAAGTACACATGTACAGTAATATATATAAATGTAATATAAATAAATAAATAAATAAATAGATTATACCAGCAGATAGGAGTAACTAGTGCGAATAGATTTGTATAAATAAATGAAATAAATTTGTGTTTGTTTTAGAAGAATTATTATTGTAGTATACTACTACTACTACTACTACTACTACTACTACTACTACTGCTAGTACTAGTATGAGAGTTATATGCTTTATTTAATCTTTGATTTCTGATATTACAGAATTGATTTTCACTGATAACAGATACTTTCGATGGTCTGAAGCCTCAGATTAATGCTCTATTATCTACATGAATATATTCCTGTAACATTAATAGCCAGTTTATCATATTGTTTTAGGGAGATAACAGTTTGCTGAAGTGTGTTTTTGTATAAAACTATAACAAGTCTCAGTGTAGCTTCTTATCTCTAAAATATTATAGTAACAGGCCACTGAATTTTCCAAAGTGTGCCACCGGAGGGAGCAGTTTTGCACTTTAGACAGAATGATAAAGCTTTCATTCATAAACATACTTTTTAAAGAATTTAAATCCTTTCAGACTATTTTAAATACTGCAAACATTAGTCGATAAGTCTGTGATACAACATTAAGTTATAGGAAATATTTTCATAATGCAAATGGTTATTAGGATAAAAAAAAAAGAAAACAAAGTTTATATTGTTGCTTTTTTAATCTTAAAAAAATCACCTTGATGCTCTTTTAAGGGGTTTATAAGGTCTTAAGGATAAGGTTGCTGCAAATTTGGTGAAAGGAATATAATAAACTTACCTCCCAAGTTTACAAGCTTATTATTGAGTGATCTTCAGCTTGTGTTGCTGCTGTATTTGTTTTTCAAAGGGGGCCTGAATCTGCTGAAGCATGTAGTCTGAACTCCGGGGCTCAGTGGGGACCGTGTGAACTGCTGCAGTTCAGGCGGAGGGTGGCGCACCGAGCCAAAGGATTGTGTCTGGGACCCTCAGAGGTCACCACGGGTCAGAGCGCAGCGCTTGACAACACACACAAATACACACACACACACACACACACACACACACGCTGAGCTGCAGTCACAAATTAGGCCTGGCTGGATGCATGTTTATATTTTCCTGTAAAGAGCGGCTGTACTGACGTTGTAGTGATGCTGCAGATTAAAAATAGTCGTGCAAACGAGAGAGACATATTCTAGAAGTATTTGTCATTAGGTAATGCCCGTTGTTGTTTTATGTTGCAGCGGCTGCCAAGTCCTGTTTGTGTGTTTGTTTAGTTTTTCTATGCAGAACCAAAAGCTGCAGGATTTGTCCACAGGACTTAACTATAAAGATGTGCAACATGTGCAGGATGTCAATGCATGCCAACAATGTGAATTACAGTTTATTATTTTAGTGCTGCAAATATTCATTAGAAATCACACAACTATGATTGTCAATTTGGTTGTCTGTCGTCTCTTTCCACCTTCGCACTACCTCTGACACCTGACTTTTATCTAAATATCTAAAAATATTTTAAACTTATTATTTTCTTGCTCTGAGTTGCATGGGGAAGAAGCAAGACAGTCGTGCATTAAACTGGCTGCTGTGCATGTGTATTTGCATGCAAGAAATTTCCCATAAACTAGTGTAGGAGACATCACGCACTAACAGGAACAGTCTAACTGTGCAACAGTGTGTAATGACCGTGCGCCAAAAACGTAAGAGGGAATACAGAGGAGTCGAATCCCGGGTTTTATCCAGCCAGGAGCTGTGGACAGTAGATCTGTCTGCAGGAAGTACAGAGAAGAACAAAACTTACGAGGCATGCCCTCAGCATTTCAATATATCAGTGGAGCTTCATATTGAATCTAATGTATTTCTTGTTGCATCATACTGCTAAAGCAATTGTTCAGTGCTTCCTTTAATTATCTAGATTGACTAATGTCCTATTATTGCAGTTATTTCCATTCACACAACTTCATTAATAATAGGTTAAGATTTGTAGCAGTTGTGCAAAAATCATGCAAAAACAAAAGGGGCTAATTAGGTCAATGCAATCAAGACATTTATAAATAATTAAAACATCGATAAAGAATGCAAATACTAATTTGTTGACACATGCGCAGTTTTTTCAGTCAGTCTGAATAAGTCAAAGTCGAACAGTAATGCCCTATTTGTTATGTGTCTAAATTCGGAATAATATTGCATAAAAAATAAAATTTATATTAAAAACATACTCCAAAACAAGCAGTTTTAATTAATACAATTGCATGAATAGTATTGTATTGTTTCAGTGTTTGCCAAAAGATAAATATATTTAAAAAAATAGAGATATGACAACTATTTTAATCAGAAGAGCCTCTACATATACATATATGAAACGTTTATTTATTAAATCAGATGGTTGCCAGATCATTTAAGAAAATATTTGAACGCGGAAATAAAATGTTCACATCCTGACGCATCGTTTGGCCTCGTGTTGACGCAGCACTTGGCGTTATAAAGTCGGTCAGTAAAAACTTCCAGTATTTAATTCAGTTTAAATAAAAAACCCAACGGCACACAAGTCCCTCCATATTTCAAAGGACAAACACATAAAAAGTGTTAAAACTGCACAGTGAAGTAATTGGATTTTATGCCCCCGTCCCGCTCGCTCGCGCTTTTCTCTCCATGGTGCTCTGAAAACTCTCCAAACTCTTCAGATGTCTTGTGAGCCTTTCTTTCTCAACCTCCGCCGCTTTTTATTCTTCGACATCGCTCACAGGATCAAATATATCCAAGCACGGTAAAAGTTTTGAGATTAAAACATTCTCAGTGACAAAAAGAAAAAGAAAAAAGAATTGGAGCAAACTGTTTTGGCGCATGAGAGCTGTTTGAATCCGCGAGGAGCGCACACAATAAACCTGTTGTTAACCTTGCTGTGAAAATATGTTTGAAGAAAACAGCCAATTGTTGTATGAAATGTATTCAAGTATAAAATAATGCCCTTTGTTTGGGGGGAAAAACTTGAGCAATGTGAGGGTACAAAAGTCCCCTGTGGCATTTACTAGCACCCTTTGTGCAGTTTGCGCTTTGGCGTCTCCACTTGGCGCATTACCCAGGCCCCTTTAAACGCGATTGTTTCTTTCTTTCTAATGACATTTACCGGATCAAAACATGCTGTTAATTCGATCAGAAAGCTTCACCCTTCATAACAATGGCAGTATAATTTCTCCCAAAGTTTGTTAAGTTGACCGAAATTAGGCAAATGAATAGGGGTCTCCAGGCTACCCATCTTGCAGGTGACGGGGAATAATGCGCGTTCACACCAGCTGCATTCTTCTTTATTTCTCCCTTTCTTTCACAGCATTATTAAAATTTAGGCCAATGAAACTATTCATTCGACTGAATAGACATTTTCTTATAGGATAATAGGATACAAATTGAGCCTCTCCAAAGAGTCTCCAGTGGTGGGTAACCCTCGTGTGCCAGAGGCTGCTGGAGACGCTGGCCCTGACGCAGACGACGCTCGTGTGCCAGGGCTAATCACACACCTGCCGAGGAGTCCAACAAAATAAAGAATGTAAACAAAAAGCTTGCCATCTCTCATAAAAGATGGACGTGTCACCAAGTCGTGTGAGAAACGCCGAGAACAAACGGGGGGACTCCGTCTCCAAAAGATCTCCCCTGAACTTGGCGGAACAGCCTATTAAAGGCTTACTTAATTACTCTAATGACACTGGACAGGCCTTAAAACTCGGACCGGGCTTGGACGAGAGTTAAGATCGCTTGCTGGGATTTGTAAACAGGCGATCGTGTGAGAAACGCGACTTGGAAGAAAGAGGGTTTCTTTTTTCGCCGGCTTTGTTTTCAGTGCGCACAGTGCGCCCCGCCGGATCAGGCGATCCCAACGCTCACTTCTTATTTCCCGCCTGGGTTGTTACTATGCAAATAATATTCCGAAAGTAATCACGTGTCTTTTGAACAGCCACGTGGATTAACAAAGCAGGTTTGCCCCCCTGCTAGCCCATGGCTTTAGATTTTTACTATTTCTTTAACTGATCCTAAATGCACACATTTACCCAATGCATGGCTCTAATCCCATGGAATAATTTACACCATGAATGCCAGAGTCTCCTGGATGATCCCTTTATAAGGAGCAGCTTTACCCTCAAACCTCAGTTTGCTCCATCTCCTGTCCGAGCAACACATCTCTTCAACTTCCAGCTTTACTCATTTTTTAAAGAAGTTTGTGAGACATCCGTCGATGGCATCTAAAATGAAAGACAGGAAGGTACGCGCTCCATGTGCGCTCTGCATTATGAGGACTGAACTATTTTGGCAACGCTGCACTTTTAACACTTTTATATCACTTTATGGAATTTTGTATTTTGTTATTTACGTCGTTTATTGTTCAACTACGACTTGGGAGTAATTTTCCTGCTGATGGAGGAGAAAATATATTGTCCTCCACCTCTGTGGCGCGTTACAGGATAACTACTGCGCGCTGAGGTGTAAAATAGCCAATCTGACTGTTATCGGATCTTTGGGAATTATTATGTAATTTATTAGGTTAAAAACACTTATATATTATTAAATTTATAAAATATTCTAATCATTTCAAATAAGGCGCCAGACTTAAACTGCTCGGAGCGCAGATGTCCGTCGCGCGCTCTGAGCGCGCAGCGCGCAAAACTCTCTGGGAGTGATGGATCTCAGCATCAGTTTCCAAAATACTTCGTCGCCACATTTTATGTATTCTTTTCGGCAAGTTTTATGCTTGTATTTTTACGCCAGTTGTATATGAGTTTTACTCTATTTTCTCCATGTGCTCATGTTGTCTATTTATGTTTTCACAGAGAACTCCCATCTCCCACAAAGTCATCGAGAAACGCAGACGAGACCGGATTAATCGCTGCCTTAACGAGTTAGGAAAAACGGTTCCAATGGCCCTGGCAAAACAGGTATTTTAAAGTGTAATGTGAGATTTGTGTTAGATATATATATTTATTATTAATTTATTCTACAATACTGACAATTTAGCAAGACTGTGTTTATCAGCAAATGTTTATCGATGAATCTGGTGATGGTAGTTTTTGCAGCCAAACATTTTCTAATGTTGGATTTCTTTTAAATATTTTCGGTAGAACTCTGGAAAACTGGAAAAAGCTGAAATCTTGGAAATGACAGTTCAGTACCTGCGAGCGCTCCACTCTGCAGATTTTCCCCGTGGGAGAGAAAAGGGTGAGTAAACTTTTCACGGAGCTGCGACACTTTATGCCTTTCAACCCCAAATATCTGTTAGTAGACTTTGTGGACATTTCTACAACACTGATTAGTTATGAGTCAGAGCTATTTGGGTATTAATGTAATTTTTAGTTTAACCGAACAAATATATTTACACATTTATGCTGCGAGTCCATCTTTACGCACAAAATGCGTTAAAGATGTGATATGTTTCATATCTGCAGAGTTGTAATTGCTGCTTTCTATGATTTATTTCAGGTGAACTTCTTGCTGAGTTTGCAAACTACTTCCACTATGGATACCACGAGTGTATGAAGAACCTGGTGCACTACCTGACCACAGAGGACAGGGCTGAAACCAAAGACATCAAATACGCGCGGATCCTCGCCTTCTTACAGTCTAAATCCCGTGTGGTCACCGAGCCTGTGTTCGGCTCCGTGGCCACGATGCCAGAACCTTCTGACTACCTCAGCCAGCTGCACTCCTCACCGGAGCACCAAAGCCACAGCCCGTCCGAGTCCTTGTACCAGCAGAGTCCACCGGGACACTTCTCCTGGCACAGCTCGACCCGCAGCCCGGGCATCTCGTACCCAACAGTGCCGCTCTCTGCGCACACTCAGCAGCACGGTGGATACTTGTCACCGGTGCAGGGACTCGATCATCACTATTTCAACTTCATCGGTCACACGCACGCAAACACGTTCAGTTTGCACAGTGCGCAACACGCCATGTAAATAGTTTTGATATGTTTTTCATATTAGTTTTATTTATGCATTTGGGAATGATGGAAATAGAGCCTGTACATGTTGTAAATAAATACATATGACTAAACCCCAGCTTGTTTTGTGATAATTTACACTCAGCTTTTAGGGATTTAGGTGACGCGCCAAGTGCGTAAATCCACACATCTCCAAAATTACAAGAAATTATATTCCTGTTTCCTTTCAGTGGGAATGAAGTGTCGAGAAAAGTAATAGAAAAGAGCTAAAGAAGAAGAGAAGAGAAGAGAAGAGAAAAAAGAGAAGACAAGAGAAGAGAAGAGAAGAGAAGAGAAGAGAAAAAAGAGAAGAGAAGAGAAGAGGACAGAAGAGAAGATGCTTCAGAGTGCAACTTTATGAAGAACTTCTTTAGTGCATTTTGTGATTTTGCCTTACATACTAGTGTACACATATATTGAAAACACTTAAACATGAGCTTGCACATCTGTTTTATGAAACAAAGGTAAATTATAAAGTAATTCAGACTGTTTGGAGTAATTTCCCATATAAATGTATCATCAGGACAAGGCAGTTTGGGTTCAAACTTCACCAAAACGATCACTATTTGTGGCATACTGCCAGTTTTCCTCAGTCTGGTCCACAGACCTGTTTATGGGCTGATCTCTGGATTTAATGGGTGTCACAGAAGGTTTCCAGGGGGCAGACATGAGCCGGATTCCCACTGGGCCACCCGCTCCTGACTTAAACAAACCAGCAGTTAACAAAACCATTGATTCACCCAACACTCCCCCTTCCTTACATTAAAATCTGTGATTATACAAACAACATTTTGGGACCTAGTAAGGGGAAATAATTCAATAAAGATTGTCATACTTTCATAATGAAGGAAATAGAAGACATTCTGATGTGGTTTGTACGAAAATGAGCTCTTATAGGATCTCAGAGTCTCAAAACAAGATAAAAGTTGTCCTTTTTCTGAACTTTAGCCAAGTTTTACTATTTCCATCTGTTTAGGGAAATGAGGTTGACTATTCATCAGGAGTAAAGAGGGATGTTAAGTAGGGAAGACAGAGGCGGCCTGGTTAAAAGTTGGTGCTTATTTACATGTTAAATGTGATATTTCTTTATTCAAACTTAGATGCTAGAGAGTAGTTTTGCCTTGAACAATTTTGTCAACAGGGAGAGAAATCTGTGAGATATATATTTAAAAAAAAAAAAAAGCTCAAACAGTGACTCTAATGCCTTTTAAACTTTAAGCCATATTGGTCCCTCAGAAAAAGGAATTACTCTGATGAAAAGAGAATTGTTTTGTCCAACCTTGAGTCTCCTATATGTGACCACAGAGCCTCACTGAACGCATTAAACTGCTTCCAGGCTCCTTCTGTCTCCCTTTAAGTAAGTTGTATAGTGTTAGAGAAGTTAAAAAAGGGAGCGGGGAAGGAAAACTCCTTGTTGCATGTATGTTTTTTTTAACCAAGGAGCCCCATTGTGGAGCATCTGAAAGGGGAACAATCTCTGCGTCTCTTGTGGTTTATCCTTGAATGATTGCGAAGAAAAATAATCAGCACCATGAAATCAAAGTTTCTCTTTGAGAGGAGCTCAAGAAAACACATTTTCTTCCAGTTTTCCTTCAGAACAAAATAAGTAATCAGTACACATACCTCTCTTCTGTGTCAAAACCTTACCTCACTATAAGACAACAGGTGAGGTGTGCTGTAGGTGTCCTCATGTTGACGTCGATGGACAGATATGGTGGACGGGAGAATCCTTTCTGGCTGGATGGCTAGGTGCATGGATAAGCCCACATTAATCGCCTGGATGGTCGGATAAACCCACATTAACAGGCCCCTGACCAGAAAGACAAGCAACAAGAGAGCTGAAATGAAAGAAATGAAAGACAAATGTCCACGCAGATGGAAAAGTGACAATACGATAAAAAGAGAAAAGCCTTTGAGGGAATACTTGGATCCCTACAGCTCCAATATTGGTTTAAATCCTGACTCCAAACAGGGGAAAAAAGACTCATGTTCAGCCAGATGAGAAAGATTTAAACGCAGCACATCACATGAATAATAATAAAGTGAGCACGGATAAAAAAGGGACTCCAAACCATTTATTGTTATGTAAACTCAGCTGCAGTGGTAAAGCGCCACTTTGAGAATGTTTATCTTTCGCATTAATATCACACACTGAACATTAACAATCCACTCTTTACAAAAATTATTCATCACTGGAATGTCAAAGGAAAAAGCAATTCACACTCAGAGTCTAAACTTTAACTGTGATGAGCTGGATGCCGGGCAAGTTTATGATGAAGGAAAATAACAAGGTTTCAGAGAGGGACAGTGATGGGTTTAAGTCCAAAATATGACTGTTCTGATATGTTTGTGTCTTATGAGACAATGGGTTCCGGGACACAGATATGCAAAAGGACACAGACCTTGTGATGGTTTTTGCTTCTGTTTTTTTTCTTCTTTGCAGAAGGAAAACTCAAAATTATTTTTGATTTGTTTTCTCTTAATGCCTCTAAAATCCTTCAAATAAAACACTCTGAGAAGGAAAACTGCTCCTTACTCGTGTCCACACCAAGGTCACATGATCTGTGACAAGACATCACATAATTTAAAGATATAATATGTAACTTTTCCATGTAAATATGTCTAATTACTAACTACCAACTAACCAACCAATTTTAAAAGACAGAGAAATATGCTCAATTGGATCTTGTGATTGCACTTTATAATCATGTAATCCAAGTCTTGTTTTTCTTGCGGTGTGTGACTGAATTTTATTTGCGTCTTGTGTTTTTGGTTTAACCATTTTGCTTTTTTGCTGCCATCTTGGCCAGGTCACTCTTGGAAAAGAGGACTTAAATCTCAATGATTTGGTTTTTTTACCTGGTTGAATAAAGGATATTAATTGATTGAACGAGACCTATATATTATTGTTTGTTGAGTTGAGCGCTTACATCATCCCAAATGTTTCTGATAATTTTTAACAATTGTAATCAAGGGATCATATTGCTTCATTTATCCATGTTGTGTTTGTCTGCTTGAAATTTACTTTTTGTTCAGTTTTAAATCACATATTTACGATACACTTTTTACATCTTAGTTGTTTTCTACTATTCATTTAACCGGGAACCACTTAAGTAGCAGATTGGCTTGCAGCCTCCTCCTGGATGTCCGGCTTCCATCAAATACAGAATTCTAACCTGCAACTGCTTCAAATATTGTTTTTTATTTGTTTAATCATCAGATCTGTTTGTTTTGGAGACTAGGAGACATCTAAGTCAGCTCCTGGTTAAAACACCCGAACAATAAAGGCTGAAGGAATCCTAAATAGGCAAACTGTGATGAAGACAACTACTCCTATGATGACACGTTACTTCACCACATCACCAAACTCCATGTCCGCAGCAGGATAAACGGATATTTGGATACATATTTTGTTGTGACGATCTGGACTGACTTTGGTTAAATAATTCAACTCAGTAAAATTGGAAATTATATATATGGGGTGGGGGTAAATGGGGTGCACTTATATAGTGCTTTTTACCAAAGCGCTTTACACTACACTCTATGCTCATTCACACACACATTCATACTGGGGGCCGAGGCTACCAGGGCACACTGTGCCACCTGCCACCATTGGGAATTCATTCACACACCGATGAACGCAGCATCAGGAGCAATTTGGGATTCAGTATCTTGCTCAAGGACACTTCGACATGTAGGCTGCCATGGTATATATATATATATATATATATATATAAATCACAACAATGGTTAACTGGCATTTTAAAAAAGAAAATTGATAAATATTTGGTAGTAAAGATCAGGACTGAAGTTTGTTAAAAAATGTAACTAAATGAAAGCAGACATCTAAAGGACATCAGAGGAACTTTTCTTTTAAGTGAGGCACAGGAGATAAATGTATGAGGGGCTGTATAGGCCATAATTCATTTTCCCCCTCACATACACAAAAAACTCACATTCACTATTTTACCCCTCAAATTCACAATATTACCTCTCACATACACAAAAAATACCTCTCACAGGGCGTCCCGGTGGCTCACACCGGTAGAGCGCTTGCCATGTATGCCATCTGCTGCGGTGGAGCCAGGTTCGAATCCGGCCTGAGCTCCCTTTGCCGCATGTCTTCCCCTCTATCACCCCCTTTCACTCTGTCACTATAAATAAAGCAAAAAAAAATTTAATCTTTAAAAAATACTCTCACATACACAAATATACTCTCACATACACAAAATATATCTCTCACATTCACAATATTACCTCTCACATTCACAATTTTACCTCTCACATTTACAATATTACCTCTCACATTCACAATATTACCTCTCACATTCACAATTTTACCTCTCACATTCACAATATTACCTTTCACATTCACAATATTACCTCTCACATTCACAATGTTACCTCTCACATTCACAATTTTACCTCTCACATTCACAATGTTACCTCTCACATTCACAATTTTTCCTCTCACATTTACGATTTTACCTCTCACGTACATAAAAAATACCTCTCACATTCACAATTGTACCTCTCACATTCACAATATTACCTCTCACATTCACACTTTTACCTCTCTCATTCACAATTTTACCTCTGACATATACAAAAAATACCTCGCACATTCACAATTGTACCTCTCATATTCACAAAAAATACCTCGCACATTCACAATTTTTCCTCTCATATTCACAAAGAACACCTCTCATTCACAATTTTACCTCCACATTCACAATTTTACCTCTCACATAGACAATTTACCTCTCATTTACATTATTTTACCTCTCACATTCACAATTTTACCTCTCACATTCACAATTTTACCTCTCACAAAGACAATTTACCTCTCATTTACACACATTTTTTATGAATGTGAGAGGTATTTTTTGTGTATGTGAGAGGGAGCCTTTGCTGCCCCTCATATAAATGGACATAAGACAGTTCATTATGACTTCCATACTCTGTGCAGATCGTTTGATGGGGAATGATGAGCAGGAGACGTCCAATTTCTTAGTTTTGACATTTTATCACAATACGTCAAGGAATGTGCAGTTACAGAGTCTCTGGGTTCAATCTACACGTCCCTGACATCACATTAAGCTGGTCAGTTCATGGAGGTTGGACCCCCTTCTGTCCCTGAAACCCAGTTTTATAGCCTAACAATGTTTACTGAGTATGTCGGTAGAACTCTCCAGAAGGTGCATCCCTCTCGAACCATTGATTTGTCAGTTTTAATCAATATAGGGACACGTCATGTCACCAAGCAGAGAAGACCGTTATCTCCTCTCCTCAGCACACCAAGTCCGTGTCCTGACCTGTTACCAAAACATTCAACACAACCTCCTGCAGGGCTGGACTGGCCATCTGGCATACCGGTGGGCCGGCAACACTTTTGGGCCGAACGACTTGAAAAAACAAAATAACAAAAACTTTTTTTTTTTTGGTTGACTGATTGCCCAATGGCCAATAAAACAGGTAGAGGGAGGGTCGAAGGCCAATACCCCCTCCTCCTTGGCCCCTTCTGCTGTCAATCAGACGGCCCGGCAGTCTCATTGGCCAATTGTCAATAAAAATCAGGTAGAGGGAGGGCCGAAAGCCCTGCTCCTTGGGCCCATCAGCTGTCAATCCATCAATCAGTCACGGCACAGTCAGAAATAAAAAATGTAAGAGAAACACGTAGAAGTAGCGAAGAAATTAAGAGAAAAACAAACGACAAGCCCTTCAGGCAGATGCTGCAAAATGCGCTAAAATAACTGAAATGTTTGGTGCTGCGGCAGCAGCACGGCGGTGCCAGGTGATGGTGGAGGAATTAACCTTTAGGGAATTAGGAGAGAGAGGTGGAAAGATGGCAGCACCTGGCAACATGCGGTAAGAAGCAATAAATGGTTCTCTGCCTGACTCAAATATCATGAAGTCAGGTTAATAACTTTTTATATATTTATATATTAAATATATTGTTAGCTTGCTAACTTTTTGAACACAGTGTAGTTTGTTTGCTACATCATCAATGTATCGTGTATAGACGGTGTCGGGTGCGCACGCAGCCAGGGGGCAAGAGCAGGAAGAGGGGGAAAGCACGTCTCAACTTTTAATGAAGTTTAACAGTTATGGACTTTAACTTAATGACTTAATTGGTTGATGTTCATTGACTGGCACAACAGCATGCTAGGCTAGCTGTTGTTACCAGTTTAACATTCTAGTGCCTTGTTGTCATAATTTCATGTCGGTCAGTTCTGTTAGTGTTTGAAGCTGATTTGCTGTTGTCTGTGCTAGCTTGATCAGTTGTTGATAGATCTGGAGGTGATAAACAGACGAGCAGTTGGACGTAAAAATGATGATAGTGTGACAGTGTTAAATGTGCTGGTAGGACATTTCTGTCTCTGCAGGCTAATTTGCTCACCCAAAGGGATCTTTTTAGATATGTAAACATTTGCTTCTTGAGCATTAGTAGAACACCATTACCACCATGTACTTTTACAGTACTGTGTGTTCTTTAATTTTTCCCCTGCAGGCCTATTATCTTGCTTTGTTGTGCTGCATGTTAATGCATTTATATTAAAAAGTGAAACGTATCCATTCTGGCTTCCTGTGTTTTGACACTCTAGGATGAGGGCCACCTTATGTAGCCTAAATATAGTGTAGTGTGGAGTGATATAGTTCAGATATCTACATGGTTAGGAGAGCACGAAGATACTTGGTGAGTTATCAGTTGTGGTGGGCCGGTCGGGGATTTTGCAATGTCCACATATAATATATCTTTTTGTGATGATAGAATCTTACTCAGTTTAAGCAGATGGAGTAATTGTATTTAGTTTTTATGTATCTAGAGTAATCATAGTTTTAAAACAATATTAGCACATGATCATTGTATCAAAAGCATCTTACATGATTAATCTATAAATGCATAGAGAGAGGGCACACACACAGTTAGTGAATTACGCATGCATAGATAGTGACCTAGTCAATTAGATAGTGATCCCCATGCACAGAGACAGAATAACAGATTATTTCTAACAGAAGACAGATTTTGTTCTACTTGGACCGAGCCAGGCTAGCTGTTTGCACCTGCTTCCAGTCTTTGTGCTAAGCTATAAGCTAACCACTTGCTGACTATAGATTCTCTCATCTATTTATTGTGAATTAGGAATGTTTTTCCTCAAATGTCAGTTATTTTAAGAGGTCACTTGGCTGCTGTCGCTCAGTGTCTGAGAGCTCCTGTTTTGATCTTTGCACCCGTATGAGCACTGAAGCAGGCTTAGACAGTTAGCTAAGCTTCTGAGAGTGCAACAACAAATCTCCTTTCCTTCACCATGGTGTAGTGTGTTGGCCTGCGTGTGTGTGAGAGAGGGAGAGAGAGAGAGAAGAAGGGGTACAGTTGAGCTTTGGGAGCGAAGCCAAAAGACGAACAAGCTGTGAGAAATCCAACAGTCAGCGCTGGTTGGTAATCAAAGTCCTCCAGCAGCATCGGATCTCTGCCGGCTCACCTCAGGATGGTTGTCTGATCTCCAGCATGAAAAGACGCAGACAGAGAGCAGTGGGGGGAAGGGGAGGTGGGGGCAGAAGAAGAAGAGAGTGAGAGACTCAGAAACAGTGAGAGATAGAGGGAGTGTTGAGAAAAAAAGGGGGCAAAGGGATGAAGATCATTCCCACAACAGATACCACTATCTCACAGGGTTTAAAGGGCCCCCTTTCTGTACACCTCCCCCCCTCCTCCTCCTCCTCCTCCCCCCTCCCCCTCCCTCCTCTACCCCCACCCCCCTTTCCTCTTACCAATAATGCCAAAACTTGGCAGCCAACCCAGAGCACATGAGCAACAGTTTCCCATCAGAGAGAGGCAGCCATCCTACTGCCTTGGCACCAGCGATGTCTGAAGAATGACGGGCACTGTAAGAAGAGAGCAGACATGAATGGAGTCTGTTAGGAGAAAAGAAAACAGCACATATGAATGCCTTTTGATTGTCTGGGAGTGATTCTGGTGAGAGCACATCACTGAACTGTAAAACGTGAATCTTTGAAGTAGCGATGAGCACGTTTAATAGATGAAGGTTTCTGGAGATGAACACAGAAAAGAAATATATACGTTTTTCATACGGGTTAACATATCCATGATTAATTCTGACTAAGTTGCTTTTTCACAGTCTTCTTTGCCCCCTGCCAAGAGATGAGAGCTTCACCTTTTTACACTTGGCACAACCCTCGATGTGCTCACCAGCAATGCCATCAGATTATGCAAATCCATGGAGATGTCCCATTCAACACTACCTCCATTTAGCACTGAGATATTTGAGCCAAAAATGAATAGAGTGATAAAAGAAGCAGTGTTTTAAAGAAGGGTCAAAGACATCTTTGATATAAATGAAAACATAATGAATACTGTACAGAACATCCCACTGTGGAGCATCATTTCGGTCACACCCTCTTTGTCTTCTTCTGTTGTTGTGTTAAGTTTTTTCCGTGTAGAGCACGGGGCGTTGCCGTAGACAATCTGAGAAATATGGACGCCGAGAGCAGCATGGGAACAGTCCAACAAGCGTGCAACAACATACTAAAGAAAAGAGTTAAAGACACAAAAAACAACAAACAAAAAGAAACAAACTGGGACCAAACTCTTTGTTATTCATGGGAAAAAGAGCAAGCGTGTTAACTTGCACAATTAAGGCATCATTTGCCAAGAGAAAGTGCAGTTCTTTGTTTTTGGGGGGACAAAAGGTTGAGAGAGCGTGTTTTCGATATGGCGCTGTGAGTTGCATGAGGGTGGGTTTGGTTATTGGGTGTGCCACAACAAGGGACACTTTTGTCACGAGCACAGACAGTGTGACATCGGAAAGTGCTCGAGATAAATCAGGTAATTTTGCATGGTAGTTAGACAAAGAGCGCCATACATTCCAGTTCCTGTGTGCGCTTATAAAGGGAGTATGTGTAAAAAAAAAAAAAAAAAGGAGGCAAATATAACAATAACACCATGTGAGTAATTTCACAAGACATCTCCAATAGAGTGGCATAATTTATGATCTAAGGCCTTTTTGTTAGAGACTAATGGCATTAAGTTGAAATCATCAATAAATTATTCATATTTAGAAGAATGTATTAAATTGGAGAGCCCTTAATAAAGATATTTGCCTAATTTTGCACTCTTTCACATAAATTCCTAAATTTCTATTGAGGCGGTTTGCTTTTTTGTTCTTTTGTTTCTGGTTTCCTTACATACAGTCTATCTTTAATCAGTCATGTGACTTAAAGATATACAAAACAGCACCATCTTTTTCAGAATCAGGATCAGAATGAGGCTTCACTACCAAGTGCATGTGTACAAGGAATTTGTTTTGGTGCAGATTTCGGAGCAGAAAAATTAAGAAAGATAACAATAAAATATTTAAAAAGATATGATAGCTGAAGAAGGAAGAGGAGCGATAGCGAAAAACAATTTAACAATTAACAATATTTAACAAAATACAACAATTAGTGACACAAAGAGTACAAAACAGCTATACAATAAATATCCATATTACATCTAATTTTTAAAACTATTCCCTACCACATACATTGTTCATCTTAACCCATCAATCGTTAAAATGTTGGGTTTCCATTCTGCACACTCTGTAGTCTTTTACCTCATATTTTTAATTTTAATTTTTTAAGCTTGTGGACAATCATACAAGCCAATCTGCAGCTGAATGTAAACAATACATTTCATATAATTCTCAAAATATTCCTGCTGTTTGACAACTAAAATTAATTAGTAGACAAAAATCTAAAAATGCTTTTCAGTCACAAAATGTCCAAATAATAATAAATGAATAAAAACAGCTTTACTCCATTTTGATTAGTACCACTTTCTACCAAAGAAATGGTCCTGATAAAAATGGTCAACGTACAGCTAAACAATAACAGAAACATTTTCACTGAAAGAGATGTTACTAGAATAAAAACTTAAATCGAGACAGAAGCAGAAATCTCTAAAGGTTGAACGTAACGTATATGCCACCTGAGTGAGTAAGTAAGTGCTTGTTGGTAATTTGGGTGAACCAGCTCTTTAAATTGTACAACAAGCGTCCATTAAAACAGTCTCTACGTTCCTGTTAACTCGAGTGAAATCCTGCAGGACTTCAGGAGAAGCAGAGCTTTTGTCTCTGCATCAGAATGGAAATAATTAAATTATCCTGTTGAGTTGTAAACTGCTCTCATGTCTGTCGTCACATCACTTTTTATTTCCCAGCATCACGCACTTAACTCGCCTCTGTTCTGCAAGTGGAGCTCAAGATCTCCAGCAGAACTGGAATTCCCATGTTGGGATTCAATGAGGAGAGCCGTCCTTTCAGCTTCAATCACTCTCGTGCTTGTGAGGCTGCATTCACGTGTGAAGGTTTCTTTGAGAAAGCCTTTAGGTTGTACTGAGGCTGGTTTATTCCTGCCAGAAATCTTTCTCAAACATAACGCTTCAGTGGCGAAAGGGGAATATGAAAACCGACAACGTGAATCAGGAGAATGCAACACGGAGCTCTTTGGGAATGTGAAAGGCCGTGTGTGCGTGTGATGTGGTCAGACGGTCACAGCTGAGGCACCTGACAAACTTGACGCCCCAGTCGACTCTTTGCAGGGCAAAAAAGAAAGGGTAAATAAAACCCAGAGGTCCTAATGTGCTCCCTGTGCGCTTGGCTGGACTCATGAGGGGCAAGCATGGTATGTTTGCCCTTTTGTCTGGACGCTCCTCTGTATTTAGCTGCGTCCGGGGCCAGCGTAGGGCCAGCGAGGGGGGACCCCGGGGCGCCACAGGTCACCCTCTGAGGTCACGATCTCAGTAACCAATCCAGAGAAAGAAATAAAGCAGAAATAAGATTGGCAGCCAGTGAGGGTCGAAGACTTCATCTCAAGAGACTGCATGTGGTCAAACTGAATGAGATCCAGCAAATTCATTTTCTCGTGTGAATGTTGATAGTGTGACTGAATGATTTTAATTGAGCTGAAAGAGCTTTTTTTTTTTTTTTTTTTTTTTAAATAAATGAAAAGAAAAGAAAGACATCCACACAGCGAGAGGAGAGACACTGAGAGACAATGGTCGCTACTTTCAAAATAAGACACAGTTTTGTAAATTTAAAGAAAATTGACACTACCTTTGCTTTTAACAGTGTGATCCGTGGTACGGCAGTGGTCACTGTGGTGGTGGCCGTAGCGGTCATACCCTCTGTGACCTCACTGTGACCCTCACAGCAGGGCACCCATGTCGGACACCAAGAACATGATGCAGCACAAGTCAGCAACCACATAAAGCAGTAAATCAGTTTGAAATAACACAAGTCATTCATCAAACGGGGCAGAACAAGGTGCCACAAAAACAGAGATTATAACTGATTTTTTAATATCTACATGTGTATAAACATATTTACTATGTTCTCAGACGTGTATGACTGTTTAATGGTGTTTACAGATTTATTAAAGACAGTAATCAGAAAAAGAAAAAGCTGTTTCTGCATGTGAGAGTTTGTGCGAACCGAGGCAGTTCTCCATGATTCTTAAATGTTTGGTTTTTTTTAAAGTTTTAGTTGGACCTGTGTCGACTCTATGTTAACAGCAGTAGAGAGATGACGGGAAATGAGAAAAGAGAGGATGTCATGCAGCAAATGCCCCCACTAGTACTCAGACTGGGGACATCGTGCTGACGGGGCCTTAAACCATTGAGCCACCAGGGTGCACTCATGATTCTGTGCCTATTAGACTGCTGTTGATTGTGCTTTTTCTCATGTTTGTGGATGTTTTATTTTGAATGTGCACAGAGATTCAAGAGCTTTTTTCTTTGTTTTTATTGTGTTTTGAAATTTAAATAATGTATTTTAGTTAAACCTAAAATCAAATGTTTATTTTAAGATTAAGATTAAGATGCCCTTATTAGTCCTACAACGGGGAAATTCAAACTCTGCATTTAACCCATCCTTTTAACACACTAGTGAACACACCATGCCAGAAGCACCAATAAAATACTACATTTGTTCTGGGTGCCTTTTTTTAACAACTAGACACCTGACCAAACACAGTTTACTAACATCTTATGTCATTATGACAACAAACGTCATTATGACAACATTTTAACATCCTACAGTTTACCATTTACAAATGGTGTTCTAGTTGTTAATGTCTAACTATTGTTCCTGGTGATTACCCAAACATATTTGCAGGTAAATGTATGAATTCTTAAAAACAATCTTGTCATGGACAGTGAGTGGAAAAGTGAATTCATGACCTTGGGAGCAATAGTATGCCAAACAAATCTTAATCCAAAGGTATAATATCTAACTTTTCTGCATTAAATGTCTAAAAACGGTGAGACCTATATCATATATTTCTAAGTTGTGTACTTAGTGTGGTTGTCTGCCAGAAGCTGTCATAAATTTATTTTTTTATCCAGTTTTAAGCCACATTTTTATGATTCACATTTTTTTTAACTCTATTTTTTTAACCAGATAAAGGAGATAAAGAAGTTTAGTCACTGAATGTCTGGAGTTGTTATCACTGATATTTAACACTGATATTTATCACTGATATTTAACATGAAAATGCTTTATTCGGTGCTTTTACTGGTTTTAATCACCAAATCTATTTTATCTGGACAGAAGAGACCTCTGCAGTTAATTCAGCTTCTGGTAAAAACCTCCTAAATGATAAACAGTGAAGAGATCGTCACAGGGAGAAGAAGCTGTCTGGAGCTGCAGGCCTGATTTTATTCAAACTATTGTTATTGTTTTGATTGAGAGACCCCTTGCTGCAGAAAATTACATTTAGTGCATTTTAGGTCTACTTTTTACCTCAGCATAATAAAATATTTCTCCATTCACTGAGAGCATGATTTGAAGTCAAACTATTTTCATATTGTTTCTATGAGTTTTTACAACTTTGCTGCAGAATCAGTCCTGCACGAAGCAGCAGGACTGATTCTGCAGCAAAGTCTGAACTCCCGCTATCAGATCAGAGCCAACATACACACAAAGGAGTGTTTTTTTATACCCAACATTAATACCCATTAGGAAAACAAACAAGGGCTTGAGGGTGCATTATTCAGAGGTATCTGCTGCACTCAGAGTTGGCAGCTCTGCCCTTCCAACATGCCAACATCGGGGGTGACTCTCAGGCTTCCCGAGGCGGGGCGGGATCCATTCAGACAACGATTACACAAACTGTGATTCTCTCAACAGACAGACTCAGCTTTATGTTGTCTGGTATCTAATATTAAGAATACAGTGCATGCTTTCTGCAAGTTTGCCAAGACAATACAGTTCTGAATAAATATCAAGTATAGGGTAAAATACTACCATTACTATTTGTAGACACTTTTCCTCTGCTGTGTGTCATAAAAAAGAAATTAAAAAGCTCCTATTGCATCATCAGTCTCACAGAAAAAAAACAGACAAATTAATCTTTTAGGAAAACTAATTAAGTGAACTTTTCCCCAGGAAATCTGGAAGTGGCTCGCTAAGATAATTGACGACAATTTTTTATTATTTTATTTATTTATTTTGCTTTTTTCAACCTATATTCAATCATCTAAAAGTAAGAACAATTTCAAAACTTTAACAAAGAGTTCCAGGAAGTTTCTCTTCTCATTTTAAAATAGAGTTGGCAAAAACATGCATGAAAATACATCTATTTAAAACTTTATATCTGCTGAACTCTGAGCTGAAATGCCTATGGAAAGCCTGCTCTATAGGTTTTGGTTGTGCTAAAATCCAGCGGCAGACTGAGAAATAGGAGGATTAAAAGCAGCCACAGAACAAGCCAGCGTTTGTGGAGGAGAAGACACCCACAGATAACTTTCTGAATGGCCGCTTACGCTTCTCCTTTTCTCTCCCCATCATAAGATAGAAGAGGAGAGAAAAAGGACTAACAAGATGCACATTTTACATTGAAAACTGTTATTGTTCCCCTCCTAATCTGGCCCACCATCTGAGAGAGGAGGGCTGCGCTAAAGAGCGGGGGGCTTTAATGGGAGGACGAGAGCCAGCTCAGGGGACAGGGGAGGAGAAGGGGAGAGAAAGGGGGGAGGCAGGGGGTTGGTCTTTGGCTTTAAGGAGGGGATCAGTTGGGAAGTGTAGAATGGATGTTTCTTTTTCTCTATGGGGGGAACTTTGTATTTGACTGTTGTTTGTATCTGTCTTTCAGGGGCCTGATCCCCGTGGGCCTGGACAGAGAGATGCCTCTATATGTGTTTGTATGTGTGGAGTAGTGAGTATGTGTGTGTGTGAGGCAGAGAGAGAGAGAGAGAGAGAGAGAGAGAGAGAGAGAGAGAGAGAGAGAGACTGGTGGTGGGATCTACCCCTCTTCTTTCCTACAGCTGCAGCTCAGCGGATTAGCCGTCATCCACAAGGCAACATTACACAAGTAGCCTTTGAACAAAAGTCATGGATACTATTAATGATATGGTAATCCGTAATGGAGCTACCTCCCAGTAGTGATTATACTGACATGGGAAGAATGTCCAAGAGTCCTGGACGCAACTACCCAAACAACACTGTGGCTATTGTTGGTAGGCCTGGTCTGAGGCCTGCACCTACATCCACTGGCATCAGCCGACCAACAATCCCTTCCTCCTACACACACACACACACACACACACACACATAAACTGCCCCCTGCTTTCTTGACACCCTTCCCTCCACCCCGATCACCCTATGAATAAAAATGAAAACCCAAAAATGGATGGAGAGAAAGAGAGGGAGGGAAGGGGTGGGAGCGGAGGGGAGAAAAACAAAGTGTCTTGGCCAGGATCAGCCGGGGATTTCTCCCTATGTGGTTCCCACACACTGACTCGGGCTGGATCCCTCCTCTCTCTCTCTCCCACTCTCTGCCCCGGTCCATCCTTTCTCCTCACGGCCAGGGAAGACCACACAAACACTAAATGATTTCACGATTTAATCTGGGACAGTGGTGGAGAGGATGAGAGTTGAGTCAGTGCTCCGCTTTTCATTTCAGCAGAGCGGGTGTGATGGGGTGGGAGGTGGAGGTGGAGGTGGAGGTGGGGGGTCGGGGTGGGGGAGAGGCCACTGTTTGCCTGGGTAAATGTTCTCCGTTGGAACGGCTGGGTCACAGCAGGGGTGTTTAACCCTCAAAACTTGTCTCTTTTAAATACAATTACCAATTTCTCTGTTCACTTCAGCCACTAATCCACTGATGTTAGTCCAGTTACGGAGTGAACACACTTAAAGTGTAGCAACGAGTGTAAAATAAAAGCTGTTTATCATCATTATGTCGATTCTGTAATGAGGAAGAAGAAGATAGGTTGCTTTGTTTCTCTTTTGTCCATGTGTTTTAAGTTTGTGGACTAAAAAAAACCCAAATCAATTAACATTTATTTAAAATTACACATTAAACATTGTATGTGAGGTTTCGGATGAAAATTGTCCTTAGATAATTAATACAATTGTCCTGTTGAGTAAAATCAACAGAGAACTGATCTGAATCTGTGTTTCCTGAAAATAAAAAATAAAAAATGAAAAAAACTGTTTGGAAAAATTCCATTACGAAGTAGCACAACACGACACGAAATAGGAATAATTAACCATAGTTATGACTAAAGGAAAACTATAAAGTCTAAATATGCCCTTTCTGTCATCTTATCATTTTAGTTTCCAAATGTCAACCTAATTATCTGAATTACTAAAGGGATTTATTTTCATTTTACTTTGTCTCCTGTTATTTTCTTTTCTTTTCTCTCTTTTCTGAGCTTTTATTGTCGCAGCATCATGCTGTTGTGAATGGTATGTGTATTAATTTGCTTTTATTATAGTAAACAAAAAGAAAGTAGAAAATAGTCGCAAAAGTTGCAAAAGAGTAGACTATATGTAGCTACTCACACAATTATTCAACTTTAAAAGCTCAAAACATACTTGAAATTGTTTTATCACCTTAACAGCTTTCATAATTTAATGAGAATAAAGATAATAATAATAATTACCGGTATTATTATTATTATTATAGGTTATTTTGAAATGCTTTCTATCATTTATTTGCTGTCTTTACCTTATTGTTCCTAACAACTCTCTGCCTCAGAGAATAAGAAAAGTAACGTAAATACAGAGATCACTTGTCTGTCACAGAACAAACAAGTAGGTATATTGTTATAGGGAAGTTTGTCCTGTAAAGGAAATATATATCTATATGGTAGATTGTTGGAAACTCACACAGAGGTGAATGTGGCTTCATGAAGGCTGAGTCCTCCATCACAAGAGACAGAATAAGAAGCTGGGATAGTCTGACGTTTAATCCCAGTACGGAACAAGAGCCAAAAACTTCCCAAAATGCAACCAAGAACATCTTTTCAATAAAACCTCTCTGTGTGGTAAACTTTCATATTTTTCAAAAAATCAATTTCCAATATAACTAAGATTTCCTTAAATTTGACAAAGTTCCTCCAGAGCAACAGAAAAAACACTCTTTTTGTTTTCAGATTGAGTACAATTTATAACTAGTAAACTAACCTCTGTATGAGTGACCCTTGAACATTATCAAACTGTTTCATATGTGGGGACACAGAGACTGAGCTGAAGAGAGAGGAGGTCCACGTCAGTTAAATGACATGTTGCTATGGTGACGATCATAACGTGGAGCAAAGATGTAGGAGCTGATGTCGCAGAGGAAGACAGAGCCAGTCTGAAGACATGGAGATGCAAAAAAAAGTTGTAGGACTCACTACAACATACGAGCACCGCCCACTGAGATTAAACATGCAGATATTATGCCTCCCAAATGCCACACACACACAGAGAGAGATAGAGAGAGAGAGAGAGAGAGAGAGAGAGAGAGAGAGAGAGAGACGCACACACATATACAGCCCAGACAAGATAAGACAGACAGACAGACAGACAGACAGATTCTAACAATTACAACCACATTTCTCATAAACTGCAATTAAACTAAACTGGTTATTGTTTGATGTAATTGAAAAATAAATATTCAATATACAGATTCTGCTATAAATCCCGGCTAGATCTTCACTACTGGATGAAAAGTGTTTATGTGTGTGTGTGTGTGTGTGTGTGTGTGTGTGTGTGTGTTTCTCTATATGTATAGTAGACACATGCCTTTCACATTTTCAAGTGTGGCCTGTTACGCTGGAAACTGCAAGTGCAAACACAGTAAGTTATAATCTTAAAATTAAATATAATCTTAAATTGTTATTTGTTTGCGTGGTAGAGTTGCCATTTAAGATGAAGCACTGAAAGGATTTGAAGTTTAAGTGTGAAAAGGCTAAAACAGCTAAAGTATCGAGTACAGTTGTTTACCAAAGACCATAGCTAATATTTACATTGAATTTGAACTTTCAGAGACAGTTGAAGTATGTATTTATGAAGTATTTCTGTGCATTGTAAAAACGTTGTAGTTGAAGTGTGAGTTGGTATTAAGCTATGACATTGGACGAAATGTAAACTGAAGTGTTTAAACTGACAGTTGAAGACAAAAACTCAGTTGGTGTGAAGAGGCTGAAAGCAGTTGAACTGTCAGTTTGAGGTGTTGTGATGAAAGCTGTGTGCACTGTTAACAACTGAAGTGGCAGGTGGTGTGTAAGCAGTGGTAGCAGTTGAAATTCGATTTTTATGAGTGTAAGAAGTATTAAGTTATTACAATAGAATTGATTTTTCGTTCCTAATTATGCACAATGGTTTTACTTCTGTGTTGTTACACACAGTTAACCACACACCATACTCTTTTTAAAGATACAATCTCAAAAATCTCTCAAAGTTTCGTTCTCTTCAGTAACTGCAGGACTGTTTAGGATCTCCCTTTAGCCCCTTTAAGACTGACATTTCAAGCCACGATATTTACGCCTGTGACATTTTACCTTCAGTCTGAACGCCCCTGAGACGTTATGGGGGGACCAAGTGATCTGGCTCTGTACCGTCTTTAGAGGTAACAGAATGAACTCTTCACAATGACTGCTCACACGACCTAAAAGCACTTCTTAATGGACTCAAACTTAACCCATGCCACCTACTCTTGTGTTGTTTCTTGACTTCATCTTTGCTTGTGTTGTATTAACTCTCAAATGTACGTCACATTGGATAAAAGCATCTGCCAAATGACATTGTAGAATTGTAGTAACAGAGGTGTTTAAGTGGTGAGACTGTTCCAGGCAGGACTAATGTGAACCTGGAGGGCCGGCAAGACAGAAATATGTTGGTTTTTTTTATTCATTACCATTAACCGCTTATCCGCATTCGGGTCGTTGGGGCTGGAGCCGATCCCAGCTGACATTGGGCAAGAGGCAGGGTACATCCTGGACAGGTCGCCAGACTATCGCAGGGCTGACACATAGGCTACGTTCAGACTGCAGGGCTTAATGCTCAATTCAGATTTTTTTGTGGTATCCGATTTTTTTGCAAGGTCGTTCACATTTCCAATTAAATGCGACTTGTACGTGATCTCCAGTGTGAACTTTAAACGTACCAAAAGTGTCCCGCATGCGCATTGGAGGACACGACGACGTCACACGCAGCGATCGTGCTCAGTGTTTACAGAAGTAGCGGAAAACATGGCCGCGAGCAGTAAGCCTATGTATGATGAATGCGACCTGGCCGTTCAGACTGGAGTCACATGTCAAAAGATCAGATATGTATCGGTTTTAGGACCACATATCCAAGTGGCCTGGATCGCATTTGAAAAAATCGGATCTGTGTCGTTCAGACTGTCATTAAAAGATCAGATGCAGGTCGCATAGGGGCGAAAAAATCGGATATGGGTCACTTCAGGCTGCAGTCTGACCGTAGCCATAGAGACAGACAATCACGCTCTCATTCACACCTATGGGCAATTTAGAGTCACCAATTAAACCTAAGTGCATGTTTTTGGACTGTGGGAGGAAGCCAGAATACCCGGTGAGAACCCACGCTGACACGGGGAGAACATGGAAACTCCACACAGAAGAGCCGCAGGCCGGAGGCGACCCTCTAGCTGTGAGGGTGCTAACCACTACACCACCGTGTAGCACGCAATAACTAAAGAAGTGGATCGTATCATCAAAAACACACCTCTCACTCAAGTCCAACAGTAATCAAATCATGTTCAGGATAATGCAGAACAACTTTGCTTGAGTCTGTAGAATCTCTACAGCGAGAAACAGCACGAGGGGCGGTTCTTCTGCCATCATTGTTTTGAATGCACTCACTGCTGCTGTTGCTGATTGTACACGCACTGCTGCTGCTCTGTTACACAGCACTACCGTCTCCTCTCACTTCGTTCCACAATGCTGGATTGCAACGTAAATGGACACCAATGCAGCATTGCAGAATCAGTATGAAGTCGAAATTCCGACAGAGCTCATTACGGCACTTTTGTGGAAACACGGTATGAAAAGGGCTTTTCTCTTTGATTTGTTTTTGAAGTTTTATCATCTGAAGTCAAAACCGTTTTCTTTGTTTGTTCAGCCAAAACAATGCTAGCAGTGACTGAAAAAAAACCCATTATGCTGCTTCACAAACACTAGTGAGGTTTTCAAGAGTGAGTCTGTTGCATTATCTCCTCCTTCCCTCTCTGGTGTACTGACCACTGCTGGGTGATGGAAAACCATCACTTACTGTGCTCCACTTGTATTTTTTGTGTTACCCGTAACACTTCATAATACTGCAAATGCAAGAGTTTTCCTCAGTGGGCCATAGGCTCAATCCTCGTTACAACATTTTGTGAGAGATTGCAACTTAAGAGACATTTACTTCAATGAAAATCTTTTAGATTTTAAGGAACATAATGGCACATAGTATGTAACAATACTGTTTGAAAAACACATACAAAAAAAATCATAATAAGCCTCAAAAACATGGGCGAAAACGAAGCGATTTTAAGGCGGTTCGTTTCAAGAGGGCCCGTTAATTTATGCAAATTTACAAACAACATTTAAAATGCCACTCCTTAACCATTAGGCTGCCTCTGGATCAGTACTCTTTGTAACAGCTCTGTCCTTGCTTGACTGATATGTCAAAGTTGAGGACACGGCGGAAAGAAGAGAATGAAAATACCACACAGGCACTGACACAGGGATCAATCCGATTGGAATGATTTAGCATTTCTACGTTTTGAATAAAAATGAGTGCGCTAGACGGTGGAGCAGTTTGATTAGTGGGATCCTTAAGTCCCCCGAAGCCTTCACGGCCCTTTCTCTCTTCCGTCACTGCAAGAAGAAAAGTCCTTTTTCTCTCTTTTCAGAAGTCCCTTGGTACCCCGGCTTTTTCCTCACTGTTGGTATTACAAAATCCCCATTCAAAACAACCCTTGTCACCTGTCAACTAAGCCAGGCTGGTTTGCTAGGTCTTTATCCTCAGCACATACACTCACACGTACACAGAGGCTGACTCCCAGCCCCCACCCCCATCTATGCACATATCCCCTACATTCATGGAAAATACATAGACACAGACACAACTGCAAATCCCAACCGCACACACACACACGCCCACCCACTCACCCATGCTGACACACTAAAACCACATGTCTGAGAGCTGTTACTATAGCAGTTTAAAATTCATTACCCTGTTCACTTTAACAAACGTCCACACTGGGATGGGCTACTTTCAGCTGCGGCCCGAGACTTCACGTGCCCCGAGAGACGAGCCTGTTGCGTTGTTAGCCAAATCTGCTGACTGAATAAGACAAATTCATAAAATCAGAAACAGTTTAGACATACAAGACAATGAAAAGTGAAAGATATAAGATGTATAAGCCTCAGAAAATAATAAAAATGAATGAAATCTGTAGTGTACCAAAAGGCCCAGATACTCATTGTATTAAATACAATACAATAAAAACAATGTAAAAAAAAATAAAATAAATTAGATGCTTATTTTTTTGAGGCTTGGAATTATTGAGTGTTATCATAGTTGTAACAGCTATTCTTTGTTTATTTGTGCACCTTTCGCCTTTCCCACCTTCTAATAAGAAATACTTCATAAAAGGTTGCTGATGATGGTTAAGTCATCAAATACAAATGTTTATAGATCAGCAATTTAATAAACATTTGCAGTGGCAGACTTTAATATGAGGTAAAAACTCTTGATTCTTCAGTAAAGTCTTAAGTTATAAAAGTAATAGGTCCTTAAATGAGGGTTATGACTTTTTTCACTTAAATAATTAATTAGGTGTGAAGTTGTAAGACAAAGCAGCTTATCATGAACGACAGTATATGCACAAAACAAATTGATTTCCCACAACCAACCCAAAAGGTGTTTTTAAAACAGATGTGTATGCCTCTTAAGCATAATGAAGGACTTCCATTAATATCACAAAAATGTATAACTTATAAATAATTCGTTATCAAATACAAATTATTGAAAAGTAGTGACCCAAAGCGACAGCAGCCTGTTTAACATTAGTAAGCAGCATACAATATGAACAATTAATACACGGCTCAAATATACTGTAAAGTAGTTTTTACAGACCTGGGGAGATTTTAAAGTGCTTTAAGTGCATGTGAAGCATTAATATCTGGTGTGTAAACAGACAGGGGACGCTTGATAACATAATCGTAAACACAAATTACAAAAACAGTTTTAAGCCCACCAGTAAAAGATTTGCATTAAGATGTAATTAAACCTTTGCAACACATTGTCAAGATTTTTTCATGAGTAATTTATTTTCATACAATATAATTATAGCCATGGTATAATGTGTAATCAAGTACATATTAACTGTTTGTACAGTTGTTTGTTCTTTCGTGTGATGAGTTATAATTGTTGACATTAATACACACTTCACCAATATCTGCTTATAGCTTTATTATAGTGTGTTATAAACCAGGCATTAGTTTGTTCTTTAAATAAATATAAATGTAAATAGAAGGGTTAACCCTCCTGTTATGTTGTGGGTCAAAATGACCCATTTCGAAGTTAAAAAATAAAATAAATAAAAAAATCGTTATAAGTATTTTTTCATAAAAAGAAAAAAAATTAATGTAAAATAAAAATTGTAAAAAAAATCAATGCCATGTAAAACTATTGTATTTTATTTGCAGGTATTTTCAATGTACATAAAAACAAGTTTAAACATGCATTTTTTATGAAAAAAGAGAATTATTCTCATTGAACCATCTGTCAGAGGTAGAGAACACCATTGCACTAAATATTGATTGAAATGGTTATTAATGGAGTTATTATTGAGATATAAACAATGTGGGGTGGGATATTTTAGTTTCTGACACTTTTGGATAATTAAATATGCCCCAGGTTTTTGCTGTTCCTGAATAACGAACATAACAGGAGGGTTAAACTTATGGTTACCCTAAAATTTGATTATATGACAATTTGATAATGATAGTGTTGTAGTATTGCAGTAGAGCTTGTTTTCAGAGATTGCAGAGAAATATCTGAAATACAAAAAAACAAGTTTTTAAGTATTTTATCAGTAAAAGTCAACAAACATACAAAATTTAATATTAAAAGTCTGTTTTGTATATAGTTTGGGAAACAATAAACTAGGGCTGCAACTAAAAACTATTTGCATAAGAAAAAAATCGGCCAATTATTTATATATTAATATTTAATTAATAGGTATTAAATATAATGTCATTTAGATCTTACCACAGCAAAAAGGGAACTTTTCATATTACTCTACTAACAGTCTAAAACCTGCCATTAGAGTACCTTACATGTATATTACATTCAAAAACAGACCAATTCTATAAAGTGTGGGAACCCTATTTGAACTATGTAGAGAGAGTTTTTTTGTTTGTTTGTTTGTTTGTTTGTTTTTTGATTTGTTTGTCTTGTTTTGTTTACTTGTTTGGGCGGCTGTGGCTCAGTTGGTAGAGCGGGTTGCCCACCGAACGGAGGGTTGGTGGTTCGACCATGGCAGCCTACATGTTGAAGTATCCCTGAGCAAGATACTGAACCCCAAATTGCTCCCAATGCTGCGTTCATCGGTGTGTGAATGAATTCCCAATGGTGGCAGGTGGCACCGTTTAGGGTAGAGTAGTCTGCCACCAGTATGAATGTGTGAGTGAATGAGCGCAGTCTGTAGTGTAAAGCGCTTTCAGTGGTCGCAAAGCGACTAGAAAAGCGCTATATAAGTGCAGGTCCTTTTACCATTTGTTTGTTTGTTTTGCTTTTTTGCATAAGAAAATGTGGCATTTGTGTGTGTGTGTGTGTGTGTGCCGTGACGATGGGGCAGTGAAGGTTTCCGTTGTTGACCAGTGAAAGCTTGTGCAGCAGCTGTACAAACCTGAGCTTAAGTCCTGAGTCCCAGCTTCACTGTGGGAGGGGGAGGAAGGACGAGGGAGGAGAAGCACGGGTGCTGGGTGGTGGTGGTGGTGGTGGTGGTGGAGGAGGTGGGGGTGTTTAACTGATGGCCGTAGAGAGGCGTAAGGGTCAGAGCAGAGGGTGGTCATCCGGCCCGGTCACTTAGCCAAGGCCCAGCGTGCCCCGAGCAGCCGTCGCTCATTAACCCGCTGACAGGAGCTCCGGACATCGAGGAGCTTCGCCCCACACAGAAAGGTCACGGGGTCAATCAGCCCTCTCTCCGGCCATCAAATCAAGATGGACGCACAAGCAGCGACTTATCCCCCAAATCAAAGGGTCAGTGATGCATTGTCAGGCACACATGCACAACACACACTCGTGTGCACACACACATGCACACATGCACACACACACACACACACACACACACACACACTGAAACACACATCAAAATAAATTGATTTATCAAAGGTGTTAAGGACTTTTTTTTTCTCTTTTAGACTAATCTACTTTTAAGGTTTTCAGATCATCTTAAACCGTGTTTCAACAGAAGCAAGACGAGTATGAAGACATTAAATTTGGCTGAATGTGTGTGACATTTAGAGGGTGTTTTTGCATTGAAATGATTTATTAGCAGAAGGTGAAAATCTGGACGATAGAATACGATACTAATGTTGCTAAAGTTTCGACTTACCTTTGGTGCAGTGTAAATATCTGAAATACAAAAAATCAAGTATTTTATAAATAAAAGTTAAACAAATGTACACATTTAAGTATTAAAAGTCTGTTTTGTATAAAACTTGGGAAACAATAATCTGGGACTGCAACTAAAAACTATTTGCATAAGAGAGAAATAGACCAATTATTTGTATATTATTATTTAATTAATAGGCATTAAATATAATTACTTCTTCATATTACTCTACTAACAGTCTAAAGCATGTAGGTAGTTCTGAACAATAATGTAAAAATAAAGAATGGCAGCAAATACTCGCATTTAAGAAGCTGAAACCAGAGAATGTTTGATGTTTTTGCTTGATTTCAGGGATTCAAAATGATTGTCAATTTATTTCAGGTTTTCCTGCTGTATCTTATAGTGACAAGCCACCTCACCTAAAGCACCTCCACTCAACTTTGTGAAATAAAATAAAAACATCCTTCAAGATGAAAAGGAAAGAGGGACAGTTTCAAACAGCAAACACAACATATATTTAGCGAGCAGCTTTTGTTTAAGCGGTCGTCTAACTCACTAACCTGATCTCAGCGAGATGTGGCAGGGGGTTAACTCTTTGGCTGAACTGTTTTCCTGGAGGAACTTAGAATTTTGTAATGATCAACTGATCATTTCACTGATTAATTAATTCCATATAAAAGAATAATCCTTCAAAGAAATCATAAAATTAAGGATAAATAGAGTTTTGTACATTTTGCTGTCCAACCAAGTGGAGTTTTACCACTTGAAATAAGTTATTTTCAGATTGCATGGACTTTCAAATCTTTCATATCCACCACATAATATATGTTATTTATGCTCATGCTCATGTTTACATCAGACCACATTAGGCCTATATTAGGCCACTTATACTATACTGTGTATATCTCTGCATATATTTAAATATATGTATTCACTGATGTTCAGACTACTACATACAAAAACGTATTTAACTTAATTAACATGCTAAAATATATTTCCTCCAATGTGCAATATCTGTAAAATGCAAAGTACTCCCAGGAAAACAAACAAATAAAAAATATATTAATAATAAATGCCAAATAGCAGAAATGTATGTATAGAATGTGTATAGAATGAATGTATATTTATTAGTTTTTATATTATTACTCTGTCTTCTATATCTATGTGTCTTTATCTTGAGCTACTGTGACAACTAAATTTCTCCACTGCGGGATGAATAAAGTCTTATCTTATCTTATCTTATCTTATCTTATCTTATCTTATCTTATCTTATCTTATACAACCACAGGGGTGAACAAAACAACACAAACCTTGCAGTAATACACTGTAAGCCAAAACAATAACTCCGTAATAAATGTTATTAAAACTTTTACTGATCGGTGTCGGAGAGGTGTTTATTCAACTGTAAAATAATTGTTGAGGCTGTTTTAATTGTGATGTGTTATTATTTCTTTCTTTAAATTTAGCGACCAATTAGCAGCTGGTTTCATTTGAAGCTGCAGTCTGTTAAAAGTCCATTGCACAGATTTGTGTGAAGAACCATTACACCTTAATTATAACAGACAGGAATGTTATTTTCTAAATAATCTGTTATGAAGATAGACAGAAACTGAATTTACATTTCTAGAGCCGTCCTGTGTATAATTGGGTGAAGTCATCCTTTTTTTCCTTCTTGTTTGAAGGTTTTTTTCTCTGAGTACAAGATGAACATAAAAGATGTTCTCTCCTCAAGGAAGAACAACCTCTCTACAGCATAATGTGCATGATAAAACCAATACATTTACATACCAGCACTGCTGCACAATAGAGACACTACAGGTTAAACTCTTGACAAGCTGTGTGACAAAGTCTTCCTCATTACACACTCTAATTCCAGATGAGATTATTTCGCAGCTAAAATGACCCCACTAATTTGGGACTAAGGGCTGTTGAGAGGGTTCGAAATCCGTTTTAAATGGACTTGAGGTTTTGAAGGGGTTGTTGTCTTTCTGAGCAGAAGGAAGAATGGATGAATGAGGTTCACACACTTACGAGAGAGGGACCATCATCTTGAGGGTGCTACAAATATATTACTCCTCTGAATTGATTAGTTTGTCTTGAGCGACCGCCGGTCCAAGTGGAATTCTTAAATTGTGAGAGAGAGAGATGAGTGCTGCTATTTAATTTTTTTTTACTCTTTGGTGTAAAGAAAACAAGGTAGTGAAAGGTAAAGGGGACTGAGATGTCACAGCAAAGAAATGAGAGTTTTTGTTCAGGCTTCTTGTCGGCTTGTGGGGGTTGATACAAAAATTCCCCTGGCTGCAATTACATTTCTGCACCTCACGCTAATATTAAAAATATAAGATGTATTTTGGAATAATGATTCTCCTCTAATATTGGCAAAATCTTCTTAAAGCATCACTATATCCAGAACAGTTAAAACAAAGATTAATATTTCCTCAACAGTCTGATTTATTAAGAAAGAGGGATAAAAACTTTTAAAGTGAAAAAAAACTACAAAAATGTTTGGTGAAATAAGAAAACATGCAGAAATAATGAATGGAGACAACATGTCTACATTTATCTTATCACATACACACACAAAGTCTCTGTCTCCTCTAATCCTAAACATACTGCCTTCCTAAACCCTGAAAATGGACTGTGAGCAAACTTACTTTGTCTAATTTATCCAATTTGGGGAAGTTAATCTGTGAAAGGGCGGCCTGCGCTGCTGCTTCACAGCTGAAGAATAAACAGTGAGCGCCACTTCTGAACCCTGAAACTCCCGAACCTTAACAACAACTGCAACACGTCAAGTCTACTCTATTGCATGTAAAAGTATAGATTATTTTCACACAGATATTTAAAGTGTCCTAAGTCAGATGTGATGCTGTGTTTACTTAAACTCAACACAATTATAACTATGGGCCAGTTTAAAACTATGATAACCAATAACTCTGCCTTCGCTGAAACTGTTATTTAATGTTTTTTAAGTGTTTTGTCTGTGTTTGTTCTTCATTATATTTTTCTCTGTGCTCTCGGCATCATTGTAAATGAGGGTTGCCCTGAATGATTCTTCGAGAAATAAATAAAAGAGAAATGAGTGTAGTGTAGTTAATGTACCAAGATGTCCAGCGAATATTCCATTAAATTCCCATCAGTTCTATTGTCTATTTAAAAATAATTTAACATGCGAAACATTAGTAAAATCTAGTTGCTGAAGAGATGGCACCACTGTGATTATTTTTGTTGTTAAGAAATATGCAGTAAAGCCAGTGGCAAAAACTGCCTCAGATTTCAGATTTCCCAGCCATACTGAGGGCTTACTGGTAAGTTTAGTCCAGCATGCTGCACTGTGCAGAGCCTTGCCCGAGCATGCATATTGTCAGGAGATATTTTTAGATGATAACCATACAAGGACAACTGCTGGTACGTTCAAACGCAGTTGTGTCACGCAGACATGATTGCAGCCAAACAGCAATAACTCCTCCAACATAAGACTTCCTGCTCTTCACACTTGTCTTTCTCTCTCCATCTTTTCACCTCAGCACCGGATCGACTCCTACATGCTCCCAGTCTTCATCCTCACCCCACCCCTCTTTCTCATGAACCTCGCTCCCTCAGCCTCTGCGTCTCTCAACCTCCACCCCCACTCCCGCCATGTCCATCCCTTCGTCCCCCACTGACTGCGTGTCTGCAGGTCTTCCTGATTGGTCATGGGGATTTCTCCTCGTTCTTCACAGCAGTGTGTTTATGTGTGTGTGTGTGATTGTCCACCTTGGCTGCTCTGCCACGGCCACTGCCCTGCCTGTGGGTGAGAAACGTCCGCTGCATCACACCGTCCCTCTCTTTGTGTTGTTGTGACACAGACACTCACACACACACACATGTGCTCTACACTCACATTGTCACTTTCCTTAAAGTTGATGGAAACAGGCCAACAGCCAATAAAGGGCACCAGAGAGGAGAAGAGGGGGAAACACTTAAATAATCTCCTTCCCCCTGAGCCCTGGAGAGCTCAGTCTCTAAGTCTGCTAGGCAATACTCAGTGTGCATCCCAGCCTGTTGGATTTGAGGCAATAGGATTGTATTAACATTTTGACTTTACACAGGCGACTCATGGGATCGAGCATTGTGAGAGAATAAACAGCCATCATGATCTTCTTTTAGGCTGAGCTTTTGTTGACACATAGCCCCATTGTTATGTCCCAGATAATGCTGCTTGTGTTATTGTATGTATACAAAAACACAATGTAATGTAATGTAATATACAAAAACGCAATGTAATGTAATATGTAGTTATATATATATATATATATATATATATATATATATATATATATATATATATATATATATATATATATTAAAACATTTTACATTTTTCTACATAATTATTAAGGTTGTGGTGTTATTTCTTTTAAACGGGCATGGTTAATATTATTTTAGATTTGTCTTTTGGCAACAAATAAAAAAATAAAAATAAAAATCAGTATTGTTTATTTGACTCTGGGTCCATTTTTAGTTTTAAAATAATTAAAATACGCCAGTGAGCCACACTGTTCCTTCATTACAATTAACATGTTCACTGTAGTTAAGTCCTGCAGACACCATCCTGCTGCAATAAACACTCACTAAAGCAACAAATGTGTAATAACCTTCCACAGAAGAAAATAGTCCCCACCAAATACACTATTTAATTCTGTCTGGGAGCTGTCTGCTAAAAACTACAATGACCAGCTGTTTTATTACATTAGTCAGCCTTAATATGTAGTGAAACTATAAATTTGTCAGCCATTTATGTCTTCAGAGGAACCAATAAGTTTGGTTAGGCACCCTAACACATTGTTGATTTGAGTCTTTATACAGGATTTGTTGAAAATTTAAAAAAATATAGACTAATATCATCCTATGTGATACAACAGCTAACAGTTATATAAATAAACAAATGGGCAAGAAACAAAAAGATTTTGAATTAACATTATAGTGTGCACTGTCTTATTATTATTATAATATTAAAATATATAATAGTAAGTAGATATATGGTTAAAACCTCTATTGTAAGGCTTTATACAAAGCTGTGCTTCATCATATAAATCTAATTTTCTAGTTTTTTTATTTTAATTTATTGTTTCAATTAGTTTAGAAAAAAATGGAGTCCTAAGCAGAAATTCAGTCTGACTCACATGCTGGAGTCAGAAGCAACCAGTGGACCCATGCTGGTGAGTTCTGACCCTAATATCTGTGGTTTTAACCCTGTCTGACACTCATAATCTCCATTATCTTTCAGTCCCTACTGGTCTTAGATCTGCAGCCTTAGACGGTAGGGGACCAGGGGAATAAAAAGATGCTCGTCACAGTTGCTTCTTAACTGATAAAATCAGTGACTGTATTGGTGTTAGAGCTCTGCGTAACGGCTTTGCGTATGTGCATGTTTATGTGTGTGGCAAGGGGGTGGGGGGGTCTAACTGTCTGACACCTGCAGCTCTTCATACTCAAAATGCAAATCCAAGCCCACACCCCCTCCATGACCCCTCCTTCAATCTCCGAGATCCAAGGTTACTGAGCAACGACTTTCGCAAATCTAGATCAGATTTAAATAACAGTACAAAAAGAGTTTCAACAGCACTAAACAAGGAGTTAAGGTTTTTCCTGGAAATAATATGAGAAGCTAGTTTTCTCATATGTAGGCCAACATACTCTGCCAAGCCTCCTCCAACCATGCAGATGGTTACTAGATATTTTTATACATGATACATGGGCGGCTGTGGGTGAGTTTTACAAGAAAGAAAACAATAATATTTGGAAATAATAGAAGAGGCAAATTTGCTGATACAAATCCAGATAATATGACAAGTCTTTTAATTTTATGTTGCCAACATTGACAAAGGGATACATAACAACTGTAAAAGTAAACAACAGCATAAAACCAGGCAATCCCTGACAGCTCAGTGAATTCAGAATGAAGATACTTTAGAGAAGAAAGATGTGAATTGGTTAAATCTATCCCAAAAAGAAAAGCTATGACTTATGCTCGCCCAAAAGCAGGTGCAAGCCCCTGTGGCAGCAAGCATCTGCGGAGCTCAAGTGTTGGAGTGAACAAGATGCTGAATCCCTAACCAGCTCGAAGGTTGCAGCTGAGCCTGACCTCTGACCTGGCCGGTGGGGGCTACTTAAGAATATTTCCCTGTGGGGACCAAGTAAAGTGGTGCATTATTTGTATTGTTGTGAATGAAGTGTGGAGTAAATGAGAAAAGACACCTGTTTCACTGGGCACTCCATTTGCACTGTGGGGATGTTGGTGATGCACCTTTAAGGTCAATCAGCTCTCTAGTGCCCCCCACTGACTGCTCTAGACAGCACAAAACAGCAGAGATGGGGAAGTAGAGGCAAAATCCCCCAGTTTACTCTGTAGGTTTATTTAACTATAGATCAGACTGTAGAGACAGAAGTTTTAATGTTTATCCCCCATCCTGTTTGTGACAGGGTTTACCATCCCAATTACATCTACCTTAGAAACAATGTTAATAGTGGAGAAATACTCTATAAAAACAAACCATTTATAAGATTGTGTGAGGTGATGTCTGTTACCAGAGCACAGAGGTGTATAGCCTTTAAGTAGGCATATAATTTTATAATTTTATTTTGTTTCATTGTGATTTAATTGTCTTATGTTATCCCTTTTCCTGTAAAGCACTCTGTAATATCTGTGCTCTATAAATAAACTTTACTTATTTATTAGTTGTTGCATAAGATAAAAACTTTATTGATCCCACACCAGGAAAATGGACTTGCTTAAGCAGCAGGAGTCAAGAAAGCAAAGGAAAAAAGTGACAAAGTGATCAATAAAAATGAAATAAGACAAATACATAAATACATTTCAATTAAAATGTACATTTCTTTTATGCTCTATATTAATATATATAATAACGTTAGTATTAGCTTCAATGCTAGTGGTATTTGTAGTAATTATATCAGTATCATTACTACTGAGGTGATTAATCAGTGGTGTTACGACTTTGGTATTATCCCGTTAGGATTGCTGTTGAATCAACAGTCAGGCAGCGCCACCAAGTGTTCATGAGGTGGCATTTTACAGTCCTAAAGAGGGACATCGGGGTGAAATCACAAAAACAATACTTAGTTTTATTGTATTTTAATTTTAGTTTGATCTTAGACGTATTTAAGACATCAAGCTTTAACTTGTTGCAATAAAAATGTATTGTAAATGCGTCTGTGTTTGTAAATGACACTGAACACTGAATTCATATATAAATGCAAAACAACAAAATTTACCCAGATTTCACTTGATGTTTATGTGTTTAACGAATATATTAAGACCCTCAAACTTACAAACAGATTTACAAAACCCTAATAAAACTGTCAAAGTAAACTCTTTAAAGAAGAATAATGCGCGTTTTTTCTTATAATATTATATTATTGAAGTTTGTTTATTCCAATTATATTAGTAATTATCATTATTTTTGTGTATTTATTCAGGTTCATATTCTTGTTTTTCTGCACCATTGTGTTAATTTAATATTCTGCAATGTTTGTAGGCTACATTTCAATTGTATGCATGAATTTAACATCCTAGAAAAGCCGTTAATTTTGATATTATATGAATGAAGCAGACTTTGGATCCAACCCCGCTGCTGTTGCCGACTGGAAGCTGTAGTACGTTATGTCCAATGTCTCTTGGCTCCGCTGATGTTGCTATGGATCATATTCGCGTTTTCGTGTAACATCTGCGTGCACATGTACTTGTAACGTCAAGTCAGCCAGAATTAGACTTCCGGTATAACATTTCACGACAAAATCAACTAAAACCATGTTGCTCTTTGTGGTGGTAACTTATTTTCGAATGTATTTCCGCTCCTACCGTCCGTCCTATCTCAAGCTGGCTTGATGCGTCTTTTCAACAGGTGCCAAAAGTGACTGTGCAGCAAAACTGTCACTAAACTAAAAGGAAAAGACCAGTCTAAAGCCAGATAAACTGAAATAAAGACAAGGTATGGATCGTGATTTAACTAAATGCTTCTTACCTAATATCCCACCCACCTGACCTCTGACCCACACCCAACTTTTTATTTCAACCTGAAGTGATGCTCCCTTAATATAATGAAAAGAGGCTTTACATTGTCTTTAGTAGCCGAAAATGATGTTAATATGTGAAAACAATTAGATAAAACAAATTAGTCTCTGTAACTGTGAGGGTCATACCACACCTGTGCTATGAAATGTTAAAAAATATATCTATACTCTGTGGGATAACTGTAAAAAGTTCACCACAGTTGATCCTATCTAAGATACACTACATAGAACTTCATTGTTCATTTTAAGGATTCTGGAAACTCAGTTGACCCACAAGTGTATGTTTGGATTATGAATGAGAAGGCTGGGACCAGCAAGATTTAAGGTAAAATACTTTTCTATAATTAGGTTTAGATTCGATTGCAAATAAGTTCATATTTTAATAATAATCAAATTACACATATTGTGTCCTTTAAACGTCCCCGGCTTGTCCTATTCTTGATTTCAGGAACATGGCGCATGTCTTGAACTTCAACCTCGGATATTTATTCAGCCTCGTTTATCTGTTCGACAAAACGCAAATCCATCACTCAAAATTCTCGCGATAAATGGCGCCCATATATATGGACAGATGGGGGGAGCTCGTCCACTTTGAGGGGCGTTGGGTTTCCCTGAGGATCTTGGTGAGGTTAGGAACAGTCAGGGGTCTCATCTCTGCACAAGTAAAATACAACCATGTCGGACGCGGTGGTTAGTTTCTTGAAGGACTTTTTGGCCGGTGGCGTTGCCGCTGCCATCTCCAAAACAGCTGTCGCTCCCATTGAGAGAGTCAAACTGTTGCTGCAGGTAAAATAATTGAACCAACTGTTGCTAAAAGCATGGCCGCATGTTCATTCTTTTGTGCGTAAAGTGTGCGTAAATGTTACTTTACTGCAAAAAACAAACACTTGAATGTAAATCAAGAATATGTTATAATAGAAAAAAGTCTGACTGTGCACTATGAGAGTTCAAATAGCCTCGTGCGTAATGTCAGAGGGCACGTGAGAGGTCCTGCGTCAATGTGGAGATGCTTTTACGCACATGACTTTGCGATGCTGCTGCTATTATGATGATGTGACAAGGCCTCCTTATATGTGTCAATAAAACTACAATACTAGAAGTTTATTTGTTTTTGGTACGTTTATTAAGTTAATTATTACTCCAATACTACAGAGGACCGCAGTAATATTCAGTCGGATTGAATGGCTAAATTTAACTTGAACTATGTAATCTAATACATAGCTGATTCTCAAGTGACAGGAGTGTGCATGGAGGCTGCGAGGCCTAGAGGTCTACAACTACACATAGTAATGCCTGGCCTGCTAAGATTAATCACGTTTTGAGAGAGACTTTTTCTTTTTTATTCTACTTGTATTGTCTTTGCGTGTAGGTCCAGCATGCCAGCAAACAGATCACTGCAGAGATGCAGTACAAGGGAATCATGGACTGTGTGGTCAGGATCCCAAAGGAACAGGGCTTTATTTCCTTCTGGAGAGGCAACCTGGCCAACGTGATCCGTTACTTCCCCACCCAAGCCCTCAACTTCGCCTTCAAAGATAAGTACAAGAAGATCTTCCTCGGTGGTGTGGATCAAAAAACACAGTTCTGGCGTTACTTCGCTGGTAATCTCGCGTCTGGCGGTGCCGCAGGTGCAACTTCGCTCTGCTTCGTCTACCCTCTCGACTTCGCCAGAACAAGACTCGCTGCCGACATCGGCAAGGGCACAGCTGAGAGAGAGTTCACCGGTCTTGGAAACTGCATCAGCAAGATCTTCAAAACCGATGGCCTCAAGGGTCTTTACCAAGGATTCAACGTGTCAGTGCAGGGTATCATCATCTACAGAGCGGCCTACTTCGGATGCTTCGACACAGCTAAAGGTGCGCACACCTGTCCGATCTGGCTTTTATCACGTGTTTAAAATTATAGGTGTATTCTGTATTTCGCGACCAGCGCGTGACTTAACTTCTCTCTCATACAGGTATGCTGCCAGATCCCAAAAACACACACATCGTCGTCAGCTGGATGATCGCCCAGACTGTCACTGCTGCAGCTGGTATCATTTCATACCCCTTCGACACCGTCAGACGTCGTATGATGATGCAGTCTGGACGCAAAGGAGGTAAGCGTCACTCTTTTTTGTGGACTGGTTTCCTTGTAATGATGGATTTGATTGGCGCGATTTCACATTTTTACGCATGCATCCATGGGCATTGCGCTTTAGTTGTCATGTCTCCATTTCCACAGCTGACATCATGTACTCGGGCACAATCGACTGCTGGAAGAAGATCTTAAAGGACGAGGGAGGAAAAGCCTTCTTCAAGGGTGCCTGGTCCAACGTGATCAGAGGCATGGGTGGTGCCTTTGTGTTGGTGCTGTACGACGAGATCAAGAAGTACACATAAACTGTCTAATCTCCCAGTCCCCAAGGAAACCCTTCACTTTGTTTAAGTCTTAATTCCTGTAATAGAGTGCTAACAGCTTGTGGTGGTTTACAATGTGGCAATGTACAGGTACTCGACCTGGGTTTACATGCCCCCTCAGAAATATGTATATATATATCCCATCTACAACGCACAAACAGTGTTTCAGTGTGACAAAGTCAAGCCAGTGTTTCAGTGGAGATGTTGTGATGATGCAGGAGATGATGTCACTACCTGTCATATGTCAGAGTCAGTTGGTAGAGCAAGTTGCTAAAGCCCATGTGGTGTTATGTTGTGACCACTGCACTCTGACCCAAGTGTCCCACCTCACACATTATTTTATTAAGAATAAAGATTTCTTAGTCTTACAGTGCAGTATTTTTTATGCATGATTGGTAGTCACATGGACACCTGCCATTTGCAGTTCTTACAGGCCTTTTTTCACAGCATACCTTTTGATTTATAATGCCACAAAGACAACATTTTTATTGTAACTGCTCCCTGATTTTGCCTTGTGCCAGACATCTTGAGAAAAGTCTGTTTATGCATGTGCTTTCACCTTTTCAGCTCTGACACCTGCACTGCTGACAAACAATATCAACCATGAAGCAGCAGAGAGGTTTGTACCACAGCATTTGTGGTTTTGAAGAAAACGTTTTAATAATGTGCAAAATATTCAAAATAATGAGCACCATAAAATATATTAAGTAAGAACCACTCCCCAAACCAAACATGTATTGTTTGCACCACTTATGGCATGTAGGGGTAATAAAATTAGAGAAAGTATTTCCACCATTTCACTATTTGAAGTTGCAAAATATCCCACTTCTAACTGCTTAAACAAGCAGCCTTATAGTATAAGGAACAGAATATACATAACGCCAAATGTTATTTCAAATATATTTTTTATTATTTAAAAACAATTCTCAAGACTAGTGCATCATAAATTGTATAAATATGAGAAAAAGGGCAAACTAAAAAATAGCAGATTTAATGGAAACATTGTTTGTTGTTTCAACACAGCTGTTGAAGAATAGGCAACATTTATTACAATAAGCTGTCATGAAGAGTTACTGCAGTATTCAGAAGCAACAACTGAGCTAATCTAAGTTTGATAGTTCTGAGCGCAGATCACCATTTGTTATATTTCAGCATCAGAGTGTGGACAAAATGTGGAAAAAAGTCAATTTTCTTTATATTGATAAGCCTGATAACACAGATCACTGAATAGTTGATTATCTGAACTTAAAGTACAGTGAACCTAAAAGAAGCTTTAAGCATAGTACCTTTGAAATAACCTCTTGTGATGAATGGATAATAACTTATCACTAAAGGTAACCAGTGATGTGCTTCTCTGTAGATTAGATTAGTGTTCTCAGCACCAAGCTGGTCTGACTGCACTAAGTTTTTTTGACCTGGGTGTTTTGCCGGAGTCACTGGTGATGGAAGCTGCTCTGGGGCCATGGTGGGCAGAACTGGCTGGCCTCTGACCTGTGGGTGTCAATGACAGAGACATTTTTTGATCACAGATTGCCCGTCTCATAGTCAGATCTATGTTCCGTTAACAAAAAAAATATGGCTTACATTTTTATATTTTAACATTTTTACCACAACTGGCCTAAACAAACAACAAACACAAGGATAATGGTGTTTATCAGAGATGGTAAAGCAGCTGGTTCTACTGTTGGCACATGATTCAAACTTTTACTCTTGAACCGAGCAAGGACATAGGGTTTACACAAATTGACAGCAATTATAAAATAATGCTGAAAAACTGAACTAGGGAAATTATTTAAAACTCTTCAATGAGTACATTCATTTAAATTACCATAGAAAAGGTTTAATATGGAAAGAGGAACATCAGTACTTTTAGTCTTTACTAATGTATAAATCAATGGGTGATTCTTACCGGTATCTGTCATCCACTGCTGCTTTTTACTGTCTGAAAATCTTCTTCTGTTAATTAGATTTCTGCAGCCATCTGAAGGCAGCAGCTCAGACATGTTGGATAAACTGCAGCCTACAATCTGAGAGGAGCACTTTGATGCAGTGCCAGATGCTGATCCTCTTTTTATTTATTTTTTTTACCTCGATTAAAGAATCACATACAGACAACAGCAGGCTGCTACATAATGACTACACACACTTCTGCTGGTGTCAAACTGCTTTTGTGAAGTGAAAACACTCAGTGAGGTTTGAGAGGACAGGTGCTTTAATGTTGTGCAGCTACCTCACCAGTGGGGTTGTCTTAAAGTGATAATTCACATCTCTTGGCCATAGATATGAAATATGCAAATGGTTGAACATATAGTCTAAATATGACCAAAGGGGCAAAACATGTAAGTAAGACATACTAAACACATTAAAAAGCTGGCAGATTTAGACCCAAGTTACCTACCTGAGGGTGTCTTACTGGTACACCTCTCTTTCCTGGTGGTGGACATACAGACGGGGTACGAAGGAGCACCAACGTATCCAATGTGTCGCTGGTAGTCTTCCAGCTGTTCTGCACGCTTTAGGCCAGGCGTAGGTTTGATGGACTCCAGTCTCTTCAGGAAAGCCTGAAAGAAATACAGTACTATTTTTTACCTGGTAAGTAATTTAAAACTTTACTGTAAATGCTAATTGTGTTGAAAACTGTCAAAAAAAAACCGATCAGGTTTAACACAACTGTTATGAATGGTTCTATCAGGAAAAATAACTACATCTACACTTAAAATACTGATATTCTGTCAAAATCCCTTTATTCTATGTGTCTTATTTAAAATGCTGCCAAAAATATTTCGCATACAAATGAACATTTAATTAATTAAACATTAAATAATTATTTTTCAGCATAAAAGTCATGTTCCCCTTTGAAATATGTTGGTATATGTGCAGTATATAGGTCTGAGTCTAAAGCTTACTTCATCAATTATAATTGATGAGATAAAGATAAAGTCATCAGTGCCTCAGTGTGTTATGCCACAATTCAGCCATAAAAATTCAAAATGCCACAAAGTATTTTTGTAGTATTTGATTAATTGAGCTAACAACATGCAAAACACCATTACAATGTGTTTCATCTTTTATAAAAAAGAACAAATCACAATTAAATTATGAAAATATAAAAATATCTGGTACTTCACAGTAAACACAACCACACAGCATGAGGCAAAACCGTGTAGGCAAGTGGCTGAATGTCATACATGCAGTCTCACTCCCACATGCATGCTGTGCAGAAATCCCTCAGTAAGCAAAAACTCCACATAAAGGAATGCAGCTCGCAAAAAGTTCAACAGGCAAGAGACTGTCTTTCTAAAGTTCACAAAGTCCACCAGAGGTAATAGCATACACTGAAGGCTTCTAAGTGCAGTCATGCATTTCCAATAATATTTAATTTCCAATAATCTATTTTTCCATATTAATATTGCTTATTTGATAGAAAATTAAGATATATTGAATATTTTACCAGTCCTGAAATACACAGAACTAGTTCTACTTGTGCAGGACAAATGGGGTGTCTTACATGTGTGATGTGGGGGGTACACTGATCACACGGCAGATTCAATTACTTCACTCTAAGAATAGAGAAGGCAAGAAGCACTCCTGACAAAGTAGAGCAATGGACGCAAGAGAACAGTCCGTCTCTCAAATGACTGAAACACATTCTCTGATAAAACAACAAACATTCACCACTATAAATGTAAGATCTCGCATCAGCGATAATCATAAACACATGTCACAATATCAAAGAAGAAAACAACGCAGACCTTTTCTGTTTTCAGTTATCAGTGCAGACACTAACATTTTTCTGCCTGACAATTATAATAATCAGAACCATTTAAAAATAATACTGCCTGTGTACTTTTATCACAGAGTAGTCAAGCAGTGTTAATATGTCGGGTGAGAGTTCAAAGCGCTAGAGGCTGAACAGTGTAATAATGTCACTCTGTGGTGCTGCTAGCCTGCCACCTGCTGCCATCTGTCCAAGTCCATCCGTGTCTACTTTCAGGGGTGGCACTCTCAGTCTGACACTAACTGAACAGGCTAAAGTTACAAGATATGTTCATCAATTGTATCATTGTGACAATTACTCATACTACTAAGCCTCAAATGTTTTCTTTCTGCTTCTACAACAGAAGAAACAGTTGAGAAGAAATCTTAAGGACCTAGAAAATTTTACAAACAACCTTACAAACTAAACTTGAGAATTGATAAACTTCTGTTTTGGAAACTGCTGAGTACCCCCTTACTATCAATAAATCTAGACATAATTACACTAATGAGAAATCTGTGCTCTTGTTAACAGATCAATGTAGGGACAAAAAAGGGAAAAATACCATGTGAAAAAGGTCTTATTTCACTTGGACACAGGTAGAGGGTCTACTGTTTAGGCATAACAGTCACTCAGACGCTCCAAAACATACTTTTTGCTTCACACTGGCCGCTACAACTGACACCAGAAATGTACAGTTTATATAGCAAATAAAGTTGTAATAATGTTGTGCTACTTGGTTGGTTCCCAAGAATCTGAGAAAAGCCAATTCTAATGTACATTAGAGAAGGTGTTTGTAATATTATATGCATGCATGCATGAGGTAAACGATAAGCAACAGTTATTGAACCACAAACCTAAATCCATCATATCTAATAATGAATACTGAATAATATATCTTGAACATTCATTCATTCCTTATCCTCAATCGCTGAACCGCTTAGCACTCGGGTCGCTGGGGGCTGGAGCCTATCCCAGCTGACACTGGGCGAGAGGTGGGGTACACCTATCATAGGGCAGAAACATAGAGACAGACAACCACGCTCTCATTCACACCTATGGGCAATTTAGATTAACCAATTAAGCCTAAGGGCATGTTTTTGGACTGTGGGAGGAAGCCTTGCTGTCAGGCAAGCGCGCTAACCACTACACCACCGTGCAACAGCAAAACATAAAAGTAAAAGTAAGGAATTAGTGACAGGAATGCCTATATTAATTATGTTAAGGTTATGGGTTCAGTGTTTGTGCTACAATGAGTATTGATCCACACAGGAGGCAAAGCTCACCAGGTTCTCCCTCTCGATGCGTTGCTGTTCCCGTTGCCTGTTGAGTGCACTGTGAGAGAGGCGGACATGAGGTGAGTTACTGCCCGTCTGGGTTTTCTTCCTCGCTGAACTTCCTGGTCTGGGCCCTGGAGAATGGCGTGAAAGTTCCCGGAGTAGACGCTGGTTCTCACGATCTATGCGCAGGACCTCATCATTAGTAAACGAGTAGTTTTTCCTGTTTCTCATTGCAGGACAGCGGAAGACCAGTTTGCCTCCAAGCTGACTCTCTGGACTGAGGGAGCCTAATAAGGGAAAAGGGGCATTTATTACAATTTCTTCATCTGCCTTTTAAAAGACAGATACTTTGTTTTAGCAAATTTTTAAAAGTTTTTTGACTCAACAGTGGACCAAGTGTGAAATGTAAATGTAACAATAAAGCACACTCCTACAACTTGTAGTGCAATCAGTGATATTTTTTTGTAAAATCCTAATTTTGTGATTCATTTATTACATTAGGTTACAATACAAATTACAATATATTTAGAGCAAACTGTTCTTGATGTACAGTGTCAGGAAATATAGTCCATTCATGTTTAATACAAACCTAAGTTACAAACATATTCAGGCACTACAATTTAGAGCCATATATGAATGTATTTATTAATTAATTGCTCATATATATATATATATATATATATAATTTATGGGCTGTACATATTAGTAAAATGTCTGGATGGATAATTATTTTTAAAAACTTACATAAAAGAAAGGCACGGGTTTACTCACACTCATCTACATCCTGATCTGAATCCTCATCTTGGTGCATGTCACTGATGCGGCTGGAGGGCACACTCTCCTGCTGCTGCTTTTTAAGGCTTTCCTCTTCAGGCTCTGTGTGGTTCAGGTCCAAGGACTGGAGAGGGCTGAAATCAGGAGAGGAGAGGGGGCTCACATCTGTCACTGTATCCTCTGACTCCTCTGGACGGCTGATAAGCACATCTTGAGAACCTGTTGAGCTCATTTGGGTCCTTCTCACTCCAGGGGATAAAGACGGCTTGTTTGGCCTGGCAAACGTGGGGGAATCCAAACTGCTTCTCCTATTGCTACTGCTATAGGAGCTCTCTGAATCTGCGTCTCCACTGCTCTCGGTTGAAGTTGGGGATGGACTTCGGGTGCGCCGATTTCTTATAACTTTTTTAGGAGACTGTTTATTTCTCCCTTTTGGGCCTGAGTGACTGGATGGGAATGACAATTCTTCTTCAGACTCATTCTGACTCTGGCTGTACTCATCCTTATAATCTACCCCCCCAGCATCAGCCAATAAAGCCAAAAATTTTCCATTGGGTCTTTTAGATGCTTCCTCACTATCACTGCTATTATTGATGACTTTATCTGATGTACAGGCGACAGATGATATGCTGGATGTCCTGCTCCTCTCATCTTCTTTTAATCGCCAGCTGTTCTCTATACTTTCTGAAATGCTGCTACTGTTGTCGACTGGCTTCAGGTGGTTTTTTGTCCTGTCAGACCTCGGGGACCAGCAATCTTTTGTATTCTCTGTCTGTTTTGCATGTAGCCTCTCATGCGCTGGTGAGCTCTCCTTTTTAGCCTCCAGGACTTGCTCCATCTTTTCCCCTCCATCTCTGCTGACACTGCTCTCATCACAGTCACTGTCAAAAAACGAATGATCCACTTCACCTTCAAATTCACCGGGGTTGAGCAAGGCAGCCTTGGCCAACATGGTGAACCTTTAAAAAGTGTAAGATTGAGAGGTTAGATTATTTATCAGTTAAAGAACCGTGCCTTGATTTGTTTTAACCAATTAACAATTTTTCTAACTACACCCCTATATTTTAGAGATTGAATGCATTTCTACCACTTCATTCAGTGTCATACATCAAAATAAGCAAGCAAACTTGTATTATATTGTATTTCAAAATTATAGCTGTGTAATACTGTGAACCGTGAAAATCAAGTCTGCATTGATAACAGTTTAGACTTTTGAAGCTGCTCTTATATCCTACATTACCACACAACTATAATAAAACATTGAATAAAAAATTATTCAGACTTGATGTAGGTGATCTCTGTGATTACTGATGCACGCAAGTTTCAATAACCATAAATACATACATGGAAACAAATGGTTGCAGGAAAAATGTATCTTGTAAAATAAAACTATATAATACGTTAAAAGTACTGCAATTGATTTGTTCAGGAGCCAAAACTTGAAAACACGTTACCACGGTCCTTTCACGATGTGTTTTAAAGTCGATCTATGTTTGTAGCTTAACGTTACACTTAAATTTAGCACGATATTTGGACAAACATGGTGCTGTCACTAAAAACAATTTCCAACACACCTTAAAAATGACACAGTAAAAAGGCAAAGTACGGTATGTTTTTAACATAGTACCACAGACTTTCGGCTTGATAGCTACAGGAACCCTAGCTAGCTAATTTAACTAACGTTAGCGTTGTTATGCTAATAGGTTAACGTTAGCTAACTGTAGCTGTATTACAACAGCATCTTACCTTGTCGGTGGGTCGCGTTTCACGAACCGGTTGCATATACTTCTGCAGAGAGGATATGTTCCGTTGAGAAGATTGAGGAATATGAACGTAAAGCTGCATTAAAAACAAAATGTTCGCTAGCGGGCTCCAGCTGGTTTCTGTCAGCGTGACATGGTGCCTAGTAACGAGACAACGTCACTTCCTAGGAGCGGTTGCTGTGGTGACAGTTCTGCAGCAGTCCTGTTTGTCAACATCATAATATTAAAAATATTTGTATATCATCATAAAGTTTTGCAGGAAACACAAAAAAACTTCACCAAAAGTGTAACATATGACATTTATTGATCATTTCACTCAAAAATGATGTAACAAAGGATGGTTATTGGCATAGTAATAACACTGTGTAAATGATGTAACTTAAGAGAAATAAATGACTTTTTGGCAATTTTTTGAACATGCCTTTGTGACTTAAGCAAGATATGGTAACACTTTATTGTGAAGGTGTCTACATAAGAGTCACACAAGCCTGTCAGAAACGATGAAATGACATGACAAGTATCATGAGCATTAATGTTACTTCAAAGTGTCTTTAATGTTCATGACACATCCCATGTCATGTTTATAACACGCTCATGTCACTCTTATGTAGACACCTTCAAAATAAAGTGTTACCATATCTTGCTTAAGTCACAAAGGCATGTTCAAAAATGGCCTAAGTCACATTTTATTTTGACTTAGGCATAATAAATCCGCTTAAGTCACACACTTGACATAGGCCATTATCTTAAAGGGGTAAAATCACATGATCTGATCAACTGAGGATGTAGGCGATTTTACTATAGGTGATCGGCGTCATGAGATGATTTAGGCAAAAAAAAAAAAAAAAATGACAATTTTTTTTTGTGTGTGTGTTTTTATGTTTTGTTTTTCTGATACCTCATTTATCCTGATGTATGTTTTGATATCTCATGTTTATTAAGAAAAAAAGCAAACATCACCCTGTTGAAATACTTCTGAAAATAATGATATTTGAAAAAACTAAATCTTTGTGTGTGAAAACCTACTTGCAAGTTTGTGTTATTAATATATTTTGTCTTGTAAGCAAATTTAATTTAGTATTTTACATTTTTTAGCTAATTTTTGGGGTGACAGACATCAACATATTAATAAAATCTTGCTACTAAGCAGCTAACAGTACATTCTCTTACAGACAAACCGAATTAAAAAGAAATTACACTGCAGTGATTTGTCTTTGTCAACTACAAAAACATATTAAGAATCAGAACTGTTAGAGGAGTAGACAAGAGGTCATTTAGTTTTTCATTTGGGATCTATTATGCCAAAGTAACTGCTCCCCCTAGTGCATACCCATTAACAAGAAAGGGGATTATCTGAAGGCGCGTCCCCTGACATTACAATTTGTCACGGGTTTTCTCTTAATAACATTGTTAGACCTAGAAGTGACACACACCAATTAAATGCCAATGTCCTAGGACAATAGTACTTGGGTGAATCTATCGTATAAACCTGTGTCTGGTCACTGTCATAGAATTTACATGCCTATGCAGGATGGGTAGAGATGGGGACTGAATGGGGGGCTATTTCTGTGGCTGTCGCATCCTTACACAATCAGCCCATGGAGAAGAAATCACAAAGAATGACAATACGTTTCTGCTTAAATGAACTGCCCGGTCTGAGCTGTAAAGATTTTTAAGAAAATTCAACATGAGGATTAGTGTAATTTCTCTGTAATATAGTCACTATCAAATACATATATATTACAGATGCATAGGAATGAGTAAAGATGTCTGTTTACAAATCCATACAAAACAATAAAACAAATGTTCATTGGATGTTTGGGGCTTGTAATATTCAGCTGTCTGTAAAACGGCTGCACCTAATATTTTATTATGTATAAAATGTTAGAAAAAAGGTGAAAAGTACCCATTATAATTTCCCAAATCCCAAGGCGATGTCTTAAGCTTTCTTGTTTTATCTGACTAACAGTATTAAACCTTAAAAAACATTTAATTTGCTCTGATATAAAACAAACATAAGTATCAAATCCTCATAATATTAAAAGATAAATTTACTGAATATTTGGCATTCTTTGCATGAAAATGCCCAAAAAATAATTTAAAAAAATTATTTTCAATTGATGAAGATTTATTTTCTGTTGATCAGCTTATCTATTAATCAACGAATGATTTCAGCTCATCTGTAACTTGGGAAAAAAATGAACAAGGAATGAAGGGCAAAATATATTGTACAGTTTAGTTCTTTGCACAATCAGCCAACATAAAGCAATAATAACATTGACATTGATAAATTGCATTACAGAATGACATAAGACTATTTGTTGTACATATTTCACCAACTGTTGTCTTATTATATACTGACAAGTGCAGAAAGTACAGTAAATTATATGATTCATTTCTCTTTTTAATATTAAATTACAGTCGTCTCTAATTGTGGCTTTGCCACTTGACAAAAAACGTAAAAACATGACAATAAATTTAATGTCATAACATAATTGAGTCAATTTGCAATACTGGACACATTTCTATAAAACAAATATGTTATTGTGTCACTCCAAAGTTTTGCAGATGCAAAATACCAAAGTTAGATGTTGTCTGTATGAAAGGTTGTGAGAGCTCAGATGACCTTTGGCCTCTGAGGCAGACACAGATTATAATACGCAGTTTGATCCCAAAAGTCTGGTCCTTTCCAGCCACACCAGCCCTGTGAAAGATAACATACACATCACACCCGACACAGCACAGTAAGTGAGAATGTGTAGTTTACAGAGATGAATGTACCAGTTACCTTGTCTGTGATAACCTGTAAGTCCTCTGCTCCTGTGTAATGTGGGTCGAGGATGAGATAGCGAATCTCCCCTGATGTCTCACTCCATGCCACACCTAGAATAGTGTGAGCTAAAACACCACCTCCTGCAACACAGGACAAAGAAACATGAAATGATAGTTTCCATTCATTTTAGGAGAAACTGTCACAAAGATTTTACGAAGTTAAAAGCTTCTTTCATAACACTGACAATGAAATTCTAGATCAACATGTGAACGCTGCACGCCTTTTGTTTTGTATTTTTTATTTTGCATGCCTATTCATTCTGTTTAAACCTAATATTTCTGCACAGTTAAAAATTAGGCTACACTGATAATATTGTGCTTATACCATTTGCAGAATTAGACTCCAGTGCTGGCTGTAGGGCTGGGCGATATATCGATATAAAAAATAGATTGATATATTTTTAAATGTGATAATGGAATTAGACCATATTGCATATATCAATATAGTTCTTTTCCCTTTCTTTCTTTATATATAAATGATGCCCTTACTAGGGTTTGTCATATTTAGTTATTTTGTAATGTTCGTTATTCTTGTCTTATATAAATATATTTATTTCAGAAAAAGATTGGCCTATTTTATTTCATAGGCTATTTTTATTTAAGATATTTTTTTATTTAAATGTGCACTTTTTTTTTTTTTTTTTTTTAAAAGGTACTCCTGTTGTTATATAGTATTTATGTTCACTTAAATAAACAGTTTCAATAAAACTACTTGTGACATGTCATAACTGGCTTTGACTTTGACTGAACATTTCCTCTCACTTAGCGATAAAATATCAGGATATATATCGTATATCGATATTAAGCCTAAATATATCGGATATGACTTTTGGTCCATATCGCCCAGCCCTAGCTGGTTGCATAGGATTGATTCAGCCTTAAAAATGTAATCATCTACAACATTTACAACACATTTTTATCTAATGTAATATTCTGTTTTAATCCGTATTTGTTGTCTTTGAGACTTACAAAAGTCTTATTTTCACAGCAATTTAAAAATATGTCTACTCTCCTGTTTGAAGCACATAAAGGGAGGCAGCAGCTATATTAACCCATTGACGCCTAAAACGCCTGTAAAACCTCTGGGCGATTTTAAAATAAGCCCCTAACACCTGAAGTTTTTCTGGAAATTCAACAGAAGTGTCAATGCTTCTACTAAATAATAGATATTTCAGCCTCTGTAGCAGATAGAAATGAAATTCAAAAAGTATTTGAGAGCTTATACAAATACTACAAAACGACATATCCGCTTTCCAGGCTTCAATGGGTTAATGTGACAGACTAGAAGCAATCCACAGCACTATAAATTACATTCATATAAGCAAAGAGACCAAGTCATTTAATCTGATAAATCAGATAGATGAAGACTAGATTTTAACATAGTTAAGGACAGTTATGAAATAGTTGAGACATCTGCTCACCAATCATGATGGGAGTCCCTTCAGTGAGGAAGTGGTTGGCCAGTTCTCTGCCTTTGGATGCCAACTCTGAACCTTGACTGAACAGCACAAACATTTACCACCAGATGAATCCAGATTAATATGTTCACACAGTATATAATCACAATAGTTGCAATCTATAGGAATCACACAACACACCTCACAAACATGATCTTGGAAGTGACCCCAAGCAGCTGATTCAGAACAGCCTGAACCTCGATGGATCCGATCCACTGACGTGATCCAACAAAGGAAGCCTGTTTGTCTCCAACATCCACTAAAGCCTGGAAAGGTTAGAGCCCTTTAAAAGCAGCCATTTTGATATTTCATATGTGTATCATAGTCACAGGACCCCTACTGTACCTGTTGGATCTCCTTATGAGTGGGCACAGCTCGCTCTGTGTAGCCTTGCTGCTGGAACCAGGAGCAGATGGTCTGGAGGGAACGATAAGCACAGCCCCAGCCATTGTCTTCCATGTGGTCCTGCATGTAGTGGTGATAGCTGTAGATCCCCTGGACCGAGTACACCTAGAGAAAACACATACACATAAAAAAAAAAGTTATTGTTACATGCAGAGTATGTCACAGTTTTCATCTTCAAAAGAGCATCAAATCAAATCAAATAGTCTTTATTGTCATTATATAGTTCACTATACAACGAAATTGAAAGTGCCACTGCATAAGGTGCATAGTTATGACAATCATAACACAAAACAACATGAGTAAAAACATTTTAAAAATACAGAGCTATACAAGGACAAAAACAAGAACAAGGACATGTGATGTAATAAATAAGTATAAAAATAAATAAATGGCTACTTAAAATGCTATAATTTATACATCAGGTAAATTGAGTGTTTTGCACATATCAATTGTATTGCATACATAGCGTGATAGACTTTCATTTGGTGATTAACGTACCTTTCCATTGTCCAGCGTGGGATGTGTTAGGACCAGATGAGGGTTTCGGAGGTAGCCATCTTTGTAGGGCTCATTGGGAAAGTGGTAAGAGTTGGCTCTTCTAAAATAGGGCCAGTCATCCGGTAGCTCAAACTGTTGGTGCAGTTCCTACTCAGACAGAATTTGTGGACAATAAGATAGAAAAATATGTTAAAATAAGGGAAGTTATGCTTTCAAATCACAATGTTGGTTGTAGATGATTATCAGCCATAAGCGATGGACGATGACGTAATCCGTATCTGTGGTTCTTACTTTACGTTGTGTCTCTAGTTGGCTGTCAGGCACTCCTGCTGGGTAAACCACAGTCACCAGTCCTTTTGGCTCTGGAAGAAGGAAATGGAGCGGTTCAGGTATCAGCAGTGTGGTCCCCTTCATGTGTTGCAGGGTCATTTTCTCCATCTCACACAGCTGATGAGTTAGTGCCTCCAACAGGCGCTCAAAGGCACTGCAACACAAGAAGTAATATTTCACTGAGAGCAGAACTATTCATGGTCGTGGCTAGTGGGAAGTTCACTGTTTGATCAGTGATATCAAATCGAATGTTTTAAAGTTAGATCATACTCTTTGATTGTGTCACTGCTGGTGGTGCGGACAACACAGTCCATGGGAAGAGTTGTAGACAGGAAGTGGGAATTCTGGGCCGTTCTGCTGAGGATCGGGGCTGGAAGAGGGCCTGTCTTTGTCGCCTCCATCATCAGGCGAAGGTTAACGACACTCTGAGTGATGAGTGAAGGGTGAATTTACATTCAAGCACACAAACACCAGAAACAAAATAGAGCACAGGAGAATATTCTGCAGAGAATGAATCACCAACTATTTTCATTATTAATTAATTATGTCATTTTTTAATAATCTGAATTGTACAATATTCACTGGTCCAAGCCTCTCATATATGAGCATTAGCGTTGTTTCTTTTGCTATCATAGTGAGACGACTATCTTTGTGTTTTTGACTGTTCGTCAGGAAAAACAAAACACTTCAAGACACTTGAACTTTGAAAAACTGGAACAGGCATTTCCCAAGTTTTTTTCAACACTGTATAGACTAAACAATTACTCTGCAGTGTATGCTGCAATGAACAGAAGACTGATACTAAACATGTTCATGATTCCCTGATTGTACTTTGCACAAAGGTTGAAATACCTGTCTTTAGAAAATGATCTTGAACATTGTCAGTGTTAGTACCATTGAACAGTGAATTGTCCAAAACAGCTTACTGGTAGTCACTGCAGTAGCAATAGCCCCAGTGGCCTAATGGGTAAGGCACTGGCCTCCTAAGCCAGGGATTGTGGGTTTGAGTCTCATCTGGGGTGAATAATAGAGCTGTGACTGAAAAAAATGCTTGGTCCTTGTCCTGAAGCATAAAGAATGCTAAAGCTCTTTCTTTTTTTTCTTTTTACAAACAAAACTGGAGGTCTCGGAGTTTAGATCATGATGACGGGTGAAGGTTTCACCTCGGGGCCTGGAAAACTGTAAAGGGCATTTTCACTTTTTCAAACAAGCCAAGTGATTATTCAATTAATTGAGAAAGTAACCTGAAGTTTAATCGGTAATGAAAATGATCATTGCAGCCTTTATTAGGTTATTTCTACAAAGCTAAATATGATGCTGTGGCATATAATGAGTGGTTTACATGGGGAGAAAAATTGTTGTGCGATGTTTAACGACTTCCCCTGTTAGTAAAGTTAATGCTCACAAAATCACAACTTCATCTCCGTTAACATAATGTGTACATACCGCTGCTGAACTTTTTTTGCCTTTCTTTTTTGCAGATCTCTTGCCAACGGTCTCTTGTTCATCTGTCCTGAAACAAATAAAAATCTTAATTACAATTCAAACAAACAAACAAACAAACAAACACAAAAGCAGAGGATTCCATATAAGAAATCAAATACTTTAAAAAGTGAACATACTGTATCCATTGATGTAGATCTTCACACAGTGTGCTTGGAGTTATTTCTTCAGGTGTTGCATAAACACTTTTCTTTGGCCAAATAATTACAGGACTGTCACAGACTGCTAGAACACATGATTCAGATTTCACCTGAGAGAGAAGCATCTCAAACGTTCTCGAGATGGCTCTCTGCATGAGCCGCACTGAAAGAAGACAAGCAGACAAAATAAGTCCATTAACAATGACTTCAGTGTTCACATTATATTATATAATCTGTTGGTAGTGTATTAATCTTACTGCTATTTCTATTATATATTAGCCTTTTTTGCAATGAAACCAGTCCACATTCTTTTTATGTGTCAAAGCACTCCATTAACTTTTTAGAATATTATTTGGCTTATAAGCATCAGCATTTTATTTTGGTTTACATCTCCCCCTTTTCGCTAAAGGAACAGAATTTGATTTCTTGTATACCGAGTACTGTATATGTAGAAAATGTGACAATGGTTTCTACCTTGAAATTCACATAATGATGTTAAACAGTGATCTTGCTCTGCAGCTGGTTGCCTTGATTTTTACATTAAATGACCCACAATAATCAGGGCCATAGTAAATGCATAGCAAAGTCCTAGGATTGTGGCCTTGTCCTGGCATTGTGTGGAACGCTTTAAAACAGTATTTAGTCAATTGTGTAGGCAAATAAAGTTTGCCAAAAGTACATTATAAAAGTGTGGAAAACATATATAAGTAAGACTACTCAGAAAAATGCTAAAGATGAGTGGGATTGCACTGGAAGGTTTTGGAACTCTTGACCTCAGTGTTTCTAAAATCCTGGCTGCAGGTAGAGATATGAAAGTTTGGCTACATATTGAATTGTGCAGGTTTGGGAATAAATTATGCAGAATCTGAGCACGCACAGCAGCAAGGAAAGTGAACCCCGTTATCAAGGTAGGCAATGAAATCATGCTAGTTCGATTAAACCTGATGTGACGCCAATAAACAACATAGTATCCACATTTGGGAACAAAAAAATATTGGAGTAATAACTTGAAAATACCATCTGTGCTGTCCAGCTGACATTTGAACTCCAGCGGCCCTCTGACACGAATGATAGTCCCCATGTCGGAGGACTGCGAGTCTGTAACAACCTGTAATAACACAAGACAAGTTAATAACAAGAGAAAGAACCAGGTGATGAGTTTATAACGTCAAGATATTTTATTGACTACTAACAGGGAAGCGAGGAGCCGCTGTCAGTAACCTTCGAGTTAAACATAAAGCTAAATAGAAAGGAACATGAACGTTTCGTTCGGCTAATTCATTGTTAAACTTACCATCGTGTGGAGTTCAGTACAGTAATGTAAAATCACTCAGATATCAGCAGTTCTTTACGCGCTGGAGGCTGACATGTCTGTTTTCAACGTGTCTCTGGCTGCTGCATTCTATTGGTCCACGCTGGTCACGCCCACTTGTGTTGCTTTCAGGGGACCTCGTAATTGATAAATATCACAAATGACACCGTGGTGCCAAGGATTAAGTGATCTTTTTTCCCCTTCTCAAATTATAGTCCGGAGGACGGCCATAGAGCCCCATTGTGGACCCGGAAATGTTGAATACACCAAAGTTTAATGATGGAAATTTATAGTATGGGTTCCCAGCATGCAGAAACTGCCGGATGCTAATTTGCATATGTTGGGCAATTTGTGTAATTGAGCTAATTCGCGTAAATTAGCATAATCACCTATAATGGTCATATTATGGAGCTGCTTGGCCAAATGATACAATGTTAGCATGTCTTGGGTGGTTACTTGGGATGCTGAATCCATTTCTGACATTTAAACATTTGAAATGGGCATTTAAAAACAATTTGCTATAGATCTGGGCAGATTTAAATTTATTTCCAAATTCATTTTTATGTAATATACGTACCTATATATTGAACTTCCAAGAGAGTTAAAGAACATCGGTGTAAATGTTGAGACATTATATTTGTTCAAATATCTTTGTCTTTATTTGTAATTTCTTGCTGCAAATCAGTGTCATGGACCTTTGATAGTTGCTTCTGTAATCTACGCCAATCGTACCCGGAACGCTGCTCCAGATACTGAGAGTAGAGCATGCTAGCCAGCAAGTTAAAAGCCTTGACTAGCACGTCTTAAAGGAGTGAGGTTTATGGGAGTGAGGTTTATGAACGTTCCACAAGCACAGCTATGCTAGCTGGTATGTTAAGGGGTGCCCAGAATGGGAACGATATCTAAAAAAATAAACGATATTAGCATCCCCATGTTGATTAATGTGATTGCTAACATTCCACGGATAAAGATTAGCTGACAACTATTTATTTATCTTTCTGAAAATCAGTCTGGATGTGATCCCCAACGATATCGTTCTTCATTGTTGTAACTGTGCTCTCATCGTTCATCACGTGAATTTGAATGTTCTATCTTTCTCTTCAATACATTCCGGTTGTTTGCTGGGTCATGTACAGCCGAATCACTGCTCGCTAAGCTGTTTTCAAACCTCATTTACAGCTTTACAGCTATCACTCAGTGTTTTATTGCTCCTATTGCTTTATCACCCATGTCTAATAGAAAGTAAAGGGGCATTTATCGCTCCACAACTACAGTATGCAGGGTGAACATTGTCAGTCATGTTCGCTGAAGTGATGCTAAATCCGTCTATTTTCATTCAACATTAACTGTTATCGCAGCTCTTACAAGCATCGATATATCAGTCTCGTATCAAGAACATTTAAAAGTCTCTCTTCGTCTTTCTTCTGTCACATCTTCTGTCTAGGGTATAAACATCGTCAATCAGGCTACCTTGACCTTGACTACCTTTTTTTTTTTAATCCAAGCTTTTAATAATTATTTTGGCACGTGAGGAGGGGCTTGAGTTATATTCAAGTGCTGGTATAATCATTCAACATTAACTGTTATTGCAGCTCTTACAAGCATCGATATATCAGTCTCATATACATTACATTACATACAGTACATTTAAATCACACAAAGGTGATTTAATCAGTTGAACATGTCAAAAAAGAAATGTCTGTTTGCGCCCTGCGATGGCAAAGAGGACGACTTCAAAATATCTGGATCCAAAGGAATAGCTACTCCTCTTAAAAAGAGTTTAGAGATTGGAGACACAGCTATACATGAGACTTTGTCAAACCTCAATGCTACTCATGGTGCTTTGTCAGCATCCATATTGTGTCACAAATCGCATTATAGCTCATACACCTCTAGGACTAAAAGTGTGAGCAAACGCAAGTCAGACTCTAGCCTGAGTCTGCCGGGAAAACAAATTGTTCACTCTCGAATCTCTACCTTTGAGTGCTCAAAACAGTGTTTGCTCTGTGGTTTGATTTGCGAACCTAAAGACCGCAAACACCCTGATAGGTGGAATCCAGTCAAACAATGTCAGACTTTAGAAAGGCCTGGTGTTCTATCATTCAAAGATGTGATTTTATCTAAATGTGAGGAGCGACAGGACGACTGGGCTGAAGTTGTGAAATTACAAGTGAATGGTGTATTGGACCTACCCGCAGCTGATGCCCAGTGCCACTCGTGTTACAATTATTGTGGAATTTCAGAAATAACTTGATGATCCAAATTATTCCTGAACACTGAACATTTTTATCCTCCAAAAATCTGTCTAAATCGCCCCAAAAAACTCTCAGATATGGACTCCAATAACCCCTAAAAACATACTAACATTGTCCATTTTGGCCAAGCAGCTCCTATAATATGATCAATATAGGTGATTATGCGAATTTATGCTAATTAGCTTAATTACACAAATTGCCCAACATATGCAAATCAGCATCCAACAGTTTCTGCATGCTGGGGACCCATACTATATATTTCCATCATAAAACATTGGTGTACTCAACATTTCCGGGTTCACCTTTCTGTCAACTGGACTATTATTCTGGCCAGAGGAGGCTAAACATTATGCTAATTAGCTTAATTACACAAATTGCCCAACATATGCAAATTAGCATCCAGCAGTTTCTGCATGCTGGGGACCCATACTATATATTTCCATCATAAAACATTGGTGTACTCAACATTTCCGGGTTCACCTTTCTGTCAACTGGACTATTATTCTGGCCAGAGGAGGCTAAACAAGATACTATTTCACATGAAAGTTACTACACATTTTGATTTAAAAAAAATGGAAAATAAAATCCATAAATGAACATAGTTTTGTGCAATGGGCACAAAACTATTACAGTACAGTACAGTAGTTACAGTAACAGCAAATGGTAAAGGAAGTACTAAGGGCTTTAACTTAATTAAAAGTAGCAATACCTCAATTCAAAAAACTGTCAGTATTTCAAAGAAAATGTACTTAGCACAAGTCGAAAAAGTAAAGAAATAAATAGGCAGCCAAAATTGGCTCTGTCATTGTTAGATGATCATCTTTTGTTATTTCACATCATTATTTTTAATGCAGTAACATTTAAGATGCACTGTTACTGCTGTTTGCATGGTATTATGTGCGTTTCTGATGCTGGTTCTGCTTTACTGCTGCAGGATTGAGTGAGGCATACAATATCTGATTATTCCAGCATCAGTGCCCATGTCAACTGTCTTATGCAATACTTAATAAACATGCGTAAACATTTTTGATGATTTTGTTCACCAAATTGTATGGATTTTACATTTACTTTTTTTAATACAAGGATCAAGAATACTACGAAGAAGGCTACAAAGAGTCACAAGTAAAACATAAAACCCTGTTTTTTGGTGCATTGCCTGTTTGCCTCTGGCTATTACATGGCTACCATGCGTGCTAGACCATGCAGGGTACACAGGGTTAGAGATGCTGCATGTAGCTGTTATGCATGTAGAAGTGGGAGCTTGCAGCAAGCAAACATCACCACCAAAACTCTTTGAACTTAAAAACAGAGGAATAAAACCACCATCAAAGGCTACACTTTTAGACAAATCAGATACAAGTTCATAATGAACAGCTTTTCTACAAAAAAAAAAAGAAAAGGTTTCTTTGTTTTCTTCTTCACTATTACAAAGTCAAATAAAGGGCATGTCCGGGAAAGGAGTTGAAAATGAGGTCAGTTTTAGGTCAGCCATGTTTTGTCTCAATGTTGCTTCTGGATAAAATCATCAAGGGTTTGTTAGGAGTACTGGGAGTTGTAACGGCCCATATAAGCATTCAAAATCAATTGTCTGGATGTAGCGGATTGTTAGATAAAAAATAATTAATTCCACTAAACAGGCCCCCTGCACAGGGCTGGCTTTTCGAGTTAGCAGTTGATGTAAGGGTTTCATTCATTTGGAAAGTAACATTTTTAGGAAAAAAAATGTCTAAAAGAAAGATGAGTTTGTGTTCGTAACAGTTTGGTGGAGATGTTTTGAGTCACAGAGATTGACCGTTAAATCCACCGGAGTGCATAAATACAACATTAGTAGATAGTAGAGATTTACTGCAAGTATCTATTAAAGGGCTTTATGTGCTTGAATGTTGCAATCTGCCCGAAAAAAAAAAAGTTTCTTCTTGTTATAAACTGAGTGCAGCTCAAGTATATACATTGTAACCGTCTGAAGTCATGGCTGTTGAGTTCCTCTGGATTTAGTGTGCCGGGCGTGATTTGTGAAGAGATTAGCTATCTCTCTCCACGTATCATAAACAAAGTATAAGGTCGAGTGTGTGCAGGGACTGAACGTATGGCAGGCACTATGGAAACTCACATTACAAATGGTCAATCCATCTTGGACATAAGCAAAGTTTATATTTGGATTCATTTGGTTATGTCATATCCGAGGAGGAAAGAAGGAATTGTTATATTGCTTCATTCTCATACCAGCTGATGACTCAACACTGATGGTTGATGTTCCTTAAGAGTAGTGAAATATTTTAGATCATGCTTTGCTCATGAGCTACACCGATTCTTCTTATACTGGTCTTTCACAGCTATAAGAAAAAATCTGGTTTATGCTTATATGCACCACCATTAAAAGACACTGTTTCTATCCAGTGTTGGTGCTTTTTATGTTTTTGTGTCAGTGGAAGGATCAGGTTCCTTCATGGGATAAGTTTTGTTGCCCTAAAACCTTTTCAAAGTCCATCGCAAAAAAATCTTTACTTAAAGTTGCCACTTCAAAGATATACGGCTATCATTTAACAACAGTGCTATTGATATAATGTACTTTAAAGAAGAATGCTACTACTAATAATACAAGAATGATCATGGTTCAGTGAGGATAACTCACTCGTTTTGCATGAAACATGCAAGTTAAAACTTTTTTAAATGTACATTGGAAATACCTACATATAAAATACAATAGTTTTACTTGACTTACATTTTTGACATTTTTTATTATTTTTTTTTATTATTATTTAATTTCTTTCATTTATGGAGTGATGTTAATAAATTAAAATGAGACACCTCTTTTAACTTTGAATTGGGTCAATTTGACCCGCAACATAACAGGAGGGTTAAAAAAAATCTTCTCTACAAACAGCAGGGAACTTACATTGTAATTAACTGTGAAGAGGAACAGGGTGTCCAATGGAAAATCTTGATATAACATGTATATATTTTGCTTCAGGACATCAAATGACTTTAGCTTCACCTCACTGGTCTCCTCCTGAGGCATAAGCTCTGGATGGTGGTCCTCAGTCATCCCCCCATCGCTAGCAGCTTCACCCCAGGACAACATCTGAAGGATGAGAGACGACATTATGCCTGATTCCACTGGTGGAATTAAACTCTTCTCCTTCAGCTCTCCTAACAGTAACAGAAAGCAAGAACAAAAAACAATATTTTTTCCATCCCACCATGAAACAGATCAGAGGATCCATGTTGTAAAGAATCATGACAAAGAGGTTTGTTCCTGTCAGCGCCGCTGGTGCCGTCTCCTCTGGGTCCTGATGAGAGGCGGCAGCAGCAGCTGTCACCTCTGTGGCAGCAGATGGGTCACTCAGACCTGAGGATTGCCTTCAAGAACTGCTTCGAGATGTCACTGCAACTCATTTGCATTTTCCCCTTGAATGGAAAAGCACGGATGGAGGAAATCTGGAGTTCTTCAGGTCTTACAAATTGACTTACAAAAGTTGGAACACTATGTAAAATGTATTTAAACTTAAAATTACCGACTTTTGGGAACTGGGGTTGTCAATTTCACATGAAGTCGTGCATTAAAAAATGGTTGTTTGATTTCCACATTGAATTGAACTTGTGGTCATGATTTCTTTGAACTCAGAGGATAACTCTTCTAAGCAAATGTGTCCTCTTCAATTTGCCTTTCAAATAAGAGAATGTGAGCATGCTTAACTTTTATCAGCTCAGCTGGCTCTATAAAGTAAACTTGTTTGACAGAAACCTCACATATATAGATACAGCAGGTTAAAAGGTAGCGCTATCATAACCGTAAGATCTCAAACAGCTCGGTCTCAATACAATTCCTCTAAATACTTTCTTAAACTGTGATATACTGTGTTATACCATTTTTAAGGTTAAGGGTCCAAGGTCTTGTTGGTAATGGACACATCATTTCTGATCGACTGCAGATAAAACAGCTAAATTGTTTAGTATTTCAAATAAAGTGTATTTGTTTATATGTTGCTATTCATCCGGTGATGAAATTGAGACAATTGCACTTGCACTGTTCAAACAGCCTAATGCAGAATGCACTGTAAGTATGGGACATTTATTAATGTCCTTTTTGGCCTGCTGGGCTACTGTACATGCTGGGAACTGGTCTGTTCACATCATATATATTATATATAACTGTACATGTTTTTAAGATTCATGTGTTTTTTATGTGCCTTGTTGGAATGCTTTCCCCCCTTTTTTTCTATTGCTTTGTGCTGGAACTGAGCTACCATGCTGTAGCAAAACATTTATCAACAACACTGCTGTGTGGCATTAAGAAAGAATCTATCTGTCTAATAAAGAATCTATTTAGCACATAAGTCTCAGTGTTCATGCTTCTCTTCATGTAGAGTCATTATTATTAGATGTCACAAAGTCATGTTTACATAGTTGTGATTTACATAAGCCTAGTACTTACAACATTTTATATATTCGTTTTATGAAAAATTATGTTAAATAATTAAAAAGGACAACTTTATGATGGGGACAAATATTTTTGTTTCGAGGGACATATTTGGCTATTTGCCTAACACAGACCTAAACTTTCCTTATTCAGACTTTAATAACCACAACCTCATAATTTAACATAATGCACCATAAAAGTGTCTGATAAAATAACTTGCACATTTCAAAAGGGGCAGTTTTTCAGCTTCAAGCAGCTTAATGAATTACATCTAGGGTGGCCATGGAGCCTAATGAAAGGATTCCCCCTTTAATCTGTAACCTATAAAGTTTTTGTTGTCATGTGGTAGAAACATCCTGGGCCTTGTTGAAAGATTGCCAATGTCATCTCATCCTGCAAAAAATACGAAAGCTCCCTCATGACAAAGCTGTTCATTATTTAAGCTCTGAAATGGATTTATTATGTTAGACTATGAAAATGCTCTTTTCAGACCAAACAAGGCCAACAAGCAGTTGCTGTGGCCTTCTCACAGCCAATCGGACCTATTTTTCACATGAGTTTTTAAAATGATCCATTGATGATGATGAACCATTTCCTGAACAGTCTAAAATAAAACTAATTGGATTCCGTTCATGTTGCACTCAAACTCCCAGTGTGGTGTTCTCTATGACATGTTGTACAATAACTCAGCAGAGGCATGTTAGTGTGGGAACTGTGTCAATACAGCATTTCATTTCATTTCTTTACAAGGATAAGGCACATTAAACAGTGTTTTTTTGTAAATGTGTCATAGTTTGTGTTCTGGATGTGCCCCAAGTTTTTGGCAGGATTTTCTAAAACCAGTTACACCACTAATATGGCCTCAAGTTTCAGAGGTCTGGTAACCCCCCTTCTTTGTAATGCCACAGAAATTAAATATAGTAGTTGAATAGTAAACGTAATATCTTTGGGTTTACAAATGTTGTTCAGACAAAACAAGATACATACATAAATGTTCAGTGATAGAGTATTCAGCAGGTGAATTGACAGTGGAAATTAGGATGGCCCCTCAAAATAACAATATTATTTTCACACAGTCATAATCTCAGAACCCATCGCCTATCCAGGATTTAGCCTAGGATGCTGAAGGCACAGTCACAAACTTCATATAACCTACACAGTCTGTGGCCTAGAGGTTAGCCCCCCCTGCACAGCTCCCCGGGCGCAGTAATGTGCTGCCCACTGCTCCTTGCATGGTGTGTTCACTTTTTTTTTTTTTTTTCTGGCATTTTTGCTTTTATTGAAAGTGATAGATAGAAAGGGGGAGACAGAGGGGAGGACATGCGGCAAAGGGACCTCAGGCCGGATTCGAACCCGGGTCCGCTGCAGGAAGGACTCAGACTTAATGGTACGCGCTCTACCAGTGTGAGCCACCATGGTGTGTTCACTTGTGTGTAAAAAAAAAAAATCCCCATTGTGGGATTAATAAAGTAATCTTCTTCTTCTTCTTTCTTCTTAATCATTCTCACCAAACAAACCAACAAGGCATCAAGTACTAGCCAGTCAGGGGACTCACCTCAGAAATCATCCTCTTCTAATTGCAATATAATCAATACATTTTGTATGTGTATTTGGTCCAGGCAACAAATCAGCTCATCTCTATAAACACATACCTGCATATGAATGCAAATACATTTTCAAAAAAGCAAAAAAGTGGGTGTCAAATGATAGCCATTTGATCCAAATGAAACTGAGATCAGGATGTTTCAGATACCAAATTCTTGTCCTTTTGCTTGCAAATTCTGCAAACATATCTGTTCATAGAGATACCTGCAGTTATGATATATAGCAAACAAATTTTGTGGATTCGGAGTGTTGATATGTCTGACTTTTCAGAGGCCAGGCTTTGAGAGGCCTTGTAGGGATTATTATTATTCATTCGACGGTCCCCCCTCCAGGAAGACTTTGTGTTGGAGCTTTCCTGGTTAATAAAAACGCTAAGTGCCTGGCAAACCTTTCTATTAATAATCTTAAACGTCAGACAGTCAATTTACAGTTATGTCATCAGGGGAAATACAGCAGGCAACTGCAGTATATGTGTGCGTGAGAGAGAGGCTGAGTATAACATATTAGTTAAATAATTAAATTAAATCATATCAAATAAGAATTGTAACCTATTAGTCTTCTGTAGGAATAAAGTAGGGAAATCAACTTCCCCATGAGGACTACAAACACCACTGAGCACCATAGGGTGCACTTGAAGACCTACGTGAATAGAAATATGATTATTTGTTCATAGAGGAACCAGTCTTATGATGGGATCCAGTCCATAGGCTGTTCTAAATAAAAAAAAGTCCACTGCATGCGAGGAGTCGCCTGGAAATAATTTCTCATTGCTGATAGGTCGTTGAGCTACACCAGCCCCACTTGCGCATGGATTGGCCTACTGCTCTTTTTTCTCCAGTTTCTCATTGGCTTTTGGTAATGATAGTTGCCTGCCATCGTTTGCGCGTGCAGTTTTCAATGAATATTGTATGTGGTCTCTTGCTTTGGTGCTGATCATTTGAATCAGCGAGTCGCGAGGAGAAGGTATCCTGGATGAGCACACCAGATGATGGAATTTCTCCCAAACAGCGCAGCTGCTCGACCAGGACTGTCTCCCTCCGAAATTAGATAAAAACAAGAGCTCAGCCAGGAGATTATTCAGCGGGGAAGATGTTCTGCGCGAAGCTGAAAGAGCTGAAGATATCAGGAGAGTGTCCATTCTCCAGCAGCGTCAAAAATAATGAGCTCGGAGACTTTGAGGAGCGCACAACTGACGCCGCGGATTTATTGCCTATTTCTAAGGACGTGCACGGAAAAATCGGTGAGGATCTACCTCAGCAGAAGACAAGCAGAGGCAAAGTTAACCTGCATACACTTGGAGAGAGCATCCGAAAATTGGCATGTCCCGAGGTGAGTAGCAATACATCTCTTAATATCATCATGCAAATACTAGTGTTTTACATAATTACACTCAAAACATCTTGACTGTTTGTCTGTCGCGCGTCTGCCTGTCTGAGCGCTCAGACATCACGTCTGTTTATACTTGAGATAAAAAATATGGTAATCCTGCTTCTTTTTTAAAACATATTTGTGGGCGCTCGTGTAATTAAAGCTGCTGTTCAGTGTTGCCAGACGATGACCTTTAACTCGCTCAACACTTTGCCACACAGTTTCAACGGCTGCACACTGCCCTGCAGCGAATGATGAGACTGTCAGATCAAACCAGGGACTCTGAAAGGTAACATGTGTTTTTTTTAAATACAGCTGCCACCAATAACTACACTTTTACTCATACACTGCTGCAATTACTATTACTACTGTTGCTGTAAATTACAGGCCTGTACAACCAAAAGTACCACAGCTGGTTGTATTAAAATAATAATGATAATAATGATAATGATGATGATGATGCGAAGATGTTAAAGCCTCATTCAGCCCTCTGTTTACTCTTACACATTTTTCTTGCCACTCTAACTACTAGACTGATACTAATGATGATAACAACAATAAGGTGTGATGCCAGCTGCTATGGATACCTAGAGGTAGAGAGACAGCCCTTATAAATCTGCTGAAAAACACATTATTATCGAAATGGCATGCAGATAATGAAACATTTCCCAAAAATGTCAAACATTCGCTGGTTGCAGCTTCCCGAATAAGAGAATTTGCATGTATTTTATGGGAAGGGTCATATTTATATGACAGTATACAGAATGTCTTTTGGGCTGTTTGTCCGAAAAGATTTGAAAAGACTTGAGTTTTGAGATTTTATAACAGCCATTTTCACTTTTTTTTCTCAGCAAAACAGTGTTGATTGAGAAAATGTATGGCAGATTAACTGATAATTATAATAATAGGTTGTTGTAACTTAAATTTAATGAATTGGGCAAAAAAATAACAGTTTAATGAGTGTTTTTTGTGTCTGATTTGAATATATGTTGTCTCGCAGTCCAATCATTTGCTGTACAGACTGTCAGAGTTGCAGTGATGAACCGGAGCATTTAGTGGAAATGATGAACTTTTTATCAACCAAAACAGGTAATGCCACATCTGGGACTCAAATTCTAAAATATCTATTTTCTATTTTTAAATTCTGGATACTGTGGGCTTCACACCGTCACCTGTTTCCCTTCATTTGTCAAACAGCAATCCAGATGGAAGCTCTGAAAGTTGCTCTTGGCGAGGAGCTCTTCAACATGTGTTATGAGGAGGACGGACACATTTTGAAGGTGGTGGGGGGGGCTCTGCACGACTTCCTCAACAGCTTCAATGTCCTGTTGAAACAGAGCAGCACGCCGGCCAACCCGGACACAGAGGATTGTGTAAACGAGCCTTCGGTGCTGTGCTTAGACAAGGATGCAGGTCTGCTTACTGTCTATTTCTTCAACCCCCGCCCGACCACTGAGCTCTTCTTCCCTGGAGTCATCAAAGCTGCTGCCCGGCTGCTGTATTACACCACTGTGGATGTGTTGATGGGACCGCCCGGTGCTAAAGACAGCATCTTGCAGTCCAGCCCTCAGCCCAGTCTTCTGTACACAGTTGTAGTTAAGGATGCTAAAAATCTGAGCCCCAGTCCGCTGCGGGCTACCTCAGCTGGGACCCTTCCTACCTCTTTGTTCTCCACCATCTTCCCTTTCCATCTGATCCTGGACCAGGATTTAGTTCTGGTGCAAATAGGACACGGGCTTAGGAAGAGACTGCTCAGGAAGGATGGACTGAGGCGGTCTGCTACATTCCAAGAACACTTCTCTATTGTCTCTCCCCAGATCAAATGTACCTTTCAAGGTATTCTGACCATGCTAAACACGCAGTTCATCATTCGGATCAAGCACGGAGTCTCCATCGCAGATAACACTGGGAAGGTATGTCCACATAACGGGGAGATACAACTTGAAAAGTGACGTCACTGACTAATGAGGCGGAAAAGGTCTTCCAGTCGTTGTCTTGATAGTAAGACAGAGAGAGAAAAAAAGTCATGCTATTTATAAGTAGTCGAGCTTATTAGTGTACCCGGGTGCTCTTGGCCTTAGGTAGGGATCAACATTATACCCCCAGCAGGGATCAGAAGCAAATGTCAAACCATTTTATCCATCAAAGGCACAGCCATGCTCGTGATATTTATGTGCGGGTGCACAGCAATTGGTCGCCATGGCAAGAAAAAAGAATCAGTGAGTAAACATAGCAGCTAGAGACGCTTTCACCTACTATAACGCTAATCTTCCAGTGGTGGTTTTACTATTAATAGCTACAAAGTTCAATTAAAACAGGTAAAAAAAAAAATCAGTAGGTGTCTCTTTCATCTGGTTCAAGTCGACTACACACAAACTTGGCTGTCATGTTAATGCAGTGCTGTGACAGGAGTGGAATGTTTAATATTCTGTTACAAATTTCTCCTGTAGCTGTAATCTTAGCTATATATTGTTGTCATAACAGATATGAAGACTAACAGTCATGTTTCTCTGAGGATGTGATAAGGAAAAAAACCAAGGGATAAAAGTTCCGGTCCAAAACATAATTTCTGCCTTAACAGTCCTGCTGAGGCTAATGTAATAACTGGCACAACTGACACTCTCTCCATGGAGTTTTTTCCCCTAAACATATTCATGTATTTGTATGTACAAGTGATCATATTAACCTTAACCATGTTAACCCTAACCAAGTGGCAGGCAGACAAGCACCTGGGAAACATCAGATATATACATTTTAAGTAGAGATTAGATAGTGTCTGTTTATGAGTTGCAAGAAATCATAAATTATCTTTTTGAAGGAGTAGATGTTTAGTGGTAAGCTAGATAAATTTAACAAAATGTTAGTGGAGGTTTTCCATTGAGTTCATTTGGATGATTGTCAGTCATTCCAAATATAATCTTACTTATCAAACCGACTTTTTTTTTTTTACAATTCACTAAGTTCCTGTGGAAAAAATTGTCATGTTGCACAAAGCAGAACTCTAATTTGATGAAATCACGTTATAAAAAATTGCATGGCCATGCTGACTGGTGGAAATTCAGGATGCCAAGCACTAAACACTGATGAGGTTTAGCAGGTGTAATATATAGAGAGTTAACCATCTTAGTTTAAGCATTACCATGCCGATATTTCAAAATAAGCTTTAGACACAAAGTAGTCTACAGTTGATGTTGATGGAAATGTCTTTACAAGGTAAATAAATACCTTGTAAAGACATCTTTTATTTATAAACCAAAATACTGGACATTTAAAATTTGACCTCATGATGGCGCTAGATAAAAGGTCAGGAGATCACCTCACCTACGTAAGTTCAAAAAGACAAATGTCTGCACCAAACTAAACATCAATATATCCAATAACTGTTGGGATATCTCACTTTGAACCACATGTCAATTGTACCTGATGGCGGATTTCATCTTCTGGGCAAAATAATGTTGATAAAATATTTAATTTCAATCCTTTCATTAGTTTTTCAAATATTCAGACCGTGGCATATGAATAAAACAAATATAAAATGTCCTTGGTTTGGACAGGATTTTTTGAATTTCTGTCCCACTGTAATGTAAATAAACTTTATGACGTTGTTTACTGTTGTGGCTGACAGACTGCTGTATGCAGCTGCGCTTTCATAAATACCGTATAAATGACAAGTTTACATTTAAGTGTTAAATGTCTATACATGTTTATATTGGGAGCTTTATTTATTTATTTTGGCATTTTCGCCTTCATTTCAAAGAGGACAGTGGATAAACTCGGAGGGGGGTGGGTACAAAAAACAAAAAACCCACAAGAACATTATTTTTAGTTTGGCTGTTGTGATTTGTACTACTAATAAGAGATTTTTACTCAAGGTTGTAGCCGAAAAAGTAATCCAATGAAACTTTTTTTTATAAATAAAACATGAGCTATGAGGACAGCCAGAATCAATATTTACATTATTACGACTAAGCTTACAAAATTCCACAAAACTGAACTTTTCTCCTCATCTGATTTGTTTTCCTTTCAGCTCATGGACCTTAAAGGTCAGATGATCTACGTTTCAGAGTCCAATGCCATCTTGTTCTTGGGCTCCCCATGTGTGGACAAGCTGGAGGAGCTAACAGGCCGCGGCCTCTACCTGTCAGACATCCCCATACATAACGCCCTGCGTGACGTAGTGCTGGTTGGTGAACAGGCCAAAGCCCAGGACGGTTTAAAGAAGCGTCTGGGGAAGGCCAAGGCAGCCTTAGAGCACGCTCACCAGGCCCTGGAGGAGGAGAAGAAGAAGACAGTGGACCTCCTCTTCTCCATCTTCCCTGGCACTGTGGCGCAGCAGCTGTGGCAGGGCCAAACGGTGCAGGCCAAGAAGTTTGACAATGTTACAATGCTCTTCTCTGACATTGTGGGCTTCACGGCTGTTTGCTCGCGCTGTACTCCCATGCAAGTGATCACCATGCTCAGTGAGCTGTACACCAGGTTCGACCATGAGTGTGGAGAGCTTGATGTTTATAAGGTAGGTTAATGGCTGATGACAAAGTTAACCCTTTAGAGGAGGACTTTTCAATGTTTTTTCAGGCCAAGGGCCCCTTTGCTGATAGAGAGATTGAGCAGGGCCCCCCTACTACATGTATATTGTATAAAAATGTCCACCCTATAGTCTCATGTATTAACATACATTGTTGTGGTGCAAACAATACCAAACTATTCAAATATAACTGACCAACCCTAATCGGTATGTTATAAAATGTTACAAAATGATCCATTGTGGCTCACAAGAATGTCCATACATTTGTGATAATGATATAGCTAACTAATTCATCTTAATGAATAAGTTCCTTTCTTACAAGTAGGCCAATATTACAATGGCTCAATGTTGTTGTCTGTTTTCAGGCATATTTTCACTTTTTCTTTTATTGCGTTTTGTCTGACAGTCAAAATCTTGAAGAACCCTTTACTGTATTTAAAGAAATCATGACATTTCAGATTTTATTTATTAATCTAACAGTTAAATTATATTAAACTGCAAATATTTCAACTGTAACTGTAAATATATTCCAATGCTGCCTCTACACTCCAAAGTATAGAATGTTATTGTGTTCTTCTGATATTCAATATTTATTTATGTTCGAATAGATTCTGATATTTGGCCAAAAGAACATCACATTTTTAAAACTCCTCAAATTTCCAGAAACATTATAAAAAAACACGACTTCAGTGTCCCCAGTGTGACAGTAGCTATGGCTTGCCTGTAGCTCACTAAAAACACCTAAATCTTCTTTAATTGATCATTTTTCTCAGGTAACTGTAGCTGCTGACAACACTTGTAGACACAAGTGTATATCACTATGTTCAGAATTTAAAACCAAGTACAGAAGCTCAGAGATTTGATTCAATTTTACACAGGTGGACTTTTCTTTGTTTTGACAGTATAGTATGTATTCAGTAAAATAATTCACATATTTATTTTTTAAATAAAATGAATACATCTCAACAGGTTCAAGAGACGGGCGGAGACAATAGCTCACCCTACTACCTTAGTGTCTGCCAAAGGCTGCTAATCTACAGGGAGGTTGGATAATGTAATCAAAGTGTCATGAAAGCATAACAGAGAGAGCAGCATGTTTGACAAATACCTCGTAAAACGCTAGGAAGTCAGAGGTTCCTTCAGGACCCTGTTTCCACTCCACATGCATGAGCCTAAAAATAGTTTCACTTTGTCTCTGCCACATAGCTGATGAGTGCTCTCCGGTCCAGATTTACACGTACAAAGAAGAAGAAAAAAAACCTTGTGGACTTTTTAATATGACCAGGGATCAAGTACTATTACAATTTAAGTTTTATTACTCCTCAGTTTTCAGCCCCTTGTCTTATACTGCAAGATGGAGCACAGGTCAGATTGTGGCAAAATGTTCATGAAAATTATCTTCACATTTGTCATTTTGCTTGAAAGTTATTGTCTTCATGGCAAAGTATATTTTTAATAACATTTAAACTTTCAGGTTATTTGACCAGAGCACTGTAAAGAGCCACTGATAAGGAGGGTGGGCACACAGCTTTTGAAATCCATTTTCTCTGTCTCGGTTGCCAGGCTAGAAATCATTTTAATGATCGTCTGCTGTATTCAGGTAGAGACCATTGGTGATGCGTACTGTGTAGCGGGTGGCTTACACAAAGAGAGTGAGACTCATGCTGTCCAGATTGCACTCATGGCCTTAAAGATGATGGAGCTTTCAGACGAAGTCATGACGCCAACTGGAGAACCAATACAGGTGAGGGTCAAGTATTGGCGTAATATTTGTTATTCAACTCAATGATGTAACAACGGAACAGAGTTTTCATGCAAACACTTGACTGATGCTTTCATTAAGAAAGAAATGCCTCTTATTCGAAGAAAATGTATCCTACTCTAACAGAATAATGACACTCTAAATATTGTGACACTGTGAAACACTGTTAAAATTAAATAAACCTGAGAACGTTTTTTTTTCTTCTTTTTTTTTATACACTCATTCTGAATTTCATGCATTCTCTTTTTAACTAATGTTTTACCTCGCATCCTAACCTTTTTGGAATTGGGGTTATATATCTGTAGTGAATTCAGCATATCATTAACCACCGAGTAAATCAACTATCTATATTATGCTCCAGCATGTTACTCTAATGTTACAAATACTTAATGTTAAGCTACCAAATCAAACAACTAAAAGTAATAAATGGAAAGAATAAAGGTGACTATAAGGATCTAAACTTTGAATTAAAAAAAAGCAATAAAAGAGTATGGTGTCTTGGGCTCAGATAGTATTGTAGTATTACAGATAATACCTTCATGGATTTTTTTTTTGTTTGAAATATCAGAATCAGCCTTAAAAGACGTGTACATGTGTAAACTCGTCTCCATGTCATTAAACCCCCCAAACCCTCCCAGAAAATCTACAGCTGACTTGACCTCAGTGTCCTAAATGGTACGTGGCACCAAAATCTGCCTTTTTATTATTATTCAACAGTAACTGGAGGTAATAACTCAAATGAGGACTTCATTTTGCAACCAGTGGAGTCACCCCCTGCTGGCCATCAGAAAGAATGCAGATTTAAGGCACTTCAACATTGGCATCACTTTTCCGATGCAGAGGTTGCCACACTTGCTAGTGTTCTTCTTCACTGACTTTGGCACTAGTGGTCAGAAACTCCACAGGGTACCTTTAAAAAGGAGTAAATATTTTCAGTGGCAGAATTTGAGACCTATCAGGTATTTCCTGCAGCAGATCGGTTAATGTGTTGTTCATTTTTAAAATGTATTTTACTATTCATGGGATTTGTTAACAATAAGAAATAAGTATTTGCAGATGCCTGAGTAATTACAGCATCTGTGTATGTGTACCAGTACAAAAACTACATCACATCCAGAATATTGAGGGACTTGTCCCCATTTTACCGCTGAAAATCTATGCCTACGCAATCATATGTTGGTAAAAAGTGGACCAGAAGCCTGTCATGCACTCTAAAAGTATTATTGATGAATTAAAGATGAGCACAAGCCTGACTCATGTTCAACATTACATTTTTCCTCAGATGCGTATTGGCCTCCACACTGGTTCAGTCCTGGCTGGTGTAGTTGGGGTGAGGATGCCACGCTATTGCCTTTTTGGGAACAATGTCACACTGGCCAACAAGTTTGAATCCTGCAGCCAGCCTGGAAAAATCAACATCAGCCCAACAACACAAAGGTGAATAAACACCAAATAATACTGTAAATAATTCATGCATTTTCCATTAGAATTACAATACGACTACTTGGAAACATTGTACTTGACTGAAAGACACGAAACAAGTAAACATGAGATTTTAAAGAGCCAAAAGTTGCCAGAAGTGGTTTTTGCAGAGAAAAAAATAAAGTGCTTGAGTCGGGGAAACTTAACTTTTAGAAGAGCAGTGTGTTTCCTCTTGTGTCAAATAATTTGCCACATTGTTTTTAGATTCATGTTTTATTTGTGTGCTCTTTGTCCCAGATTACTGAAGGACCGGCCAGAGTTTGTCTTTGTTCCCAGGAGCAGACAGGAGCTTCCGGCCAACTTCCCACAAGACATCCCTGGTGTTTGTTACTTTTTGGAGGCGTCCTTCAAAACTTCAAAACTCACTCTGAAATGAAGTCAAGCAGCTGCAGAGCCCAAAAATGTTAGATATGACAAAATATAAATGTATCCAGTGAACACAGTGCGAACACCTTGTATATTTTGGTTTGGGTTGTTTAGATATTGATGATATTGTCTATCAGTCAAACTCTTGCAGCTGCTTCACTACAGAGATGTCAGTTTGCTGTCAAACATGAGTCTTGTTTCTGTACAATAATCCATTTGTACAGTTGTAGCACAGAGAAATACTCACTTCCTTCATTTTCTTCCAGAATGAGTCATCTCTGCAAATTGATATGATAAACGTAGCTTTCCTTGACTGTTTTATTCATTTTGACATTTAAAAAGGTACAAAACACCTAAAATGTGCTAAAAGTGACCAAAAAGAACTTACCATTGTTTCCAAACAAGTCAGTAGCTGCTTCTGGTTTGTTGTAAAGACTTAAATATATTGTCTCGCATAGTAGGATGTGGAAATACATTTTGGATGTTGATCCTCAATGTGATGTTGCTAAACAAATCGGTTCCTTTAATCAAGATTGTTCTCTGTAAATATCTGACTGGTCCATTCACATCTGTACAGACTACTGTAGGTTCCTGCTGAAAGCACCTTGGCCTGTTGGTACAGCAAAGGAAATCAAGATTAAAACTGAAATAGTTTTGTATGTCTCAGTGGAGAATTTTAGAACAAATAATTTGGAAAAGCTGAAGGAAATTATAGAGTTATCAAAAAATTTTGGAGACAGATTTTGGAGTCTTAAGTGATGCAGAGCAGATTCAGGTGCCTTATGGGAAATATAAAGGCAGGATCATATGTTTCATGTTATTTTTACCTGCTTTTTTTCTTTATATTTGGCACAATGTGAATTTTTACTGTCAATAATTTCTTAGTCTGAGTTTTGTGGTTCCAACTTACTTTATATCTGTAATAACATGTAACTTAGATGTCCATTTATTAGACATAAAGCATTCCAAGATCACAATGTCCTAATACAAGTAATATACATGTATTTTTTACCCTTTTTCCACTGTACACATGTTTATACTATATTTATTACATTGTGTTCATAGCACACATTTCCTTACAGCGGGAAGATGACACAAGAGTACGACGAATGTTTTACCATCCCCAATAATCATGTGCTTTAACCATTATTGTAATGTAATCAAAGTGCAATAAATATTGACTTTAACATACTTAAGTGACTCCACAGTGTGCAGAATATAGTTAATAAAAAAGATTGCATTGTTAAATTATGCTAGTGACACAAGTAACTATTTACTCAAGTAACATATTTCTATCTAGTACAAGGTTCAGGTACTGCACTTGCACATTACTTAAATACTTCTATACTTCTGCTTTACTACATTTCAGATCAATATATTTTAATTGTTTCTACACATATTTATCTGACAGCTGTAGTTACTCGTTAATTTGTAGATGAAGATTTTACATACATACATATATAGATATACATATATAGGTTATAAAGTGCATCATTAGCAATCAAACAACCCCCAATACATACAAAGTTGTTAGAATTGGCTCCCTTTTGACCTGCAACAACTTTAAATTGCTATTTAGATGGTAAATCATCAATAAGAATAATGCAATCATAAAATATGCTTATATTTGTTTTTCCCCTTCTAAAAGGAGTCATTATGCACAATGAATACTTTTATTTTTGATACTTAAAGTACACTTTGCTTATAATACCAGTGTACATTTGCCTAACACATTTTTTATTTATTTTATTTTATTTTCATTTTTGATTGCAGGACTCTTATTTGGAGAGGAAAGAGTAGTTTTACATTGTAATGTTGCTGCTTTTACTAAAGTGAATTTATATATTTATTATATATTTATATATGTTTATATATATAAACATTTCGAAGAAAATTATATATATATATATATATATATATATATATATTTTTTTTTTTTTTTTTAAATAAATAATCTTTTCAAGTAGACTAAATCATATTCGTATCGTATTTCCTCAATGATAAAATAAATCAGAACTTGTTTTAAAATAATAGTTGTTATACAAGCGACTTAAAATACTGATTCACATGTAGTTTTCGAAGACATCTTGTATATTTTGCGTGCAGGAACATGAGTTGTAAAGCTTATAGCGTAAAACACGATGTGAAATATCAGAAACTATGAAGCTGCCTGCGATGACTTTAGGTTTAACAGCATCAGATGTGCAACGCAGCTGCGTTGTCATTGGTCGGTGATAACTTATGTAAGACCCTCTCTGGTCTGCTATTGGCCAGACTCGCTGTCAGTCACCAGCTGAGGGGAGAAAGGGGGAATGGTCGCAGAGACACTCAGCATCTGTACCAAACGATGAAGGTTGAGTCAGATTCAAAGGATTTTGCTTAAAAATAAGGAAAAGAAGAGCGACCGCCACCATGGTATGTTTATGTATATTTTGTGTTATGTTTAAATGCTGTAAAAATAGTCTGTTTGTCGCGCGACATGGTGTAATTGCGTTTAACATTTCCTGTTGGGAGACCGCAATGTAGCTGTTATACAATAATTTCGCTGATTAAAGTGAACTGTGCATATTAACAATTTAGCATTATATGCATGCGCATGTATTTTAAGCTTATTGTACGTTTCGAAAATATCATATGTCGTTTACAAACACACATTGGCTACATAGCTAGGTATGTTTCAGGAAAACTGTTTTCATGGATTAATATTCACGATGCTCGTGTTTTTTTTATCATAAATTTACAGTATGGTTTTGTGAATCACGCCTTGGAGCTTCTCGTTTTAAGGAATTACGGCCCAGAAGTGTGGGAAGACATCAAGTGAGTTTGTGGATCGTGTGTTTACTATTCGGCCCTGTTGGTATCATAGGTTACACTGTGGCCAGCCAGGCCACAACAACAGTACAAGACAGGACTACTGTACTATACAGCCAGCACACTGACAGCTGGGACACACATTTGTCTTTACTGTAATGATTAACCTTCATCCTCACACTGAAACTCAGATAAAGTTATCACATTTCTAATTTTGTCCCAGAGAAACTTCACTTTTAGTCAAGAGGTCTAAAAATTCTAGGCTGAAATTTAGCCAAGAAAGTATTTGTTTAATTCTAAAAAGTAGCATAACAACAATGTAAAAAAATAGTCCCGAAATAAAAATATGCAAACATGATCAGCCAAATGTAGCCTACTTTAAAGTAAAATTACTCATTATGCAGAAAATGATCAATAAATTAATTAATCAACATCCAAAATATATTTCCACATCCTACAATGCGAGACAATATATTTAAGTCTTTACAATTAAAATAAATTAACAATTATCATTGTTATTGCATTATAGTCTAGGCAACATTGTAATGTTGAAACTGGTTGAAAAGTAGCTAATCTCCATGGCTTTATATATTTTTTAGGTAATTTAATCTAAAACAATGTATCATATTCTATAAAAATGGCATTATGTTTTATGTGCAAAAAGAAAAATACAATCAGCAAAGTAACTATTTCTTGCTCCTACATAAACACAGTGGAGTAAAAAGTACAATTGTTCCATCTGAAATGTACAGTAGAAAGTAACAAGACAAAATAGAAGCATTCAAATAGCCAGGGCCCAGAAATGTAATGTAACCAGACTCCTAAAATTCAGTCGCAAGGTTATTTTTCATTATTTGGCATTTTTAATATTTAATTAAGTAATAACTCTGCAAAACTTCAACTTTGCAATACCTAAGAAAAACATGATCAGTTAGACGGTGGGTTTTAATTTTAGATTTAGGTGTATTTAGATTTTATCAACTCATAACAGTTTATCTGAGAAATTTAAAAATCACCAAATTAGGAGACACATGGTTTTCACTGGACAGGGACTCTACAGACAGCCAAGAATACAATTCTAGTGGACAAATAATGGATCCATTATTTATTCTTTGTCGGGCTACAAGATTATAAATAATACCCGTCAATGCAGAATGTAAACTTTTTGCAAGTTGCTAAAAGCCCAAAATCCCAGAGAAAAAATACAGAATGCATGAACTCAGTGTCCTCAATGGTAACTTTGACCCTGGCCTGCCTCAAAACTGAACTTAAGTACAGTAGCCTTCTTGAGTTAATTTAATTTAATTAGCTTATTTTCCAACATTGCTTTTTTTTAACTTCATTCTGCAAACTAATATAGCTTTTGTATCATATAGAGGAAGAAAGTGATATATCCCATTCTAACATACACACATGCTGTAGGATGGATGTCTTCCACTGTAATGTCAACATGTTATTATTTCAGCATGTTGAAATGTTTAGCTCAAACTGCCCTAGATGTGACCCTGTCTAAAAAAAGAAGAATTAGAAAAAAGAGGGGGAAAACAGCAACAGCTGCCTTGTATAAATGTTTTCAAAGTGGTCATTCTTTAGCTACCAAAGAAAAAGAAAAGCAGAGCTCTCTGCTGCATCTTTTGTTATTTCTGCAAATGTAACTCATTGTTATATAATGCACAATCTATCAAGTTTGATCTGTTTTCAGACCTTTGATGAACTGAATCATTTAATTAAATGACTTCTTATTTTCTTTACAACGGCTATTGAGACCTGGTATGTTTTGTCAGCTGTTACACATTCTGATAAAATGGCGGCTGCTGCTCAGGCCTGTAAATCATTTCTGTTTTCTCTGTTAAACTGTACTAATCAGAACCTCATTAAAGTTTGACAATTTTGTAGAAATTGGGTTATCAAATGTAAAAATAGCATAAATAGAGCTTGGAGCTATGTTTAGAGAACCTGCAGTAAAAGTAAACCTGATTATCCAAGTCTTTCTCACTCCCAACTCGTCAGATCCCACAGCTTAGACACACTAGGCAGGTTTAAGCGTCTATATTAGGTGTATCAGGATTTCCATTAACTCCAATGTAAACTCATCTGCTGCAATATTAGCAGTGGACATAATATAAAGGGTACTAAGGCTGGGTGGGTCAACCAAACGCAGAATTTTGAGCCAGGAGGCCTGTGTGTATACCTGTGTGAATCCAAAAGTCAGTGTTTAATCAGTAGTTTGATTTCTGTTTCCTTGAATGCAACAAGCAGAAAGTGACACACCATCCCAACGTGTCAAAAACAGATGCTCGGATAGTACCTAGAGTGTCTTTATCTAACACTGAGTGGCTCTGAAAAAGCTGTGGTAATGACAAGTTGGGAGTGAGCATGTGTTGGGTTGTTGTACTTGTTCAACAGTGTTTTAGAATCTCACAAACACTTCAAAGCAATATGGAAACTATTTCTTTTATTACTGTAATATAAATGAACACAGCTCACACTGGCTGGCCACAAATAAGAGACAAGTCCCTCTGTCTATAAGCAACACTAGATAATAATTTCCAAAAAGGCAAAGCCAGTGGTTTCCTGATATGATTTTTTTTTCCTGCTGTGACATTTTCTGATGATTGATGGCTTCACTTTGTTTTCAGGAGAGAGGCTCAGCTTGATATTGAGGGTCAGTTCCTTGTAAGAATCATATATGAAGACGCCAAAACATACGATCTTGTGTCTGCTGCAAGTAAAGTCCTCAGTAAGTGACAGACAGCATGTTTATTCTTAGTTATTGGAACAGAAATGTCATGTATGTGGTGTATTATAACAAAATGTAATGAATTGGTATCGGTGGCTAAGATACTGATGAGATCCTTTCTGTATTTCAGAGGTCGATGCAGGAGCCATCTTGCAGATGTTTGGCAAGATGTTTTTTGAATTTTGCCAAGAGTCGGGATATGACACCATCTTGCGAGTGTTAGGATCAAATGTTCGTGAATTCCTGCAGGTACGTAGAAAAGCTATGTGATAATATCAACCAACATTGTTGGTAAACAATCATCATCAATCATTGTTGTAAAAAATTGCAATGTTTAAAGGGGTGCAGTCTTTACACGTTGCCTCATCTGTGTTTTGTGTTCACCTCTTTCTTTCACATTTTTCTGGCTTATTTCTTTTGTCAGCTTTAAATCCAAAAAGTTGCAATAATAGCACGATTTTAGTTTGCTTTGAGACTCAAATTAACACAATAAACTCAAATAATAATAATTTTCTTGGAAATAAACACAACATACACTGTTTTCCACGCCTATCTCTAAGAAAATATGATCTCCTCCTTGCTCAACTCTTGACACAAGCTGTCGTCATCTCAAAACTTGACTACTGTAACGTCCTCCTGACGGGCCTGCCAGACTGCACAGTAAAACCGCTTCACATGATCCAGAACGCGGCAGCGCGCCTGGTCTACAACCAGCCAAAAAAAGGTCACATGTCACACCGCTGCTCATCGAGCTCCACTGGCTACCTGTTGCAGCCCGCATCAAATTCAAATCTCTAATGCTGGCCTATAAAGTTGTCTCCGGTACTGCTCCTACCTACCTGAACGCCCTGATACAGGCATATGCTACCTCACGACCGTTGCGCTCTTCCAATGAACGGCGCCTGGCTCTGCCACCCGTTGGTCCAAGGCAATCCAGACTCTTTGCATTTCTTGTTCCCCGTTGGTGGAACACACTACCATTTACATTTAGTCATTTAGCAGACGCTTTTATCCAGAGCGACTTACAGGAAGAATAAAAGTAAACAATCAAGGTCTAGTGCAATAAGAGCTATTAGTGCAGCAATAAGTGCTAGTGACAATTCTTTGAGGAGTAGAATTATTGTGTGGTGCTAGGAGAGAAGATGCTCTCTGAAGAGCTGGGTCTTCAGGAGTTTTTTAAAGGTAGAGAGGAATGCCCCTGCTCTGGTTGGAACTGGTAGTGTGTTCCACCAGTGGGGAACAAGAAATGCAAAGAGTCTGGATTGCCTTGGACCAACGGGGGGCAGAGCCAGGCACCGCTCATTGGAAGAGCGCAGCGGAACTACCAGTTCCTACCAGAGCAGGGGCGTCCCTCTCTACCTTTAAAAAACTCCTGAAGACCCAGCTCTTCAGAGAGCATCTTCTCTCCTAGCACCACACGATAATTCTACTCCTTATAGAATTGTCACTAGCACTTATTGATGCACTAATGGCTCTTACTGCACTAGACCTTGACTGTTCCCCTTTTTTCCTGTAAGTCACTTTGCTAAATGACTAAATGTAAATGTTGCTGGTGTTCAGCTAAGCAATAAATTGTACATGACCTGTCAGCTACTACTGACACTGTTAGTCCATTTACATACATTTTCATATTGATACCACAATACCAGAGGATGTCTCTCTGTGTGTGCATCTGCAGAGCATGTGCAATAGAGCGAGAGGAAATTGACCACAAGTTAATCAATCGTGGATTGTGTCACTCTCTGGGGCACATAAAATAGAAAATGGTAAGATGGGTTAACAAATATACTTGGGCAACTGTAAATATACCAGGGCAGTCCAACTAAGTAAAGTCAATGTATGGAAACATTTTTACTAATGCAATACAAGCTGGATTTAGCGCCATGATGCCGTTGGCGCAGGGCTCAGATGTAGGCTACTTTTAACCTGCCAGAACGTGTCATAATGACAAAATGACAGTTTGCATAATATCAAACCGGTTAAAGCCTGTACATCGGAAATCGACCCTACTCTACCACTCAGCCGGTGAAAACAGTTGTATAAGGTCTGCCAGGCCTCAGGGGGAGAAAATAACCCAGATGAAGTCATAGTGATGTCATCAGGGTCATCTCAATTTGGGCTTGAGACTTTGGCAGAAATTCTGCATTAATTAGTGCGGCTGTAGAATGTTAAAGACCTGAACATTCACCATGCAGGGAGTGTCTAATGAAAGATGTTTTCATATTGCATGATAGCAATTATAGGATCCAGCATTTTTGACACATACTCCCACTTCATGTTTAATGTGCAGCATTAATGTCTAACTCATTTTACCTAAGCCAGGTTTTAATTTACTGTTCTGTGACTGAATGTTGCACATTTCATCTTTAATCTTCATTTTCAGAATTTGGATGCTCTACATGACCACCTGGGCACCATTTACCCCGGGATGAGGGCTCCCTCGTTCCGCTGCACTGATGCAGAGAAGGGGAACAAACTGATTCTTCACTACTACTCAGAGAGAGAAGGCCTGCAAGACATTGTGATTGGCATCATTAAAACTGTGGCTCAACAAATCCATGGGACAGAGATAGCGATGAAGGTCTGCTGTGCTGTTTTTGTTCCTTTTTTGTGCAGCTCAAATGGCTCACTCTGGTGATGAATGAGATGACTTCACGTTTTTCCCATTCCTCTCTTAATTTGCTGTTCAACATTCAATGAAACCTTCTAGTCCCTGTTATGTTTTGTGTCAGAAAATGTGTGTTTGTGTCTTGAAAATGTAATTGAAAAGGCTATTATGTGAATATTAACAACAGAAACATCCAGAACACCCAAATGGGAACAGTGCTGCACTCAGACAAGTGCAGTTCAGCAGCGAGTTTTTGGCTAATGTCTCTGAGTCAGAGGATATTTTTAGATCTAAGTTATAGAGTCTCTAGCTTGGGAGGCTTTCAGGAAGTTTTTATCTTCCACAGTTTTATTTTAACTTTATCAGACTGTGGATGAATTTAAATTAGCTGTCAAGTGCATCTTTATTAGGTCATATATCCTGAGGAGAGATCCATATTTATGAATTTGTCTCATTTACTCAATCAGATTTAGTCTAGATTGAACAAATAGAACAAATAACTTGATATTATAAACTGTGATTGGTATTTTATTTGTTTGTGAATGTGCAGCCTACAGATCCCAGCCTGGAATTTGTACCAGTAACTGATCCTCCTATACCATTGCCTGCACGGGGGCTGGAGTTTTCTCTTCATTTCATAAGCCAGCGACATTTCCTCCCAAACCAAATCATATTGTACAGACAGGATCATATTTTCCAGCAATTGTGTGTGTAATGAAAGAACAGAAAATGGCAGACGCTCCAAATGTGACACCCAATTTCTGGAAATATTAGCCACTGTTGCTGTGGCAACAGGGTGCAGAGACAGCAGCTTGACGTCAGCATACCGTATGCCCATAAACCCACTGAAAATTAATTTACATTGTATTAATTGTAAGATAACAGACTTTAGGTCATTGACATCATTAACGGAAAAATGTAATATTGCATGGGTGATTTTTTTTCAATGCTGTAATTATGTGCAGCAATATAAGCAAATTTGATTACATTTGAACCTAATTAAATCTTTAACTTATTATTTAACCCCATCTGATGCAGATGATCCAACCGAAAAGCGAGGAGTGCGACCACATCAAGTTTCTGATTGAGGAGAAGGACTCGGAGGAAGAGGCGTTCTACGAGGACCTGGACGGCTTCGAGGAGAACGGCACACAGGAGACTCGGATCAGCCCGTACACGTTTTGCAAAGCCTTCCCTTTCCACCTCATGTTTGACAAAGACCTGATGCTCACACAGTGTGGGAACGCCATTTATCGAGTCCTGCCTCAGGTGTGGAGTCACATCCAATCAAGTTTTAGATGCAGGAAGCACTATTTCCTCAAAGCAGCACTTGATGCTGTTTCAGTTTAATTCATTTATGGTCTTAGTTCTGGATACCCAGAATGCAACAGTAATTAATTATATAGGTAAAGCATCTCATGTAACTGAAATATGCATTTTTTTGTTTTACTCCCCAGCTCCAGCCCGGTACCTGTATCCTCCCTTCAGTTTTTTCTTTGGTCCGTCCTCACATTGACTTCAGTTTTCATGGCATCCTTTCCCACATCAACACCGTCTTTGTTCTGCGAAGCAAGGTACGGATGATTTGAAAATAAGTTTTCTGTCACAGCATTGTCAGACGATCAGATCAGTACTTTGAACTTTCTGAAAAAAGTTTGAAAGTACTTTTCCAGGACACAAAAAGCACATCTAAATCTTACTGATAAAAACTGGGTTTGATGGTACATCATAGACTGTGTTTATAGTCCTGTATATTAACATCATAAATGGATACATATATTATGGCTCTTTGGCTTTCATCAACACTGTTAATTTGGGTCATATTGATTACATGTAGAGATTACTCCGTAGACTGTTAATCAATTAAAGAAACAAATATGGAGAATTGTGTATTGAATTTTATGTGTTGAGCAAAAAGTGCAAGGGTCTAAATGTCTTGACTTATACTTAACATGCAATGAAGAGTTGAGAAATGACAGAGAAGAGGTGAAACAAATCAATTAATCAAACGGAAACTCCAAGAGGGAAAAAGCATAGTGGCTCAATTGATAGCAGCCATACATTGAAAAAGCATTAACACAGATTGTGAGGTGTGTTTCAAAGTGCTGCTACTCCTGTGATGCTACTTTAAAGTTGATATTTTTTTCTTTATACGTATACAATCTGAATTAATTCTCTCAAATAATGGTTGCATGTGACATTTAAGGCGAAAAGAAACAAAAAAACCTACATATTAAAAATGAAGAGCAAACTGAACTGGCGCCTAGTTTTGAAGCAGATTTAGGGAAGAACATATAATGCAATATTCATAATATGATGTAATCCTGACAGGAGGGCCTGCTGAATGTGGAGACGGTGGAGAATGAGGACGAGCTGACGGGGGTGGAGATCAGCTGTCTGAGATTGAAAGGACAGATGATTTACTTGCCAGAGGCAGAAAACATCCTTTTTCTTTGCTCACCCAGGTAAACCCACAGTCTGTCCTGACAGAAGCACAGACTGGAAATACACAAAACCAAAAATATGGATTCTCTTTTAGCTACTGAATGGGGAAAGTCCTGGGATCTGAAATTCCAATTCAATTTCTGTCCTATGCATATAGAAATACATTTTAGGTATAACTGAGTTGTTACATTTTGCTCCAATTGCTTGTCGCCACAGATTTGTATACCTTTTCCCACCTGTAGCACTATACTGAAAATATGGAGGACCGCTACCTACAATGTGTTGGTTCTTCTCTCAGAAGGAACAAATGGCTTTTGGGTTAAATGCCTAAATCTTAAAAAATCCATTAAAGCATGTTTTCAATCAGTTACACAATTAAATTGTTAGCTCAAATGTTTTTTTTCTGATTCCATACTTTCATAATCAAAACATATATAGGTGCAAGATCAGAGGGAAAAAACAAAGAGAAATTACATCGGTTCTTCTGTTGTGACCTCCATTATCCTTTGTGGCACTTGTGTTACCAATCAGACATTTCTAGTGAAATATTGGATGCAGGAGAGCAGGTTCAAGAGATCTTGTCCTCACAGATCGAAGACACTTTGCAGAGATCAGTGTTTTCATAATGGGTTGCTGTGTGACAGGAAATAATGGGATATAAAAGTGTGCTTACTTACTTACTTATCGTCTACTACCCCTTCTGGGGCTTAGGCCGCCAAGCATCTCGGTCCTGAGCCAGCATCTCAAGCTGTCCCCAAGTGTAGCCCATTTTCTTGGCATCCGCCTCCCAGTCTCTGCGCCAGGTGTTTTGTGGTCGACCTCTCTTTCTTTTCCCTTGGGGATTCCACTTGAGGGACTGTCTTGTGGTGTTTGTGGCTGGTTTGCGGAGAGTATGACCTATCCATCTCCAACGCCGTTGGAGGATCTCTTCGTCTGCTGGCTTTTGGTTGGTGCATTTCCACAGTTCTTTGTCGCTGATGGTGTTAGGCCAGCGGATCTGGAGGATTCGTCGCAGACAGGCATTGATGAATGACTGGATTTTATTTGTAGTTTTTACTGTAGTCCTCCATGTCTCCGCACCGTAGAGCAGGACTGACTTCACACTGCTGTTAAGGATCTTGATCTTTGTTGTGATGGCCGGGTCTTTTGCGCTCCAAATGTTTTTTAGTTGGAGGTACGCTACTCTGGCCTTGCCAATCCTGACTCTCACATCTATATCTGTGCTTATTTACCTGACCAGAAAAGACAGAAAAAACACAGTGTCTGACCTCACCCTTAACAATAGCAACACTCATCTGGAGACAGTATGCTCAGGCCTGAGAGGATGATGGTGTTCTCATTACTGATGGTTTATACTTTATGGTCTTTTTCATTTATGTTGATTGCTGATATGAACAAGACCAAGGAAAAGGGCTGCAATTTTCTTTTACCCACTGATACAATTAGAACATTTTCAGTATTTTCACTGTGAAAATAACACCATCGATAACCACTGAATACCTCACTGTTTTCTCCTTATTCTGTTTCTGTAGTGTTATGAACCTGGATGATCTCACACGAAGGGGGCTTTACCTGAGCGATATCCCACTACACGACGCCACACGTGACTTGGTGCTGCTGGGCGAGCAGTTTCGTGAGGAGTACAAGCTGACCCAGGAGCTGGAAATCCTGACAGATCGTCTGCAGCACACACTCAGGGCCCTGGAGGACGAGAAGAAAAAGACAGACAGGTAAGACGATTCATCTCAAGTGTAGACTGCAGTTTCAGCTTTTAGCGAATGAGTTTCCAAATGTAAACTTCTTACTTGTAGAGAAATAACAATCACATACTAATGTATTGATATACTGCTACTGAAGATAACAGGGATATTACAAAAAATAAATGTATTGATATCATGTTAACCACACATGTATATTGTGTAAATAGGTGCTCAAAGTGCACCCCACAGGCCATCGTAAGCTAATGAAAATCAAAGTTGATACATTAACTTTCATTAGCTTATATTTAAAACACTACTAGGCTTCTGTCAAGTTAGGAATGACTACTTATAGAAAGCCACTGGTTCCATGGCATCTCTGTCATCAGTGCTATTTGGTAAAGTTAGCTATTTAGTAGCATTTTTCTGTGCAGCCCTCAATAATTCAGTATGCTGACTACTCCTTTTAACTAATTCTCAAATAATTTCCTTTTCTTTAGGTTCTCACTTTTGCTTCTAGCATTCATTTTTTTCTGAATAAAAAGGAAAAAAAGAGAAAAAATGCACAATAAACAAAGTTAAAGAGGATTTTTTATTGCCAGCATTTTCCCACTATATTTTCTATAGATATCACAATAATATTATTGGTTACAATAATGTAGGATATGTCCTATATCAAGACGGGCCTATAATGCAACCTGTAAATAGTTTAAGGAATCAATACTAATACTTTTATGTATAGTATGTCAAAAGTGAGACCTTTGAGAAAATGATTCCCAACCTTTTTAACTTGTGGCCCTTCAAAACAAGGTAAGAGTGAGTCATTTTATTTTTATGTGTATATATTTAAAATATATATACAAAAGCATATCAATTTGAACATTAAATATCTTGTCTTAATACTCTATTCAATCAAATGTAGGTCAAACAAGAATTGCAAATCACTGCATTGTGTTTTTTTTTACATTTTCACAGCATTCCAACATCATTAGAATCGAGGTTGTACCTAGTAAAAAACAAAGATTAATGTCTTAGTTTAATATACAAGAAATACTTTTTCTTAATTGAATTATTGTGTAGTAACTCCTTAAACTCATAGTGACCCCTTGGAGTGTAATTGTGTATTACAGTCATTATTATGTGTAACTGTAAACCAAGGCCCTGTCGTTGTGAGTCAACTTCTAACTCATTGTAATAGCAGTGCTGTCATTCTTCTTTCATCTCCGTGAGTTGGAAAAGTAATTGGCAAACAATGTTCATTAGTCCATCTTAGATAAAACAGTAGTCTCTTCAAGTATTCCCTTTTAAGGACGGACATGAGACAAGAAACACTGAAGATACAGCAGGCCACTAACATTTGTCACTCCTGTTCGGTTATGTTGAGGCTACGTGACAGTAGGACCACCTAGGGTCAGAATCTATTGTTATACCCAGGTTGAAGTTTGCCTAAGCTATTCTTCAGTCTGTTATGGTTGAGACAGTTGGTTTTGACTCTGGCTTTCAGAAAAGGGCCTGTCATAGTAATTTGGCACAGCAGTGGGTGACAGCTGGAGAGGAGCACGGAGGTGGAGTGTGGTCTTTATTAAGACTGCTGTAGAAGCCCCATCTTCTTAAAGGAAAATAATTTCACTCTGTATTATATTATTATTCTCCTCATTCTCTGGTCTCAAATCGCCTTGGGCCTCGAACATTGATTAGAATTCATGGCTCCTCTAAATATTTAAGAGAACTGCTGCTGCACTGTATTTGCCATTAAAAAGCATTAAAAATGCTATGCCGTCTAGTAATGAATACATACATGTATGCTGTTGTTGCTGTTTTTCAGGCATGTACTTACTTATACACACTGTTTGCAAACAGATGTTACAGCTGAATAGCCTTCTCCTGAGTAAACATAGTCTATTTCCATATAGATTTTTTGTTTGGTGTCTGCTATCTGTTGCGTATGGAGCATGTGTGCTCATAATATGATGCCTCATGGAAGGTGTTTTGCTTTCAACAGGCAGCAATGAGCTAACCAGTTACCATAGAAACACCACCCTCCTGTCTGAGAGCAGCTTTTATAGCGAAATGACCAAAAGGTGGTGGGTGAGCAAATAAAATGCTGATTCAAAAGGACGGGCTTCAGTCTGGCAGCCGCAGCCCATTACTGTGCCGCTCGAGTGCACCATAACTACACTTTTTTGCTAAAAATGTTCATTTCTATTCTTCCCATTTTAGATTGCTCTATTCCGTTCTGCCGCCATCTGTTGCCAACGAGCTGCGACACAAACGGCCTGTCCCGGCAAAGCGCTACGATAACCTGACCATCCTCTTTAGTGGCATTGTGGGATTCAACGCCTTCTGCAGCAAGCACGCCTCGGCCGAGGGAGCCATCAAGATAGTCAACCTGCTCAATGATGTTTACACACGTTTTGACATCTTGACAGACTCTCGGAACAATCCTTATGTATACAAGGTCGGAAGCAAGAATTTTACCGTGACAGTATATAATGCCTTTGTGTACTTTCCTCTCAGTAAAGGAATAGCAAAGTGATAATACAATCTAAAGGGGAGGCACGACAGGTGAATAGGGTAATTTTTTTAGCTTATAGATATCACAATGAAATTTCCCCAGTTTGTTTACATTAAGACAATGTTTTTTTGTATTACAAGTTTTCTGAAATTTTGGTTTGCAAATGAGGTGTTAACTAACTGAATACGCACTTATTTTCATGTATTTCCAGGACATAATCTCAACATTGGACAAAGCAAATTGTTTTATTTTGTTGATAAATTGGATTCAAAGTTTTTTACAGAAGGAAAATGGGATATCTGCTTTTATCGTATCATAAATCAGAAAATACTGTCAAAAGCCATAATTCTTTTTTATTTCTGTCATGTTTCAGGAACAAAATGTTCTATAAATCAGGGTATGAAAGATTTGAAGACAAACCTCTCTTTAAAAACCTTCAGAATATAGTTCAGAATAAAAGTGGTAAATTTGGTGAATGTAAGTGGAGCTGAAGTTGAGATTTATGGCCCAGAGCATGAGAAAAACCTCATCTTGAGAAAACGGCCTTTTCAAACATTCTCAAAGGAATTGACTATTTAAAGACAATATATTAAATCTAATTCACAGCAACAACAATATAGAAGATCTAAAACACATACTATTGTGCAGGAAAGTGGGAGCTTTCTAACGTTGCCTGTGATGACGACATTTAGACGTCAATCGCGGTACTACACGTTGCCATAGAACACTAACTTTTAGTGCATTTAGGAGATCAGGTGCAAATGGATCACATATAGTTAAATATACAACTAAATGTTTGTTTTGGATGTTTTTCTTTCCACTATTCTGAAAGAAGACATTTTTTTGCCCGTAGTGTCTCACCTAAAGGTTGAAAATTTGAGGGATATTTGTATTCTATGCTGTTTTTTTTCAGTTTAAAAGCACCAGTGAACACACTGACCCTCTCGGTGAATAATGTTATGCAATTATGCACGTACAAGTCAGTAAGAGTATTTATATCAGTTCACTTGAGTTTTTCACCATAAGAAGAGTAGTACTAACTTCTAAACACAGTGTAGTTTTACAGGGGTACTGTGCCATTTTATAGGCCCCGTGTAGCAGATTTACACCCCAGGCTTTCAGACAAGAATGCACTTTAAGAAGTCAAACAGACCTCGGCACTTCCAGGGGATCGGCTTCAGGCACTGGGTCACCAAAAGAAGTAATATTTACTCTACAAGCTGAATGGCTTGGTGGTCCCAGGGTTTTAGCGGGGCTCAAAGAGGCCCCTGCATGTCTTAAAGCTGATGTAAGTGTTTAAGTGTTTATTTCAGGGTGTTCAAGTTTATTTCTAGCTGTACAGTGCATTCAAAAAACCTCTTTGTAGCACAGTGGGAACAGATGATTTTACATGAAGCAAAAGTAAATCAAAGCTAAAATAGGTTATGATGAATTTCACGTGAAGAATGTTTGTCTTTTCAGGTGGAAACAGTGGGTGATAAGTACATGACAGTGAGCGGCCTACCGGAGCCGTGCACACACCACGCCAAGTCCATCTGCCACCTCGCTCTTGAGATGTTGGAGATTGCAGGACAAGTCAAAGTGGATGATCAACCAGTTCAGGTGTGGTAAAATTTTTAAAATGTTTTCTGTATTATATGGCTTTATAATATATTTATATTAAAATGATGTATCATAAACTGCCATTACTGTAAAAAAAATTGAAAACTGTTATTTGTATGTATTGTACACATGCTAAGCTAAACCAAGCACACGCCAAATTATTGTTTTTTTAATTTATATTAAACATAATTCCTCAAATAGCTTTGTATACTGACATGGTTTTGGCCAGAAAATTATCACAATGAAATAATTAGCTTGGCAGATGGTTGATTTGCAATATCTCTATATTTTCCCAACCTCCTTTTATACTTAATGTGTTTGTAATAATTGTCAGACTGTTTTCCTTCAAACATTTAATTATTTAGCAGGTTTTTTTTAGCGAGGAATTCTTCATTTTGGCACATATATTGAAGGCTGGTGGGCTTGGTGTTCTAATATTCCTCTAGAAGATTTATACATTAAACTGCTCAATGTCAGACCTGATGAATACCGATAACTGGCATTCAACGTGATATGACAAACCTTACCCTCAGGGATTTTTAAATTGATTTTAGCACTATCGTATCTGTGCGTGTGGACATATTTCCACGCTGAAGCAATGTGCAGTGAAAAGTTGGATAAAAAACAGCAGACTTTTGTTTAACCGACTGTTGGAGATTGTTATTGTATCAATGACTGTTGAGACTTAACTTTGGAAAATCATGTCTCGTTTACAAAAGGCTGTTTATTTTGCGACATGGCACTGGCAGAAGAGAGTCCGGTTTAGTAGCAGAAACAGACTCAAATCATCTCACGATGCTGTGTCTAAAAATAGATTCTCATTTGTCTCAGACACTCTCAGCGTGTTCATGCTCCGAAGACAACAAGCACTGAAGTGCCTACAAGTTTCAAGTCTAAATATTAGTCTGTAGATTGCCTGAGGTTACTTCTGAAATTGCTAGTTTATTGCAAACCTAAAAATATAGATATCTAATTTTGCGCATGGAGTGATTTCTACATTCACCCACCAAATGTTGCACCTTTTCAGTCGATAGCTTTAGAATTTGTGATAACAAACTAGAGAGGCATTCAGCTGGATAGTTGCATGCATTTATTTTTTCTCTCTGGGGAACTCAAGTCATTTACCTTGTTGATTTAACATTTACACAGGTTTATTTTTAATGCTGGGATAGTTTTTCTCAAACTACAGCAAATTCTTTCTTAGCATATAGTTTTGAAGAAGATAAATCTGATGTGCTATGTGCTGCTTTAAGTAATACATTTACCACAAATAACTAATGATCAGGGCTTTTTATGTCCTATATTAAATATTTAAGCTTTCAGTGAAATTGTATGAGGAGTTTCACTTTACATTCTCCTTTCTTTCCAGATTACAATTGGGATCCACACTGGAGAAGTGGTGACTGGGGTGATTGGCCAGAGGATGCCCAGATATTGCCTTTTTGGAAATACAGTCAACCTCACAAGTCGTACAGAAACTACTGGCGAAAAGGGAAAAATAAATGTCTCCGAATACACTTACCGGTAAGTAAAAACACCTCCTCTTATTAAGTTATTTGGTGATTTAATTACTGGCTGTAAATACTGAAAAAGGAGCATTTGAATGAGCGTTGCAACTTGTTAGAACAACATTACAACCCCAAAGAAGTTTGGAAATTGTTTAAAACATAAATAAAACAAAATTTGATCATTTCCTTATACTTTGTGTCAATTCAAACCTGTACAAAGACAATATATTTTATGTTCAAACTGATTAACTTTTATATTTCACACAGCATTCCAACTTTTTTTTAAATCTGGGTTGAAAAAGGGATCTTTAATTTGTTAAGAAACCAGTTAGAGTTGGCTGATCAATTTAATTCTATCTTCAGTTTAAATGTTGGCTTTCAACGATTACAAAAACAAGATAATTTGGATAAAGGATTATTGTGCTGCCTGAATCCAGTGCATCAATTTCTTTATAGCGGTATACTTTCATCCATTTTTGCCAAGTTGGAATATGTTGGATATATTGTCTACCAAAAATATATGTTTAGAAATTTTAAAAGTTTAAAAGTTGTGGCAGTGCACTACAACTTATATATATATATATATATATATATATATATATATATATATATATATATATATATATATATATATATATATATATTGAATATATATTGAATATTGGCTATTTTTAGTAGTTTTCAAGAAGTTTTGGAAGTGTAATGTTGCAACGTAATTCACTTTGTTTATTCTAATTTAATTCATTTTATTCAGTAGTTTTGTATTATTTATTTCAATGTATAAAATTTTATATATTTTACATAACTTATTTATCTGTATTTTATTTGTTTTTAGTTGAATTTTATTCAAAGATTTAAAAAATCCACTGGTTATAAGACCTTTTTTTGTTTTTCAATAAATGCATGACATTTCCAAAGTCAATCACTAATTATGTTAAATAATCATGATTGCAATAATTGAGCAGTCCTAATTTTAGTTTTAGACATGAAGGACAAGTTGAAATCAATGTAAAACATAAACCAGTGGGTCTGGTTTTTGGTCTGCGAATTTGCTGTTAAAAATACATTATCGTAGAGTTAGTGAAAATAAGATAGAGAATCCCCCCGGAGCGTACAGCATGGGTGATTTATGACGGTGTGGACGTTGTATCGCAGGTGTTTGCAGTCTGCGGAGAACGCTGACCCTCAGTTTCATCTGGAGTACCGTGGCCCCATCACCATGAAAGGAAAGAAGGAACCGATGAAGGTGTGGTTTCTGTCCAGGAAGCCCACCAACACAGAGTCCACCACAGTTAGTTAAAGCTTAACAATTCAGATTCAACACCAAAACGCCAAGTGTGTCATCTAACAGAAGCTTCAGTTTGGCACTGTGTAGTCAAAATGTCTTTATAAAAGTACATACATTTTGAGGCAGGGATGAGATGGATTAGGTGAAATAAACTATCCACAGACAAACAGATATTTTTAATATAATGAACCTATACTGCTGCTCTCCCTGCTTGTTTCTGTTTGGCCATGATCTGTCGTGACCTCACTATATTTTTTTAGAGTAGCCACAGAAGTGAAGTATTTCATGAATAGTAGAGGGTCGTGATATTCAAGTTTGATACTTTTTTGGACAAAATATTCTCACATTGTTATTGTACATAAAATCACTAAAGGTTTTGATAAGCAAAACATTTTCCATCTATCTTAAATATTTTTAGTTGCTTTGATTTTTCATATACTATATTTGTTCTGTATTGAGAAATCATTTATAGTCTGTGATCTAACATCCCAAATAACTAACGAGTGTAATAAAAAAATATACTATAGCTTGATATCATGTTTGTGCCAAAACATTGCTGTCACTATTTGAGGCAAACATTCAGTATTGTTCATTAGCTGTGATAGTTTTACACTGAATATGTTGCACTGGCATCAAAAAAAATAAAATAAAGAATTTAGATATTATAACTGTTGTATTTATATAGATTTATATCACCACGTTCACCAGTTCTTGGCACAAAAGCAACTGTGCTAACTAGAGTTATATATGACAATTCAAAGATGAATTTCATTTTTATTTATTATTTAAATGTCACAAATTATACATGTTGAGCTGTTAGTACATCTGTACCATCATGTATCTATCACTAATAATTTAAGTTAACTAAACACTACTTTATCTGATATAATAATCGCACCTCTTTACTCACTTTGTCAGCTTTTATAAAACATTTTCAGTTCTACTAAATGTTCAGATATTCTTACTGATCTACATATTTATTGTTAACATGGTGTTATTTGATATTTATTATTTTTTTGTCATAAGAAATAGTAACTAAGTAAACTTTAGTATGAGTGAAACTACTGTTTGTGCCTCTATAAGTTAAACTATGTGCTGTATGTGTTGGATTAATTTAATGAGTAAATATACCACACTTTTTTCACCCTATTTTTCCAAAATAATCATCATTAAGCTTCACATAATGTCCTAGCAAGGAACCATGCAGCTTCCTGTGTAAAGAAGTCAAACAGGTGCCTCTTGTACTGTGCGAGTGCATTTCTTTGCTTGTAAGACATGATTGTTTTTTCTGAAAAAAATGTCTCTGTTGTGAGAAAATTAATAAAATAGTCTTGAAAAGTGTTGGCTACTTAATATTTATTTTGTACAGAGCAATCTTTGCTCTCTACCTGCTCTAATAAAGACTTAACTCTACCCATGAACAGAGAAAGTAATGCATGGTGTTTACTTTGACTGACGGCTCTAACATTAACCATATAATTATTTATTCAGAATAATGTACTTGGAATTAATATTAAGTAATTCATCAATCATAATAATATACTTATGTGTTTTTCTTTGTACTTACTCTATGGCCTGTGATCATATACAGTAGATTCTTTAGTAAAGAGCTCCCTCTAGTGGCCAGTCAGAATATTATCTTCCAAACATAATTTTAAACCCCCCAGAAAATGGGTTCAAGCTTCTGTGAGTTATGTGACATGTCCCACCTTTTCAGCCCTGACACTAATACCTGGGATTTGAGTATGGATAGATATAAATATACAGATGTTTTATTAGCAATATAATAATAATTATAATACCAATAATAATAATACAAATAAAGAATGGAATTTAATAATCATCCCCAAACCAGCTGTGGATCAGTATCGCTATTAGCACAGCCGTAGCTTGTACTGAAGGTTATTACAAATTGGTTTACTACATGTTTTAACTTGATTCATTGATTTAAGACTGTGTGTTAAATATTACAAAATACATATGTTTTGTTCAGGTCTCGCAATTCTGAAATTTAAACACCTCTCTAGTGGCAGGAAATCGCTTGCTCACATCTAGTTTCTCTCTGCCTGCTGTATTTATACTGTACAGAGTGAGCCTGGTGGGTAGCTGTTGTGCACCGGTGTTATAAATCGATGAGTGGCCCTGTTATCTGGCGACTGATTGTTGTTCGAAATAACGTGTTTTTAAATGACTGCATAGCTCATCTAGGTGACACATCTACTCAAACTGAATCCAAAATCTAATTTCATAAGTTAACAAATTGTTTTCCTGTTTTCTGCCTAACTATGACAATCACAGACGCCTTATGCTTAAAGTCATCAGTTAACAGGGTCACTTGTTAATCTGTAACACCGGGGTGCCAGAACTGCTGGGTACAAGTGACAGGAAGAGCATATTATCTGATTCCTATAGACCATGTAAGATGGAAAAAAATATTACTGATACAAACTGAAAGCAAACAGAAGACAACTGAGTGATGAGACTTCACAAGCAATGGATTCCATTGTGTTGCGACCACTTCATATCAGGTAGGGTTACAGAATAGAACGTTTCCTGATGTTAATGTTATATCACATCCATCATATTTCCTGTGATTGACCTGTAATAACACTTTCATAGCACTGTTTTGATAGCTGCTGTTTATTGTAAAGCTAGGATTTAATGATTGAGGCAGTGCCTTTCGAAATTAATCTAAGCAGCAATGATGTAACTGTATAGTATCGTTAACTCTTTGAACATACAAACTAGCTATATAATCCATTTTTCGTCCTTTCTTTTGTAGATTTTTAAAGCTTTTTTTTTTAAACTAAAAACTGATAATCCCTCAATTTTTTGGCACACATATTTTTTCCAGGTAGTCTTTTTTTTAGATTTAGTATTCCTGTCATGGCCTTTTCGGACCATTATTATTACCAATCATAACCTCTGTGTATTGTATATCCAGATTCTTGCCAACACACAGCCCTATCACAGAAAATCTCTGCAGTAGCATTTAGTTTAGGGCCTTGATCAAGAGCCCCTCGGTGTTGGTAACGAGGGTGGAACCAGCACCGCACTTTCAGCTCCCCCATCCAAATAGCTTCTACCTGTCTTTTAGTCCAACAACCTATGCTTCAATTGATGCTACAAAGAAATATTCACAGTTACAAAATATTGGCTCCACACAGTGCAGCAGCTTATAGTCTTGTCTAAAACAGTTTGAGCCACTGAACCAACACCTCTCCTTTAATAGACCATGCATGTCCCGCTACATCTTATACTACAACAAAGATAAAACATGGTGGGAATTATGTGTTAAAGATTAGCTTCAACAGGGCTAAATCTGTCTCAAACTCATCTGCCAATTATCACTGCAGTCATAGTAGAAAGGTCTTTTGTGTGATAAGAGGCAGATTCATGGAGGTGGAAGCGAAGGTCAGGCAAAGGTCTGTTGAGCTTCGGAAGATGAGAGGAACCCGAGATAAGATAATTGAAATGTTGTGCATGTTTTATTCATTCTTGTGAAATCTGGCAGGGACATATTTGCGGCTTTTTTTAGTTTTGACAATTTAGTCAGTAAATTATGTTTATTTCTGTTGTCCCATCTTAAATACAGCACACATAATATTTCCAAACTCAAAAACAGAGAAACCCAGTAAAAATAATTATTTTCTTATCCTCATTAACTTTATGTTTACCTAGAAAGGCTATAAAATACATCATATTCAGTTTAGTATCTTAATGACATGTAATGAGTGTGCTTGTTAAATATTAACTTCAAATATCAAAGGTCTCGTTTACAACAATAGCCAGATTATTATCTTTGGAAATGCATTATCAACCACACTGATCACCGCTGTATTACAACAAGGCCTAGGTCTACATCCGGTCCAGTAATATCATGGCTGATAAGAAGTTTGGACAAAATTACATCAGACACGATCAGTCAACTAGCTAACTCAAGTAGGCTAATGGAAAGTTTGTATTCATATGCTTTAACAGAGTTTTATTGTTATTTTTGTTTAGGCTTCAGCTGCAATGACAAAAAAGTTGTCATTAAATTGAATTTCAAGTTAAATTTAAAAATAATTTTTACACACCTGCACACCTGGTAGAGCACATACCACAGAGGCCCAGTCCTCGTAAGTGGGCGGCCCGGGTTCGAATCCAGCTCGGAGCCCTTTCCCGCATGTCTTCCCCTCTGTCCCCCCCTTTCACTCTCAATATCTCTCCTATCAATAAAGCTACAAAATGCCCCCGAAAAAAAATACATTTTTAGTTTTATTTCCTGCATGGAAACACTCATTTAGCCGTCTGCTAGCTAGTGAGCTAGCTTGCATCCACCATGCTGCTATGCTACACTAGTTATAATAGAAAATGATCCAAACAACGAACTCGCTCATCTATTGATAGCAATGTGCTTTCCTACGCTGTGACAAGAGTGTGCAGATGAAACATTAAGTTGTCAAATTTTACTCATTTAGCGTCCTGCTAGTTGGCAGGCTTGCTAATTCCAACGTGCTTTCATGCTGCACTGGTTACAGAAAATGAGCCCACATAAAAAAGTATAAAGTATTTTTCCAAATTACAAACACTATTTTTACATATAGACATCTATTCGTACAAAACATAGCACATTTATATTCATGCCAACATTGGAAATAAGGACTTTTGTGTCTCTGGATGGCAACACATAGGCCTAATTGTAAACCATGGAATATTTATTCATCATTGTATCTGCATTTACAAATAACATTTTCTCTCCATATAGTTACTGCAGTTCTGCACTGAACACATGGTTATGACAAGTTATGACAAGTTATGACCAACACCCTGTGCAAACAGAAATACAAGTAAAACAGGATGTCTACTATTCTGTTATTAGAGTACACAGTATCGCATGGTGTGGTCAGGTTTGGCACACTTCTGGTCAGGACGACCAGGTCATTGCCCAATAACCTGCAGCTGTGGGAATTGCCTTGAGAAAATTCTGAGCTTTAAACGGCCACATCAGCATTGAGATTAGATGATGAGATAAGAGGGTGTGTGGTTTAAAAGGAGTGGCAGACTGTGAGTAAGGCACTCCTCTCTGCAGAGTTGTCCAGCTCACCCTCACCGCCACCATGACCTTCGACGGCACCTGGAAAATTGATCGCAATGACAACTATGAGAAATTCATGGAACAAATGGGTGAGTGATGTCAAACTGGGCTGATAAAATTCTGAAGACTGGGTAGTATATTTCTTAAATATGTGTAATTTTATGCAATGGTAGAAAAACGATTATCTCATTAACTCGTTATCATGTCTATTCTTGGTGTAATAATATGTTCATAATATGATCTGGTAACACAGTTGATAAAAAAACTGATAAAGTGTATTCAAAGATAGTTGTTCTTCCGAGTCAAAATGTCAATTATGCAGCAAACTGATAATCATGCAAATGTTTTTTCTTAAATCAAATTAATAGCATTTCTTAGAAAAATGGGTGCAGTCAAGTTATAGTTAATGGCTTTAAAAAGTCTATACATTTTAAAGAAGATTGAAATACTGGAGCTTAAGTGTATAGTGAAAACACTTGGCAGCACTATGACCCACTGAACATGTTTGTGATTCGACTTTTGTACGCACTCAACCCCTTACACACAAACAAAGGAACTACATGCACTTGAAAAGCGATTAAATCCTGACAAACTTCCTCTGATTGTCAAGAGCCTATTGAACATATTCCGATGTGTCTGTTGATAGGAATTAACATGGTGAAGAGGAAGCTGGCCGCTCACGACAACCTCAAGATAACCATCGCACAGGCCGGAGACAAGTTTCATGTCAAGGAGAGCAGCAATTTCCGCAACCTGGAAATAGACTTCACCCTGGGGGTCACCTTTGAGTACAGCCTTGCAGATGGAACAGAGCTATCAGTAAGCAAAAGTGGCATCTAGTGGATACACCCTATTCATCAAAATTACTCAGAAAATTATGTTTACAAAAAAAGACTAAAGTTTGTTCCCTATTTAAGTGAGTCATTTAATGCAATCATTCGTTTAGATGTTAATACTTTTAGATGAGAGAGATTTCAATCACTTCAGACTTTGAACCACTGAGCTGCAAGAAACAGGTCAAGAAATTTGTTAGCTCAAGGCTTGACTTTTATTGTGGTAAACCTTTGTGCTCAGTTGATTTCAAACTCTCTATTATGAACAGTCACAGCCCTGACACTGTCAACACTCATTTCCCACCTAGTATTGATGGTATGATTAACAGGGTTTTCTCTAAGTTTTTGAAGGAGTTAGGTGCATATATTTGGTGGGGGGTTTCCAATTAAAAATATACAATTTCACATCATTTATAGATAATTATTATTATTATCATCTGTGTGCAAAAAATGGAAACGCTAGTGCAGATATTAAACAAACATCAACCAAATAGCTTACTTGCTAAAGAAATCAATGGGAGACCAACTACAACTATTTGATCTGGGAAAAGTAATTTAGTTAGTTTTGATTTTACATTAATTTAGCATTGGTGGTGTCTCATAATAGTAGGGAAATCCCTGAATAAGTGTAATGTCTCACCCTGCAGGGTGCCTGGACCATGGAGGGAGACATGCTGAAGGGAATCTTCACAAGAAAGGACAACGGAAAGCAACTGACAACAACCAGAATCGTTGTAGGAGATGAACTCATACAGGTGGGGGGAATTTATGTACAAGAGTCTACAAATTATGGCTTGAAAAATACACATTTTATATCAAACACCTGGGAAGCCTTGTAACACTTTTTAAGAACCATCATCATATATTAATATGGTATATTAATAGTTTATGGACTTAAAAGTTAACTTAACTTAAGTTAATAATTATTTTACTTTTCAAAAAATTGTTAGTAATATACAATATATATACAATAATTTAATATAAAAATCTGCAATGGCTTCCGAAATTTCAAGAACTAAAAAAACAGCATATATACATATACTATATATATATATATATATATACACACATATATATATATATATATATATATATATATATACACACATATATACATATAAATATACGCATATACATATATATACATACATATAAATATACGCATATACACATATATACATACATATATATATACACACACACACACACACATATACATATATATATATATTATTATTTACAATTATTTGAAAAATAAAGACGGAATGCATCAAATAAAATAAAAAATGAAATAATTTTCAAATCATCTATAAGCATTATATAGATAGATGGACCTGATATTTGTACCACTTTGTTAATGGTTCATAGTTAATGATTGACTTGCAAACTATATGCAACATACTAAGATAATATGGATGGTTATTATAGAGTTGCAACTGATGATTATAATAATTACTTAATGACAATAAAGTATATATGCCGATGTAAAATAAAAAGTCCATGTTACTGTGTGAAACAATACAATTTTAAATAACGTACATTATAGCATTACTAATAATTTGTAAACATGATTAATTATTCATTGTTTTAGAGTAAAATAACTATAAACTTAAGTTTAATTAAGAATGAATTATTCTATTAATGATGGTTATTATAAAGTGTTACTGGGAGGCGTTATTATCATGAGATACTGCATGATGATTTAGGTAAAACTGTCAAAATCTAAAGTCTTATTTATAATTCAGTGAGATGCAGAAACTAAGAACTTATATAATAACCTTGTCTGACTGGATCTTTTTCAACAGAGCTACAACTATGAAGGAGTGGACGCTAAGAGGATTTTCAAGAGGGGTTAGACCAAACTGATCAACAAGATGTTTGACTTCAGGATTACATCCAGTATTGTGTTGAGTTATCAGCAACTTATACCAACATTACCTGTAAACAGTGCACTACTTGTAACGACCATAAAGTATTTGAATTGCACAGGATTTTGATACCTGCAGTAATAAAGCCACACTGCAACTGCCTGTTTTTGTGTGTTTTATATGATAATTTTCAGTGAGAATCTGTCAAGGTTAAAAAACATACGCAGTGATTAATTTGAGAGTGATACAATAATTTAAACTTTATTCAACAATGAATAAAAATAAATATATATTATCTACAAAAATATAAATTGTAGACAGATTTTATATGTTTCTTTAAATTGATCTGTACTTACACAAGTCATGAAGCATTCACTGAAGCACCGACAACTCAACAGTAATGTCAGGCCGAATCCTAACCGCACACAGAGGTATGACAACAGGATTCAGTGAGACATACACTTCCAACACATCAGGCCACATCAGCCAGCAACTTATCAGATAAAATCAGTGACATAACAGGGGAAAGTTCTCCTTTGTTCTTGGGTGTTGATGCAATACAGTCAAATTGGGTTCCATCTCCATATATTTAACACAAGATAAAAGATATGGATTGATGCAATGCCAACTGTGACGTAATGTGACACAGGACAAAAAGACCCTTTTGTGAAACAGGCCCCTGGAGTATTAAAGCCTTACTGTGACTGATGGAGCATGGGTTCAAGAGGAAAACCAACTATCAGCTTCATAAACAGACACACAGGCATGCACACACATTTAATAACCCAAGTAACATTTCAATTACACATTGAGGTTCTTTCAAACTGGGAAGATCAGATTTTCCCATTTTCTGCTGCTGAAATTGAACATGTCAAACTTTTGCAGCTGGACGCAGAGTGAACAGTGAATTTGCTGCTTTTGTTGTAGCTTCTGAGTCTGAAAGGGCTTTTAGGAATATTATAGCTGGCACAAATCTCTTCCTCATCACTCACTCACACACACAAACACACACACACAAAGTTCAATGGTGCACACAGAGGCGTGTCATCAGATATGTCACTATTAGCATTGCATATTTAAAAAGTTTTGCATGACATCCTCCGTCTCTTTCACTCATCACCTCAACTGTGGTTTCACTCACAAATAACATGACCCACTGAAAAATGTCAAGGCACTCTTGATACAACTGAAGACACAAAATTCAACATGTAAATTACGTGTGTGAAACCAAATCATATTTTTACAGATGAAGAAAATAATTAAATAACAGGAAAAATATTGTAATCATGAGTCACATAAGAAACCACAAAAAAAAACACTTTGCAGGTGAGACAACATTAATATAAGATGATTAATATACTCCATCTGAGCTTCATCTAATTAAAAGGTTGTTTTTTTTGTCCAGTGAATATATTAGGTATCTTATAATAACAGTAAAAGTGATTTAACCTTGTGTGAAGGCATCCTTATATTATTTGGAAGATCAGGCTGGTCAATTACAGCAATTTTTAATAGCTCAGTTACACTGAATGCCTTCGTTTTCTTGAATTTAAACTTTGTCAATAAATAAATCCATGACAAATGCAAGTAGATGCTCAAATTACAAGTTTAGTGATTACACACTCGCACACATACACCATCCTTTAGTGTCAGACGGCACAAACACGACACACACAAACACAGCAAATTCAGTGCCTAAATGTGTGCGGTTAGAATAGTTGGGAGGCTACTCTTGATAGACAAAAATACATAATGAAAAAGTACGCAAAAAATGGCAGGATGTTTAGGAAAAGACTTGGTAATCTAGTGAGCACAAAAAGAAAATTGATATCAATATTTAACACTGATTTTCTGTGTTTTTGGGAATGTTGGATGTACAGAATACTAAGCTTTAAAAATGCCAAAATCTGCTTTTAAAGTAACGTTAAAGTCATTTTTAGTGAATGCATAGTATGTCTTGGACAGTCAGCGTATTGTTTGCATCATATGTTTATATTTACAATGGATGCATAACTAAAAGTATGCGTCACTGCATGAGCAAGAGAAGCAAACAACATTCAAGTGTTAAAAACTTCCAACTGTAGTTACAAATTGTTATTTAATTAATTGATTTACTACAATTAATTAAAATCTACTAGAATTTAAGTTTGTCGGACCGAACGTCCAGTATTATCATGCTCATGCGTATGCTGTACACACAGCTAGTAAGACTTTGTAAAGGCCACATGCAGGTTTCAGAACGTTAGTCTTCTGAACAAGAATAATTGTTGTGTTGTACGGTCAATATCAGATAGGCATATTAATTATATTGGCATCATTATGAAAATACCTGCAAATACAGACCTGTTTAAATCTGTCTACTTTAAAAGGAAGACTGAAAAAATACAATTTGACATCACTGTGAATTACAAAAAGGGATTACAAGAACCAGCACAATCGAAGGTAGAATACACTAGGTGATGGCCATACTGTATATAGAGACCTGCTGAATAACATGAGGGCTGCCCGAAACACACAACATCATGGCCAACAAATTGTAGGATTAGTAGGAAATTCAACACTCTCTAAGGTCTATACATATTAACGAATGGCGGAAGAATCTTTGTCCACAGACTTTTACAGCCAAAGAAGCTGACTGGTACGGGGCAGCCCTCAGTCATTCATTAACACATAAATGTTGTAAAATAACTGATAAGTGATAACAGCTGAAACAAATCAGTAACTGAATATACGCAAGTGTTGCAATGTCTGTTCCCTGGGGACCGAAAGCCCTCGATGTGCATAAAGTCAGTAAGCTGCCCAGTTATTACTCCTTTGACTGGTGTAGATGAGTGAACTACCTTAAACCTGCTGCTAACCTTCGACCTGTAGGTTTTATTTTGTGTAGAATGACATCATATTCTCATAAAGTATCATATTTTTTCCCGTTAACGTGCTGTGATCTGTCACCACATTCCCTTACTTCATCTTTGTATAATTACTGTACAGACCACAATATAAAGAGCCTAACTGTGGCTCACTATCATATATTGGTATCAATTCTGCAGCACGACTGCATAACTATTGCACAATTAAAAAATAAACATTTCAAACTTGACATAAGGTGACTATAAAGAATAATAAAGACTCAAGAACCCTTTGTGCAAACTGAAAACAGTTCAGATTTTGGTTAAAACAAAATCTTCTTGCAGCAATACTGCGGGACAATGGAAGACGGTACAGTATACGTGATAGTTGATCATTCATCAACATTACGCAACAGCATTTAGAAATAGGTTTTTACTTATGTGACAAGCTTGCATAAATAAATTCCACTTAATTTGGAGATGTCGCGCTTCAGGACATTTTTCCATTCTGTAAACTCTTTGGCATCCAGTTAGTACTCTACTGACCACTGTCCATCCATGTAAACAAACCTTACCGAGTAACACTCATAAAAAACCACGTTCATCCAGTCCTTTGGCTGTCACTTGGTTCCATTTTGCAGTGGGTTTATTGCTATTATGGCCTGTAAAGAAAAAAAGAAAAGAATAATCTTGTTGAAATGATTCTTTTATGATTCACCCTGTGTGTACATTTACACCACAATAAAGTAAAACAACTGAATACTGTTATTTTGTTTTTTCCTGTAACTATCAGGTAGAAGTGGTGAGTATAAGATGTTTTCAAAACAAATCGAGTGGGAGACTCCCCCCAAAACTACAGATCTTCAAGGGCTTTTTTCCTCATATGGAACGCCAGCGGGGACACTGGAAGACGTAAACCAGCCTGCAGTGGGTACAATATACAACGACAAACTACTGCAAGTGGCAACATTTGCAGTTCCTCAAATGGCCACTTGAGGCTGGCTACAAAAGCGAGTCAATCCCCATAGACCCCCATGTTAAAATGCCCAACTTTACAGCAGAAATTTGCAGCCTGGTAGAAAGAAAACACAGGGAGGGATGTGTTTTTTTTTTTTAATTCACCCATTTAAATTATATTAAGGCTTAAAGTTATGCATAATTAAGTGTCTGGCTGCAGTGAGTTGCTGTGAGTTTCATGTTTCGGCAACCAGACTTCATTCAGCCCACCTTAGCTCCACCCATTTGGCCATTTTTTGGATTAGCAAACATCACAGAGATTACGTCCATTTTTTATACAGTCTATGTTTAGAACTTCTACATGCTGAGTCAAACCTGTATTTCACTGTTGGTCCATTTGTCTGTTTTCATCACTTTTTTAAATTTATCACAAGCTGTTGTTTTTGGTTTTATGTAATATGTTTTTTCACATCGGACAGTTTTAAAAAAAATGGCAGTTGCCAGATTGGGCCACGTGTTCAACCAATCAACATACACTTATGTCACTCGAGGTTCCTCTGGTGCTGGGAGAGCACTTATTCAGGAATCAGGAGCCAAAAACTCCTCAAAAATGGCGTTCTAGGAACTACGACCGCTACTAGTTGCTGTGGTGTGGACACGATGAAATTGGGCTTCTTAGAACTATGAAAGAGTTCCTCAAATCTGAAATTGCAATAGTTGTCATGGGATGCGTCATTTAATATTTTGATTTCTATGTAACTGGTGAAATAGTTGATAGTCTTAAAGCGTTAGTGGATTAAAAATAACCAGAATTTCATTGATTCAGAAGTCATCAAAAATCTAAATTTGCCAACAATATTTTTGGTGATTGATTTGCAACAATGTGGCCTGAAACAACTAGATTAAAGCAATGAATATTTACATATAAGCTCACAGTATATACAGTATATTGTCATAATTGTTGGCCCTTCAGGTTTGCATATTAGAGAGGCTTACTTGTTTCAGGTCTGGCTTTTGGCACATCTTGTGAGTATGTGTCAGTGGGGAGTGTGTGGCTGGTATCTCTGCGCTCAGTCACAACCACTGTCCGTGGCACCGTGGCAGAGAGGACAAGAGGCCTCTGGTTGTGGTACTTGAGACGGTATGTTTCCGTCATGCAGTTATCCACAGTGAAGTATGTTGTCAGAGAAACCTCTTGAGCCGGCGCCGGCTGTTCCACTCTGCATCCAGTCAGTCTTTCCTCACTTTCACACGACGACGGGGTGCTCCTCTCCGGGTCGGAGCCCGACTTGGAGCTTGCATCTGAGAAGGTTCTTAGGCCTGAAATGTCAGGCCTCCTGTGAGGACTGACGAAGGACGTGGATGAAAGACGAGGACTCGATGGAAAGGGTTCTTGAAGCATCCTCGGGCGGAACACGGCGTGGCTCGTCTCGCCCTGGTGAGGAGAGATCCGCTGGGTGGGTCGGAGGTGAGGAGATCCCGTGGTGCCGAGCTGACGCTGATTGTTCAGTTGGAGGGGTTCTGCTGTCACATTGCTGGGAGGGTGGTACGGCAGGGTCATGTGAGGACACTGGGGTTCAGAGGCAACGGCCTCGTTGTTGCCGGGGCGGTAAGTGTTTTCTCTATCCTCAGGCTCAGAGAGAGCGAGATCGTCTGAGCTGTTCCACTCTGAGCTGCTGGTTTTTGTAATGTGCCTCAGGGCTGTACTTTCTCCAGCGTGCCCTCTACAGTTTGTCAGATCCTGCTGCTCACTCTGCCTGTTATCTGAACCAGCGGAGTCTCTCTCTGAGGCTTTTCTGGAGGTACTAGAAGTGTACTTTGATTTCCGTCTACAAGAAAGAATGATGGAAATTCTAATTTAATATATTGGAAATCCAATTTACGGGTCCTTGGGCCTCATGCAGGAAGTGATATATACGGACAAATTTCAGATTCTGATTGGTTCTAATTTTGTTTGTACCCACTGATTTTATGGGATTCACCAATGTTTTCCTATTTAGATAGATGGGATAAAATTTGACGTGTTGTCGAGAGCACACTCTTAACAATAAAGAACAACATCAACCAACAAACATTCACAAATTGTTTTTGCAACACAAGAACCATATTTTTTTAATTTGAGCAAAATAAAATAAATTCACAAATATATAATCAAATTCATATATATATATATATATATATATATATATATATATATATATATATATAATATTATTTCTATATCAGATTATTATATGTTTCAGCTCTGTTTTTCCCCCTGTATTGCTCAGGAAATAATGCTTACTTTATTTAAGTTTATATAACAGTACATCATTTTCACTACTGCTGAAGTTTTTCTAACAGCCTTTTTGTGGGCGCATCTCTGTGTGTCAGAGTAATTGCCTACTGCACAACACAGCCCTTTTATAGTGTTTGGGCAGTGTTACCTATGCTGATAAAAATATGCATGATAATGTAGGATTTATCACTCAGCACACCTGGGTAAGAGCAGATTTGGATGGTTCAACTGGAGTTGATTTCTCTTATTTTTTCCCTTAACAGAAAAATAAACTGCATGAGGCCCTTTATAAGTACATATTAGAACAAGTTAAACAACGTTCATAACAAAGGGCACTACCTCGAACTTGGACTGCACTTTAGATGTGAATGTGAAACTTGATCATGGTTCTTTCCCTGAGGTTTGGGTTGATGTTTACCTATAAAATATAAAACAAATGTGGTCAAAACATAGTGACAGAAAAAGAAAGAAATAACATATAAAGAATAGAAAGCTGTACAGCAGGTCTGCTCTATTGTGGCAAGTAACTATTTACGTACTGCAGCTGGTGCAAAAGGTAATGTATTTTTATCTTCTGAGCCTTCCTAGAGTTAAATTTACCACAACAAAATTAGAACAGGGAAATCTTTGAACCTATGTCAGAAGATAAAAATAGCAAGAATACAACAAATGAGAAGACATTCAGCATAAAAAACAGGAAGACGATTAGAGCATTGCGGGGGGGAAAGATTTGAGTGTGATGGGTGAGATTAATGACTTGTTTTCTCAGAATTTTGAGATTTGATTCAGAATCCTGAGAATTAAATCAGAATTCTGCTAAATCTGAGATTTTAGACTTTAATCTCGTAATTCTGATTCATTTTACACATAATTACAAGATTAACATCACAGCTCAAATTCTTTTTTTCACTTGCTCCTAATCTTTAACACAGGTCAAAAAATTAGAATATCATTGAAAAGTTTATTCATGTCAGTAATTCAATTCAAAAAGCGGAAATAACACATTATATAGGTCCATTACACGCGGAATGAAACATTTCATGTCTTAATGTACCTAATTTCTTCTAAGTATAATGATTAGGGCTCACATTTAATAAAAACCTAAAAATTCAATTATTTTTTGGAATATTACAAAACCAATTTTAAAAAGTATGTTAAATATGGAAATGTTGGCCTCTGAAAAGTATGTCTACCTACAGTGATGGAAAAAAATATTAGACCATTGTTTTCTTCAATGTCTTGTTCATATTAATGCCTGGTACAGCTAAAGCTACATTTGTTTGAACACATCTAATGACAACAACAAAAATAGCTCACAAGAGTTTAATCTAAGAGCTGACATCTAGACATTTTCCATAGTTTTCTTGATAATGATTTTGGGTATTATCAAGAAAAACATGGAAAATTATATCAGAGATATCAGCTCTTAAATTAAACTCTTATGAGATAGTTTTGTTGTTATCATTATATTTGTCCAAACAAATGTACCTTTAGTTGTACCAGGCGTTAATATGAACAAGAAATTGAAGAAAAAAATGGTCTAATATTTTTTTCCATCACTGTATATACACTCAATACTTGGTTGGGGCTATTTGATTTGAACTACTGGAAATGGACTTTTCCATGATATTCTAACATATTGAGGTGCACCTGTAGTTATGAACTCCTTGATACACTTAAGTAGATAAAAATCAAGAAAATCAATCAAAAGTAGAGAGCAAAGCAGAGACAAAATCATCTGACTATGAAGCCGATGTCCTCTCAGGACACAAGGTGGCAGCAGCAGAGTTTCTGACTTTCTCACAGCTGGATGAACCAGTCAGCACGCTCACTCCGTGCACCGGCGCAGCGAGAGGCAGCGTGGTGCTGAATTCCTTCCCTTTAAAAATAGATGTGTCATTTTTTTTCTTTGCTGTTGCCTCAGAGAGGCCCATGCAAGGATAAAAGCTTTAGCTGTCTGTTGGACACTGGCTCTGGATCCACATAGCCTCGATAAAGTATCAAGTGCGGCGCACTCAAAGTACTGCATGAAACAGAGAGATATTTATGACAATGCCAGGAGCCACGTCCAGCTGTGCTATCTGAACGAGCTTTGTGGGATTATCATCAGATTAATGCCTGTGCAGGGCGGACTGGGTGAAGAGGTTAGAGGAGCCAGTGCAAGCTCAGAAATCAATCTTTAATTATTCTCACATTATCAGCTCACACTTCATCTGTTATACTGACGGAAATATAAAGAAAGTAAGAAGCTTGATTTATTTCTAAATTAAATTATGCAGGGTTTTTGCAGAAAACTGGTAAATGTTGTATTTACAAATCTGATTTACTGAAAGACAAAAGTCTTATTCTTCCTTGCAAATATTTTTCTGGAAGTGTTGTAGATTAGATTTGACAGGATTTTAATACTCTTAATCAGTTTTAATTTTCCCACTCAAGCTACTTTTGTTGGTGGTGTCTCATTTAATCACACTTTTTTCCTTTTATTAAATCTTTTTTTTTTTTTAACTCTGCCATAAAGTTTAAGATGACCTGATGTAGCCTGTTAATTATGAATAAATTCACATTTTGCCATTTACAGTGTCAGGCAACTACATAAACAATACATTTACTCAACCCATTACAGTAGAAAGACTCAAAAAGAGAAGTCTTTAAAGGGATAGTTAGATTTCTTTTTTAAGTGGGGTTGTATGAGCTAGTTATCCATAGTCAGTGTGTTACCTACAGTAGATTGCGGTTAACACAGCCCCGGTTTGAAGCATTGTTCCGCTGTGGACAGGGGCGGCAGCTAACACATTATTGCCACATAAATAAAGGCCCATCAAAAAAAACAGAAACAAAACAATATCACATGTAACTAATATTCTCACCGCCTTACCTGCCCTGTTTAAGTAAGAATAAATCAATCTGGATCAATATATCAAATCAGTGATCACCGATCCAATATCATTGATACGAATGGACAATATCAGTGATGCATATCATCATCTTTAAAATATGACTTTATTTTGAAATCTCCACTTCATATTTATTCTTCTAAATAAGTCAATAAAAGTAATGTTTATCATTTTTCATTTAATGAAAAAAAAAGACCTCAGTAATCAGATTCAGAATCATCTTTATTGGCCGGATGTGTGCACATACTAAGAATTTGACTCCGGTTTCTCTCTCTCCCTCTCTCTCCTAAAAATATGATTAAAATTGTATAAAAGTATCAGCATCAACAGTACAGTAATTGAGTAAATGTACTTTCCACCACTGCAAATTATTTCATGTCATATTGATCGCAGGCACCTGAATCCAATCAACTCTAAATCGTATGGAGGAAAACATGGTATTGTTGTCCAAATAATCAATATAGTATCGTTGTTTACTGAAACTTGTGATTTACAACGCTAGTAATTTTACCCTGCAGGACCAGAAGCTGAAGTTTATGTGTGTTGTTGAGTGATTTGTTTTAGAGGGTTAGTTTGGATCCACAGCAGCACATTGCTTGACCTCAGTGTTGGTAACCCTGGCTGCTTTTCCAAACTGGGGACGTGCAGACTGCCATCTACTGTCGTTAATTCACCGATTTTTGGATGAGTAGCTCATGTAACCCCACTTTAAAAAATCTGAACTATCCTTTTAAAGTCTTGGCACTTACCATTGTGTGAAGGTGAGGACGGTAGACTTGATTTGGCATCACCTCCTTTTTGGTGCAGCAGACTGAAAGTAAACGATTCACATTATGTTTTCATAATTAGTCAAATAGTATTTTGAGAAAGCGGTCAGCACAGCAAGACATAAAAAAACTTCCATGGTGTTCTGAGGCATCGTGGGGAAACACATCAGTAGGATGACTGAAACGAAGGTATTTCAAATTGACAAAAACGTTATCATGAAAAAAATAATTTAAATACCTATTTGATTCTATTTGATTTTTATTCATTGACAATAATCTTTAAAAAAATGTCCATACATTTTTTTTTATTTAGATATCTTAGTTAGTTAATATGCCAATAATGTATATTAATAAGCTAAGAACCCTAAAATAAGCAGTAGTTTGTGGTACTTTTAGTGCATTTTCTCCACATAAATGCAGACAAGTGAAGCACATTAACAGTATACACTTTACTATACTCAACTGATTATTAATTTATCCTTCATTTAAAGGAAAATTATACCACAGACACACATGCAGCCTCAATAACATTCTCTCACCACAGATGTTTATTGTCTACTAAACTAAACTCTGTGTAGATCTTATAAATTTGAGGTTTGCTTCAATGTGCAGTTTTACCTTTCTTCCCAATGCATTGGTATTATTTATAGCTTATCTGACAGATAATGTCATGGGAACAAGCCATCTGCAGTTCAGTTTCCAAGGAAATTAAATGCATTTCTGAGTGATGATGCACAGCAGCGTCATCACCCGTCATGCATCCCAGAATAACAGACTGATGGAAGAATGTACTGAAGGAAATAGTGCAGAGGAGTGGTTGAAGAGCATGTGGCCTGTCTGTGGTCATTGTTAATTACATATTTCATTATTTCCATGCAGTGGAGCCAATAATTGATTACTGGATGTTATTTATGGGGCATTATTTCGGATCCACAATTAAACTTGAACTGCTGCGAATATAAACCTTGTGATTTTCTTCCCATGAACTTTAGGGTTTTAAACTTAGTTTCAATGAAGATACGTTTTAAAGGATAGGTTCGCAATTTTATAGAAGAATAGTGAGGTGTCTATACTGACCATCGGACATATTCTTTCCCAGTGTGCTTTTTATGTAAGAGATTGGGGACAAAATCCAGAGTCCTTGTTCAAAAATGTCTTGCAAAGTTTATCTGAAGCTAAAAAAAAAAGGGTTCAGTCACCCAAATTAATCAACTTAAGTGGAAATCTTCATTCTGACATTACATAAAACAAGGACTGTGGATGATGTTTCTCATTGTGTATATTGAAGATGTATCAAGAAGGGTTTGTTTTCATGGCAAGCATGAACAGGAGGAATGATAAAAGGAAGACACTGTTCATATGGACTTATGTCCCTCATATGGTATTGTTCGTATGGACATAATGTGCAAAAATCAACATTCAAGTCGTTCAAACCTTTGTGTTTTATAAGGAATATTCAAACAACATTTCTGGCCAATTCTGACAGCCATGATAACAGTCCCCAGCTTACTTATGAACAGCTGCAACAACTTGATATATTTACCTGGTAATGTCCCACTTCTTAAATATAAAACCTCCATTTGTCCATTAAACAACACACAGTTTTTTCTTACCTTTGCAGCTGTGCCTCTTGAGTCGATCTCTGGTCTCTAACAACAAATCCATCGACGCCAGGTGAGTCGGGATTGGTGGAGCCACTGCTGAGTCTATCGCTGCTCTCATAGCCAGACTCTGTCCTTTGGATGGTCCAGGTGTCGCTACGCAGCAGCGTCTTGGGGCCCCCCTTGAGTCTGCCGCCCCTGTGTTGGTTGGTCCTGCTCTCTGACTCTACAGAGCTGTGACTCTCCGTCTCGTGCCGCTGCTCGTCCTCATAAATGGTCATTAAACACTTCTGCTTCCTGTCTTCTCGGGTGCGTAAGTATTCCCGCTCGCGCTCTCGGCTTTGTTCAGCGTGCACTCTTTCCTGGGACGAAGGCTTACTGTGCCGCGGGCTGTCGTGTTGCTGCTGACGCCGCTGCTCCAGTTCATTCAGCACAGTGTCCACATTCAACACCTCGCGGATGGGTCTCCAAGTGGACTTGGATTTATTGCGGCTTCCGTCACTTCCACCTTTTTCCCATTGCTCCTGGCAGCTGTCCTGATCATAGCGACTCGGGGAAGAGTTGTTCCTCCGGCTGTGTCCGCCACCCTGCGTACCCAGCGTCTGTCCACGTGGCTCCTGAGACCCTCTGCTTAGATGGTTTGAGGACTTCTCCGTGCGCGGATAGCTTTTTGATTTCTGGTCCACATGAGGCCTCGGCCCATTCTCTGAAGGAGACGAAGATCTTGCGTGTGGCATCTCTAAAGAGAGCGTACACGGATCATTGATCAACATGCTCTGACACACAACAGAAATCTGCACTTGTATGTTTTTGCTTTTGCCTCTCTATTATCAGTGTTTCCTATGACTCAGACACTATGCTCTACCTTTATGTTGTGATGGGTCCATTTTCCGATGCCCTCGATCCTTTTTGGAGGTTTCACTTGGCCTCTGCAAATTCTCCATGAAAGGTTCCTGGAATTTGTTAGGACTGCCAAGGGGATGTTTCACTGAGGAAAAAAAGAAATTGAAATGGCAGATGAGTCGATGCTGCTCAGGGATGTTTGGTTCTTAAGTAACATTTGCTGAGTGCGCTGATGTAAGGGATGCAAATTGTAAATAATTGGCCCTAAATTCCTTTTTCAGGCATAAAACATCCTGAGGTTATGAATGACAGATTAGGGCAGGGTTAAATTCAATCGGGCCAGATTTTAAAACCAAGAAATTTAGCTGGGACAGATATTTGCAGTAAGCAGCAGGCAATGCCGCATTGTAAACCAACACCCATAAATGTAATGAAAAAAGTTTATTCATTTTTTCCCTTTGAAATTTGGTCACATCTGAAACAGGCTCGTCTAAAAGTGCATTAAAAAAAAGTGCACAGTAGTTAGTTACTTTTAGGTCGAGATTTAACATTAAAACATGATAAATTTAAGGTGACTAGGCTTTTTTTTTTCAATTAAACCTCATAACAGTATATTAAGTAATTAAAATGAGCCCTGCCTTGAGAAGATTAAAACACTGCTTACATAAATGCATCAATAATAATAATTTAATAATACATTTGCAGTAGATAAAACAATCTGAGTTGGTCCATTTTGCATAATGAGTACTTTTTTTTCATTTTGATGCTGACACTTTTGTACTTTCACTTCAGTAAGTATTGAATGTCGGACTTTTACTTGAAGTGGAGTAATCTAAAAGTGTGGTATTCGTCATTTTAGTTAAGTTATGGATCTGAACACCTCTTCCAACAGTGATTAATTATTATTAATAGTCGATGCAGTTACAGTTTTTGCGATGTGGCACTCTCACCTTTCATCTCTGTAAAAAAAAAAAAAAAATCATACCAAAGAACAGATGCTAGTACATCATTAGCAATGTTAAAATACACTCTTGCTCCCACATTTGCCAGCCCTGTGGTGAGTTTCTTTGCCTCTGTAACAAGCAGGTCACTCTGAGAAACAAGAGATGCTGTGAACTGCGAACATCTGCCTCCAAATCAGACCTTCTCCACCCAACAGCTGCACTGGCTTCATATTATCATTGTTCCTCCTTTTAACTTTTTATTTTATAAGTACTGCCCTTAAAAAGATGCTCCATGTGTTAAGATATACAGTAAAACATTACAATGTACAACACAAGGCAAGACGTATTGCATAGTGCTGTGTGCAGCATGTGCACAGCTGCTGGTCGTTATGACAGCAGTGAGTAAACTGTGTTATTATGGATGTCCAGCTAGTTCAAACGGATACTAGATTGAGATGGAGTACACCACAACTGCTAAGCAATTAACCTGTACACACTTCATCATGTTGCCTGAAGTTACACAGAGACTCTCAGGCTCAGTAATGCAAGTAGCACTGCAGGGCTGTGCACTATTTTAAATTCTTGTTTTTAAGAGTGGACAAGATTAACCACTATGTATCGAAGAGGAAAAGATGGTGAAAAACAGTAAAATTTCAATATAAACTTATTTAAAAGAAAGAGATAACAGTGAATAATGCATATAATACATATAATAAGAATAAAAAACTGAGCCATGTCTTACTCAATGACAAAATAGAAATCAAACACTTACGCTTATTTTGATAAAAATAATCCAGTCCCATGCCAACCAAAGTGTCTGGACGCCAAACTAAAGCAAAACAATCCATCTAAACAGGCAGGGCGCCATTACAAAAAAAAAAAAAAAGAGAAAAAAAATATCCAGGCAGATAAATTAATGGAGGCAAACATAACATGGGAAATGTCTAGGGGAGGAGTGAGAACCGTGGAGCAGGAGCAGGAGTGCGTTTGGCCACAGGAGCAGGGATTATGGAGGGAGGCGTGGGTGGTAATCTGCGTGCAACAGAGGCATCATCCTCATGTCAAGTTCAAGCCAGCACACAGGGCAGGACAATCTTTCTGCCTGCGGTTTAACAGCACTCAACAAACCCCCGATGCAAACCATAACTGTAATTTGCGGAGTGAAATCATTACTTTCATGGGTACTGATGTTGTTTGATGCTTATTGTGCCTCGTGATAGGTTCATAAAAATGTCCGGATGCTCTAATAGAAATTAAATGATTAAACAAATTGATCACCATTGCGAGACCTATCATAGTCTTTTCTTAATCTTCAATACTAAATGGACTATAAACACAATGCAGAAACTAATTTATGTTTATGTTTTGTTTTACACTCATTACATATATGTTTTCCAATTCACAGCCATTTTAACATGTGTGCACAACTATTTTTTTTAGTTTGGTCTTGGTTGTTTTTATTTTTATTTTATAGATTTCTTTTCTATCTTTAATCTATTTCAGTTTTCTTAATCTATTTTTATTACCTTTACCGTTTTTACTTAGTACTTGTGCTGCTGCATACATGCATTTCCCCCATGGGGATCAATAAAGGAATATCTTATCTTATCTTATCTTATTAGAAAAAAATCTGTCCCTTACATTGGAAAGTTTAGTTAGATAAAGCATATAACCTATAAATATAACAATAAAAGAACATAGTAACTTATTTATACTTTTTATATAAATATAAAGCATGTGAGCACTTGCAGAAATGTGTGTGTGTTTAAGGACAAAGATACATATCACATATATTTATCAATTTGTTTTCTGATATGCGCCAATATTAAAAAATGTTTTCAAAATTTTAGAAAATTATGCTTGCGGTGGTTTAGAACTGGTTTCATATAGCTATTTAAGATTAAGATTAAGATTTCCTTTTATTAGTCCCACAACGGGGAAATTTCAAGAGTTACAGCAGCAAAGTTGATAGCAAAAGAGAATAAATAGTAAACAGCAGTATAAACTGGAAATATAAGAGAGGTATTAGCAAATAAACAAGTAAAAATATAATAAAGTATTAACAATCTACAATATAAACAAGTAGAAATCTAAAAATTATTAACAATTAAAACAAAAATACAATAAAAACTTTATGTAGGGAACCTTAGAAAAAATGTAGACAGGGTCAGCAATTGGATATGGACCATTGCATAGATTTTTTTTCAGCTATTGACTGATACTGAACAAACTGGACTGAGGATTATTTAGCTATTTATTTAAATATATTCTTTATTTTGCCAGGTTATACTTATAGAACTGGTTGACAATGTAATAAACAGTAATGCATATGCATTATGTTAAATATTATTTTAAAAAGTTATTTGTTTACAAAAGCAGCCTTCTGGGAACCTTTGCATTGTCATATTGGAGCCAAATCAATGCACATTTCACATAAAAATTTGTTATTTTCATTCTATCTTTTTTAAAAATCACTATATCGGCTGCCATATTGGTAATCTGTGAATTGATGCTGTCTAAAATCAGTGTCCATCCTCACTCTTCAGCAGTTGGTAGTAATAAAATAGAGCAGCTGCATTTTCTCTGTCACATTGTTTGATATAGTATTCAGATCCCTTACTTAAGTAAATGTACTAATACCACACTGAAATTACTCCACTACTAGTAAAAGTCCTGCATTCAAAACTTACTGAAGTAAAAGCACAAAAGTATCAGCATCAAAATGTACTTAAAGTATCAAAAACAAAAGTACTCGTTATGCACAATGAACCCACTCAGATGGTTTTATATATTCCAAATGTATAATTTGATTATTTGTATTGATGACATGATTAACTCTTGAATATACTGTTATGGGGTTTAATTTTAAAAATGTCTCATGACTTTAAATGTATCATGTTTTTTATGTTCTTGATATGTATCTTGACTTGAAAACTAACTAAAGCTGTCTGCTAAATGTAGTGGAGTAAAAAAGTACATTATTTGCCTCAAAATGTAGTGCTAGAAGTATAAAGTCACAAATGTGAAAATACTTAAGAAAAGTACAAGTACCTCAAAATTGTACTTAAGTACAGTACTTGAGTAAATGTACTTTGTTACTTTCCACCACTGCTTTATTTCATCTAATTTATTCTTTTTTTATTTCTCAAAGAATCACTGAGGGCAACCCCTCATTTACAAAACACAATGAAGAAACAAACAGCACAGGTAAAACACTTGAAAAACATTAAAAACAGTTACAGTGAAAGGCAGAGTTATTGGTTATCATAGTTTTAAACTGGCCCATAGTTAAAGTTGTGTTGAGTTTGAGTGAATGTTGTAAAATGTTCCAGGTAGATGCAGTATTAGTCCGGGGAACATTGAGCATTAAGCATTAATCACTAGAGCGTATTGGATAATTACTATGTGACCAGTTTCATAAAGTGCTGAGGTATGGTGGCATGTTGCCTATCAAGACTTTATAAATGAAGAGGAACCAATGCAAGTCTCGTCTCACGGATAAAGGTGCCCCTCCAACCTTGTTGTATAGGAGTCAATGATGGGTAGAGTAACTGTCACTAGTGATGAATGGGGGTGCAGAGTGATGAACAGAGTCCAGTGAGGTGAGAGTGGAGGCAGAAGCATGTCTATAGATAACATCAGCATAATCCAGAACTGATAAAAAGACATCCTGAATGATCTGTTTCCTACAGAACAGGGGGAAGTTTGATTTGTTTCTGTATAACTATCTGATTTTTTGTTTTAATTCACTTGTAAGTATGTCAATATGAATTTGAATGTGAGTTTTTGATCTAACCAGACGCCCAGATATTTGTATTGTGAAACCCTTTCAATGCTGTGACCTGTTACAATGGTGATATGTAGACCATCTTCAGCAATATGTCTGGCTCTTTAGAATATCATGTATTTGGTTTTGTCTGAATTGAGAACTCATTTTAGATTGAGAAGAAAATGTTGTAGTTTGTTGAAGCATTGCTGGAGAGTTTCAATGGCTGAATGTGCAGTGTTTGAGGTGCAATACAGAACTGTGTCATCGCCGTAGAGATGGGCGTTACAGTTTGTTATAGTGGATGTTATGTTGTTAATGAAAGTAAACAGGTTTATATCATCATCATTGAGAATATCAACGATGTATAATATTTAAGAAACGTCTAAATATGCACATTTTGACTGTCAGTCAGAAGTTTGAGGGTTAGGTGAACTGATAACTGGAGGATTGTCTTACCGGTCACGTCACCATTTATTTGGGCTTTGTAGCGAGGACACATGGTGGTTTGTCTCGGTGCGTCTTCGTTAGACACTGGAGACCCCTCAGGATTGGTGTAAAATAAAAGAAGTGGCTGGAAATGTCCCCTGATGCATTTAGAGGCAACATCTTTCCATTTGGATCCAATCTGCGATCAAGAGTGTGATATAAGAGCGTGTAACACACAGTAACAGGTAGCACAGACTTTTGAGGGATCAAGCAGATTAAAAAAGCAAAGAGTTCCTAACCTCCTTTACAGTGGCATCATCGAAAAACATCCATTTTGAAGATTTGGTGTGATAGGCGAAGGCTGAGTAATGTTTACTCGAAAAACAGATCATCCCCACCAGATGAAGCTCAGCTCGTTTGGCATTTTCATCAGTGACACGGTTGAAAAGCTGAAATAGAGCAAATTGATCTCCACATGTTGCTCTTTGGCAGATACTAAATCCTGTGAGAATAAATCTTTGTGTGTGTTTTTCGAAAAAAAAAAAGTAAAAGGACTGAAACATCCTTATCATGACTAGTTTATGGGGAAAAAAAACATATAGTAACTGCCAGCTATGAAATATCATTTTTAGCACAAAACTGACAAAAATACTTATATAAACAGGATATAGATAGATAATACATTTCTACACCATCGGCCATAAAGTTGGAATATTTTGTTTTCAGACACAATCCTCTGTTAATTATGGTTTCATTTTCATTGTGATACAGCAACGGAAAAAAATATTAGACCAGCCTTGTTTTCTTCAATTTCTTGTTCATTTTAATTCCAAGGTACATTTGTTTGGACAAATATAATGATGACAACAAAAATAGCTCATAAGAGTTTAATTTAAGAGCTGATATCTAGACATTTTCCATGGTTTTCTTAATAAACATCAAAATCATTATCAAGAAAAGGTACCTTTAGCTGTACCAGGCATTAAAATGAACAAGAAATTGAAGAAAACAATGGTCTAATATTTTTTTCCATGACTGTATGTTTGGAAGAGATTGATAAATAAAGTTTTGAGAAGATATAAACTTTATCTGTCAAGAATGAATCACATTGTCACAATCATTTCATGGAAAGAGGTAAAAAAAAAAAATGTATTCCAACTTTATATAACCTATTTAACCTGCTAAAATATATTTTCTCCAATGTGCAATAACTGTAAAATGCAAAGTACTTTTCAGGAAAACAAACAAACACAAAAAATAGCAGATATGTATGTATTTAATGTGTATAGAATGTATGTATGTGTCTTATTTTTTATATTCTTTATTCTGTCTTCTATATCTATGTGTCAGTATCTTGAGCTGCTGTGACAACTGAATTTCCCCACTGCGGGATAAATAAAGTCGGTAACGCTTTATATTAAGGTCCTTGTAACAACCATTAATTAACAAGTAATAAGGCCCTTGTAAGTCCTTACAAGATGCTTATTAACATTATTGTGTGTTTATAAGCTTATATAAGTGTTAATAATGGCATTACAAACACCCATGACCCACCCATTATGTCTTTGCCATGCCTTTATTAATCTTGTTTTGTTTGCTTATTGATATTAAAATATACTTTATTGATCATCTATTATAAGTTAACTACAAGTTAACTATGCTTTTTGCAACTACCGGATCTAAAGCGAGAACAATGCCTTATTACTTGTTAATTAATGGTTATTAAGGACCTTATTATAAAGCGTTACCATAAAGTCTTATCTTATCTTATCTGTGTATTTGCCACCTAATGAGGTTTGCTTCGGCTCTTACCCCACACAGGTTCAAACGAGGACCGAGTGACCGAATGACTTCGTCCGTAAGATCCGACTGCTCAGCATCCCAAACGAATCCAATAGTGACGATCTCCGGACAGTTCATGAGGACACGGCGGATCTTGATGCTCTGACCACAGTTGCTCTGCAAAATATATTAGATTAACATTTGAAGGTGCAAAATTATATCAACATGCATACAAGAACACAAACATTAAGTCCTGTCTTTCAATTTAAGAGGGCAAGAACTTCATCAGTGGATTTTAATGTCAATTTCGATATGCATTCAGGACAGAGGCCTACATGCAGCTTAGCACAAAGAATGGAAATGTGATGAAACAGTTAATGTTTCAACAACTCAAATCTGTATCTACAAACTGTATCTCTGTATTTAAGATGTCTAATGATTAAAAAAAATGACAATTCAAGGAGCAGCTAGTTTAAGCGTTTCTATTTCTGTTTCGTGACAAACAACAGCTTGGCCCAATTAAGTCAAAATGCCAGCTTTTATAATTCTGAGCAAAACCCTGCAGATGCTTGGATTTGTAGGTGAGGTGATTTTAAGCTTACAAAATACAACAATAACAAGGATATTAACAAAGTTTACACACAACAAAAAAATCTAAAAAGATACAGGAATGAAACCAAAAAGCAAAAACCAGCTTAACAAAGTGCTTTACACAAGATCAATGATGAACAAATAAACAAGACAGAAACCAGTTGACGCAAGTGCTTTTAGGTCACGCGAGTGGTCAGTTCGATACTTATCGTTGTCATCTGTGTAGATCTAGTGTGAAGGTGTTCAGTAAAGATTTGGGTCTTCTGTCTCTTCCTAAAGATTGAGAAGGACTCAGCAGATTGGATGGAGTTTGAAAGTTCGTTCCACCACCGGGGCTCTACAGAGAAGAAAGAGTCTGGTTTGAGATGCAGAGGCCTTCAGCGGCGGAGGAGCCAGACGTCTTTCACTCGAAGAGCGTAGTGGGCGGGAGGTTTTGTGGACCTGAACAAGGGAGTTCAGATAAGCAGGGGCTGTGCCCGTTGATGTTTTGTAGGCAAGCGGCAGGGTTTGGAGTTGGATGCGGGCTGCAACTTGGAGCCAGTGCAGACAGATGAGTAGCTGAGTGACGATGTGCTCTCCTGGGCTGGTTGAAGACCAGATGCGTCGCGTTCTGGATCATCTGCAGAGGCTTGGTGGGGCAGCAGGAAGACCCGCCAGTAGAGAGTTGCAGTAGTCTAAATGCGATAACACAAGGGCCTGAACCAGGAGTTTTGTCGATTGTTCGGTCTGACCTTCCTGATGTTGTATGGGGCGAATCGAAACAATCATGCAATTGTGGCCACATGAATCTTAAAGGTCAGTTGGTCATCAGTCATGAAACTCAAGTTCCGTGCAGAGCTTGTGGGCACAAGTTGCATGGATCCAAGCTGAAGATTGATAGGCTGATATAATGCGGGATGGGCTGAGATGACAACAAGCTCCATCTTAGAGAGGCTGAGAATATCTCCTCACAGTCTGCTAGCTGTATGTTTTCTGCATAGTTTCTGTATAATAAAAGTGGAGCACACTGTAGCAGCGACCTGTCAATTGTAAGGCAGCCCCGCCCTATATCATACTCAGCTTTATCATGTATTTTAGTCTAAATGGAATCATAGTACACAAAATGAACATCATGCTGTTTTGAAGAAGACTTGAAACTGAAGATTGAGACCAAAAACTTAAAATAATGTTTAATGAGGTAATAAATCAAGTGGGCTTGTTTTCTCATAGATTTGTCTACAATCAGGCTTCTTTTTGCAACCAATGGAGTCGCCCCCTACTGGACATAAGAAAGAATGCAGGTACTCAGAGAGTGGCTCAAGGATAAATCCCCTGGATGAATATAGAGAAAGAGAAACATTCTGAAGGAGCGATGACAGGAAGGATGTATTTGTTTAGGTGTTGAACAATCTTTCTCCAATATCACAGACTCCACCTTTAAATCAGTGCTACATTTTTGAAGACAGGTTGAGGTTAGAGAACACTCAACTTCATCCAACTGATGCAGAGTGAAGACGAAGACAGCAGTAGCTGATACAGATGAGAGAAAAACAGTAGATATACCCTTACTGCTATTTATATCCTTACACTAGTCTGGCACGTCTCCTTCCGGCCGCTTCAAGTGCAGTCACAAATCAATAAAATCAGCACAAAACAGTTTTCGGCTGTGCTAACATAATGCTCAGGTGTTTTAATGATCAATTTAATTTCAACCCTATAAACGGGATTAACACAATCGTCTTTGTGTCCATGTTACAGTATCAGGCTAGATGTTCTGCTAAATTATTAATTAATAGTTGCCTGTAATGCATCAGCATTTTCTGTAATTATGGCTGAATTCAGATGTTTTCAAAAAACGGAAGAACAGGGAGAAGTATTGAGCCTCCACTTTGCAAAGATGTCAGATTTGCTAATAACATCACATTAAATGTAATGACAGTAAGTCACATACCGGGCAGCTTCGGAGGTCACCTGTGTTGTTTGCTGCCTGCAGCAATTCTCCAAACATGTCCGACCTGAGCCGCTCGTTCTTCCCCAACATGCGATCAACCTGTTGGCTGTGAATACAAATTCATAGGTGGTCAGAAATATTATATTTTCCACTCAGTGGATATATTCCAGCAACACAAACAGAAATTCTATTAGGTATAATGTTACGTCATTCTACAATTATTAAGATTAGACTCTTCAGTCCTTGTTGACGCTGCCAGAGATAATTCACCTTTATGTTTATGAATGATGTCCTAGTTTGCAGTAGTGTTGACCTGGACTGCATTATATTGAATTGCGTTTTTATAGTTCTTGTGTTTGTAAATGAGCCATAACATTAGATCAATATCTCATCAATATCTCATCCAGAATGCAGCTGCTCGATTGGTCTTCAATCTTCCCAAATTTTCACACACAACACCCCTCCTCCGCTCCCTCCACTGGCTACCAGTGGCTGCGCGGATACGCTTCAAGACTCTAGCTCTGGCGTACTCTGCTGCTAACGGTTCAGGTCCTACTTACATCCAGGACCTTGTCAAACTCTACACCCCTGCCCGTCCTCTACCCTCTGCATCAGCCAAACAGCTGGCGACTCCCACCCTGTGTGGGTCAACTCGCCTCAAAACCACTTCCAGACTTTTCTCTGTCTTGGCTCCCAAATGGTGGAACGAGCTCCCCACCGACATCAGGACCTCAGACAGCCTGGACATCTGAAGACCTATCTCTTCCAACAATACCTCGGTTAAGTTATGGTCACCTAACATATATATTTAAAAAAAAAAAATAAGCTCTTATTCTTTTCTCTTCTTTTCTTCTTTAACATATAGCACTCCTTTAGCGATGACAGTTAGCTCTTAAAGTTCTGTACTTACTTGATTCCTGTGGTCTATGTCTAGTACCATCAGGTTGAATGCACTTATTGTAAGTCGCTTTGGACAAAAGCGTCTGCTAAATGACATGTAATGTAATGTAATGTAATATCAATATCCAGTTCGACTACACTGCAAACTCCAACCTCAATAATAAACAAACAATAGCTGAATGAATAATTCCTTGACAGTGTCAATAGAAACTGAAAATTATTTCTGTTGTGAGGGTACATTTTACGGGTGAGACATATTTAATATTTAATGTATTTAGTTAATATTAATTATAACTAGTTAAAACAGGGATGCACAATTAATGTAAATGTTTTTCTATAAATTATAAATGGCTGTAAGTGCAATTTCAAAATTGCAATATTTGTTAAAAGCAAAATATGTATTTCTGAAATTATTGATGTTCTGTAAGCTGCCCCAGCCTACAAATTATTGACATCAAAGACTTTTTTTGGTACAGATCATTGCAATGAAAGAAGATCTTAACATTTTAAATGTTAGTTTATATGTATATATATATATATGTTTATATATATGTTTTTTTGTTGCTGTTTTTTTCTGTTAACTCTTAGTTTTTCTGTTAACTCTGTTAACTATAGTTTTTCTGTTAACTTAAGCTTTTTACTTTTTGCAGTGTGCAGATTTTTCTAATCTATTTACTAGGAATTGTGTCCAAAAGAGGGAAAAAAAGCTTCATATTTGAACTTAAAATCATGAAAAAATATGACCAAACAATCATTCCGCATCATCAGACCTTGGTTGCTCTGTATAATAAACCAAAAATGTGTCGAGGACTCTTGCAAAAATGGAAGAAAAAACAGGAAAAACAGGAAAGCAATCCAGCCATTCCAAAATATAAGACAAAAGAAAAATGAGGAGGGAAATATAAAAAAGCTCAGGCTTGAATCAACAGTGTGAGTTTAGGTGTGGCTGCTAAAGGACAGGAAGGAAATCAGTCCAAGATGCTTAAAAATTGCAATCAAATAATTTTCTAGTAACCTTATTTGATACTTTGACATTTAAATCGGGATTAGCACTCCGTCCTGATTTTTGTAGCCCATTTTTTAAAGCCATGGCAGCAAATCAAGCACTCACCATAAAGCGGTGGTTGAGACATAATGTACGAGTTCTGTGAATGGGTGTGGGTCTGAAGACGCTCCACAGCAGCGGCACACAAACTGAAACAGAAAGAAAAGCTGCATGTTACTTTACAGATTACATTTTCGTAAATTAACTTTGCTTATTTCTCTTAGAGCAGATGTAGTCTGCTTATTCCCCTTTATTATCATAATAATTATTCTACTTACGGTAACTGTCTCCATGATAAACATCTCATTATTGTTGTTTGCGTAGCAGATAAAATGACAAACACTTTGTTACCTGTTCATAAAGCATCATTGCAAACTTCTGATGGGTGATGCAGGATTTGGACGAACAAGCATCAGTCGCAGTGTCAGAAACAATGTGTAAATGAATTCGCTCCAGGATGTTCTCCTAATATGTAAGAAACAAGAGCAGATATAGTACACAGTAAATACATGCAACACTATTGCTTTTAAATAGTTTAAGTGTTCCTTACAAACTGTAATCTACACTAGTGCTCAGAATTTGAGGTCTCCCCGAAAATGTCTGTTGTTTTCCATGAAAACAACCTGTTTTATTCATTAATTGAGTTACAAAATTAATCGAAAATATAATTAAGACATTGAAAAGGGTAGAAATAATCATTTTAACCTGTAAAAAACTTTACCTCTAGATTCTCAGACTGAGAGAGGATTATTTTATTGATTCTAAAATCAGCACAAAACAGTTTTCACATCTGTTTTATGTGAGCATTATGTGCTCACATAATGCTCAGGTGTTTTAATGATCAATTTAATTTCACGCTATAAACGGGATAAACACAATGTGCCACTGGAACACAGGAGTGATGGTTGCTGACAATATATAATAGATATTTCACGAGAAAATCAGCCGTTTCCAGCTTTAATAGTCATTTAGCGCTTTAACAATTTAGCAAACAACAAAATAACAAGTATTTCTAAGTGACCCCAAACTTTTGAGCAGTAGTGTATATATCTATACATTTGTCTGTTAGACTGGATTCAAAATGGTTGTAGATAAGTAAATAGTGCCCCTTTTTTCAAATTTCATCATGAACAACTATATCAATAAAAGGACTTTTTGATGATCCAGGGACTAAACGGACAAAAATGAAACATAGAAAACTCAGTGAACTTATTGTAGACTTTACCCTTACAATAAAGTATAATATATAGTATAATGATTTTGTATGACATTTGTATATCAATTACTCTGTGTTACCTTAAATGTTTGAAGAAAACTTTGTAGCATCTATTTGACGGATTGAAGCAAGCATCTGTAAGTCCTACCTATCTTTCTGAGTTTTAAAGTGCGCTACAATGTTCGATTTTCCAATAATATTCAAATAGTTTCCAGTGAGTATCAATGTTCAATGTGTATGTGCTGGATGGTGTGGTACCTTATGAAAAGTAAGTGTTTTATGGAGTGGCATACGTTGTTGTAGCGTGATTAGCATGGTAAGCGGCAATTTAGCTTTATTCACTTCTTATGTTGCATTACTATGTAATTCAGGGATGACATTCATGTTGCTTAGCGTAATGCCCATAATAATTTGATATGACATACTTACATGCAATATAGTATATCAGCTAATTGGGTTCATGTTAATGTACTTTTAGTGCAGCATACTGCGTAATGTGCTATCTCACTATTAGCATGCTAAGTGGAGATTTAAGCCCTTTCTTCCGCATCAGTTTGATCCATTGAAAACAGTAAAAAAAAAACTTTATTAACTGACAGATGTGCATAATACGGACGATAGCACAAGATAGCGTTTCTGTGTTATTTAAGGTTACAGTAGCAAGAGGTATTAGTCAACACTATCGCTGTGTGGATTTGTTTGGCCAAATGGCAATTCGCACCGCAATACGAATACATACTTCCTACGGGCACTGCATGAGTAAGGATAAATGAGACCTGGATTATACTGTGTGAGTTGTGTGAGAGTTTTTAAACTGATGTTTTCATATGATTTTGCAGTTATCAAACTGTGCTCCCATTTACTTAAATTCATCAAAGATTTATTCTATTTTGAGATTTTCAATTCACCATGAGGCATGCAAGAAAAACAAAGTTTTCTTGAATAATTCAAGGTAAAACAGGGTGAACAATTGGTATTAAAATGGTCATAAATCCACAATCCAATCCTAACAGGCCTTAAATAACAAACAGTAGATCAAAACAACAGAGCCAGGACAATTAGTCAGTGGCCTCTGCTTCTTTTAACCTTCAGTGTCATGGAGGAAGAAGCACCATAACATCATTCAATACAGTTTCTGTGGAAAGGTTTTCCACTGGATGTTACTTTGATTAAAAGCCAAAGGGACAGTGTCAACGTACAAAGCACTCGGCAGCATCATCCATCAGGCCTAGCTGGAAGCGTTGCTCATCCTTAAAAGTTTCAGCGAGGGCGTTACGCAGGCTGTCGGAGGGAAGCACTCGCTCTCTGCTCTGCTGGAACTGGCTGAAGATGCTCTGAAAAAGACAAACAATGACTACTTACTCTCCTGAAAGTGAACAGCATTTGTGACGAGTTCAAATCCAAGATACAGTTTTTACTATGTAGAGTTATTATCTAACTGAAACTAAAGGACTCTCTTTCTGTCTGTCTGTCCCTCGATCCGATCGACTTCATACTTGGCGAGTGAATTGCTGAGAAGTGCAGTCTCTTGAGCTCTACAGGGCATATTTATTAGTAGTGTGTTACGTACACACTGTGTAGTGTTCAGAGGGGACCCGTATTAACTATTACACCACCAGACGGCATGCTGGTACAGCTCACTCTCTGGCACTCTCTACAGTACATTCAAGAACAGAGGAAGAAAGAGTGCGGAGATATTACATTGAAGTAAACTCAAACATTTCAAGCATTAGCAAAGTGACATTCAGAGTAGGGATGGGAATAATTAATCGCTGATTGATTAATAGTCGTTAACAATTTGATCAATTACAACGATCTGTGTGTATTTTTTTATTTTTATTTTATCTATGACTGTGTATCAGTGTCACTGAACTGAAACACGGCCGAGCATTCAGTTCTGCGGCAGTACGTGAATAAGCCAATGAGCTGAGCATTAAGCTGGATAAAGCTACAGTTTGCAAATTGAAAGTTGCAATGACAATTATAAAACACAGAAATACAAGAGTGTTAATTTGAGCAAAACTAGTTTACTGTATCAAACCTTGCGAATTACTAAGTTCAATTTTATACAAAATTTATTTAAACACAAAACACACTTAAATATGGTAGATTACTGTGAAAACTAACCTCATGCCTCTTCGGGGGCTAAAACATAAAGCATTGAACTCCTTGACGTTATCTTTACAGTATCACCTCACTTAAGATAGTTTTACAATCATCAGGAAGTTTCTTTTTGTCCTTTCAAAATAAGCGTCCGTTATCAACACAGGCTTTTGCATAGTGCTGTATATATATCTTTTATTTTGCCCATGTATGCATTATGCGATTAATCGATTAATTGATCATTACCATTATAGATGCTTGAGTTAGCAGGTTTCTTCCAAACGCCCATCCCTAATTCAGAGGGAAATAGCCTGATCCCAAATAGCTATCTGTTTGCAAATAAAGAATATACTCTAGCATTGTTAGGGGATGCACTATGTCATGGCAGATGTATTGTTCAGGACCTAAAGAAGCAAAGTGTCGAGTGTGAAGTTGTTTGGATGAGCAGTTCTCAGAAAGCTGCAAGCAGCAATACAGCAGGCCGAGCAGAACAGACACATTTTGAACGGGTACTGCAATGTGTATATATTTAACAAAGCTACAAATAATGCCAGCTTTAGCTCAAAGTGCAGAACTATACAAACCTTTAAAGCACAGAAGATGCAGGAATCACCGAGACAGAAGTGACCTGAGAGCTGCCTCAAACTTCTCCTGAAGATGTCCAGCTGCCAAAGCACCTGAAATGAAGGTTTAACAGCAAAAAAAAACATCAAAATAAATTTAAAAAATCAAAATACAAACACAGAGACCTTTATTTAAGGATTTAAGAAGCTCAACTTCAAGATAAAGATCCCACAATTAATGTTATTGATTTTGCAATGAAATTAAATGCCTTTGTGTGATATAAAAGAGTTGCTCAACTCAGCTGCTTTACTCAGCTCTTAGTCATTTTCAGCTCATTGTTTTTGGTTTTCTGGTCCATGTGGCTGAGACCCAGAAACTCTCACCAACCCACGCTTAAAATAAACATTCCCAGCTCACACACGTCATTGAGACATTGCCAGAGAAAATAGTAAAAAAAACAAAAAAAGGAAAAAGAAAGAAAAGAATTCTAGCTAAGAAGCAAGCGACAGAGGATGAATACATTAAAAAAAACAACAACAAAAAAAAACATAAGTGAATGGCCAGTGGAGAAAAGATTCTACACATATTGTTTGTACTGACAAAGTAATATTTCCTAAAATGTTCGCCAAGAGAATGAGTTTATTTTTAGGTCTACCTTTGCTCTCTAGTGGTCACATATCACTTTACTGAGATTTACAGTGAAGGATACTTTGTTGTTTTCTTTCTTTGATCACTGAGACAGTTTTGGCATTATTCCAGCAGAGTGAAGTCATTTATCTGAAGTATTTTTTCAGTTATTTAGAGCTGAAACAGAAAATGGTTCTTCACCTGAACAGCGCTGTTCAGGAAGCAGCTGTTCTGCCCGGGCTCGTTCAGCAGGCCTTTGGTGAGTGCGAGAGACAGCATGCTCCCAGGCTGGTAGGATTTCTTCAGGCCTCCTCCAGGTTTTTTGAACATCTTCACCCATGCCATGGAGTTAGAGCCTGCAACTGGTGAATAAAGAAAATCCCTGGGTTTTGACTTGCATTGTCTGTGTATTGTTTCATTAAAAGATGCAGTTTAAACCACATATGTAACTTTAAAATCATTCTGTCAGAATAAGTTAAGCTCAACCAGTCTGTCTGCCACCTTTACTGGGTAATATTGACCGATTACAGACATATTGGTGTCTATGGTATCAGGTAATATGTTTTATTGATATATCCCAAGTGAAACCTTTTCTACAGAACATATAACACAGAACATGATGCTTCAGTGATTTAGAAACGGTATTACAGATTTATTCAATTTTCAATTATTCTATTTTTAAACAACCAGCAATAAAGACTGATAGTGAACATGCTCTTGTGATGTGTATTTAGGAATGTATTCTACTTTTTATTTTATTTTTGTATCTATCTATCTATCTATCTAATTCATTATATGTACAACCATGATTCCAAAGAAGTTGGGACGCTGTGCAAAACGTGAATAAAAACATTAGTATTGAATGATAAGATTAATAAGGATTAGACCAAAATACATTTGGAGCCAAAGCTTATAACAGAAGAGCTGTACAGCCAAAATACATGCATGAAGCTTCAGTTGAAAGGTAACATCTTGTAGTTTCTGCAGTTGTGCTTGTTTAGCATGTGGAGAAAACACCACCAAACATCAGTTCAAGACTAATTTTCAATTGAATATACGATACGAAGGATTAGAAAATGGCCGTAATCTATTTTATTTTAGACAACGCAAAACATTTTTATCTACTTAATGTATAATAACATTGAATATTCTTTAATAAAATTATTTATTTATAAAAGCTGCCTTCTGAGTACGCCTGTATCATTTTATCAGTGCGTATTCCACCAAGAAGCATTATTGCATGGCACTATGGACGAATTATAAACAACTGTGGATAAAAAATTTGGTTCATCTTGGACACAGTTTTCATTACATCACTAATCCAAATGACTGATTTGGTCGGGTGCCAGAGGAATCGTGTCCTCTACCTTCTCCAGAGTTGGGGGGAGACTTGCTGCGGCTGGACATGCTGGGAGGAGGGAGCTGGTGCGCTGGTCTGGCCATGGGCTCCATCCATTTCATCCCCACGCACCTCCGGAGCGGTTAGTGGAAAGCATGGTCAGGATCAGCCACGGGGCACCCAAAGCCACGTGCTACTGGACATTGAATGGCAACTGGACAGAATCTAAAGACAGGTGGGAAGGAAGCGGTAAAGCATAAACATGCACAAACAGTCTGCAGCCTAACATGAACAAAAAGGCAGTGAAAGACGGCTAAATATTAGGGATGCACCATTACAACTTTTTCAGTCCTGATAATCATAACTGGGCTTTGTGTATCCGCAGGTACCGAGTACTGGTTTTTAAACCGGTGTTTCATTATGAGCTGAATGCCTCACTGTATGGAAGTGACGGGTGTCATATAACATCAGTCTTGAGTTAAACATGCATCACTTTGTGAAACAAATTTAAGAAGAAAAACATACTGTAGATATATATTTACTGAACTGTTATCTAGTATCAAAATAAAAAAGTAATGATAATAAAGGATTAAAGTGCAATAGTTCAGCCCCATTGTCATGAAACTCGGTCCAGCCATTTGAGATAGTATTCTCGATATCAAGGATCTTTCTCGGGTGCACATCTGCTGAAAAACAGCAGAAAAACACTAAGTAAGTTCATCCTATCACCATATATTGTAAATACTTTTATATATGCTTATATGTTCAGAAACATTAAGTCCTGACTCTCCTCTACAGTCTGCATTGTGACCACAACACCAGCTGATGCAACGACATGGCAACATTTTAATTGTTTTTAATACTTTACATCTGATTTTACATTCTAACAAAACTCTGACTGACTTTCAGATGTTCAGATTCCTTTATGTGTTTTTATTTGTACTTGAACATCCCATTGCTTCAACACTGATAATTAAACAAAGGGGGAAATGTGATAATGTATTCCAAAGATAATGCATTCATTTACATTTGATTTAATATAATTCCATAATTACAATAAACCTTAAATCATGCTGTATTGCTTAAATTCAAATTTGCAAGAGTAGTGACCAGTTTTGCTCTGAAACACTTTTTCTTCGGGTTATGATAATGTGCCATCAAAATATATGTATTTATTTAAGAGCTAATAATCAACATAAACAGCAGTTTGTCTGAATTACATAAAACTTATTTTTTAAAACGCCAAAATATCAAAATACATGAAGTAAAAACTACATTATAATTTGTCTTTATCTTGATCTGTTGCTGCTCTGGTTTGTTTACATTAGCATTGTTCACACATAGGTGAAGTACATCTGTATTTCCAACACTAGGTAGATAAAAAATGAGAGAAAATTGTGATTTTTCAACAGGATATTTAACTTTTACATTTAAAATAAATTGGCTTAAAGGCTTATTTTTTAGGCTATATGCACATTATTTATTATGTTTAAAAATGACCGCCTTAGTTAATGCCTTAAATCATCTTTTTGGGTCACAAAATGACCTATTTCATAAATATCCCAACGTTTTCATCATGTAAATTCATCTTTAATGGCTACATTTAGAGTCAGTGCCCACATGTTTGTTCACCAGCCTCTCTGACAACATGTGATGCCCCTATAGGCCTATACGGTGTGACATAAGCGCCCATCTTTGCAGCAGGGTTCATAAAGAGGACAAAAAAAGCCTTCATCATAACGGGATTTCATGAGCATCCTGAGCTTTCCTGCGCTAACAAAAACCATAATAACGCTTCGACGCGGAGCGCTGCGTGCAGCGGGAGACATGCTGCAGCAGCCTCACGGTGAACTGTATGTGGGAACAGCGCCCGGTCAGCGACAGAAGCAGAAATATGCCGCAACTTGCATTCAGGCATGGACAAAACAAGTGCTCTGTGCCGACTCACCTTAAAGGGACGCGGATACTTGATTGCCTACAATGAAGGCGCAGGGCGGTCCAGCTGTCCCGACACTTTCCCGGAATCCTCCAAATCAAACTGGCGAGAAAACACTGCAGATATGTCCAGGCGCATGTAACGCACTATCTGTCATAGTGCAGCAATCCCTCCGACACGCAAACAGGCGGCAGCAAGAGCCGCTGTTTGCTGCCACACACACCCGGGCGGGACAGTGTTATTTCGGTGGAAAATCGCCCCTTTTTTCTCTCTGTACAAACGGGGCCAGTGATGGCCTGTGCCAGAATGTCCGACGCGGATTAGTGATGTTTTGAGACTTGAGAGGTCAAACTCCGCCCCTAGTGTAGCCTCAGGAGCACTGCTGCTGCTGCTGCTGCTGTATTGCAATCTTCAATCCCTGCATGGCAAACTGTGTGCTGGCGGAAGGTCAGACTTCCAACTTGTCATGATGATGATGCGAGAAGACATCACATGACTGCACTGGTTTCATAATCATGCAGCACTGTGGGGACTAAACCCTGCCTGTGTGTGTGTGTGTGTGTGTGTGTGTGTGTGTGTGTGTGTGTGTGTGTGTTTGTAAATGCTTTCACTTAAATGTCAAACCCCAGAACAGAATACCATTTTATATGTTTTTGATTTAAAGTGAAATACCAAATGTATATATTACCACAACAAGACACACTAAACAAAGAAATTACACTGCTTACACCAGTGCAAACACAATATAAAAAAATATACATTTCCTCAATCAAATATCAATGCTCAAGAACTACCATTTCTGCAGTAAACTGGACATAGTATCACACACAAAAAAAAAACAGGGCAGATGGAGAGCCGGGGAGGGGAAAGCGTGCAGAGCTGGGCAAGTTTTAAGTGAAGACAAGACGAGTGATGGTGCCACAGTCAGCAGAAATGACACGCAGGGACTGGAGTATTTGTTTTTTACACTCAAGTTTTAGTGGTTCTTCAGAAAATTGTTTCATGTTCGGGCACATAGCTTCATTATAAATAAATTGCCTATATAAAAAAGTAGTCCTGGGTCCTGGGCCGGAGGTCATCTGTAACCTTTGACCCCCTTCTTGACGGCATGCCTGTCTGCACAGTAAATTCTAAACTGGTTGAAACATCCACCAAGGAGGCACGTAAGGTCATAACTTATGGCTGTTGCAATATGGAAACAATTTCTTAGACCACCCTCCAAATGTAATTTATTTAAGTTAAATAATTGGCTGCAGTGCAGTCCAAATGTTAAAGTTAAAGCTTGTAAAGATACTTTTTGTATTTTGTGTTGATTAGAAAACCTTAAGATAGTTATCGATGCACATGTTATTGATAGGGGACGTAGGCCTACTTCTGGGATGCCACCACATACAGCAGTTCAAAGCTCAGAGTTAGCCTACAGATCAGTACTGAATACTAAAGAGAACTAGAAAATTTCCTCTGGGGAAATTCTGAAAGGGCCACGGGGGCTACTGCCGGTGTGTGTACACTATGATGAGATTCTTCAGAGATTTCAAACTATGCCCTTTAACCTCAAAATGTGTGTGTGTGTGTGTGTGTGTGTGAGAGAGAGAGAGAGAAACGTGTATCTGGACGAGAGTGCACGCTTACGCGCGCATTTGTGTGTGTGTAGCAAAAATCGCATAAAGTTACCTGTATGTGTGTGTGTGTATGTGTGTAATTAAAATCACATAAAGTTACCTGTGTGTGTGTTTGAAGCATGTGTATGCATGCAAATTTAGGGCAGTTTTTCACGACTTATGTTGCGAAAAATTCGTATTCTGTAGAGAAAAGTAATAGCACACCGATCCCGATCAAACCGCACGTTTTGATATATAATTTGTCCTGCAACTCTTCAAGTTGTAGGACTAGTAGCGGGACGAAATTGCGTCCGGAAGAGGAAGAAGAAAAAAATCCACAGTAATTACAGCTATTGCTGTATGGGACCAGTGCTCGGTGCGATTGCCCCGTGGCCCTAAATACAGGCAAGCGTCAGAAGAAGCAGCAGTCAGGACCGATAGCACGTTGCGTAATGACGCTACCTAAAGCTGAGACTGTAAAACGTGATGATAAATCATATGAAACTCACCATCTAAACGTTCCCGCTGTTTGGCTGCGGCGTCCTGCGTCACAGCTGCACTTTAGCGAAACGGAGGTCACGTCACGTGATTACCTTTCACCTGCCGTGGGTCGTCATGTGACGTAAACTAATTAATGTCAGGTCATTATATGTACAGCTAAATTATTATTAAGTGTTAATTGTTCTTCTTGATAAAGGCCACTGACATGTCTTCACAAAAAAAAAACAGAAATAGCCTAAATAAAATAAAATAAACTTGTTAAAAGGGCACTTTGGACATCAAGGAGCAAAAGAGCAGGTAACAACCACCCTGAGCAGCCTCAGTCCATGTTTGTGTGTGTATGTGTGTGTGTGTATGTGTGTGTGTGTGTGTGTGTGTGTGTGTGTGTGTGTGTGTGAGTGTGTGTGTTTGTGTGTGTGTGAGATAGAGAGAGAAAGACAGAGAGAGAGTCGACAGGATGTGGGCCAGCCTGTGAAAAAAAGCGTAATTCACTCTTCATGAGTTGTTACACTGAGAAGTTCTCACTGATTTTGAGTCCAAGAATGAAATCTGTTTGTGAATATCGAACAGGCCCGTCTTCTATTTCAGTGATACACTGCAACCGTGACTGTAGGAAATTCAAATAAGGCTTTATTGTTATTTTCATACAGAGCCTGTCCTGATGTATTCAGCGTTGTATACTAAAGCGAGTATGTGGGTATGTGTAAGTGTGGCCCATGTGCAGTGTATGGGAAGGTACAGTCTAACTGTATATAGCTTTTCTCTGATCCTGTCTTGGCTCCAGCAATAGCACTGAAACCTCCCTTGAGACACATGAAGTGTTTTTGGTATTGTTTATTTTCGGCTTCATAGTTCACCCTCTGAATGTTGCACAGCTGAGTTCTGTTCAGATGAGCTGTCAAACTCTACTGTTCTTCAGTTTATTTTTGGACTAATTTTTAGGGACCAAAAGGGTTGGCAAGGACCCTATTGGAATTGTTAATGGATTATTATTATTTTCACAAAATGAATTGGCTTTTTGGAGGCTTTGTCATACTTTCGAAATTTTTAATGTGCGTCAAGTCTGGTGAAAAATTGTTTGCAAATTATCTCAGTAGCTCCGCCTACAACGTCAAGAAAAGGAAGCACCTTGGCAAGCTTGAAGGTATTAAAACAAAATTGGTACGCATATGTATCATGGGGATACACACCAAAAATCCTCAAACCCCCTGTTGGCAACAGGAAGTAAAAGTTTTTCTCTGTGATGTCCTGCTCTAAGCTGGTTATTGAGATCCACCTCAAATTTGGTAAGTAAAGCCTCAAGAGGTCGATGATGCTTCCTTGTAAATACTGTGCGTTTTCAATCAAAGGCGGGGCTCTGGTGGCGTGACGAACTTCAGTGACGCGTTTTGAAGCAGGAAGTTGCTCTAACTTCATCGTACATTGTCCAAACTGGGCCAAATTTCTCATGCATGATGAGAATCCAGCCCTGAACACATCTGCATGTCAAAATTCACAGATAATTATAGCACCCCCAGACTTTTATCGCAGAAAAACTGACCCAGTTGACAAAACTTTCTATTTAAAACCAGATTTACATGTTACATACAGGTCTGTGTCAGATACTGCCTATACTCTACCATTAAACTGAACCTGCTACATTGTTGTGTACCAGTTGTAATTTATGGTAAAACTTCATGAACGACCTTGTCAAACCCCTAGACTTTCTTATAAGTATCTCATATTTTTTACAAAATGATGCAGATGCTATATCAATTCATTAAAAATTATATTGCTCATCATGATGGTAATGAAACAGCTGAAAAACTAAAATCACTTTCGCACATTGGACACAAACCATTCTGTGTGAGTGGAAAAGCAAATTCTGTGTATTGTTGACGTTTGGAGAGATGATTAAAGGGATAGTTCAGATTTTTTTTTGAAGAGGCTTTGAGGTTCTTATCTATAGTCAGTGTATTACCTACAAGAGATGTTGGTCAGCACACTCCAAGTTTTGGGAAATCCATTTGGTTGAATCCTTTGATAAAAACAGCAATTTTAGTAGAGTTGGTGGTCTACTGTTCATGTTATTATGTGACTTTTGTATTTTAAAGGGTTAGTTTGGATTCACAAAAGTCACATAATAACAAAACCAAACTAAGAAATGTACTGACAGCTAAAATTAAAAAAAAAAAAAAAAAAAGGTGGAGTCTGGTGGCTTTGAAAAGAGCATAGATGGATATAATGACTTGGTTCCCTGTCAGACAACCCCCTTCAAAATATCAGAACTATTTCTTTAAGTTTGTTCCCACACACCCTAAATACAATTCTGCCACTTTTCTCTCCTACATCTTCCTCTCTCTGTTTCCCAGCTGACTCATCTGTGCAGTTTCATTCAGAATCATAGAAATCATGTACATTATATATTATAGTTAGTTATTAAATTTACAATACACAGTATGTGTGAAAAGGAATTTAACACTTAAACTGGAAAAGTAAAATCAGCTCCAGAAACGCTTCAGAAACAGCAAGATATCACTCGCAGACATTCAGTGTATTTTCACTCATTCACAGTGTTGTTATTGTAAATTTTAGTGCATCTGTGACAAGAAACAATACAGAACAAACATTTTCATTTTCTATTTAGTGTTGTTTCACTCCAAACAAGGCAGGCGTGACCATATCCATTTTTTACAGTTAAATGTGTTTGCATATAAAGTCAAAGTCCATGAATGTGCTTTGTTTTTAATTGAACAGTTCCATCACAGCTTAAAGTCCAGGTTTTTTCAGTCTTCCTCCCAGATTGACGTGACCTCTAATTTTTTCCTTTAGATAAAATGCTTTCTAGTTGCAAATAATATATTCTTCAGCCATCAGCAATAATCAAGAGCTCTCAGTGTTGTTTAACTTAATCTATGAATATTTTTTTGTTTTGAACTTTAATTTAATTTAAATTATACTTCATGACTATGAATCAATTCATATTTGTATAACAACATTTGCTTGCTGTAGCATGAAGTTTAAAGTTATGGTAGAAATAGTAATAATAATAATAAATAGCAATGAGCGTCATCATTTTATTTGTGTATTTTAATTCTTTACAGTCGATATAATTGATGTACTGCTTATTAAAAGCTTAATATGACTTACTGCATTTTCCAGTTGTGTGCCATCAATAAATAAGTTGCATTCTTTATTTACATTACATATTCATCAATTCACCTGAACATGTATAAAATTTACAGTTTTGCTTTCAGTGTCAGTGGAAACTCTTTTCGACTTGTTGAGTCATGCATAGCATTATGCTATTTACATGATTTTCTTTGACTTCAGTTTAAGTGTACACCTAACACTCTAGTCAACAAATGCATGAAATATTTATAGTGTCCATAGAACTGTGACTACTAAATGACTGTTTCACCGTCAGGGCCAGAATACTACATCCAACATCATGTTACCAGACTACATACAGTAAGACCACCTACAGGTCGTCAGACTCTGGGACTTGTACGGGCTCCAGGGTGATAGCAGGAAGGATCAGATGGGTGCCCTCAGATATCCACCCCTGGGCCGTCCTGTTGAAGGTGGGTCGCTTCGCCCCCGGCTCCTGCAGCTCTGGGAAGCTGGGCGGGTTCAGGTCCACCTCGGGGAGCTTGAACGTGATTCCTCTGGGAGCTTTCTCAAAACCACCAAAAGGAGTGGCGACCCTGTAATTGACGTCGAGTGTTAATGGTTCTCTTTGTTGTTGTTGTTGTGCTAATTCACTAAAATGTGCTTGTGGGTTTTTTTTCTCACCGGTTAAAGCTTTTGTACTGAGGAAGGTCCTGTCGTGGGTCTGGTGCTGACATTGCCAGTTTGAGAGTTTCGGCGAGGTCGGGGTCATTGAGGATTGCCTGTTCCCATGGGGAGTGGTAGGACTTGGGCATAGATGTGGCGTTTGACTTTTCTGCAGTTGTGTCTGTCAAAGAGCAAACAAAAACAGCATGAGATCATACTGTGGAGGACTGACATAATGCATTTGCAGTAAACTCTATTAAAGAAGAAACTGAAGAGACTACAGACCCAACTCTTCACTGAACACCTTCTCACTTGATCTACAAATGACAACGATAAGTATCACACTGACCGCTCACTCGAACTAAATAGACTCAAACCACAGCACTTACTCTTGCTATTTTCTTGACTTCATCTTTGCTTGTGTTGTATTACCTCTCATTTGTACATTGCTTTGGATAAAAGCAAACTGCTAAATGACATTGTAGAATTGGAGAATTAACAGATATCTGCTTATGAATGCAAAATTTGTCGGTAAAGAGACAAGATTTTGGTACAGGAAGTGTTCTGGTTTCCATTTGTAGTCCATTTGTAGTCTCAGTAGTATTGACCAATCATGTTTGAGCATGCTGTGTCTGACTGCAGGTTAGAAGTCCATGTGGAGAGCAGAAGAGGTGGAACGTATTGGCCGAAATGCAATCTCAGAACCCATCAGCTATCATCTGATGGCTATTTAGCTTTTTATTAGCTAAACTACTTGTTAAACAATCTGGTCTAGACGTCATCCTTCAACTGTAGCTTAATTCTTGCATCTCAAGTTGCAAATTGGACCATAAAGAATGACCGTCGCATGGAAGAGGAACGAGGCTACACCGGAAATATTATCTTATGCCCCAAGAGGCTACATCATCATCATACGATAGCCAACAGGTTCTGAGATTGAGTTTGCAGTTACGGATTTATGCTGAGCTGTTTTCTTTAGCCTCTTATTTTGGGGAGAGGCTAAAGTTTTAGAGTGGAAAGGATTATGAATAGAGACTGTGCTTAGAGAACACTTACACAGGCAGACTGAGTTGTCTGTCATTGAGATCTGAGGTCTTAAAATAGCACATAGCTGAAGTGTGCACTCATCATATAATGTGTCGACACAGGATGACACCCTGCTGGAGCATTTTAGAATAAGCACAGTACTCTGTTGGCTTATACGATGTAATACAATGTAATATAATATAATAAAATATAATATAATTACAGAATTAAAGCTGCTCAAGTTGTATAATAAGAAGAAAAAGAATTACATACATGATGTCAAACTACTTGAGCTAGTTGCCATGAAACAAGACCAGCTGTTATGATACCAGTTGTCATTATTATGACAGCATTACATAATCAGTCACTGTTATTTGACTGTGCAGCACAACAGCTGAAAGTGGAAGAAATCAGAGATATACTGTAAGGATGCTTTTCAAAGACCAAATCTTCACAGTGCTTATCATATTTTTGATTATGATGGATTTTTAAATGTATAAATCTAGACTATTGTTGTGAATCTTACAAATTCGATTCAACATGAACATAACTGAACAGCATAATTACCTGAAACAGTGATTTCTGGATTAGCAGTGCTTCCATCGGCTGGTGCATCCACTTTAATTTCCACAGTGTGTGTATTCTCAGCTGAAATATCGTTCTGCAGAAACACAACAAAGTGCAGTTCATGTGTTGAGTTTTGTTTAGCAGTTGAGTAACAAAATGGAAGGATGACACAACTATAGCTGCTCCTGTCTTTCATGCACTCACTCACACACACACACACACACACACACACACACACAGAGAAGCTCATCAGCAGGCACTGATAAACAGGGAGCAGATCCTTAGCAAAGTGCCTGTGCAGCCTCTCAGAAGATTTGCCTGGACGATGTAAAAAGCACGAGGCACATGTCTCTGTTATCGCCCATGTGTTGTAACACTTTTTTCTCAAGAGCATATTTCCTGATAAATTTTCTTTGTGAGTAACACAAATTTTCATGCACTAATGTTAGAACTCCAGATAGTGACAAGAAGACTGAACTGAAGCCTTTCAAACAGATAAAGTGTCTGAATGACAAATGAAAATGGACTTACATTCAGCAGTGCGTTTGCCTCATTTTGGATACTTTCAAATGTGTATTTCTCTGATCTCCTCTGGCGCATTTTGAAAAGCCGGGAACCTCTGTTGGAAAGCAACGATAACTCCTCCAACATAATGTCTTTGGGAGTGCTGAGCTTCTTTCCGAGATCCATTACGTCTCCTGTTCAGAAAAAATATAAAGAGATGAAGTTCAAGAGGAAGAAAACAAAGTGTCCAACATGCAGCTTTAGGGGATACATATTAATCAATCAATAGGTCAGTGGATTAATTGTTGCATATTATAAAATGATGATATTTTCAAAACTAAAACATGTAGCCTACTTATGCCAACATGTATAATTTAGTCTGGGTTAGGGGTGGCTCAGTACCACTTCACTTCATGATAACGCAACCTTGAGTATCTGCCCATAACGTTGCCATCCTGATACCGTCTTCTCCACTTCTGTTTAACAACTAATCAGTTAAAATACACTTTGCTTAACCAAGCCATGCTAAAATTGTGAAACAAATATTTTACTCACCTAAAAGAGGAAACCAAAACATGACTCAGTTATGTAATACTGCTGCTTATTTTCATTTAAACTTTCTCACACAGCTGCTCATCTTTGTCACTCATGACACCTCTCTTTACAGCTTGTTGCTCAAAGTTTAATTAAGCATTTATCGGATAGTTTAGGTTAGCATCTGATACAGTGGTTTTGGCCAGTATCGAACTGATCACTAGTCTAGGTATATTTTCTAAAAAGGAAAATCAAGCAAACAATTTGTCACTAATATTGTTGGCTTGCCAATAACGGGGAAAAGTGGACAATTATCTTGGGTTCCCAAAGTTAATGGTGCATCTGGCAATGATGATAATTTGATTAACTGTAAATTTGTTTAGTAATACACAGTACAGAAGCACAATAAAGACTGACATGGTGAAGTTAGAGAAAGGTTGTGTGTCAAAAAAATCTTGTTTGAAAACCTTTAAAGGTTCTATATGAAGCAGTTTTCATGTTTTATTCCAGCCCAGTCTCACTCACAACTAGTTACAAACCGTGACATTTGTCTTTGGCTTTCTGTTAACTAGCTTTCTGTAAATCTATCTGCAACAAAAGATGTTTAGAATAACGGATGTAATATAAAGAGCTCAAAGGTCCATTCAGGGTGGTGGACGGTCCAAGGGAACCAGTGTTTGTGTCCCGCATGAAACCAAGAGTCATTGTTGTTATTTTGAGTCAACCTGTGAAACTGCGTCCAGCAGTTTGGTGAGAAAATTGTCGTTTTTAAGCCCAAACCTGTTAAGTCAAATGTATTTATATAGCGCATTTACAGATGGCTGAGCCGCACCAAAGTGCTTCACATAAAAGTGCAAAAAGTGCAATAAAATACAGAATTGACAAAGGTAAAAAAGAAACAAACAAAAAAAAAAAAAGAAATTAAAAGAAGATGGGATAATTTTAGAAGCACTGTGGGATTACTAGGGGACACTATTCCCTTGAAATTGCCGGAGGAAAAAAAGACAAAACAAAACAAAAAAAATGTTATTGTCAACTGTTTACTGCCATTATGAATGTAACTAGTGAAAAGTGACAAACTGTCCATGACATCTTCAAAGCTGACACAAAATGGTATGTTTTTGTGTGTTGGTATGACATGTTGATGGCTGAGACAAACCACCAGTATGTGACGAGTTGGGACGAGAATGCCTTGATTGATCGTATTGTAATGTCAATATGAATGGATTGAAATATAACTTAAAAACTGACACCTTTTTCAACTTTCTTGGGTGCTTGGGGACTGATTTATATGAAAAGGATGTGGGACGGTTTTGTCATGAAAATCCAAAGGTTGTGACATAAATTTTGACATGTCTATCTTCAGTACTCCTACACATGCTCAAAAATTCCACTTAACAGCCACTGGCGTCACTGATAACATATTTTTCTGAAGAGTCCCCTATATCTTTTATGCATCAGTTGGTATTATTCTTGCACGGTTATTAAAATGATAAAATTATTGCAAACTAAGTTGGGAAGGCGACGGGCAAACCATGGCAGACGGTTGTGACAGTTGGCTAATCTTGCTCTGGTTTTAGATTATAAAGTGCTGGATAAACAATATAAATATACCCTGATATAATTTTGTCAGCCGAATAGATTTGGGGCATCAAAGGTGTCACAAAATTCATATTTTCCATTTTGTAAGCGCTGTCATGGAAAATGAGATATCATTGTACTTGAGAATTACTTTTGGATGGACATGATGCTTCCTCATCTATCACTACAGACGGTATGTACCCCAGCTGTCACAAACCTTCACGTTATCCAAACGGCTGCACACAGTTGGCCCTCATAACTTCCCTCCCCTCTCCAGAAATAGACTTTTGAAAAGGACAACGACAAAGGATTAGTCACCAAAGGTAGTTAATCATCCCATTAGCTTATTTATGGCAAAGCTGGAGTGTAGCCCTGACATTTTGAACCCAGGTCACAATGGATATTCTCTCTGAGTGTTTGTTCACTCTAACATCATACCATTGGTACCATGGACCTCTCGGCAAATAGCTGCTGCGCGTTTCTTCCTCTCTCCAGTTGGCATTGTACAGAATTGTGACATTGTGGCTTTGGCAAGGTTGGCTCAGCAGTACTGGAAACACATACAGGACACAGGCTGTAGTTGTTCTTCCCGAGTCATGAAGGAGTTTTAATCCGAATACTGTGACCCCATAGAACACTAATGCTAGCTAGCCCATATGATGACAGGTTACAGCTAAACACAGAGTTTGCAAGTTTACCGTCATCTGTCATCAGTTTTCTGTATGACTGTCAACATGAGTCAAATAATATAGAGAAGGTGTGAAAGAAAGAATGAAACATACACAGAGTCTATTTTCTCTGTTACATAATATACTAGCATATAGTTTTTTGTCTAGGAAGTATTTTTCCCGTTTGCTGTCAGCCTCTATTTGAATTTTAAGATGATTCATCCCATTGAATAAATCTGACGTATCAGTGTTTGTCATGTTCTAGTAATCTTTTTGTAGAGGTTACATCTGACAGATTACAATGCATTGCATAATCCCAAAGCCCCATTGTACTTGCATCCACACAACACATGTAATTCTTAAATCTGGCCTCGTCTCTGGACCAACATTGCCCCCCCAACATTTCCCCTTTTAATGCTGTCACAGGATAAATCACCTGTGTAAAGGTCAAGGGTGAATATTGTGTCCTAAGTTTATGCCAGGGCACAACAAGCAGTAAAAGCATCAAGCGTAACATCCAAAATAACTTTCTTACTGTTTTAGTGCAAGCGCATATTTTTAGCTTGGTATAACACTAATGTTCAATAACTCAATTGTGCCCTTTTTCAGCGTTTATATTCATGACAATTTTAAAATGATTTCCATGCAAACTGAAAAGAAAGTCAAGCAATATAATTCTAAAGATAGAAAATATATCCGATGAACTGATAATCCATCAAATGTCACGTTCCCATAAAGTTATAAGGAATCGGCTCCTATAATTAATCGAAAATCCGAGCCCAATATATTTAGTCACAACACAGTGACTTTCTTTGACGTTCTGACTTCAACAAAATTTAAATAAACCACATTTTCACACAATACACCCTGAGGAGGCTTTATCCATACCTGTGATGGTGTCCCTAGTGTGCAACCTGTATCCTTGAAGGGGAGACACGGCAGCTCAGGGGTCAACCTACAGTAGGTAGTTTGATCTTCCCTGATCTTCACACTCCCGGACACTAAAGCCAAACTGCGAGTGTGTCTCTGTGTCTGTTGTGAATGGAATGCAGCTTACATCAATAGGCTAAATTTAACCTGCCAAACACTCAAAACCACTCTCAAACACCATGGGGCACGGACCAGAGAGAGAGAGAGAGAGGATGGACAACACACACATGCCCACTGATGTGCTTCGAGGCGAGGACTCCCCTCCAGAGACATGTTTCCTTCCTTGCGTCAAATCTTCTAAGTCAGTGTGTCTCTGAGGAGTGGATGTAACCTCTGAGGCGCTGTTACCTACAAGTTAGCGAGGTCGTTATTGCAGCAGCTGCTGCTTCTGTAAGCCTGTCTTCAAACTGAGTTTTGTAACTGTTATTATGTGCGATTACGGACTTTGGTTAATGATATACAGACCAGTGAGGAGGGGTTAAAGGGGGGAGTGAGGTCTCATCCCCGAGGTGGTGGTCAGCCAAAAAGATTTTTATAAAGCAGCATCAAGGTCATTACCATGGCAGCTAAACCTGTTTTCGGACATACTGAACATTTAATCTCCTGTGAAAAAAATAAACTGTTGATATATGAGAGAAGTGACCTGACTAGGGCTGCTCCAGTTTTATTGGAGTATCGACTAGTGCAATAATATTTGTTAAAGGCAAAATGTGCCAAAACATCATTCTGAATACTGTCCGGTGTATTTTAATGCACTTTTCAGCTCTGTTTTGATAAAGTTTGTAACCAGGCTGCCATTTTTTCCCCGCTTGAAAACGGACCAAGCACCACCCCAACTTGTGTTTGATGTGCAGCACTACGTCACATGTTTCTTTGCTATGATTGGCTGTCGGCCTATCTAGAGTATGATCCAGAGGCATTTTTATGCCAACGCCCCATGGAAATTGAAAATGAACTGAGAGAAAAACAAACACTTTAAAGACAGAAAGCATTTTTATGTTTTTTTAATTTTATGTTAGTGTTTGTGGTTTAAAGGTGGAAAAACATAACATTTTACTCAACAAAATCTTCAAACACAGGGTAAAGGTCCCCCAAAATTAGGAAAGAAACATGGCTACATCAGTCATGTTGAAACCCTGACACTTAATGGTGAAATCTGTGCTTCTGTTTACACTTTAACACCACATGTGTGAGCAAAGGTGGGGTATGTCATGAATTTACGCATGCAATATGTTATCCTCTTGACTTGGAAAAAAAAACATTTAATTAAAGGAAATAGGTCGAATAAGGTCAATAAGATGCACCACTTATTGCAAGCTTTCCTAAAAATGCACTGTAGCTTTCTTAGAGCAGATTATTTGTATGCAACTAAGCAGTCATTAGAAAGTGAAAAAGAAAAACAGATTAAAACTGAAAATGAGTAAGATCTGTAATGGTTATCATTGTGTGAAATATTCAGATGTGCAGAAATGATCACAAAGTGAGTTTTAAAGCTGTAGTAAAGATACATGATACATTCCTTAAAGTGCCCTTTTTCTCGCTTCATATTTATAACCAACAATGTCAAAATTAACAGCATTTTCAGTGAGCAAACCACTCTACATTAAAAAAAACAATCTACCAAACATTTCTTTCATTTACTGCACGTTCATTTGAGCTCTCATAACACTTATCTTGACTGCCGCGGTCCACACCTGTCCTTAGTCTGTAAAAAAACAACTTAATGAGTCGGAAATGATCCCTTTGCAAAATCTCCCATCATGCTTAGCGGGGTAATATCTCATCAGCATCACAACAACAACAACAACAACATAGCTACAGTAAGTCCTTGTGCTCTTCAAACCAAGTGACCACTCGTACCATGAAGATACTTTTATCACTCGTCTCAACAATTTAAAAACATAATAAATGTGTAAAATATTCTTCTCATGAGTTTCAGATGTATTGGAAAAGCTTGAACCAACAAAACAACAATCTCTTTTTTCATCACAATGGAGTGATTCCACCTCTTAATAAACACTTTAATATAGGGGAGACCGGGGGCAGTTGTAACACACTCAATTACTGTAATGAAACTTACTCTGCACATGCTCAGTAGGGTTCTCTCTCTGCCTGTGGAAAAGGAGCAGAATCATTTCAACTCCCCAACAAAAAACAAAAAAACTGTTTTTGAGGTATGAAAGTTACATTTTAGATGTACAACAATTTTTCTTCTGCTTAATGCTAATCATAAGTGCGAGCTAGCATACAAGCTTTTATCAAGGCTGCAATATTAGCCACGTGGCCCAATGTAACCATCGTCTGTCTGTGTGACATAATTCTGGTAGAAAGTGAACATATTTAACTAAAATATAGTAGTAAAATTACATTCAAAAAGAGTGTATTAAAATAAATATTTGCTCTAGTTTAGCAGCCCAATAATAAATATACATTTATGTGTAAAATGATTTGCTTTAAATTTATTTAAACAAAAGTAGATATTGACAGAAATTTTAAATATACGTATATAATGTAATATTATGAAAGTTCCTTTCTTTGTAGGTTTGTCTGTATAGTGAATATGACTTTTTTTATTGTGTAACAATTGTCCACAACCATTGGGCAAGGGGGGCATTAAATTGTATACTATAGTTCTTTTTAGTGAAAACATGTTAACTGCATTAGTAATTTAATGTATTTTTCTAATATTAAAGCTAGTGTATTTCAAGTAGTATGCGAGTAATGAAGGAAAATGTAAAAAAAAAAAAAAAAAAGAAAGAAATGTTACAGGTGCCCCCGGTCCCACCTACACTATGTATCCTTAATGTTAATATAAAAGTATATTTCTCATTGTCTGATGTATGTCTGACCTCATTGTAGTGGTATTAACTTCTCTGGACTGCGCTATGCAGAGAGGAGTACTTTGTTGGACCGGGGCCTGGTCCCATGTATCCAATACTGGCCCTGCTGGCAGGCCTCAGCGGCTGAGCAGGTCTGAAGGGAGGCCCATAGAAGGCTGGTTTCTCAGGTGAAAATGTCCTGCTCATGAACGGTGCCTGAAAAGCTGGGGCCGCATGATAAAGGCCCATGCCAACAGCTGGGGGATCAAGAGACACCCTGCGCTTCCATTCATCTGGAGGCTCTGGCAGAGACCTGCGGTGCCCTGCAGCTTTGACATTAGAGGCAACAGATGACGGGAGGCTCTGAAACACAAAGGCGTCATCCACTGCACCAATGGGGCTCCTGGACGCCGCCTCCCACGGTGACAGAGGCTTGTAGACTTTTTCTTGGAAGGACATTTGCCTCTGTGTGGGTAAAAATGACGACTGGATCCCAGGTGTGCTCATAGGTGACAGCAGTCTGGGAGATGGCATCGAATTCAGCCGCTTGGGCAGACTGAGGGAGCGGCTTCGACCAAATCCCTGAAAGAAAAGCACATATGAGTTGATCTGTCTAACAGCAGTGCTGCAGACTTTGCTGCCACCCTCTGGCTTCATGGAAGACTGGACAACTTATAATGTAGTTTATTGTAGGTTTTATTTGGAATTAAATTATGTTTAAATGATGTCATTAAATTATGTTTTTTTGTGATTGAAGAGGTACAAACAGATGAATGACTGCTGAAATAACTTTCCAATATTTCGTGAAACATTTTCAGCACCCTTACCAAAAAAAGTAGAAGAGGATCTTTTGCATTGAAAGAATAAATGTATTACATGTGCAAAGTGACACAATAAGGGTTTAATGTGACAAAAAGCAAACAGACCATATTCAGCAAAGCTAAAAGGTCATATTATTCTGGAGATAAATCAATCAATCAGACTAACAGCAATGACTAACAGGGAGAAGGGATGTATAAGACTGAAATGTGTTATTTTTACACCTGAAATAAATTGATTATTTTACATATTAAGAGCCTCCTCTATTTTGTCATTCGTTCTGGTTCATTTCAATGAACTTGGAAAGTTATTTTAGCTAAATGACCAGTCTTATATCCAAGTTTTCCCCATTGCTGTTAGTCTAATTAGCTTTTTATTATTTTTACTTTAAAAATGCATGGTCTGTAAGCTGTGTCAGGGATGGTCCGTTGATCAAAACATTCACTTTTTGTCTCATTTATTCACATAACTAACATATTTATGACTCACACTTTTGCACATGGAAGTCAATCATTATTTTGCATCTAAAGAACCTGTTCTACTTTATTTGTTGAAACCAGAGTGTTGATTTTGGATACATACACCTGACACTATCTTTTGAAAACTTTTAAAGTCTGTTTTTTCGCATGTTTGAGTGATATAAACATATTTGTAAGATCTTAAAAGTTTTGAAGAAAGATTTGAGACATTAAAAAACATTGAAAATAAATAAGGATTTATAAACGTACCTGCTGTTGGTCCAATAAACTTAACATACAGTAGATACAGGGGAAAAACATTTATAAGATGATGAAACTGCTTGGAACTGTATCTGTGCCCACTTGTTTTTATTTCATCTACTTAAAGGGGAAATCCACTCTAAAATCAACCCACATTTCAGTTTAATTTAAAACTGTTCACATTAAGGGTCACTTCACTAATTATGGACTGAAATAGTTGTTTTAGCTTTAAAGGTGTTTTCACTTATTATGGCCAACTCAACCTCCACTCAGGTTGAAGTGATGTCATTATGTGATGTCAAAAACCCCTTTGACCTTCAGAAATCATACCCACCAATTTTTGGAAAATTATCTAAGATCTCCTCATTATTAGCTTATCTGTGTGGCAGCCTTTTGAAGCTCAGGTATAATCATCCTGTCACAGGAAATCGCTGCAGTCCTGCTAGTGTTGGTTGTGTCTTTTGTGCAAATCAGCTAAAAGAATAAGAAAAAACAAACCCATCTCAACACAAGGCAGTTAACTACTGAGTATGTCATGCTGTAATCTAACATCATGTTTAATTTTGTTGTATATGACAAAAACATGGTTGTTGCACCTTCTGTGTGACATCTCTGGGTATGAGGGAATTGTTTTCTGATTAATATCCTCAAAATTTGTGCAGAATCTAGCCTGTATTTTAATGCAAAACTTTTATAAAAAGGTTATATACTCTTGTATTGTGATAGTAGATTATTGCTATGAAGGAATAATTAAAATAAAGAAATGTAAATCCTGCTTTAGGGTGGCTTTCCCTTAATTAGATGCTTAGTACCATCCTACAAAATAAAATGTATTTCAGGGCCGAGATCAGTTCCAAACTTATCACATAAGTTAAAGGTGTATTGATGGAAAAGCTGTGAAAACAAACAGAAACATAAAGTCATAGTGGTCAGTGATAGTGTTAACCATCAGCAATATTCCATGCTATATTAATATGAGTAACAAGTTAATTTGATAATAGCCAATAATGTAGTGAGTCTTTATAAACTGATATTGCTGAAGGTGCAGTAAATGTGAAAGTGTGGGGCAGTGAGAGAGATAAAGGAGGAAATATGGGTGACACAAGAAAACAAAAAGCTTGTGACACACATAAGAAGAACACAAGTAGAGGGAAAGAGAAATTTAATAGCATGATTGTGCTGAGAACAAGAAGTGCAATAAACAGTGATATGTTTGAAAGACAGAGACATAAACACAAGCACATGTTTTTCCATTTTGAGTTTGCAATGTGAATAAAAAGTCACATCTCTGTGATAACTCGTGTTTTACATCAAGGATGAGGATACAGGATGACTTTACTGACAGTTAAATAACTGGCCATATCTGACTACTGCAGAAAATATATCCACATAAAAAAACATTAAAAGTAATCAGGGTAAATAATCACAACTAACATTAGTGCTTTTAGCTGTTGTGATGCCATTAAAGTTTGGAATGAGACTGAAAGGAATTGCAAATTGTATGCATCCAAAAAAGTAGTGCATAGACAGTTTCTTCCCAGACACACAAAATGGTTAAAATATTCTGTAAATATAATTGTTAAAGTGAATTACTCCTTAATCAGATTGCAGAATTATTATATAATAACTTAATTTGATAAATATATTTATTTTTGTTGCTTTAGGGGTCATTAATGTAATCCTATTTGTTACAAAAGAAAAACAACTAAAGAAAAAAAAAACTCAAACTCAAGGCCTCAGTTGAACAAGGCTTTCTGCACACATTATTGCACGTGTACTAGCACTTCCTGGGAATCACTCAACATGATCCAGTCTCACATTTCCTTTTTCAAACACACATGCACCTCCCAAGTTTGAGGAAGATGATATAATGTACTAAATTATTCATTTTAGTGTATAATCTATTGATTTATAATTCTAAACTGTAGCTCTGCTGTACATTCAACATATTTTCTTCACATTGCCAGCTAAATATCTCTTTATAGCTGCAAATTATTTTGGATCTGATCTACATTTAGACAAAAGTCTGTACAGTTCCACCTGCTAAGTAAGACATTTTAGATGCTACTGAAATGCAGATGTAATCGTGTCTCAGTGGTGACTACACCAAAGCATGCCCATATACAGTAGTAGAACTAAAGTAGCATAGCAACAGACTTCCACTGTTTGCTTGACACCACTGGCTTCTTAGCAGAAAACCTCGGGCGAGGTGCCATCTGACGTGCGCCTCTAGCAATCAGAGCTGCAGGTGAGAAAGCGGAAGCTATGCTGTCACTGGTAGAGGAGTGCTGGGAGGATGCGCTCGCAGGGCGGGCGCTCGGCGCCTGCTGCTTGTTGCTTATGTGATTGGCTGCAGGGGTGACAGTGTGCTTTTCAACCAAGCGCTTTTCAGCTGCAAGAGCCTCAGCTGATCTTGTGTTTTGGCGGGCAGAAGAATTTGGGGAACTTACCGGTACAGCAGACTTAGCAGTGACTTCTGCTTTGCTTTGAGCAACAGGCTCAGAGGCTTTATAAGGAGAATGGGAAGGGGCAGATCTTTGTTTAATGCTTTTGGTAGCCTCAAACTTGGATGCTGGAGTTGGTTTGGGGCTGGGGCTGGGGCTGGGGCTTTTGGCCTCGTGGACAGCATCGTACTTGAATAGTGACGAGTCCAGCTGATAAGGCTGATGTTTCATAATATCTAAGGGGTTCAGGTGCTTCGGTGCTGCTTTAGGTTTCGCTTTGGTCTTAGGCTTGATTTTGGGGCTGGTGGAAGGGGGCTGCTTGGCTGCTGACGGAGGGTAGAAAGGAGCCAAGAGGGGATTGTATGATAACGGAGGTGGGGCACGAACAATGGAAGAATACCTCCATGAGTTTGGGAGTGATGAGGTTGGGGAGGGGGATCTCGGCCTGTTAGCTTGCACCGTGTCAGCGTCGACCACAAACTTCTCCATACGGGACTGTCTCCTGGCAAACAGCGCTGCACCTTTTCCCGCCATTGTTGGACCATCACCAGTCTGATTAGTACCTCTCTGTGAGACTCGACCCTGAGGAGAAGTCTGTGGTGCTTTTGACGCCTGGACGTACGACTTCCCTGCTCGTGGTGGGCAAGAGGCGACTGACTGTGGAGCGCTGTCTAACTTATTCCTTGAGGGTGAAGGTGGCTGATGTGGACTGTAAGTAGGACTGCGGGTCTGCATACTCACAGGGGATCGTGACGGCTGTTGACTCCAGCTATTTGTGGTTGGCTGAAGATGAAGCTGAGAAGAGGAGTTGACTGGAGCCCAGCCACTGGCAGGTGTTTGAAGAGTTGCCTGGGTTTGATCCGGTGCCCAGTGGTTGGCCATCTGTTGAGACTGAGCCCAATCCTGCTGCTGTAAATAATGCTGACTATGAGGCCCCACAGGGCTGTGTGAAGGTTGTGAAACAGGACTTCTTGGTGGAATAAAGGGCTCGGCAGAGGGGCTCCTCCTCATCCATGGTGGGCAAGATGGGTTGATGAAAGGTTTTGGGGCAACTGGAGGGGGATTCTTGAGTTTTATTGTTCTGGGTTGCATGAAGTTACAAGCTTCAGCGCCTAGACTGAAAAAGTCTTCCTCTGACTCAATAAAAGACCTCCTTTCCCCTTTATTTTGAATATGAAGATCTGATCCTTGCACTTTCATTGATGGCTGTTTATTAGCGGCCTTCCTTTTAGACTCTGGCAGGATGCCGGTCTTTATTGCCGGCACAGATATTCTCTCGTCTCTTGAGGCTATGATGTCTCCGGTTGGGGACCAAACCTGCGGGTTAGTGTTAATGGGCACGGGTACTCTAAATCTCGGTTCATGCTTCTTTGACACTGGAACTGGAACGGGGCCACCAGGCATGACAGGAGCAGAAGTTGTGCTGGTGTGAAATCCTAGGAAAGGCTTTGCAGTTCTGTTTGGCACCAAGGGTCTTGGCACGTTGGATAGGTGGTTCATCTGTTGACTACTTTCTTGGTATTCTAAGTGCTGCTTGAGATTTTCATCCATGTAGTCGGCCTGATCAGTTTGCAGGTAAATTTCCTCATCGTCATAAATATTCTCTGCTTCTGTACGTTCGTGTTCTGTTAACGTCTCCACGTGTAATCCTCTATTCCTCAGTTCTTCATGCTCTGACGCAATTTCATCCATCCGTTTGCGGCGTTGGGCAAACATCATAACGCCCTTTCCTTTAGTATCCGGTAGTGCCTCCATTTCTCGAACACTTCCCCAATTCAGACTTAAATTATGCTGCTGGTGGTAAACAGAATACTCCTCCTCTAACTCGGATTCACTTGTTGCTGCAAAGTTATAACCAGCGGATGTGACTTCTTCAGATTCCTCCTCTATTTGGTCTTCGCTGTCAAACTTGTTCTCACCAGTCCCGTAACTCACAAGTGTATACTTCTTGACCCTCTGGCGGCGTTTGTTAAACAGCAAGGCTCCCTTATTCTGAGGGTTGGGTGCGTTCGTTAGAAGCCGAGCAATTCGATTACATTTGGACTTGGTCTCCTTGGCGTGTCTCTCTGATTGGCTCTCGTTGTGACTGAGCCCTGAGACAAAGGAAGGGGAAAAAAGGAGGTGAGAAAGAGAAAAACAGATGCACATGTTGAAGAAGCTGCAGTTTTTAAATGGTTAATTCTCAGTAAAATTAAATAATAGAATGATAACAATTACATTTGTTGATATTTGGGGGGTTTATTTGACAAAGTACTTGACCTTACCTTTATTATTATTATTTTTGAAGCAAGCACACTAATAACAAGTGAGAGAAATATAAAAGTTGCCCCTGCTGAAGCAAGCACACTAATAAAAGCATCATATTTACTTACAGCTAACTTGGGGGGGTCCATGAGGCAAGAAAAGCGAGGAGCTCACTTTCCATTGCCGTCAAGGCTTACGATTGGAAAAGGGATCGGGTGACAGGCCAGGGTGACACATGCTGGTGTCTGTCAAATTTGTTTCTGCCAGCCTCATCATATGGTCATAATTTATTCTTATCCTGCTCTGACTAATAAAGCCATGGGAATTCTCCCTGTAAGTCCACCTCAAATAGACCCCACGTTGCAGCATGAAAATAACCAGCAGCCACAGTGCTTTGCACAAGTTATTTATCGATGAAATAATAATATAACAACAATAACAGTTAGAGGCAGAAAATCTCATTTAAAACGGTTATTAAAGTTAATTCATGCTTCAGGCAGCAAACACAAAGTAATATCTCATTAAGGAACACATAAATCATTTCAGAAAAAAACAAAACATTTAATACAGGCTGTATGGTTTGCATGACTAGCTTCATGTGTCCACTGGAATCTAACAAGTGAGAAGATAGAAACTTACGTGTGGACCTTGCCCTCTGCCCGTCCGGTCTGCACAGATCTGTGTCAGACTCAGAGTTCCACTTCTCTGCCTGCTCAGCAGCCTCGTCTGAAATTCCAAAGAAGACAGAAGCAGGAGGTGCTTCACTGCTCCCTCCTTCCTCTGAAGATTCAACCCTCCTGTTCCCAGTCCCTGGGCCCTGCCTATTACTGGCCCCCAGGGGCTGCTCAGCGGTCAGGGTCAAGGCCAGGGTCATATCAGCTGCACAGCCCAGAGAGGAGGAAGATGACTGGGAACGAGGCCGCGATATCTGGCCGGCGTGAGGCTCCGAGTCGGGGCGCTCTGGATGCGGGGACAGTGATGTTGGAGAGGGTTGAATGTGAGGAGACTCTGTAATGGACTCTCTTGATCCACTAAGGTAGATGTCATCTTCCTCTTGGTATGAAACATCCTCCTCACTTCCGCTGAGTTCATGTAGGGAGTGTTGCTCACCTGCAGACTCCCAGTCTTGTGACTCGTGGTGTTCTGGGGACTCGGGGTCAGACCTGGTGATGTGAGCATGTACGTGGTCTAAAGGGTAATCTAAATCACTGGCGTCGTCTTCATTGTAGGACTCGCAAAGTTCCTGGGAGCCATCTGAGCCTGACCAAGGCACCACGTTGTCATTGTTGTCTGCGTCTTCAGCTCCAGGTTCCATCTCTAATGCTGTTTCACAATGCCCCGGGTGTCACCAATAATACCTTCATTAAGACAAAAACAAACTGTTCAGGCCAAGGAGCCTTTTTAAAACAACAAATTATATATAAAATCCCCCTGAAATTAACTCCATATTGGCCAACATAAGTGTAAACATAACACACTTCAAAAGTCTTGCAGATATATACAAATGTTCACCTTTATGGCTATGAATTCATTTTAAATTAAGTGTTTATGGTTCAGATCAAGAGATGTCAGTATTAGTGCATTTTGTAATATTCTGAACTACCATGTAATTGTCTGAATTATTCCTATCCCCAATAGGGAGTGCAGCTTTTCTTTGGCAGTCACATCAGCGCTGCCATCGCTCTAAATGGAATGGTATGTAATATCAAGGGGGGAAACTGTATTCACGTCCAAGAGGATAAGCAAAACAATTGGGTGGCTGTTTTCCGAACTGCTGTTTATACAGCAAGGTTTCTTTGCCTCTGCTGCTCTCATCTATCACAGCAACAAAATGCCCGCACTGCAATCAGCATTTCCATTTAAGAACTAAATGTGTGAGACTATTTGTTTCATACATAGTGGAAATAGCTAGGCCTCCTACTCCCTCACTTATAAACCAGTGTTTGTTTTGTTGCTAAAGATGAATTATATCAACATTTAATCAGTCAAAAAGGCTACCAAATGATTATCGCTGATCATTCTAGTTATCTGATATTGCATCAAGATCAATGATAGAAAATGATTAGGTAACACTTTATAATAAGGTCCTTAATAACCATTAATTAACAAGTACTAAGGCATTGTTCTCGCTTTAGATCTGGTAGTTGCAAAAAGCATAGTTAACTTATAGTTAACTTATAATAGATGAGCAATAAAGTATATTTTAACATCAATATGCAAACAAAATAAGATTAATAAAGGCATGGCAAAGACATAATGGGTGGGTCATGGGTGTTTGTAATGCCATTATTAACACTTATATAAGCTTATAAACACACAATAATGTTAATAAGCATCTTGCAAGGACTTACAAGGGCCTTATTACTTGTTAATTAATGGTTATTACAAGGACCTTAATATAAAGCGTTACCAATGATTATATTGATTAAATTATCTGGTGCAAAACAGCAACATTTTCCCATCCAGTCAAATATTTTAGCAAAAACTGAGAGTAAATTTAGCAGTTTTACTGCCTGGATTCATTTTCAGTTTAAACATGAACATAAAATGGAGCCTTCATGACCTAATGTGAAATTGTGATCTAAAAATGAGTATCAAGTGTCTACATAGCAGAATATGGTTCGGAACAGAGGACGCTTCAGCAACCTGCCACTGTTAAAAAGACTGCAGGGAAAACACAGCAAGTAGATTAAACTGCAAACACAACTCAAACACAACTCAAACACAACGTTTCCTGGCACCAGAAGGTGGCGCCATAACACTGTAGATCATGACTTACATAAATCCACTTCCTGATCACATTTTAAAAACAGATGTCATGAGCTGTAAAAACTTCACGTTGCACACTGATTTACAGGCTATAATTTTTCTTTTCATGGCATTTGTAAAATATTTTCAAAATAAAATAATTTCAAGAGTACAATAAACTGATTATTACACACTGATAACACAGAAAGGTCAGAGGATGGTGTCTACAAATACTATTTAATTAAAGAGACTCACAGATACATATATTCATCCCAGAAGATGACAGAATGTAATCAACAGCACTCAAAGTCTAAAGCCATGCAAGCTAAGTCACAAAACACAAGAAGTGAACAGGACAAAGTGGTGATTTTGCTATTATTAGATCCCTAAAAATAGGTGGGTCAAAAGGGTAAAGGTTTGTCCTGAGACTGGCACAAACTGGAAATGTAATATCAATCTGCCTACTGACTACTGTGAGATTATGAGTTTTGCTTTTAGCAAATATTTTATATTTCGTGTCAATCTTTATGTTTCAATGATTCTTTTGTACATGAGGACACTGGGGCCTGATGGTCACACAATAGGTCATGTAAAGGTCAACATGAGGATAACAATATAAAGTTTTTTGGAATAAAGCATGAGGCTACAGGAAAGACAAACTGACATCCCCATCCACAACTACTCCGAGGAATATTTATTTACATTATTTAATAATATATATTTTGTTTTACAAATTTAGATCAGTTAAAATTAGTCTTTTCTACTAGCTTCTACTAGCTAGCAAACTACTAGCTAGCAAACTCAGGGATAAAAAATCTTGAAAGTTAACATGTATTTTGTGAGTTCTACAAACTTCTTTTGATTGATATCATTTTTAATCAAATGTTTAATTTGAATTTTATTGATCACACAAGCACTGTCTTGTGTAGGAATAATTAAAAATATATGTAATTTAGCAATATAAGTAGACAAAGGAACATTATTGAGTAGTTACAAATTAGCACATTTGAATTTCAGTGATTAACAGATTGAGTTTACAATACAGATTTACACACACATATCCCAGAATATATGTTGGTTGACCATGTCTTGTAATGCAAATTTACTGCCATGTACTTACATGAGCATTTACACTACAAACTGTTTTTACGTAGCAGGAAAGTAGAATATTGAAGCAAAAGAAGTGGAAAAATATCTGTGATAAACAAAGCAAAATAATCAACAACCAAAAATCATTAAAAAAAATTAAGATAGTAAGATAGTAGTAGTAAAACAATAATAGTACTATGCATCATTGCACACCTTTCTTTTTTGAAGCATGTGGCATGTCTATATGTGGTACAACATAACTGGACTGAAGGTTGTTGAAGCCTCAGATAAATTTACATTAGACTAGACATGTCTTCCTGCATTTTACTATACTGCTATAAAAAGGCTCAATGACACGTGCAGGCTCGAGGAAGCAAAAATGTACTGGTTACTAATTACTTCACACTGGAAGACTACAGCAAATACTGTAGGAAGGAAACTAGTTTGGTTAATTAAAAAGTTGTTCAAACTACTTTGTTTTGTAAAAAAAATATATAAAAATTGATAATGTACCTTAACCCTCCTGTTATGCTCCATTTCCAAGTTAAAAAATAAATAAATATTAATAAAAGTTAAAAGTATTTTTTCGGGGTGAAACTTATTCTGCTTGGTTTAAAAAGTGTAATCCATATAAAAAGAAATGTAAATCGTTAATTTCGCATATTTTATTGTGTTAAAATGTAAAGAAAAAAAAGTAAAATAAAATTGTAAAAAATCAACGTGATGTAAAAGTATTGTATTCTATTTGTAGGTCTTTCCAATGTACATAAAAAAAGGTTTTAACATCATTTAACATTATTTCTGTTCCTGAGAAATGAACATAACTGGAGGGTTAATACAAAATTATAACACAAAAAATCACACGCAAGCAAAAAATAAAAAATTTTTATTTTTATTTTACGTAAACCTAAAAAGTGGAGAAAGTGCAAAGAACGTGAGCTTTAGTTTGGTATAAAATCCATCTGTCAGACACCTGTCTTCCAGAAACTAAAATCCAGGTGAGGTTACTCAGTCAGCCAGGTAACTTGTAAAATAGCATGCAGCAACTGTGCTCATTTATTAATACACATCTGGGAGGTTTATCCAAGACGCGTGAGCACTCCTGCACATGCATTACACAAAGGTGAAAGGTCAAATGTGTTGTGGTAATGAATGCATTACCATGGATGAGTGTAGTGCTCCATCTATAAGCTGGCTAGCTGCTGTTAAACAAGAAGTTTAATTACATGTAGCTCACTGATCCCCAACACATGCAGCTCCAGGATTACTGAAACCTTCAGACTGTTGGACACTTTGCCCTATGACCACGCTTCTCTTCACACTTGGTTCCACTTCACTTTAACACTAAACCATCATCAAGCCTTACTTTGGTGCTACAGGAGTTTCTGTTTCCTAGTATGGCAGTAACTTCAGTATGTTGACTCTCTGCCATGGAATCAGGGAGTCAGTCTCCTTGACAAACGGGTGAACTCTTGGTCTGGGGGATGACCCCTGCATGGACTGAGCTCCAGCGGATTAGATGTTTCCACACAATTAGAGTGCCTTAGCTCAAACACTTATGACTAACATGCACCTGTTTTAAACAGCCTCCATACATCACATTTTATTACTCATGTCAGGCACTTTGCAACAGAACACGTATTGACTGCGTAAACAGCGTGCAACAATATAAACCCACAGAAATCAATGCACTTGTTGACTAAGTTATAATTGGTGCAGCAGCAATTTTCTGTTAAATAGTTTCTTGTAGCTGAGAACAACAGAATCTCAATGAAAAGAATAAACAGCAAAACACTATGTTACTGATATACTAAATTAAGCCTGCTCCTTCCTCCATTAGAGGTGTCCATCAAATCCAAAAAAAGGCAAACAATATCATTAATGAATCACACAGAAGTAGGGAAACAAAGCTCATGCTACAAGAAAGCAGCTTTTAAAAAAGTGAAGGATGATCAAAGAAACAAGGAGCTACATCATCCACTACTTACAGTCATCATCCATGAAGTAACTGCAAAAGACAAAACGTTTGTCCCACCAAAAAGAAAAAGCCTTCTTAGTTGATATCCAGAATTACAGACTTCACACCCTGCTGCTTCTCAGTGCTTGACTGTAGAGAAGAGACGGCAGATGTTCAGGTTCAGGTCTGACCACCTTGCTCATAGTGCAGCCTTGCTCATTCATGTATGCTAGGGTATTTAAAGAGAGAGAAGAAAAGGTGTTCCTGCCCCCAACCCTCTTTAGACACAGCTCAGTTAGCATCATGCAGCAGCAGCAAGTTCACATAATGAACCTCCTCATGAGACACTGAAGATGTGCCTTCAGTTTTGTGTCAGTGCAGGTTTTTTTGCATTTAATAATAACTTCACTGGTTAACGACTGAAAGAATTACAGAGAAATTAACAAAATGCTCTCTATAAAAACTCAACAAAAATGCACTGCATGCTGCTTTTGAACCACTAAAGTTTCACGTTGCATTAATAAGAATTTGCTGATTGCTGTTAAATTGGGTTCTGGAACAAGGTTGATAGATTTCAGGGTTGAAATGACACATTATAAAACCGCTGTAGAGTAAATAGATGAGGTAAGACTGCTGTTCTTTGACAGGATGCCCGTACATGGAACTAAATCACAGTTTTAAACTGTGGTTTGCAGAAGTAATGTGGGCATGGAGGAAATACTCTGCTACTCTCTAGTACAGACACCGATAATCAAATATTCACTGATATTAATTATTACCATTTAGATTTAAATTCATAGTCCCGTTATGCATTATTTAATTGTTGTTGTTTTTAAAAGATTTGTTTTCTTGCAGCAAAGTATGGGACTCATTCAACACAACAGCTGGAAAATAGAAAAATGCATTTGGTGGAAGTAACTGAAATGGACTGAATGGCAATTAAAAATGAATCAAATACAGGCAGCAGCCAAATGTAACACTGTGGTTGTAGGAGAAAAAGAGAATATGCAGCATCATGCGTGAACAAAAATAAATTCTGAACAGGTTGTGCTAGGAGAGAATTAACACAGAGAAACTGACAAACATTCACACTTACATTCACAGCTACAGGCAGTTTAGAGTCAACAATTAACCTGCATGACTTTGGATTGTGGGAGGAAGCCAAAGAATTGTTTTTATATATCTTTTTATAAATATTTTGTATCTATTTGAGGTCATTTTATGTCTTTTCTGGATGTCTTTGTAGTCATTTGTGAGTCTTTGTGGTTGTTTCAAGTCTCTCTTTAGTTGTTTTGTTTTTCTTTGTGGTCATTTTGCACTTTTGTAGTTGATCCGTCCCCTCAAGTGACCTTGAAGGTGATGGCAAAGGTGGGCACACTTATGTCTTTTTTTTCATGGATAATAATGATTTACACGGTGCGAGTAAATGTGTCTTCTTAAGCCTTCACATCACCGTGGGAACATTTAGTCTTTTGACGACCTCTGAAGCCACAGCAGCAAAATGAAATTTGACAGCATACTGTCAGAAATTAATGGATTTGGAAAATTCCAAATCAAGCTAGTCCTGATTCAGATCCTCTCTCGAGTTACTTTGCCATGTCACTTCCTGCTCAATAACTTCATGGCAGCTGTTCCTTCTCACCACTGTAACATCGTCGATCTGGATGATGGCGCCGTCTTCAGGAATTTAACTCGAGAACAGAAACTGGCTGTCTTTGTTCCAGCAGAGCAGGACGGGACTCCGAGCTCCTGCCAGATGTTTGCAAAGCCCCAATACCAACATCTGTCAGGCTCAAACACGAGTGAGGACGCATTTACTGTTCAGTGTGAGAACGGATGGGTGTACGACAACAGCACATTTAAATCCACTTTGGCAACAGAGGTAAGTGTCTTCAATTAATAGGACAGGTTTTATTTTGTACTATATGTTTTAATTAAATATTATGTTCCCTAGAGAAATTAAACACATCAGCATCTGTAATTTGTGAAATGACAAACCTGGTCTCACAAAAATCTGTGGAATAGCCACGGAATAACTCAAATTTCCGTGAAACTGACAGGGATTTCGCTACAATGCAAGTTAATGACGTCATATCCCGTGGCTATTCCATGGATATTTTTTCCTATTGGTTTGTTCCAAGTCACATGACTTTTAAGGTCCCGGCAGTCAGAACAAAAAACATGGCCGACAGTTCTGTCATTTTTAGTGAAAAAATCAATATTTTGACTTAGTTTCTGCATAAAAATGGATTTTGATCACATTTCTAGCAAGAAATATATGTTTTATTTTCTAAATATTCACTCAGTGAATGTACATAATCACTTTGTATGTTGGAATAGCCACGGGATATGACTGTCATTAACTTGCATTGTAGCGAAATCCGTGTCAGTTTCACGGAAATTTGAGTGATTCCGTGGCTATTCCATGGACTTTGAGTTAAGCAAATCCGTGGCTATTTCACGGATTCCTGTGAGAGCATGTTGGAAATGACTCATACATAGAGGTAAGGAAAAAACATATATCTTGGGGTGAGATGTTTTTTGTTTTTTTCCCCACCAACTGTTATTGGGGGCTGCACGGTGGTGTAGTGGGTTAGCACTCTTGCCTCACAGCAAGAGGGTTGCTGGTTCAATTCCAGCATGCCTTCCAGTCTTCTGTGTGGAGTTTGCACGTTCTCCCCGTGTCAGCATGTGTTCTCACGGTTCTCCGGCTTCCTCCCACAGTCCAAAAACATGCACTTAATTTAATTAAATTTAATTGGTGACTCTAAATTGCCCGTAGAATGAGAGTGTGATTGTCTGTCTAAGTAATCAGCTCCAGCCCCCCGCGACCCGAGTGTGGATAAGCGGTTAAGGATAATGAATGAATTGTTATTGGTGAAAAGCATGAATACACAAACACAGCGCTTAATATACAGTTCACCGTTTTCCCCACATTTTTCATACCCCCTTCCCCCTAGAACTAATCTTCAAAATAACCAAAAACAACAACAAACATCAAAAAACATTACATGAATAGACAAAAAAAATGTAATTAAAAATGAGAGAGAAAAATAAATACATTTAAAAAAATAAATAAAATACAGTATCTCACAAAAGTGAGTACACCCCTCTCATTTCTGCAATGTTTTAATTATATCTTGTCATGGGACAACACTGAAGAAATGACACTTTGATACAATGTGAAGTAGTCACTGTAGAGCTTGGATAGCAAAGTAAATTTATTGTTACTTCAAAGTAACTCAAAATACAACAATGTATGTGTAAAATGCTGGCAACAAAAGTGAGTACACCCCAAGTGAAAATCTCAAAATTAAGCCAAAATTGGGACCAATTAGGCATTTTTCCTCCCTGTGTAATGCGACTAGTTAGTGTAACAAGGTGTCAGGTGTGATTGGGGAGCAGGTGTATTAAATTAGGTATTTTCACTCTCATACTGGTCACAGGAAGTTCAACATGGCACCTCATGGCAAAGAACTCTCTGAGGATCTAAAAAAAAAAGAATTATTGCTCTACATAAAGATGGCCTAGGCTATAAGAAGATTGCCAACACCCTGAAACTGAGCTGTAGCACGGTGGCTAAGACCATACAGCGGTTTAAGAGGACAAGTTCCATTCAAAACAGGCCTCGCCATGGTCGACCAAAGAAGTTGAGTGCGCGCGCTCAGCGTCATATTCAGAGGTTGGCTTTGGAGAACAGGCGTATGAGTGCAGCCAGCATTGCTGTAGAGGTTGAAGGGGTGGGGGGTCAGTCTGTCAGTGCTCAGACCATACGCCGCACACTTTATTCAATTGGTCTGCATGGCTGTCGTCCCAGGAAAAAGCCTCTTCTAAAAAAGATGCACAAGAAAGCTCGCAAAAGGTTTGCTGACGACAAGCAGACTAAGGATATGGGTTACTGGAACCATGTCCTGTGGTCTGATGAAACCAAAATAAACATATTTGGTTCAGATGGTGTCCAGCGTGTGTGGCGGCAACCAGGTGAAGAGTACAAAGACAAGTGTGTCTTGCCTACAGTCAAGCATGATGGTGGTAGCGTCATGGTCTGGGGCTGTATGAGTGCTGCTGGCACTGGGGAGCTACAGTTCATTGAGGGAACAATGAAAGCCAACATGTACTGTGGAATACTGAAGCAGAGCATGATCCCCTCCCTCTGTAAACTGGGCCGCGGAGCAGTATTCCAACACGATAACAACCCCAAACACACCTCCAAGACGACCACTGCCTTCCTAAAGAAACTGAGGGTGAAGGTGATGGACTGGGCAAGCATGTCCCCAGACCTAAACCCTATTGAACATCTGTGGGGCATCCTCAAACGGCAGGTGGAGGAGCGCAAGGTCTCCAACATCCACCAGCTCCGTGATGTCATCATGGAAGAGTGGAAGAGGATTCCGGCTGCGACCTGTGAAGCTCTGGTGAACTCCATGCCTAAAAGGGTTACGGCGGTGCTGGAAAATAATGGTGGCCACACAAAATATTGACATTTGGGTCCAATTTTGACATTTACAGTTGGGGTGTACTCACTTTTGTTGCCAGCATTTTACACATTCATTGTTGTATTTTGAGTTACTTTGAAGTAACAATAAATTTACTTTGCTATCCAAGCTCTACAGTGACTACTTAACATTGTATCAAAGTGTCATTTCTTCAGTGTTGTCCCATGACAAGATATAATTAAAACATTACAGAAATGAGAGGGGTGTACTCACTTTTGTGAGATACTGTAGATAAAATAAAATTAAAAAAGGGAAAAAAGGAAATGAAAAAATACATTGTTAGCGCAAGTCATCCAAACTAATAAAATTGCATGGACACAAAACCCACTACAGGGGCTATATCCACCATTAAGAATCATCATCTTATTAATTATTTTATCAGAAATGAGTGCATTACATAAACGGTAAAAAAAAAAAAGGTTCCTTAATGTTTTAATTCATTCTCTTCTACTTCAGATTGAGTGGATGTGACAGCTCGAGTGTGCACCTTAAGTTGCATTGGTGAAATCAGTCCGTGCACCATAAATAGATCAGAATTGGATTGGGGGCGGGGCTTTTAAATCATGATGTTGGGCTCAGCGGTCAACGACCGTCAGCCCAACACTATTAAACCAAGTAAAAAACTGCCAAATTAAAGTAGTTCAACTTCCATTATGGACAACTGTGAAATTATTTATTTTAACGCATTCAATGGTTTCTTTGCAGTGGGATCTAGTGTGCAGCAGAAAAGGGATGAACAAGGCAACAGCCACTATTTTCTTCATTGGCGTTATGATTGGGTCCCCTTTATTTGGGTTTCTCAGTGACAGGTGAGATTGTTAATTAATTTAATATGTCTAAAATGTCTCTGACTCTCTGGTTAAAGATTAAAGGGGCACTACAATGATTTTACACCTGCAGTTCAGTTCACTCTGCATGAAGATTTCTGTTCATTAACTTTATTATTGTCTTCACATCAACTAATTTTTTTTCCACCTGGGTCAAAATTGTTCCTTAGACACACACACACAGCTGTAGTCATAAAACATCACTTGACATCTTCCCCATCCCTGGACAAAGGGAGCTTTTAGGTCACAGGAAGTTTATGACCATCATCAAAAACAAAATACTGGCAGCTGTGGTTGCCAGAACTTCACTGTAAAAAAAACGTCATTATGTATGACGTTCTCCCAAAGAACCAGCTCTTATAGTTTCACTTGATTAAAATAAACTTCCACTTGAATTACGTTCCCTGCCTAAATAAAGAGCATCTATAAAGTCACAAGCAGAGGTCCCCATCACGCACAGTCAAAATTGACACGGCTTCAAATCATAATAATAGTGTTACTGTTAATATTAATTGAAAATGAGAACTTGTGAAGTTATCGCTTCAGTGCTGATGTTTAGCCACAGGCTGGCGCAGTTATTACATGAACAGTAGATCGGAGGAGGCTCAACCAGGCTCTGTGTTCATGTTCCGGCTCAACAAAACCTTTTGTCCCGGTCGGAGTTAACTGGTCTTATTTTCCAGTTATTGTCCGGCTCTGAGCTTTGTACGGTTTTTCGTTTGCAGATCGTTTCTCCATTTGCAGCGCGTTTGATGATGATGATGCATTTGTCTTTGTTTTTTGCAGCACGTTTTTTAATTTGCACCACGTTCCTCGTTTTGTACCTCGTTTAGACTTGTGTTTGAGTTTGTGATTTTGCATCGTTTCTGTACTTGAAGCTGTTTTCTCAAACTGAGACGTATTGGGCCGTTGCCGTCCGTTTGACCCTTGTCGGCCACCGTACGTTGTGGGACTAATAAAGGAAATCTTAATCATACACTTTATTGTAAATATTTCTATGCATCTATGAGCGAGCTCCTACAACATTTCCTTGTACTTGTACATTGTCAATAAAGATAATCTGATCTAATCTAAATGTGTGGAATGTATCTGTAGTTTTGAAAACAAATATTGCTTTCATCATTTCCTATCTATGAACAGGTTTGGTCGACGGCCACTGCTGTTGGTGTCTTATTTGTCGTCTCTGGTGTTTGCAGTCCTCAGTGCGTTCTCCACGTCGTATGTGATGTTCGTCATCATGAGGTTTTTTACGGGGTTGTCACTCGCAGGAATAAGTATCATCTCTATTGTTCTGAGTGAGTAGGCTCATGCTGAAACAATAACATGAGGAAAATACAGTCATGGAAAAAATGATTAGACCACATTGTTTTCTTCAGTTTCTTGTTTATTTTCATGACTGCTACAACGAACGGTACATTTGTTTGGACAAATATAATGATAACAACAAAAATAGCTCAAAAGACTTTAATTTAAGAGCTGACATCTAGCCATTTTCCATGGTTTTCTTAAAAATTATTTTCAATCAAGAAAACCATGGAAAATGGCTAGATATCAGCTCTTAAACTAAAATCTTATGAGCTATTTTCCTACCAGGCATTAAAATGAACAAGAAATTGAAGAAAAAGGGTGGTCTAATAATTTTTTCCATGACTGTATATATGTTTAGTATTTGTTCACATTTTTAACTGTGCTGATCTCTAGATGTCGAGTGGTTCAGCGTTGAACACAGGACCTTTTCTGGTGTAATCATAAGCCTGGATTGGACACTTGGAAACTGGCTTCTGGCTGGAATTTCATACGGTGTAACTGAGTGGAGGATGCTTATTCTGGCAGTGAGCTCACCCTTGATACTGGCTATCATTGCTTGGAAGTATTTAACTTTCATATTTTACATGTTGCAGCATAAACAGCTAAATCCTATCAGAAGTCAATGACACTGAACTCACCACATTTCTTGCTTCAGGTGGCTTCCAGAGTCTGCGAGGTGGCTCATGGCAAAAGGAAAGGCAGACACTGCTCATCATTACATCATGCAATGTGCCAAGACGAACAACAGAACCACGAGTATGGCCACCATCACACCAACGGTACATTCTCAAGTTTGTCTCTGTAATGTGAAAAAAGTACGGTCAAGTGCAGTATGGTATTGAATGAACTCCAAAGTCCTCTAAACCATTTGACCACAGAGGCCTTTTTAAGCATGTCATTAATGTTTTGAATGTTTTGTTATCCAAGTAGTTGCCGAAACCAAAGATAAAAATACATGTTGAAGAGTAATAAAAGATACATGAAAAGTCAAACAAATGGATATAAATGAGGTAAAGTATTCAGATCCCTTATTTAAGTAAAAGTACTTATACCACACTGTGAAATTACTCCACTACAAGTCCCTCATTCAAAACTATATAAAAGTAAAAGTACAAAAGTATCAGCATTAAAATGTACTTTGTACTCTGTAAATGTACTCTGTAAGTATCAAGAGTAAAAGTACTCGTTATACAGAATGAATCCACTCAGATTGTTCAATATGTTCTAAATTTATTGCTTGGTTATTATTATAATTGATGCATTTATGTAAGTGAGTTTTAATTTTCTCAGGATTGGGCTCACTGTTTTGAGGTTGTTGTTTTTTATGTCTAATCACTTCATAATGTTTTTTTATGTTAAATCTCAACCTGAAATTAAAGTAACTAAAGTTAAAATGTAGTGCTAAATGTAGTGGAGAAATTAGTACAAGATTTGCCTCAAAATGTAGTGGAGTAGAAATAAAATGGAAATCTCAAAATGTTGTTTATACTCACTTCTGCCTTCGTGTCCTTCCTTATTACTACAGCCACTAGAGGGCGCCGCTAATTTGAATCTGCTATATAAACGACATATTGCGTCATTTTTGTGTGGAAATGGTCTCCAATAAACAGTCTGTGTCCTTTCTCATAGAAATTACTGGAATCGTTAGAAGAAGAAACAGAAGATACGAAGTACAGTATTTTGGATCTGTTCAAGACCCCAAATATTAGAAAAATTTCTATATGCTCAGGAATAGTGTGGTAAGTGTCAATATCATGAAATGGGTTTAAAGAATAGTTTTGGGGAGATTTGTTGAAAGTCAGAAAGAAAGTGAATGAGCATATTTCCCAAAATGTGTGAGTGATAATTATCAAACAATTATACATAAAATATCCCACATTTTACAGTCAAAGCCTTGCATCCGTCGCCCTGGGGTTATAATTAGCACATCAGTACAGAAAGTTTCAATGGTTTGTTCCATTTTTTCAGGTATGGAGTTGCATTTACATATTATGGGATAAGTCTGAATATCACTGGGTTTGGACTAAACCCATACCTCACACAATTCATATTTGCATTCATCGAAATGCCGATGAAGATCGGCGTTTACTTCTTCCTGGAGAAAATTGGTAGACGGTCCGGTCAGGCAGGAGCCTTGCTGTTAACTGGTCTCTGTCTCTTCATCAACATGTTTGTTACAACAGGTTATTATGATTATTTTATCAAATCTAATCATTTTTGGGAACATATCTGAAGCTTATCTTGATTAAAAATCTTAACATTCTTCCTTAGACAAGTGGATCATTCGTACGGTTGTGGCCGTCCTTGGAAAATCCATGTCAGAAGCCGCATTCACAATCATGTACCTCTACACAACAGAGTTTTATCCGACAGTCGTACGGTAAGTCAACAACAAGCTCAAACTGCAGACAATGATCTCCTACTCTGTTGTCACATGTTGTACCACAGGTTTACATTAACCTCAGCTCTTTGATTTTTCAGACAGAACGGTGTAGGTTACACCGCTTTTATTGCGCGTCTGGGCGTGTCCATATCTCCACTCATCATGCTATTGGAGGACGTGTGGCATCTCCTCCCTGTAGTCACTTACTGTGCGGTGGCAGTCGTATCCGGTTTAGTGGCTCTACTCCTGCCTGAAACATTAAACGCCACACTGCCAGAGTTCATCGAGGACATTGAGAAACCAAGGTAAAGAGGAAAGGAAAACTACATTTAATTCAATATTAAAAACGCTGTAAATGAGTACTTCCCTGAACTTCACTGCTAAAGAATAATCCAGTTAACCCTGCAAAGCAAAGTGGGTTATTTCAGTAATATGTACAGCTGTCATAACATCTTCCTAAATAATTGACATGTTGTAATCATTTGCAGCTTTCCAAAATAAAATGTCCATGTCCTTTCCTGAACCCAGTAAGTTCATGATAAAATCACTAAGTTAAGTTTTTATATTTATATTTCAGGGGGCAGTCAACAAGGAACAAGGAGATTCAATGATAATCGCACTCATTGATAATGACAGTGATATCTGGCCCATCCCCAGTATATTTGCTATGCAATTTATTAAGTTTAAATTGTTGGAGTTATTTGATTTTAAGTACTGTTTTTGTTGATCTTTTGTATCTCTCCGTCCTGCAATGGAGAGAGAGGGGCCGTCCATTGCTTTTTTTTTTTGGTCCAAAAAGGTTTTGTGTAGCGAATGATCTGGGTATTTCAGGATGGCCTCGAACATCTTGACAGTGCATCTCTCCACCACCTCCTCCAGTGTGTCCAACCTGGCTCCAACCACACAACCAGCTTTTTTGACCAGTCTGTCCAACCTCTATATTTACTGTATATTTACTTGTTGGCAATAAAAATGTACAAGAGGAGAACACCATTGTTGGTTTTTGCTGGAATTGTGTTGCAGTGACGTACGCTCAGGAGACCTGTCATCATGGAAAAAAACAAATACATTAAATGGTTATATTTATCAAATGGTTTGAATCATAAACTCATTTTCCATTTAACTTTGTTTTTTATTAAAAATCGCTGAATGATATCCTTTATTTAACCAGGTAAAAGTCATAGCAGCATAGTGACAAGTTACAACATTTAAACACAGTTAATATAACAACTAGAAAATTTCCTCTGGGGAAATTTTGAAAGGGCCACGGGGGCTACTGCCGGTGTGTGTACACTATGATGAGATTCTTCAGAGATTTCAAACTATGCCCTTTAACTTCAAAATGTGTGTGTGTGTGTGTGTGTGTGTGTGTGTGTGTGTAGGTGTAATTAAAATCACATAAAGTTACCTGTGTGTGTGTGTATGAAGCATGTTTATGCATGTGTGAGGAGTGTGCGCACTTTAGTGCATGTGTGTGTGTGTGTGTGTGTGTGTGTGTGTGTGTGTATCTGTAACTGTAATCACATCAAAGATCAAAGGCAATCAGAGCAGAGTAATCAACAGAATTAACTGCAGCTGTTAATGTTCCGAAAGAGTGACAGCAGCCAGAGGTGGACAGACTCGAATTTCTGGCCTCGAACAGAAAGCATTTTTGGCAAAACCATAATACCTATCATTGATCCGACTTCACTTTGAGCGTCCCGAGTTCTTCCTGAACGTCTACATATGATTTTTTTAAGAAAAATAAAAAAATAGCTTTGTTAGAGCAATCTAAAAAAACTGTTCCATCTTCCTTTTTTCCAAATCTCCCTGCATTTTTAATATGGGAGCCAATGAGGCTGTTGGTGGTGTTGGTGGATCATCTGTGCGTCCTACGCCCAAACTATAACTCTGACAGCTTTACCAGAGGATTGTGAGTGAGAAGACAAATTTTCCTACGTTTCTATGTATAAATTATTTCTGTAGAGTGGAATTTGCGGCCTGGAGCGCAGTTTTCAAATTTATTTTTTGACAGTTTTACCTCTCCCTCAACACTCTGAGCGATGACATCACACACTCTGACACCAACATTCCGTGCAATACACATCCATTATAATCTCAGAATTTCTCCCAAAATTATCATGGTCATTGAACAGGGATTGATAAAAAATATATGACCTATCGAAATGTGGATTAATACACCGATACACAAGACTTGTGTCTACTATTTAAAGTTTAAATGGAGTCTCTAGGTGAAATTATGCCGGAGAAGTAGACGTTTAAAAATCTCCAATTATTGTTCTTTTTCGCTCATTTTTTGTCGGCCGTCCCATTCATTTCAATGCAAAATTTGTATTCTGTAGAGAAAAGTAATAGCACACTGATCCCGATCAAACCGCACGTTTTGATATATAATTTGTCCTGCAACTCTTGTTGTAGGTTGTAGGACTAGTAGCGGGACGAAAATGCGTCCGGAAGAGGAATAAGAAGAAATCCACAGTATAACAGTAGTGCTCGTTGCGATTGCCCTGAGGCCCTAATTAAATACAAATACAGCCATCACAACAACAGTGAAAGAGCTTCAAGTAGAGATTCATAAGGAGCAGTCACACTGACTAAGGGAAATTATTTCTATATCCTTTAGAATCGATTTAAATTCACGGATTGTGATCAACTCAGACAATTTCAATTATTTTTGCAGATTGTTCCATGATAAAGTAGTGGCATAACTAAAAGCTTTCTTACCTAATTCAGTTCTCACTCTTGGCACTAGCATCTGTACAATGATTTGCGAGCGTAGACCATGTTTAGTTTGGTTTCGACATATGTATGCACACAGGTAAGAGGGAAGCAGCCCAAAATACATTTATAGATAAAAACGAATCAATGATACTGCCTGCGAACATACAAAGATGGCATTTCAGCCGTGGCTAAAAATTTTGTAGGCCTGACCCTTTCAATTTCATCCCCTTGTACCGTGGTTATCTTTGGCGAATTGGATGTCAAGTCTTTACCATTTGAAAAGATCATAAGTTTTGATTTCTCCACATTCAATACATCAATAAGTTCAGCTAGATGGGATTGAACCACATCAAAAGCAGATTACAGGTATTGAAGGGTCTGAACTAGTGAAGGGGATGAACAATAAATGACTATCATCTGCATAGAAATGAAATTAGGCATTTGATCCATGATCACAAACATTATTAATGTACAGCGAGAACAAAAGAGGACCCAGGATCGAGCCCTGGGGCACACCTTTTGACACAGGGAGGAAGGCAGAGGAAGATCCAGAAACCTGGATTGTCTTCTCGACAATAAATAATTGGAGAACCAACCAACAGCATGTTCAGAAAGACCAATATTAAAAAGTTTGTTTGCCAAGACGTTATGGTCTACTGTATCAATGCCTTTGATAAATCAATAAAAAGGGCTGCACAATATTTTTATGACCTATTAGTAATGATGGTAGTCTAATTTAGACTAAGTATGCTGTTTTATCTTCATTGTAAGGCTCAAAATAAGTTTTGCGGCTCCATTACAACATTTTTTCTCTTTTTTTCTGTCCAACAATGGCTCTTTTGTTAGTAAATGTTGCCAACCCCTGGTTTAGCTGATGTATATAATATATGTGTGTAATCGGTTTCGTGTGCTCAATGATCTTACAAAGGCAGTGAAGAGGCACTGGGTGAGGCAGGCAGTTCTCTTGCCGCATGGTAGGGGGCACTCATGAGCCCAGAGATTCTTATGCTACTCCGCAGCTACAGAGTAAGTGACAGACTTTTATAACTGAAAAAAGACAAGGAAGACTACAAAAAAGTAACGCACCTAACCCAGCCAGAAATGTGCTGCCCACTGCTCCTAAGCATGGTGTGTTCACTGGGGTGTAAAAAGAATGGGTTAAATGTATGGTTTGAATTTCCCCATTGTGGGAATAATAGGGAGATCTTACTCTTAAACTTAAGTGCTGGACAAAATTAAAACTTTGACCTGCTGATGGCACAACAAGACAAGTCAGGAAATCACCAAAGTCACACTTGATATAGGTAATTATTTGCAGTATTTTGTCTATTTAAATCATAATCTTTAAAGAAACTAGAAAAACTCTACGAGGAGCGTCTTGCTCAATGCAAACCAGTTAAGAAACGGTGAAATGGTGCTCTGCTAGAGGTCACGTTCACACGCATTATTTCTTTATACATTGTCTGTTTGCACTGTCTGCAGGACACATTTACACATTCTCTGAGTTGACCATTAACCAACATCTAACTGTTAGCAAAAGGCTAGTGGCTCACTTTTAGCCAAACACCTTGTGTGCTTTGTGGTATTTTTCTCTGAGCTTCACTCCAAACTGGAAGAGTTGCATCGTTAATTCTAAAGATGAAGTTCGACAATGTGCTGGCAGAGGTGAACGGCTTTGGGAAATTCCAAATAAGGACGATCCTCTTGATGGTGATTCCTCGTATGACTTTGCCTTTTCACTTTCTGCTGAATAATTTCATTGCGGTTATTCCCTCTCACCACTGCGACATCAGCTCTCTGGATGATGGAGGTCTTTTTAGGAATTTATCCCAGGCAGAGAGGCTGGTTGTTAGTATTCCAGTCCAGGAGGATGGGACTCCAGACTCCTGTCTGATGTTTGCAGAGCCTCAGTATCAGCTGCTGCTTAACTCCTCCAACACCACTGAGCTACCCACAGTGCCATGCCAGAACGGATGGGTGTACGATAACACCACCTTTAAGTCTTCGCTGGCCACAGAGGTCAATTTAATTTCTATATTTATATTTCTGTTACAAAGGATCAAGCGAATACAAATCCCAAATGAGCAACTTTATGCGTCACTTTTGTGTCTCTTGTGTGTTTCCCCCTCGTAGTGGGATCTGGTTTGTGATAAGAGAAGAATGAACAAAGCCATGGCAACTGTCTTCTTCATCGGGGTCATGCTTGGAGCCGCAGTACTTGGCTCTCTTAGTGACAGGTAATCATGGCTTTAACTCTCTAATTAGACACATTTGGGTCTATGTGGTTATAAGATACACTTATGAATTGAAAGTATGTTTTTACTATTATATTATTAGTTTGCATTCGTTTCTATGAGTCTACAACTATCCAATGTCTTTTTGCCACTGCAAAATTTTACTAACAACACCTGTAAGGAGTCAAGAATTAAGTTAAAATGTTAGGTTATAGTAATAGGCATGGGAATAATTAATTGATGATTGATTAATCATCATTAAGAATTTGGACGATCATGTGGAATTTTTAAACGATCTGTGTATTTGTTCATTTTATCTATGACTGCGTATCAGCACTCACTGAACTGAAACACAGCCCTAAATGAACAAGCCAATGAGCTGAGAATTAAGTTGGATAAAGTTAGTTTGCAAGCTGAAAGTTGAAATAACAATTATAAAACACACAGAAATAAAAGAGTATTAATTTGAGCAAAACTAGCTTACTGTATAAAACCTTGCTAGCATGAATTCCTAGGTTTAATTTTATCCAAAACTTAAACACAAAACACATTTAAATATGCAAGATTACTGTGAAAACTAAGCTCATGTCTCTGCGGGGGCTAAAACGTAAAACATTGAACTCCTTGAGGTTATCTTTACGGTTTAATCTCAAATGAGTTAGTTTAACGATCCACAGGAAGTCTCTTTTCGTCCTATCAAAATAAAAGCATCCGTTATCAAAACAGGCTTTTGCATAGTATTGTATATATGTCTTTTATTTACATACTGGAGTATGCATAAAAAAACATAGCGATTAATTGATCGTTAATGTATAGATGCTCAAGTTGGCAGGTTTCTTCCAAAAGCCCATCCCTAATTACTAATGCATAAAAGAGTGTGTCAGAGTATCTGAGGACAGACAGAGTACTTATGGACAGTATAATTGGTCTGTCTGCCAATCCCAAAGTTAATACTTAACTATCAGCTGACTAATGTACAGCAAAATGTCTCTGGGTGCATCTCCACGGACATTTAAAACTCTTTACCTAACCTGACCCTTTTCAGATGTAACCCACACTGAGATTATCTATAGACTTCTTTTCATTTTAAACACTGTGGAGACTTTATAGGAAGCAATATACATGGTTGTCTATTGAAGTGTTGCCACACCTTCTCACCTTCTGTTTTTGAATTACCTATTCTACAGACTCATGTATATTCTTTTGTCTCACAGGTTTGGCAGGAGAATAATGCTTCTGGTGTCCTACATAACAACCGCCTTATTTGGATTTGCAAGTGCCTTCTCATATAATTTTGCCATGTTTGCTGCCATGAGGTTTTTCACTGGGTTTGGACTTTCTGGAATAAGTATCATCTCCATCGTCCTTTGTGAGTTTTATGTCTCATAAGTCAGAGGGTATGACTTGTAGATAGAGTGTCAAACATACAAGTACAGGCAAGGATGTTTTAATGGATTTGACTTATTATTTCTCTTTAAAGGTATTGAATGGGTGGACATCAAGCATAGAACTGCAGTTGGCACATTAATGAGCACGGACTGGAGTGTTTTTACTATTGTGCTACCTATTGTGGCCTATTTTGTCACTGACTGGAGGTACCTCACCGCTACAGTAACCGCCCCGCTGCTTCTGGCAATGATCTGCTGGTGGTAAGGAAAAAGTAATAACTGAGCGTTCAGAAATAACAAACCATTTTCTGCCTTTGAGGGGGTTTTTTCAGGTCGAAGTTGCCCTAACAAGTCGTGTGAACATTCAGAACAATTTCACTTTGTTTAAAGATCCTTATTCTCATTAACAGTATGCCTTTATGAAGTTTGACTGAAGTTTGTTTTTGTTTTGTTTTTAAAATCTAACTTTTTCTCAGGTGGGTCCCTGAGTCTGCCAGATGGCTGATAAGTAATGGAAAGATCAACAGAGCTCGTTTTTACTTGAACAAGTGTGCAAACGTGAACGGCAGAGAGCATTTCATCGCTGACCTAAAGCCTGAGGTACAGCATTTCACACAATATTATCACTTCTCATGAGAAATTGATACCCAGTAAGACTGTGACTAAAGCTTCCTTTTTTAATCTCCAGCTTCTTTCCAAGGTAATAATTGTAGAAAATGAAAACAGAAAATATTCCTATTTAGATCTTGTGAGGACCCCCAGAATGAGGAGACTGGCTGTACTCACTGGCATTGTTTGGTAAATACAGTTCTTTGTTTTTCGCTTTAAACATTTGAGCTGTTCACTTTTTATAGCTTTAAAAATGTATAATCTTTACTATCTGCTGTCACTATATACAATAGTTCAACATGAGAATGAAGGTTATGATTTGTAACCCTAGTTCTATAAACACAAACGGAGTCCGCTACTGGTTCTGTAGGTTATAATCTCCTCTCATCCACTAAAATTTGCATAAGCAGAGTTGGCCAAACAGGATGTGCCTACCTGAATAAGTGGGACCTCAAAGTATACACGACAACAGCAACGATGGGGAGGACGATGTTGATGTCACACTCATAAAACAAGCATTAGTCATTTACCTCCCAGGGCAGCTCTTCTTCAACAACATAGAATCACAGTTCAAAGACAACCTCTGCTACTATCTAGCAGCCAAGATACTTCACTCATGCATAAATTAAATAGAAAACAGGTCAAACAAACTGAACCCTGCTGAGACCCAATGCATCTTCTTCAACAAAAACCCACACCTGCAGGGGTTACATCTTAAAACAACATGACCTGGACAAATCACATCAATAACCTAGAACCAAAGGCAAAGATGTCCTGATATATATACCTGGCCATATAAACAGACAGGGCATAGACCACAATGCTCCCATTCATGTCTTCAACACTCATTCCATTGGTCCCACAGCTTGGAGAACACTTCGCCGGAAGGAGAGCGGACAGAAGCTTGCCATTTTTCTATTAACTAGTCAAATGGCCGTGGCAAAGTGTTCAATGTCCATTCTACTCTCATTTTATTCCAATGGTTGGAACACAGCTTTCTGTGTGTCAGTGGAATGTGTCATAGAAATGGTATGATAATAGACTACACTTTAAGATATCCTGAAATAATGAACTCAGAGGAGGATTTTCACACATCAAGACACTGGATTATTGTAGTTAGGTCCATTTAAATGTGTAACAAAAAAAATAAAAGAAAATATTAAATTTCTCTCTCTCTATCTCTCTATTGATAGGTTTGGACTGGCCTTTACATATTACGGAATCAGCTTGAATATCAGTGGATTTGGTGTGAACATTTATCTCACGCAGTTCATCTATGGCACAATTGAACTTCCAGCAAAAGCATTTGTCTTTTTAACTTTGAATAAAATTGGCCGAAGGTTGAATCAGGCGGGTGCTCTCATTATGACTGGACTGTGTATATTCTGCAACATGTTTGTCCCTCAAGGTAAAGTGATCAGTCATGATACTTGTATAGGGTTTTTTTCAAAATGTCCTAAGTGAAGATGGGGTTAATGTCCTTTGACAAACTTTTTTCTGCAGATATGGGGGTGTTTCGGATAACTCTGGGAGCTTTGGGCAAGATGTTCGCAGAGGCATCTTTTACCATTGTTTTTCTGTACACAACAGAGCTTTACCCCACAGTAATGAGGTCAGTAAACTATTGAATATAGACCTTATGTTATACACATTCATAAACAGTATCTATATGCAGAGGCCTGAGAGAGTCCACCAAGATATCTGGATAACAGAATACATTGTTTTAATCCTCATACATCAGTCACTGCTCCAGACTTGGGGGAATTGCAGTTGAGTCTCGAAATTATGTCCTTGATTGTCACAAATGCTTTTTATATGTTTTTACACAGGCAAAATGGATTGGGTTACAGTTCCTTCATGGGCCGTATGGGCGTGTCTGTGTCCCCCCTGATCATACTTCTTGAAGAAGCGTGGGGCCATTTGCCGAGTACTATTTTCTCCTTGATGGCTGTTGTCGCAGGGCTGTCAGCTTCTTTGCTTCCTGAAACAACAAACATCCGTCTACCAGAGACCATTGAGGATGTGGAGGACACACGGTACTGAGCTTCAAATCTGATTGCATCCAGATGTTTAAATGAAAGTTATATTAAAACACCAAAAAATGTCTTTTGTGTTTCAGAAGAAGATCAATCTCCACATCTGACGAGAAATCTCAACCATAAATGTTTTCAAACCAAAAGGTCCATATGCTGAGTTGGAGGGTATATTAGTAATGCTAATGTGTTATAAATAATAAAAGAAAAAAACCTTACTCAGTATAACTTTGCTTTGTGTATTTTTTTCTCTTACTTCCAAACTGTATCTCAGCTGCTGTATTTAATATAATAAAGTCATCCTTCTGTATCCAGTGCAGTACATAGAAAAAAATTGTGTTTTGCTTGATCCAAACAATAAGAATGTATGATGCAACATTCAACAGGAGTGAGCAAGCAAACACTGAACAACACAAGATATGTTCTGAATCCTGTGTGGGTCTATTTGAAGTCACCTGGTAGCAGTTAACAGTAGCACAGTTGCCAAATCTGCATATTATAAATAACTTTGGGCTTGTTTTTCGGCTTCCAAATATTGGCAGTCACAAGTTGCAGTTTTTAGGCGAATGTAAAGTGTAGTTGCTATCAAGTGTCCTCCTTCTCTCATATTGTGGTAGATAAGGTTATCTGTAACAGGTTGTAGTAACTTATTTGAGTGGATGTTTAAGCTGTCTGGATAGCTAGGCACAGGGACAATTATCGAGGCCAGGACAGTAAGAAGCCACATTTTGTGACATCATGGCAGAGAGCCACAGCAGCTCCAACAGGGTCAGATAGCAAACAGAAAACAGGAACAATCTCTACATACTACGTTAAAATAGATCACCTAGGGTCAGCCTGGCTTTGCTAAAGCACGGACAAAAGCTGAAGCAGCCCAAACCAGAGATATCTAAATGGGAAATACAGTTCAAGGTACAGCAAGCCTGTCTTCAAGCAACCCCCAAACATCTTCAGGTAGAAGAAGAAACGGCTCAAGTTCAAGCAGAAATGTTGGAAGCTGGTTTGATTTAATCTAATCTAGGGCCTTTCTCATTTAATAGGTGAACAGTATACTAAAACATGTTTCTAAAAACATTTGAGGCAAGAAATATGCAACGAAGTAACAGAATCTTGATTCATATTTGACCAGCAGTGTGTAGTTTGTCAGTTTGATCGGAGAGATGAGTCCTGTCCATTGTGATGGACAGGACTCAATTGCATTATCTACATTAAGATACAGAGGGAGGTCATCACCTTGTTGTACCCATCATGCAATGCACAACTGGATCTCCTGCTGTCCATAGAAAATGAATAGGATCTGTTAATATACGTCAAAAGACTAGTGGATTTCTACCTTAAGAAAATAAATGCTGTACTCAGTGAGAAGAGCAACATATCTCTGGTGAGATTAGAGTTATTCAAGAAATCCATCATCCAAGATGCAGATCAGTCTTCCCTTACCTACACTCCTTTAGTGTATCTGGTTCCCCAAAAACCACTCAGAGATGATGCAGCTCATTATCACAGTCAAAATCTATGATTACCAATAACTCTGCCTTTCACTGTAACTGTTTTTAATGTGTATGCATGTGCGTGTTTTCCCTGTACTCTGTTTTGTGTTTTCTCTGTACTATGTACTAATAAATAAAGGATAAATGAAAAAAAATGTAATGAACTGAGGAAGATATCCAATAAGATCTGGATCTTCAAGAAAACGCACTCCAAGCCATCTGGGGTCATAGACACCAATCATGTTGGTGCTCTGGTGATCGACCATCCACAGAAAAAGGTTGAGCACCCACAGGGAAGAGCGATCAACAAAATTTCTGTACTAAATTTCATGGCAGTCAGTTTTATTTTGAACACATTTGGTAGGAGTATCACATATTTACCCCACTAAGATTTTCAATGGCTCATACTTTCTTCCATGAGCATGTTTTTAACCTTGAGGCAGTAGTCTACTTAGCAGTATTAAGAAAATCTTAAGTTAGATTGTTTTCAATGCAGAGTATTGCGATTCACAGTTTAAACAGACATGTACTTTGGTATTATTAGGACAAGATCAGACTTGTTTTATAGTTTATAGTTCTAGTATAACTTGACGACACATTTACACATTCTCTGAGCTGACCATTAACCCAACATCTAACATCAACATCATGTGTGAAAAAAGGCTAGTGGCTCACTTTGAACCAAACTCCTTGTGTGCTTTGTGGTATTTTTCTCTGAGCTTCACTCCAAACTGGAAGAGTTGCATCGTTAATTCTAAAGATGAAGTTCGACAATGTGCTGGCAGAGGTGAACGGCTTTGGGAAATTCCAAATAAGGACGATCCTCTTGATGGTGATTCCTCGTATGACTTTGCCTTTTCACTTTCTGCTGAATAATTTCATTGCGGTTATTCCCTCTCACCACTGCGACATCAGCTCTCTGGATGATGGAGGTCTTTTTAGGAATTTATCCCAGGCAGAGAGGCTGGTTGTTAGTATTCCAGTCCAGGAGGATGGGACTCCAGACTCCTGTCTGATGTTTGCAGAGCCTCAGTATCAGCTGCTGCTTAACTCCTCCAACACCACTGAGCTACCCACAGTGCCATGCCAGAACGGATGGGTGTACGATAACACCACCTTTAAGTCTTCGCTGGCCACAGAGGTCAATTTAATTTCTGTTTACAAAGAATCAAAATATTACAAATCCCACATTAGCCACTACAACTCGTTTTTTGTCTCTTGTCTGTTTTCTTTGTAGTGGGATCTGGTTTGTGATAAGAGAGGTGTGAACAAAGCCATGGCCACTGTCTTCTTCATGGGGGTCATGGTTGGGGCAGCAGTATTCGGCTATCTTAGTGACAGGTAATCATGGCTTAAATTCTCTAATTAGACACATTTGGGTCTGTTTGTTTCAATGGAACTACTTTATATGTACAAGATATTGAAAACATGTTTTGCTGTCTTATTATTATTACTATTATAGTTTTAATCTGCATTAACATCTATGCTCTGATATAGTATACAATGTATTTTTTTGGGCATACAAGAGTCTGAAATACAGCCAGTGCTGCTGCACTACAGCCCATCGTGGTCTGATTAGGATAGAGTGTACTTGTGGACAGGAGAATATTAATTTGTCAGTCTGCTCAAAATGTAGATGCACCAAAGAAAGAAGCAGATATTGCACTTCTTGTTTGAAGAGTCAAAAGTTAATACTCAAATGTAAGATGACAGCAAAATGTTTCAAAATGCACCTCCATGTGTGCACAACTCTTAAACTAATCTGACTCTTTTTCCAACATACACCCTAACCATTCATTAAATCTCACCCACACATTTACTATCTACTTGTAATGTTGTCACTTTAAAGAATATATATATATAAAGTGTTACACCTTATTCTGAGCAAATATTAGTGTGTGACATATTCTATTGATTTGGCTATATTTTTATTTTGTCTCACAGGTTTGGCAGGAAAATAATGCTTCTGGTGTCCTACATAACAACCGCCTTATTTGGATTTGCAAGTGCCTTCTCATATAATTTTGCCATGTTTGCTGCCATGAGATTCTTGACTGGATTTGGAACCGCTGGAATAAGTCTTATCTCCATCGTCTTTTGTGAGTTTTATGTCTGTATATTTCTTTATTTTGTTTCTAAAAGGAAGAACTTTAAAACAGTAAATTTCAGAAAACATTAACTAGGAAGAAAACACTCAAATTATATAAAACCCAAATTAGTTAAGTTAGATGTGGAGTTTTATAATGTACTTCTTCCTCTGTATTATTCAACCATTTTATCCATTTTGTGCTTCGACTTCAGTAAACATTAATATCAAATTTGATTATATCAATATTAAAAGTCCAAATCCAAATTATATTTTTATATTATATTTGATTTGGTCTCTATAGGTATTGAATGGGTGGACATCAAGCATCGAAGTACAGTCGCCACATTAATGAGCATGGACTGGAGTGTTTTTTCTATGCTGCTACCTGTTGTGGCCTATTTTGTCACTGACTGGAGATACCTCGTCGCCACAGTAACCGCCCCACTGCTTCTGGCAACGATCATCTCGTGGTAAGGAAAAAATAATAACTGAGCTTTAAGATATAAAAAGGAATTTTCTGCATTTCAGTTTTTTTCAATAACAAGTCAATAACATTTTTTTAAATATCCTAATTCTTGTAAACAGTATGACTTTATGAAGTGTGACTCGTGATTTTATGTTTTTAAAAAAAATGAAATCTGTTTTGTTTTTCTCAGGTGGGTCCCTGAGTCTGCCAGATGGCTGATAAGTAATGGAAAGATCAACAGAGCTCGTTTTTACTTGACCAAGTGTGCAAAAGTGAATGGCAGAGAGCATTTCATCGCTGACCTAAAGCCTGAGGTACAGCATTTTACACAATCGTATCACTTCTCATCAGAAATTGATTCCCAGTAAAACTCTGACTGAAGTTTCATTTTTATTCTCCAGCTTCTGTCCAAAGTAATAATTGTAGAAAACGAAAACAGAAAATATTCCTATTTGGATCTTGTGAGGACCCCCAGAATGAGGAGACTGGCTCTAATCACTGGCATTCTTTGGTAAATACCATTCTATTTTAGCGCATAAATATCAGATATTTTTACCTTTTAAATGTATAATTTGCGCAATTCACTGTCCATATACGATTGCTCAACCTGAGTACAACAAACCTTTTAAAAAAGGAATAAAAGTTTGCACAGCTGTCCTGTGTCAGTCGAAAGAGAACAGTGGTTTAACTTTTGACTGTTGAAGTATCCTTTTGCAGATGCCTGTCAGCCAATCAGAAACTAGTATTTTCCTGGGTAAATGTGTAACTTAAAAAAACATGAATAATAACTTGGTCTCTCTCTCTCTCTCTGTTGATAGGTTTGGACTGGCCTTTACATATTACGGAATAAGCTTGAATATCGGCGAAATTGGTGTGAACATTTATCTCACACAGTTCATCTACGGCATATCTGAAATTCCAGCAAAAGCATCTATTTTATTAACTTTAAACAGAATTGGCCGAAGGTGGAATCAAGCTGGAGCTCTCATTCTATCTGGAATGTGTTTATTCTGCAACATGTTTGTCCCTCAAGGTAAAATGATCAGTGGTGATACGACTGAAATTTCTGCAATAATAGACAAGAGAAGGAAAAAAAATTTGACTTTGGAAGTCATGAATAGTCAAATTCTACAACAAGTGACTTTAAATGTCACAGAAGTTGGGGTAATTGTCCTTTCACAAACTGTATATTTTCAGATATGGGACCGTTTCGAGTGGCTCTGGGCGCTCTGGGCAAGATGTTCGCTGAGACATCATTTACAATTGTATATCTGTACACATCAGAGCTTTACCCCACAGTACTGAGGTCAGTAAAGTCATTTTTATAGTAATGATTTTGCACACATTTACAAACAGTACCTATATGCATACCAAAAAGTTTCAGTCCATGCAATTAAAAACATATTATTACTGCTCATGACTCATTATGCAAATTCACTTAAATCAAAGTCTTCAGAGCTTCTAGCAGACCTGCACAGCCTCATCGAGCTCACACAGATCAACAGCTGACTGAACAACACGACATGACTCAGAGTTCTGCAGACTCTGTCCCTGCTCACTGTAACATCAGCAGCAACACAACAGCTTTAGTGTTCAGGCAAACTAAGAGACAACATCAACCACTGCCCCGCAACGAGTTAAATACAGGCGAGCGTCAGAGGAAGCAGGACCAATAGCATCAGGACCGATAGCATGTTGCGTAATGATGCTACCTAAAGCTGAGACTGTAAATAAAACGTGACAATCAGTCATATGAATAATGGACGTAGTCACCGTGACGTCACCCATTGGTTTGTGGACTGCCCGTTGGAAGCCTCGAGTTCAGCGTTATACTTGTCTCCATCTTGCGTCGCCATCTTGTTTCCGATACGGGGAGCAGACCATAATTGGACTGTGGAGGAGGGCGAGGGATCTGACGACACTGACTACACGCCTCTCTACACCGGCAACCCGACTGAGAGAAGCCGCTGCTAATTCATGTTAGCATTAATTGGAGCATTAACTGGGATGTTAGTTTTGGCTAGCAAAAAAACAAAAACAAAATGTATCTTTCTTACCTCAGAAAACTGAGCAGCGTGTCTGTTAGTCCAACCAAACACTGAACAAGACATTTTTACTGAACAAAACGTTCAAATAAACCGTCATTAAGTGAAAATACAGTGTGAAAGGGTCAAACTTATGAGACCAAATCGGTAAACGTCCTCTTTTCTACCTATATAACGTTATATATAACTTTATTGACATGTTGCCATGGATACGCATTGCTCTGCTTCTCTCCTGGTGACAGCTCGCCTTGTCAGTGCCCTTTAGCCACGCCCCAAATCACATGATTCTTTATCTTCTATTTTCTTCTAAATGGGGCCATTATTAGAACTATTGACATCAAATTGTCATGAAGATGATTTTTTTACTAGCGATTGAGACCATAATGTTGTCCTGAAATTTTTTTCTGAGGTAATAAATCAAGTGACAAGTTTTCAAATTTTGCACTGAGATGAATGGGCAGATTTTTTTTGCAGCCAAACTTAGCACCCCCTACTGGAATTTTCGGTGAATTGCAGGCTTAATGCACATCCTGGTTGGCCTCCATGCTCAGGCACGGAGATTGCCGCCTGTATGAAACTCACCATCTAAACGTTTTTGGACATCAAAAGGTACCATGAGCAGCCTCCTCTGCAAGTGCTTTCAAGCAGCCTTTAGACCTTTATTTATATACAGTCTATGCTTTAGACAGACAGACTCAGTATTGTTGAAATGCCCTCTTTGTCAACCTGCCCTCCACCAGACAATTTCTGCCACATTTGATGGCTGGCAGTTGCAAATTGTAACCCAGTTGCAGTTGTATCCTAAAACTTATTTCGCTGATGTATTTCCTGTTACACAGGCAAAATGGATTTGGATTCTGCCAATTCATGGCTCGTATGGGCGTGTCTGTGTCCCCCCTGGTCATACTTCTCGGAGATGTGTGGGGCCATTTGCCGAGTACTATATACTCCCTGATGGCTGTTGTCGCAGGGCTGTCAGCTTCTTTGCTTCCTGAAACAACAAACATCCGTCTACCAGAGACCATTGAGGATGTGGAGGACACACGGTACTGGGCTTTACATTTGATTGCATCCAAACATTTAAATGAAAGTTATATTAAAACACAACAAAATGTCTTTTGTGTTTCAGAAGAAGATCAATCTCCACATCTGACGAGAAATCTCAACCATAAATGTTTCCTTCATGAAAACCAAAATCCATGTGTCCATATGTTTGAATTGGAGGGTATATTAGAAAATGCTTATGTGTTTTGAATAATAAAAGAATAATTGTTTGCTCGTATAACATGTTTCAATATAACATTTTAATAGATGTGATCAAATATTTTACAGTGTGTACCACTGATTCATGATTTTTTTTTTACAATGAGTTGTTTTGGTTATTTCCTTCTTACTTCCCAACAATCTCAGCTGCACCAAGGTGCATTAAACAAAATGAATGAATGATGCAATAGTCAGAGAGAGTGAAGTAAGCTTTCAGACTACACATAGAGTGCAAACAACATGATATAAAAACAGGTACACATTAAGATACAATACATGGTGTAAACAGAAGAAAAAACTTGATAAATGGACCTATAAGCATAAGTAGCTATAAAGTGAAGTAGAGCTGTAACAGTAAAGCATGTCCCTGGGGACATTTATGTATGTATGACATGTTTGTTTTAAAGTGCAAGTAGTCAGACACTCTATGGTCCAAAGTTTTTGTATGTAGGGTATTCATTCATTCATTCATTCATTCATTATCCTTAATCACTTATCCTAGTGGACATTGGGCGAGAGGCAGGGTCCACCCTGGACAGGTCACCAGACTATCGCAGGGCAGACACACACTCTCATTCACATCTACGCACAATTTAGAGTCACCAATGAATCTACGCTGCATTTTGGGATTGTGGGAGAAAGTCAGAGGACCCCGAGAGAACCCACACTGACAACATTCACTGTGTTATCTGCTTCAAAGGTCTTGATGTTTCTTAACGTTTATGGCCGGTTTAGGTCTTTTGGCTTCAAAGTTTAAATGTTACTCAGCAATATCTAGCTAATACCAACCATATACCTAGAGTTGGTATATCCCTGGGGTCAGCACGTCAAGGCCCCTGCTCACCACCGGACGCACTACCCCCTTTACATGTAACTTTGTCAACATGGTCTCACAGAAATCCATGAAATAGCCACGGATTTGCTTAACTCAAAATCCGTGGAATAGCCACGGAATCACAAAAATTTTCGTGAAAGTGACACGGTTTTTGCTACAATGCAAGTTAATCCCGTGGCTATTCCAACATACAAAGTGATTATGTACATTCACTGAGTGAATATTTAGAAAATAAAACATATATTTCTCACTAGAAATGTGATCAAAATCCATTTTTATGCAGAAACTAAGTCAAAATATTGATTTTTTCACTAAAAATGAGAGTCCGCCATGTTTTTTGTTCTGACCGCCGGGACCTTGAAAGTCACGTGACTTGGAACAAACCAATAGCCACGGGATATGTCATTAACTTGCATTGTAGCGAAATCCGTGTCAGTTTCACAGAAATTTTAGTTATTCTGTGGCTATTCCACGGATTTTGAGTTAAGCGAATCCGTGGCTATTTCACGGATTCCTGTGAGACCAGGTTCAACCTTGTGAATGGCAGGATCATAAAGTGGCTGCAGGATGCATGCCTGCATACCCAACACCCACTGTCCAGCTCCCCTCTCTGGCCTGACTTCAAGAGGCCTGACTTTAGTCTCCATTCTGAAGGGGATCTTAGATTGCTCTTTTTGCCTGATCCATTGATAGGAGCTATTCTACTCAACAACAGCGCCACCCAGCGTCACCACAAACAGTCAGGTTATATAAAGTATAAAGGTTCTATTTTTCATATTTGCATATGTAGACATCTACAAACAGTACCAATATTCACATGTCTTTTCTATATGTTTACTTAATTATCTGGATGTGTTTACTGATTAAAACCAAGATCAGATATTTATACATGTGTCCATGGAGAAGGCCACTTACTGGTTTAAAGGAAAACACTTTGTAGCTTGAAATTATATATAATTGTTAGAAATGCAAAATGGATTGAGTTACAATACACCTGATATCTAGCCATTTTCCAATGGTTTTCTTGAAAATAACCAAAATCATTATCAAGAAAACCATGGAAAATGGCTATATATCAGCTCTTAAATTAAACTCTTATGATCTTTCTTTGTTATTATTATTATTGTTATTATATTTGTCCAAACAACATGTACCTTCAGTTGCACCAGGCAATAAATTCACAAGAAATTGAAGAAAACAATAGTGGTCTAATGACTGTAGTTCTTGAAGAAGTGTGGCTCCCTCTACTGAGTACTGTTGTCCCCCTGCTGACCTTTGCTGCAGGGCTGTCAGTTTGTTATGTTTTTACTTTCAGAGACACAAAATGTGCGTCAGCAAGACACCATTGAAGATGTGCAATAGACAAGTTACTGGGCTTTATTTTTAACAGAATTTTCCACTGTACTAAAATTAATTTGGAAAAAATGAGTCTGGGCATATGACAAGACATTTTTTGCTTGTTTCTTTATAGTAATAAGTAGCCCCATAGGATGCTGGAAGATCATTGATGAAACAAAGCAAAACTGTAACTACCTTACTCTGTGCGTTTGTCATGCTATTAAAAAAACAAATGCAATCATATCACACTACAGCTAAACAATGTTTACTCTTCAAGTTGGAATGCTATAAAGAGATCAAATCAGATGTAATAAAATGACTAATTCCACCACATACTCAGGTTCCTTCTTTTACTATTGCCACAGATGCATACTTTGCTTCACATTCAGACAGACAAAAGTTATTAAGTGGTTACGTGAGGTAAAACATTCACCAATTCCAACTGTGATCCAGCAGCCCTTTCTTTGAAAAATGACAAAGTCGTAGAGTCACGTCTACTTCTATTCAGCGTGAAGGCATGAGTGTATGAGGATCCTTGTCATCTCTGTTTCAAAGTATTTTGCACATAGTGGGAAGCCACAATGAAGTTTGAGAACGTTCTAGATGATATTAATGGATTTGGAAGATTTCAGATAATGATTATTGTGATCAGCTTCATCGGCCGCTTCACTCTGCCCTGCCACTTTATGCTGAGCAACTTCATAGCTGCTGTTCCCGCACACTACTGTGACATCAGCTCTCTGGATGACCGAGATGCTTTCAGGAATTTATCCCAGGCAGAGAGGCTGGTTGTTAGTATTCCAGTCCAGGAGGATGGGACTCCAGACTCCTGTCTGATGTTTGCAGAGCCTCAGTATCAGCTGCTGCTAAACTCCTCCAACACGACTGCGCTACCCACAGTGCCATGCCAGAACGGATGGGTGTACGATAACACCACCTTCAAGTCTACTCTGACATCACAGGTGACCTTCAATTATTGTTGATTTTAAAATATCCAAAGCACAAAATAAAATGTCGTTTTTATAATATAAATTAGAGGAGAGTTGTTAAAATGAGGGCCATGGAGCTTTTCATAGAAATGTACTTTAAAATAGGTTTCACAAACAAGGAGATACTCAATCTTTTGGCACATCAGCTTCACATTATCATAAGTATAGGGACTTAGAAAAAGAATATGCAAGAAATTGCATCTTTTCAGCAGAAGGACCCACTGTTGCACTCTTGACTTTTGTCGTTTCGTTAAGACCTACTTCCGTTTTAAGTAGAACAGCCGACCTATTATGTACGACTTTATTCTCATAATTAACCAAATATTTTCAAATTTATTCTTGTAATTAATTCAATATTTACAACTTTATTCTTTTAATTAATTCAATATTTACAACTTTTTTCTTGTAATTGATTAAATATTTTCGACTTTATTCTCGTAGTTAATTAGATATTTACGTCTTTATTCTTGTAATTAATTAAATATTTACGACTTTATTCTTGTAATTAATTAAATATTTAAGACATTAGTCTTGTAATTGATCTAATATTTACGACCTTAATCTTGTTTTGTTTTTTTCTAAATGTGGCCCTAATACTCCGTCGTGTATAACAGAAGCATGAACCACTTCTTTTATTTGTTTGTACAAGTGGGACCTGGTGTGTGATGGAAGAGGCAAAAACAAAGCGACTGCTACCATCTTCTTTCTTGGAGTGATGTTCGGGGCCATGACCTTTGGAAGTCTGAGTGACAAGTACAGTTGACATTTAGCTCATAACTTTGATTACCCAGTGTTTCAAACATTAAACACAGTTTAAATTTGGATACTTTCTGTAGGTATGGCCGAAGGATTATGCTGCTGGTGTCCTATGTGTCTGCACTGCTCTTTGCTGTTGCGAGTGCTTTTTCTACATCCTACCTGATGTTTGCAGCGCTGAGGTTCTTCACTGGGTTCTGCATCACCGGCATCATCATCGTCTCAACAGTCCTCAGTAATAAATTATTTTAATTTTCTTTATATTTCTGTTGTAAGCATACCTGTTCCAGTTCCAGTGGTGGAAAGTAACTAAGTACATTTACTCAAGTACTGTACTTGAGTATAATTTTGAGGTACTTGTACTATACTTGAGTATTTCCATTTTATGTAACTTTATACTTCTACTCCATTACATTTAGAGGCAAATATTGTACTTTTAACTCCACTACATTTAGCTGCCAGCTTTAGTTACTTTAGTTACTACAGTAAAACACTGCTTACATAAATGCATCAATAATAACAATCCAACAATATATTTAGAATATATTTAACAATCTGAGTGGGTCCATTCTGCATTTTGTACTTTCACTCAAGTAATTTTTGAATGCAGGACTTTTACTTGTAGTGGATTCATTTCAAAGTGTGGTATTAGTACTTTTACTTAAATAAGGGGTTAAAATACTTCTTCCACCACTGTTGAGTTCACCTAAGAAGCTTTAGCTACCAAATGTAGGTCTAAAGTTTTTTTGCCAGTGATGTTTGTTCTTGGCAGGTGTGGAGTGGGTGGACATCAAGCACAGGAAACTGGTCGGAGTGATCGACAGCTTATCCTGGACTTTTGGGAACACAATATTTGCAGCTATTGCATACTTTGTGACTGATTGGCGGTGGCTAATTGTCAGTGTCACCTCACCTCTCATCTTGGCCATCATTACCTGGAGGTACAGCTCAAAAGCTCAGATCATTTACCCCAACAGTAGTCCTCTGCTGTGTTCATGTGTCCATGTTCCCGTGCATGGGTTAAACATAAACATTGGGGGGAAAAACATGTTTTAATATTGCAAACTCTCAAAAATGTAATTAGATAATGTTTCAACTATGAAAGGTTAATCTCCCAGAGGTTTAACAGCAGTTTCAGATCAAATGTGCAACAGTAATTCCTATTTTCAAAATTGTTTTTAAGTTAAACATGCAAGGAAATTCATTACCATGTAAATGCATTGAGCAAAACATCTTTTCCTTCAACATTAGGTGGATGCCTGAGTCGGCAAGGTGGCTCATTGCCAATGGAAAGCTGGAGCAGGCTCAGTTGTATCTGAAGAAGTGTGCCAAGATGAACCGAACAGAGGATTTAGTTCACACACTTAAAACAGAGGTTGGTACATTCCAGTTAATGGTTAAATCCAAAAAGTAACAACAATCAACAACAAGTTTTGGGCCTGTAATATTCCAGATTACAATACATTTATATAATTTTATACACTACTATAATTATGAATCATTTAAATTTGGATCACGTCTTAGACAATATTGCTGCTTTGCTTGCTTTCAGACACTATCCACTATTGTTGTGACTGAGAAAAGAGATCGGCCCTATTCTTACCTCGATCTCATACGAACACCCAAAATGAGGAAACTGATGCTACGTACTGGTGCAGTCTGGTCTGTATTCCCAACGTCATTGTGCTCGTTAATTTTGTTTGGATAGGAGATCCAGGTGAATAGTTGTGAATCTAAACAAAGTTTACTCTTCATTCATTGAGTCTTTACTTTTTCTTTCTTTAGGTTTTGTGTGGCGATTACATTTTATGGCATCAGCTTCAACATCACAGGCTTTGGGCTCAATATCTACCTCACTCAGTTCACCTATGCTGTGGTAGAGCTCCCAGCCAAAATATCAGTGTATTACTTACTGGATAAGATAGGCAGACGATCCACTGAGGTGGGAGCTCTGCTGCTGGCTGGCATCTGTCTTGGAATTAATGTTGTAGTACCTAAAGGTAGGCAGCCATTCATGTCCACACTCTGACATCCAAAGGTTGGGTTATTTTACTTTCAGTAACAGAGATTACAGTAAATACACACATGAATCTATGAGGAATTCTTATTATTTTCCTAATTAAAATGAACAACTGCCATAATTTAAAGGCATCCCTCAGTTATTGATGTCTTCTTTTCAGATATGCCTGTTGCCAGGACAGTGGTGGCAATCATCGGAAAAGGGTTTTCCTCAGCATCCTTTGCAACTATTGTGCTCTACAGTTCTGAGCTGTACCCCACTGTCATTAGGTAGCTGGACACTCCTTTTCATCTTTGTCTTATCAATATCAACAAACCTGTCAGGAGCAGTATCAACAGAAATGTATCAACATTGCAGGATAATAAAATGGTCACTTAAGAGTCCTAAAGTTTGTCTCCTCTGTCCTTTTTTAGGCAGAATGGCATGGGTTATAACTCCTTCATGGCTCGATTTGGTGTAGCTGTGGCTCCTTTAATTCTCTTACTGGAGGAGGTGTGGAAGGACCTGCCGCAGGTCGTCCTGTGCTCTACGGCTATACTGGGGGCAATTGTGGCAAGAACGCTGTCAGAGACACGCAACAGGTGCTTGCCGGAGACCATCGAGGATATTGAAAAGCCGTGGTAGTTAACAGTCACTGCTGTCAGTGCATAGGCAGCCAAGAAGTTATTTTAATTTAAAAGATAAAAAATCTAAATATTGGTTGGTTGGAAGTAAATCCGGGGAGGTGTGAGACAATATTTACCTAGAAATTGAACATTGAATACTTAAATTAGTAGTAGCACTATTGACAGCAAATGTAAAAATTACATAAGGCGGTGCAAGGCGCTAAAGGTGCTCTAAATGACATTCAGAGCAAACTGTCATGTGTCAACAAAGAACAGAGACTCTCAGTTCATTACACACAAGGCAGGATTGTTCATTCAGGATGCCTTTACTCCACTTTATCTTTAACTAGCAAATATATATTTACTGCTATTATGTTGTTCTGATCATGTGTACAGCTCCTTTAACCTTTTATGGATCATGATCCTTGAAGAATTTATGTAAACTCAGGAGGGTTTTGTCACAGGTTACACTGAGCAGTTAACCCCAAATATGTTGCTCCCATCCTGCTAAAATTATTCAATATTTACACAGAATTTAAGTAAAACCAGGAAAAGCAACTTGTTTTTCCCCCCTTTACTTTATTTGTCTCTTAACCTGTAAGTTTTCAATCATGTGACTTGGGGGGCTTCAGCACCCACATTTATACCCACCATTATAAGGTGAATTATGTTTAATATTTGTGATAAAACAATGTAATTAAAAGTGCTTTGAGCCTGATTTTGTTTCCTAAATTCTCAAACAAGAACAATGTGTCCCCATATTATCTGTACAGTGCAACATATGCTGAGCTCCATGTTGTGGTAATACATAACAATTGTGTTGAACTGACTAAGTGGCTGTAAAGGGACAGCACACCCCTAGATCAAAAATGTTTAGTTTCTCTTACCTGTAGTACTATTTATCAGATAATTTTGGTGTGATATGTAGTGTTGGAGATATTGACCATAGATGTATGCCTTCTCTGCAATATAATAGAACTAGATAGGACTACATTTGTGGTGGTCAAAGCACCAAAAAAAATTGAAAAACTGCCGTTTCTTTCCAAATACCTCATTAATTTAGATAATCCATAGATCTTGATGTGAGCAGTTTCATGTTAGAACTATTTTATTTCCAACTACAGTGGAGGTGTTGACCGGTGTATTGACTCATCAAAAACCGGCCACTTGACCTAACATATTTTATCAAGCGAACTGTTTAAACTAGTAGTCCAACACAAAAGCATAAATAATCCCTCTACCACTGACCACACTACTTTTGCAATAACAAGCTACACAGATATTAAGTCAAAGCTCCTTTATTAAAGAAACAAAGCAAGCACAATTTTTTTTTATGACTCAGCAATCCCCTAAAGGAAAGTTATCCACATCTAAATGACATGTTTCTGATATTCCTTTTGAAAATCTTTATAGCCAGGTCTAAATATTTGCTGCTGATATTTCATCTGACATTACACTTAGTTACAGAATTAACATTGATGGGAGAAAGAAACAAAAACAAAAAGCAAAACAAAATATAAAAATCAAAATGCCGAATTTTAAACATTAAGATACAATGATACAAGAAAGATCTAAAACTAAAGTACGCGGTTGTTTTCCAGGACACTTCTTGGCTATTGTTCAGTACTGGGAATACTCCTTGCTCTCTAGTTTGGCAATGATTCGCTCCAGCTGTCGTTTAGCTTCACATTGTGGGAAGTTACTCATTTCATAGTACTGGGGTGCTATCTTCACCAGCCTGTAACACAAGAAAGCATTAGTTTGTCAGGAGATCACGAACAAGCACAGTTCAAACATATTCATTTGTCTTCATGAGCATTTTTAATAACACTTTAAACATGCACACGTACCATTCTGGTTTGATGTCTGTGCAAGTGCGGATGTAGTTTTTGGTGGTGAGGACAAACTCATTGTACAGCACCCACTCAGGCTTGTGGTCCAGGACTGTAGATGGGTGCAGCTGGACCACTTGGTTGTCTTTGACTGTGAGGTAATGACCTGTGCGCTCCAAATGAGCCACCTGGAGGATTAAAAAAATGTATTTAGTAACAGATAAATTCAGGCCTTTACCAGGCAGACAGATCCACAAACATCCGTAGTTACATCCTGTTAAAACATCACAGAAGTCGTCATTACATTACTGTCTTACCTAAGCACTGTTCAAACATTGACTAATCTGCCTTTACCTGCATGAAGAAGCCGGTGCAGAGCGCTCTGCGGATGTTGGTGTAGTAATCTCTGCTGGTGAACTCTGTACTCCTGCGGGGCAGGTTGAAGCGGTCCATAATCCTGGACAGCTGCTGCCGCACGTTGTCAGCAGACATCAGTGAACGGTAGTTGACAAAGTTGTCATAGCACCACTGGTTAGACTCGTGGTCTGGGAAAAAGGAGAACATGGATTCAGACATTTGATTAAGTCTTAAATCTGAGTTCATTTACTGTGCGTACAAGCATGATTTAAGGTTTAAAGTACAACTTACACGTGTGTAATATTGACACTTGATCTTTCACCTTTTTAAAGTCAAATTCAAGCACTTTTAAAGCATTTTCAAAGTGCATTTTCAAGTTTTTTCAGCACCTTACAGCTGTCGTAAATAACAGATCTACATACAGTATATACAGTGCATATGCTATATGGATTATTTCACTTCACTTTAAAATCAGATGTTACTGTGCTATAAACAGACAATAAATTGCTTTTTTGTTTTTTTGGAATTTTACAAAGTAAAGAAAAACACAATAAAGTTTATTGTTCACCTCTATGTAAATAGACTTTGTGGTCTATATGACCTAAATTTAAAGCAGTTTCAAACTCTTAATTCAAAATCCACACAGTACTCAAACCTTGAAAACACCACATTAAAAATTCAAGGGTTTCGGGATTTCCTGCACCCATAGGAACCCTGTTGAGGTGTATTTGAGAATGGAAAACTCATCAAAACAATTTTTTTGGAGAACCCCCTCAGAACACACATCATTTTTTCAAGCATATTAAGTCTTGAAAAGGGTGATCTTTACGACTGATGCTCACTTTGTTTGAAGGCGTGGTAGACGTTGAGCAGCGTCAAGTGGTCTCCGTCGATGTGAGCAAACCTCATCTTGGACTCGTCTGCTGCCTTCTTAGCCTCCGTGGGGCGGACAAAGCACTGTGGGACTAAACAAGGTTGGTATGGGCCCCAACAAAGCCGCCCATAGGGATGAGTCAAATATTCACAGAAAAATGGAGCAAAGCCTATGATGCTAGGGCACTCGACACTGCGTTGGGACAGGGCAGGACCACAAGCTCTATCAAAGGGGGCTGCAGTCTTTTCACATGGTCATTCCCAACTGTAATGGCTATTAGCTCGTAGAGAGGGGGTCATTTAACCACATCTGTAAAACAAGAGTTTTCACACAACTACAGAGTGTTAGGGACACCAGCAATGCTTTAACTTCTTCGTACTGAGACATAAAGATTAGGCCTTTAAGAGAGCAGATACTTAAAATACTTCCAGGCTGCTATAAAAGTTACACATAGTTAAAATTCACAAAGCATTATTTCAATTAAAAGAACATTCTGAAAAAGGCGATGAATATGAATAAAATATTGTGTGGTGCCTGCCCTATCCACTTGCTTAGGTGATGAAACACTCGTGAAAAAGCTCACTCACTTTTCAATAAACAATTGAAATTAAAAGTAACTATAAAGTTAAGGGAGAGCTTTAAAATTTAAGTGAAGCTCTCCAAAGTAAAAGGCATTCCAAAATTCTAAAACTGAATTGTGGATTAAAAGATGCTTTTTGCAGAGTTTATATTGGGGCTGCATGGCTATGAAAAACATGACGTGCAGCTTATGATATTCAGTATCATGATAAAATAATAATGATTATTGTACATACAATATAATCCCTTTACAATATTTCCTTAGGAATAATGTTAATCTTCACCTCACTGTGTAAAAAAAATCCAATATTTGCCACTTTCTTACATCGGGACATAACGACAATTCGGATGGTAACATAAATATACAATATGTACAAAATGATTACCAACTTGTTCAGGCAAAGATCATTCTCAGTATTAAATCCCCAAAAAGTTTTCATGACATTGGGCAAATACATTATTGCTTGATATTTACTTAAAATGATAAAAAAAAATCCTTGACGGCATGCTAAGGGCATCTGCCTCTCTGTTTTCTATCACTATCATATCTGTACATGTTGCACATTCTGAGGTGCTTAAGATACCACAGAAAGACTTCCGTGAGAATCAAAACTGTGAAAAAATACTTCAGTAATACCCAATTAAAAATACAGTTGCACAGCATTGTGATAAAAACTTTGCTGTGCACAAACTAAATTCTAGGTGGGACACTTTCCCCCCAAAACTACAAGAGAGTAGTAGTGTGTTTAACCCCAAGAGACTTGGCCTACAGAAGGCAAGGAAGAGGTCAGCCCAGTCCTGGGCATTACCTGACAGCATGGCAGTAATGGAAAGGATCTCGTTAGAGCAGTTAAACTCGCAGCTGGCAATGACCATCTTAGCCAGCTGGGGGTCCAAAGGAAACTCGGCCATCATGGAACCCAGCTCCGTCAGGTCACCGTCATCGTTGAGGGCTGCCAGGTAATTCAGCAGCTCGAGGGCCCTCATCAGAGTCTCAGGGGCTAAAGAAAGGGAAGAGACGGATAGAAAGGTCAGAGAGCTATGCTCAAGTAGAGATTAATAAATGCTTAATCATTCAATCTATTTTAATGCAGACTAACTCACCTGGTGGATCCATGAAGTCAAAGTGCACAAGGTCATCAATACCCAGTTTTTTCAGCTGCAGCACAACAGATCCCAAATTGGATCGAAGAATCTCAGGGTATGTGTTATCCTGGAGTGACAACAAAAACATTCAACATCAATAAAGCACAAACAATATGTTTTTTCACTGTAAAGGTCAGGCTAAGCTAACTGAGATTTTTGTTGTTTTCTCTTGCCAAAGGAGTTTGTATTTCTTGTCACTTGCCTGCATCTCTGTTTTGTAGGCCTTCTCTGTGTAGAGGCGGAAACATTTCCCTGGACGTGTTCTGCCGGCTCGTCCCGCCCTCTGCTGGGCAGAAGCTTTACTGATGGCTGTGACGAGCAAAGACTCCACTCTGATACGGGGATTGTAAACCTGAACAGACATTTGAATGCATGTTTAAATTAAATAGTTGACCTGACGTACACAAGGGAGCACTAACCCCTTAAACATACTGTATCTGCATTTAATTAAAGACGTTTTGATGTACCACCATGTTACAAACAGGATTAAATGCAATAAAATCCAGTGAGGGGAGTTCAGCTTCACACACCTTTTGCTTGGCAAATCCAGGATCGATGACAAACACCACACCATCAATTGTCAGAGAGGTCTCAGCAATGTTTGTCGAAACCACAACCTGAGGATGAAAAGATTCATTATAAAAACGTGAGAAATGGCCAAATATGAAGAAAATGTGTTTAATCTGGTGCAGTTTTGGAGTAAAATCTGTTCAGTTAGATAAAAATGTACCTTTCTTCCAATTGCACCATTGGGTTTTCTTGGAGGAGGAGCCTCAAAGATCCGTTGCTGCTGTTGTGGTGGCAAAGTAGAATACAGTGGAATGATTTTGATGTCTCCGACTTCAGGTCCAAGGTCATCGACCTCTCGCTTGATGCGTTTGCAGGCCTCGTCAATTTCCTGAAAGAAAAATTACAATTTAGCTTTGTGTGTTGAGGAAACAAAACTATGCCGTTATAAAAAGTCCACTGAGCCAGTAATACCAGCACCACAAGTCTTACCTCTTGACCGGTGAGAAAGAGAAGGCAGTCACCCTCATCTTCCTCACACATATGAATCTGGATGACAGTGCGGATCGCTGCCTCAAGGTAGTCTCGTTCTGGTTCGGGAGTGTAGAAAATCTCTACAGGGTGTGTACGCCCAGGGATAGTCAGGAGAGGACAGTTGTCGAAGTATACCTGGAACTTCCCAGCATCTAGCGTGGCGCTCATGACAATCACCTGTGCATGACGGGAAACTTTGCTTTACGAGTTGTTTTTCCAGCTTGTATTTAAGAATCAATAAGTCTGTGTCAGTATGTTTAGATGAGTGCCATCCTGCAACCATCCCAAACACTCAAGTGAGAGCCCTTGTTAAGCAGTGATGTAAATCCTTGAGAGGCACAAATGTGTACTGGCAACTGTTTTTTGCACAATAAATTAATTTCCTATAAGCCTAGCTATTGAGTAAAGCATCTTATTGACGCAAAACATAACATATACAATGATAAAACCATGCAAATAATTTATTGCTGTTTATATAAAATTAACTAGTACCTTCAGATCCGGTCTTTGACGCACCACCTCCTTGAGTACTCCCATCAGGATATCTGTGGCCAGAGTTCGCTCGTGAGCCTCGTCCAGAATGATCACACCGTATCGCTCCAGCAGCGGGTCATTCATAGCTTCTCTTAGTAACATACCATCTGTCATGTACCTAAAGAAATTACAGACATGCTTTTTTTAGATTCAGATGCTCTGGAAACACAACAAATAACACTGGTTGATCTGTTCCTTTAAATACAAGATAGAAAGAAACCTCAATCACTTACTTGAGAATAGTCTTAGCAGAGCTGCAGTCCTCAAATCGAATGGAGTAGCCGACTTCCTGTCCAAGCATGACGTCCATTTCGTCTGCCACCCTCTGAGCCACGCTCATAGCTGCCACTCTCCTGGGCTGAGTACAGGCTACTGCCCGCTTAGGCCCAGGCTGGCCCCTCACCATGTCCACACACCACTGTGGGATCTGGAGATTGAAGCAAAAGTTGCAATTAATTCAGATAAAGTTATTTAAGAGAAAATAACTCTATAGCAACACTATGACATCATATTGAATATGCTGTTTATGCATGTCAGACCTGTGTTGTCTTCCCAGAACCAGTCTCTCCAACAAGGACAAAGCTCTGATGGCGTGTGATGATATCGCTGAAGCTCTCCTTGTACTCCCACACAGGAAGCTGTAACCTCTTCTTTAGGATTTCGTAGAAGCGTGGCGTGTGCGGCAGGTTGGTGAATGGGTTGATCTGCTGTTGCATAGCCATCTGCTTGATGGGTGCCAAGCATGGCACGGGCGCCGTGCTGTTAGATGGGACACTAATAGGCTTCGGGTCTCTATCTCGGTCTCTGTCCCTGTCCCGATCCCTGTCTCGGTCCCTATCCCTGGAGCGGTCCTCACGGTCTCTGTCACGGTCCCGGTCTCTCCTATAAACATCAATATAGGGCATCATGTTTTTTGTTTTTTATTAACGAATAAACAAAAAAGAACAGTGGATTATTTATTAGGAGCCACAATATGAAAACAAGACACTAAAACAGATAGGGCATCATTATAATTATACCCAATGCACAAGAAAATATTTTCAACCTACTGCATTTTTGACAGCAGTGTTGGCAGATAATCACAAAGCCCTGTTCACATCACATAAGATGGAAATCTTTCCCATTGTTACGACTTGCAAGTGTTCACAACAGACAACTCTAGATGGCTGAATGATTTTAGAGTTGTAAATACGATGGCTAAAAACACTGCATTGACAACATAGCAGAATTTTCATAAAATTTGGGTTGAATTGTCTTAAATGGCAGACTTATTTTATACTAAAAAACAGCAGGTTGACAATATAACTCAGGGTTTCCCAGTCATAATTATGACTTGGATATAGAAGTGAACACTTCTAACGAGTCAATAACTCGTAAATAAAGTGACTCCTATACGACATATGCAAGTTCAATAATAGAAGTTTTGAGGAAGATGCTGATATTGATATCCAACATCACTATTAAACAGTTGACTCTTTAATATATCTGCCCATAAGTCCATCAAAAAAACCTTCATAAACATACTTTGTCCCTTATAGTTTTCAAATTAAAAATAGTTTGACATAAATCCGTCAATGATGAAAAAAATAATGATAATACAAGCTGACTAGCCACCACCACTTCTGTAAAGAATGTGAAGATGCGGCATTTGTTAAGTCAATAAAAGCAAAATGGCTTTGTATCATAGGTATTATAAGGATCAAAAAAATAAAAAAACAAAAACAAACAAAAAAACAACATAAATATTACATTATTTAATGGCAGTTTAACAGTAAGTTAACGATACAAAAGTAGACTAAACTACAATTTAGTTTTTGTTTTACCTTAGATCATTGTTAGAAGGGTTACATAATATTTGGCCAACACTATTCATAGTTTGGACAAAACAAACATTCAAAATCAAGTGCAATGCAAATGAACAGTATCACAGTCTACCCCTCAAAATATCAATAAAACGAATTAACGACTCTTGTATAATAAAGTTGCAATTCATCACACTGTTAAAATAATCGCATAAGTTATTTTTTTGTCAAAATTGTTTTTTTGCCTAAATCATCTCCTCATGACGCCAGCCACCTGTGGTAAAATTGCCTACATCCTCTTGATCAGATCATGTGATTGTACCCCTTTCAGATAATGGCCTATGTCAAGTGTGTGACTTAAGCAGATTTATTATGCCTAAGTCAAATTAAAATTTTGAACATGCCTTTGTGACTTAAGCAAAATATGGTAACACTTAATTTTGAATGTGTCTACATAAGAGTGACATGAGTGTGTCATAAACATCACATGGGATGTGTCATGAACATTAATGACACTTTGAAGTAACATTAATGCTCATGATACTTGTCATGTCATGTTTCTGACAGGCTTATGTGACTCTTATGTAGACACCTTCAAAATAAAGTGTTACCATATCTTGCTTAAGTCACAATGACATGTTAAAAAATGGCCTAAGTCATTTATTTATCTTAAGTTACATCATTTACACACAGTGTTATTACTATGCAAATAGCCACCCTTTGCTTCATCCTCTTTGAGTGAAATGATCAATAAATGTCATATGTTACACTTTTGCTTAAGTTTTTTGGGTTTCCTGCAAAACTTGAAAAAAAATTGTTAGGCGATTATTTTAACAGGGTGACGAATTGAAACATTATTACCGTCACCTATGTGTGACAGTACCTAACGAAGCCAAGTGAGTTGTGTGTTAACTTTAGAAAAACAGTTTTTCTGGTAAATAAGAACTGACAAAGTTTCGGTAAGCAAGCATGCTAGTGCGGTGATAAGGAGGGTGTTTGTAAAGAGCTCTTATCGCGACAATTTCTGATTTTAGGTTCCAATTCTATAAATGAAATCACGGCGTTTTAATGTGTAGCTGAAGCTAGCCAGCTACCGTTAACGATAGTTATACGTTAAGCTACCTTAGCTAAGGTTGTTAGCATCTCGCTCAGTGAGCGTTAGCCACACACACACACACGTGCCTCAACGGTGAAGGTAACGTCTGTTAGCTAGATAAGCTAACACACATGAAGTTATTATTAACACAGTGTAGCGCAATACATTTATATCCCTGTGTCAGAGGGACATTCAGGCGTTGTTTATCCGTGGCTAACACCAGAGCCAGAAGTCTAACAGCTAAGATTATGCTGTCTTATTGTACATCCATAATGGCTACTAGCCAACTGAACTAGCAGCGGCTAGCAGTTAGCTCGTATCTAACTGGTTCAGGCAGACATATTAACCCTGGAGCTTCACCTACCCTTCAGACCGCTTCTTAGACGACGAGTAATCATCGCCCAAATCCAGGCGATGTCTTTTGGACATTTTTGGGGCAGAAGTTTTGCTTATCCTTAAATCTATTAACGCGGACACAATTCTACCGGGTAACTTCGGTTTTCAGATTCCTGTGCTTGTGTTTTCTTCTATTCAAATGTAAATCATAACCGGCTGTGAAGGATCCACTACCGCCGCCTGCTGGTCCGGAGTGTGGGCGGCATTTACAACCGACACAAAATAGAGTTATTTTACAGACATTTTGTGTAATATTTTAAAGATTTTTTTCATGTTTTTTTTTTTTTTTCTAGAATGAGTGCAAATAGCATACAAAAAGTAAATCACTTTTATTACAAATATTTAACATAAAATAAAAGTTGAAATCTGTAAATTATTTTAATGGGACATTATAGTTGTTTTTTTAACAGTATTATTCAATTGTTTAATAGTCTTGAACGTTGAAGTACAGTGAATTCTTTGTATGAAAAAAAGTATTTTAATTTTCTTTTCAGTAAAACATTACATTTAATTGGAAAAAATGTTAAAAGAAATTGTAAAAAAAAATAGAATAAAAAAAGTTACACTTACCATGATATTTAAGTTTTTGTTTTTTTAAACTGTAGTTATTATTCTACAGATATATGTTTGATTATATATATATATATATATATATATATATATATATATATATATATATATATATATATATATATACACATATACAGATATTTAAGGTGGGTTATCTGTATGTTTTTTAAAATAAATTATCCGTAAAATAGCTTACGGTTGTTTAATGTTATTTGATGGGAAGACTGTTAACCTACTATCAAATCTTTATTTATTTATGCATATCTACATATACTCTGGGCCGGATTACCACCTGGGCAAGGAGGGCAACTGGAGCCCCAGAGCTACAAGCTTATTATCACTATAGGCTGACTGACAAATTCAGTACATACATCAAACCAGTAATGTATTGAAAATGGCCTAGCAAGCATGAGACCTCTAGGAAATATTCCCCAAAGGTTTTTTTGTTGTTGATGTTGTTGTTGTTGTTGTTGTTGTTGTTGTTGTTGTTGTTGTTGTTGTTTAGAAACCTTTAAAAAAAATAACCCTTAGAGAACGTTTCCTGGAGGTACTCTTAAGATTAAAAAAATGTTTTCAATGAACTACTGTTTTTTGCCTATTACTTTGTTTCACCACTGTTAGTAATAGGCCTACTGAAAACGGACCCTTTAGTGTTAGTGCATTTATGGAGCATTGCTTTGCTACTTCCACATACAACGAGCTATCTTTAATTAAGACTTACACAGAAGTGAGCTACATAAATGTGGTGATGGAGGCATATTTCTTTAAAGGGAAACGGTTGTTCTTGGATGTTTTGTGTTGCTTGAGGATATTTTTGTACCAAGAAAATGCGAAAATAACATCAGAATAACTGCATCATGTAAAACAAATAAAAATAGAGAGAGAGAGAGAATGAGAGAGAGAGAGAGAGAGAGTAATCAGGTTTAGCTGCACGTGTGGAAAAGTAAACGCCAGTCTGCAGGAAAATCATGAACAACAAAAAAGACTCCACCCACAGCAACAGCGCCTACTGACACGCTTATACAAGACTTTTATGAAACTTTTTTGCACAATTGACACGTCTTACGATCAACAGGGAGCGGTTATCAGTAGTGAAGACTGTAAAGTTTTAGTTTTTGCAGCGGTTTGTTCATGCTGACTATGCTCCTCCACGGGTAAGTGGACTTTGTTCATGTAACGGAATCTGAAGTCTGTGTTTAATTCATCTGCAGAGTAAAACACTGCGATCTGTGTTGGTTTAGTGATAGAAGCAGCTTGTACGCTTCATTTAGCTTCATTTCCCCACTTTTCCGAAATAAATAAACTGTACAGTCAGCATTATGTGCAGTAGCCTATTATGTTGAATATGGCAATATGGCAAAGGCGTTTCATACACAACAGGGTAGTTCATATTATTCTTTGTGACAACATCATGACCGAGTTTTCAAAATAAAAAACCCGAAACAGGCAATATTTTTATTTTATATTTAAGTAAATATTTTAATTAAGTAATTCCTTGTATATTTATAAGGACTTAAAGTAAAAATAGTGTATAGAGAAGCATTTCAGGTACTTCTGTAGCTATTTATTTATTTGCTGCTTCACTACATTATAAGTAAAATATTGTAAATTGTACTCCCTTGTTGTTTTTTACACTATAGGAACTACTATTTTTTTTAAACTAAATTACTATAGTTACTTTGCAGATTTTTTAAATTAAAAAACATGATTTGAAATATGAGAATCTTAATAAATAAGCCACTCAGATGTATAGAAAACAACAAAAAATTAGCTTCCCATCCATCAGCAATGTTAAAATACAGATAACATTAATTGTAAATTAGTTATAATACTCCCATACTGTAAGAAAAGGTACTTTTTGATACTTATCCGACTTGTGTATTAAATAATTAGGAGCTTGTTCTATAAACTAAATTATAAACCAAGTTTATTTTTGGTTGATCTGATTCATTTGTTGTTAATTTGGTTCCATAAAGCACTAGTTCCCTCGTGTAAGTTGCCACAGAAGCTGAGCTTGAACTATGTTGAATTTGCTTTATGTAACAGAATCAACTGAAAAAAGTTAAATAAATTTGGCCTTTTTTTGTTGAGCTCACTTTATGGAACAGACCACAGGACACTTCATAAAGAATCTGATACAGCCTTGCTGGACTTTATGGGGTTTTTCATGCACAACACATGTTGAGTTTCTGAATATAAGGCACTCTCCTAATAACTTTAATGCCTTCCAGGTCATTGTGTATATGGGGAGCAGCACTGGTGGTTTTGCTGGCTGGCTGTCAACAATGTGGCTCAGTGGAGGTTCCCCCAGAGGTCCTGCAGAACAATGATACTCTCTATGCGGCCTGCAAAATGAGACCCAGCACCTCACTACCTGACGGTCTGCCCAAAGTGTACGGTCAGGTGCTGTTTAAGCAGGATTATCCTGATGGAAAACTCAAAGTCCTTCTTCGCTTCAGTGGCTTCCCCACAGAGGGCGGTGACCCGGTGCCCAGAGCGGTGCACATCCATCAGTTTGGAGACCTGAGCCAGGGCTGCGACTCCACTGGCGGCCATTACAATCCACACCTTGTACATCACCCCGACCACCCGGGAGACTTTGGTAACTTTGAGCCCCAGGAAGGAAAAATCATGAGGATGATAGAATCTGAGGCAACGCTGTTCAGAGGGCTGTCAGTGATCGGAAGAGCCGTTGTGGTCCATGAAAAGAAAGACGACTTAGGGCGAGGTGCAGACGCTGGGAGCCTGCTGCACGGAAACGCAGGCCGGAGGCTTGGCTGCTGCATTATTGGAATTACCTCCCCCGCCATCTGGAATACGCAGTATAAGCTGTATAATAGGAGGCTGAGGAGAAATTAATTTTAGAGTAATGTCATATGCTGTGGGCCAACTGATAACAACTTTATTCCTTCATTGTATCCATTGTTTTTCATGTCTGATACCAAGAAAAATCAATGACTCAATCAAATCAGTTGCTTTAAACAATAGAGGGACCTTGCTTTAAGAATTGGTCTGCTCCAACTTCGACTAAGAAGGTTCTCCCAAAATGCTCAGAATAAAATATAATAATTCAGATTTTACATATCTTGTAGCCACATTAGTAGCAGGTTTTGCTGTCTGGTCCAGAATCAGACTAAATATCTCGACTATTGACTGCCAAGAATTTGTTTGCATTCATGGTTCTAAGCCGACAACTCTTAGTGATCCTCTGACTTTTCCTCTTATGCGATCATTGAGTCAAAATTTAAATTTGTCCACTATTTTGTTCTATGACCAAATACTTGCAAAAATCCCATCAGCTTCAGCTGTACTAGACATTTTGTGAGATGTTTTCCAACAACAAACCAGTAGTTGAAAATCATTTATTTTGCAGAAATATATCCCTTTTTACACATTTTTTTGCACATAATCGACACATAAACATATATGGCTCTATATCATTTATATCTGGTAAGTTATTAATATTTTTCACCACAAAAAGACGACAAAGACATCAGTGCTGGTAATCTACATGTTGTGGCTTCATTGTGTTACAGACTAAGAAGGTCTGTGAATTTTAACAAAGGTGTTTTTTTCAAAGTAAACTTAAAAATTCTTGGAAATAATGAAACATTTCTTTGAAGGTGCCTGTTAAGGAATTTCTTTTTTTTTTTTAAAGAGCATGAATGAAAAATGCAATTATCTTTTAATGAATAAATAGTAAATTGTCATGCAGCATTTTTATAGCTTTAAGAATAGTGTTTTCATGATTACAAATAAAACTTGTGTAGTGTTTAGCAAAAAAGCAAAATGTGTTATATTGTTACATTTCAGACAATAAAAAGCAAAGTAACTGTTTGGAAATGTTTGTACTTTTTTTTTGAAGAAACACAATAGCCCTAATGCTTAGCTTAAACATTGTTCACAACAGCTGGATGTCTATTTGTGATCGATGTAGTGATCGATAAGATATTGCAGGTTTCTTTGACGTGGAGGGGGGAGCATGGACAGAACGATAAAGGAGAATTAAGTCTTTCTGTTCATGGTCAACTGCACTTTGTCCCTCTTAAGTTTTAGTTTGTTTCTATGCGAAACCTTTTAACAGAAAACATTTTACACAAATTAACTTCTTCACTGTTGAGTTCAAATTCAGTAGCTCGATCAGAGTGAAAGTTCTCACAACTAAATAAAATGATTAAAGACACAAATTTTATGTCTATTTAATGCAAAATATAAATAAATTAAAAAACACACCTCTGTAGTGTGCTAGACACAGCCCTTTTTTTTTTTTGCTACTTTTAACCCTTAATAGGGCATTCATTGAAATACTTGAAAATTACAAATTTCAACCCTAGAGAATATTGGAGGATATTACATACAGCCAGAATGTGTAAAAAAAACAAAAAACATACGGACCCGGGTAGGGGTCCGTATGTGCAGATTTATGAGATTTAAAGTGGTGAATCTGATAGAAAAAAGTATTTTTTTCCACTTTTTTCTTGTAAATCTTGGCTTGGCTTTTTTCGCACAGATTTGCCACTTTAAATCTCTTAAATCGAGTAAATTTGCAACTTTTTTCTCTAAATATTATTCTAATATTATCATACTGATTGGTCAGATGTCGTGGTATCACCGTCTGTGACGTAGCCTGATCTTTGCTGATTAGCTGGAAGAAATCCATGTGGTTCTACGACCAAACAGAGAGACATGGGGACCCCATTTTTATATGCACTGAAGTTACCAAATATAGTTATTCGCCCGATAAAGGGTTAAACACAATATTTTCTTAACTCCCCCACTTTGATACATACACAATGTAAAGCTTCAAACTTTCTATCAACAGTTTGGGAACAAACCTTTTACTGTTTCATGGTGTGGAAGAACTTGACCGGCGAGAACAGAGCTACATAAACCAATCAAACACCTTTTGGAGTAAGTGGACTTTGGGCCAATCTCACTAATGCTCCTCTGGCTATTCTGGGAGAAAATCTCTGCCAACATTTGTTCCAATATACTGAGGAAAAATACTCTCAGTAGAATGGAGGCTGTTATAGCAGCATATTCTGAAACAATCACTTATAATATGGTGTTAAGTCAGGTTCTGACATTCTTTGGGTCATCACAGACTCATAATACAGTCATGGAAAGGATTATTAGAACATTGTTTAATCAATTTATTGTTCATTTTAATGCCTGGTACAACTAAAGTACATTTGTTTGGACAAATGTAATGATAACAACAATTTAAGAGCTGATATCTAGACATTTTCCATGGTTTTCTTGTTAATAACCAAAATCATTATCAAGAAAAACATGGAAAATGACTAGATATCAGCTCTTAAATTAAACTTTTATGAGCTATTTTTGTCGTTTTCATTATATTTGTCCAAACAAATGTACCTTTAGTTGTACCAGGCATTAAAATGAACAACAAATTAGAGAAAACAAGGATGGTCTAATATTTTTTCCATGACAGTAGATAAAAGCTTAAATTACATAATCAGTTACCGACAGATAACAAATATGTCTCTTCATTCTCCTCAGGGTTCAGTCTTGGGACCAGTTTTCTCTAGACATGCCTTCCATTGCTCACAACATTCACAGACATGGTCTCGCTTTTCATTTTACATGCAGATTTACCGGCCCTTTATAACTACAGACTCTGGAAGTTATTTAATGACTGTTTCTGTGAAGTACAAAGAGATTTTTGTCACTGGGTCCCAGCACATTGCCTTCAGCTGCTTGCACAATCATGTTTATATAATGTCAGAAATATTCTAATCTAAAAATATTTCTCTGACCTATCTTTAACTTTTAAAGACACAGAGAACATTTTACAGGCCTTCATCTCATCAGGTCCAGATTACTGGAACAGCCTTTTTTCTTGCCCGAACCAAAATTCTATTGATCGACTCAAGACTGAACAGGCCACTCGAAGGGCTAGTCATTGGTATACTTCCACTTATAAGGCAACATTGGGACTGCTGCCTTCGTACATTTGCACCTTAATTACTGTGAGAAATGCAGGATCTTATTCTCTTCATTCACAAGATCAATTGTTGCTTTCTGTCCCTTCTGCTCGTACGGAGTTGGGTAAAAGGGCATTTGTTTACTCTGCACCTTATGCTGGAATATGCGCCAGGAAGAATGGAAATTAACTGACTTTGTTTCTTTGAGCACTTTTAAATCCAAACTAAAATATGTAACTGTATTTTGTGTTTGCCACCTCTTGGCCAGGGCTCCCTTGAAAAAGAGGTTCTTAATCTCAATGGGATATTCCCTGGTTAAATAAAGCTGAAATAAAAAATTAAAAAATTAAAAACCCACCTGCCCACCAGAGGGTAATAGTGGGGTTAGGATCGGGATGGAGGTCTGATTAGCTGATGTACTGGTGTAGTTTTGGTTGTTTTAGCCACCTGTATAAACTAGAAGATGTTACCTTTCAAATGAAGCCTCATACACTCATTTTAGACTCACAGTTCTTCTTATAGCTTTTTCATTAATCTAATCCTCTAACATCCTTCTTCCCCTAAAGGTCTTTGGTCTCTTCTAGAGGCGGAAAACTAGCAGAGAAAGAGCAGTTGTTGTCAGAGCCCCGCGACTCTGGAATGAGGAAATCAGGTCGGCATAGTCCTATAAATCCCTTTTTTAAAACATTCTTTTTCCACAAGCGTTTCCTGGTTTTAATTATCATTTTTTCATCATTTATTTCCCCCAAAATGTATTCTTTTCCCCTATTCTTACCTTTTCTCCTACTGTTCTGATTTTATATACCAAATTGTAAATGTTTTCTTAAAACCTGTTGATTTTATGATTTATCTTTTATATTTTGCTGCCTTGTGAAGCACTTTGTAACGTGGATGTTGAAAAGTGCTCCATAAATAAAGATTATAAACATTATTTCATTTAATCCTAATTTCCTTTAGGTTTGTTATGAGTCGATCTAACTACTCAGACAGGGCTAATCCTTCATGTATTGTCCCAGTAATTAGTTTTGATAACAGAGTAACAGATGCAGGATCCACTATCAGCACGCCATCTGTCTATTATCAACAACTTTAAAGTGTCATTTTCCCCAGATTTTGTTCATAATTCATAAAAATGAATCCAGTAGTGTCACATCGCTAATGCATCGTTCACATTCTGAGGATTTCTCTCGATGCTGTGTAACATGGAAGACTTCACATTTCCTGACCAACACAAACATCTGTTTCCCCTGAAAGCTCCGCCTCCTGGTTTGACAGATCCTCGTCAGAACTTGCAGCAGCAGCAGTGGACATTGTGCTATTGATGTTTTCCTCTGTTAGGTTACACTCTGGTTCAACAGTTTCAGTGCATTCATCTGACTCACCCTCTCTTCCTGCTGCGGGGTCATAGTTCTCTAAAGTTTGCGGTGAGCAGCAGAGGTCTGACGGGTGTTTTGTGGGAGAGGAATCATTCACAAACTCCTCTTCTTTTAAACAGTGACTCGTTAAATCAGTCAGTTCGGCTGTGACCCGTGTTTGACCGCTGTCTTTACTGTCTGGTGTTTCTGTCAGAGGGCTGACTGGTTCGTCCTCTGCTGAGAGGTTCAGCTGGCGCGTCTCCTCGCTGGGTGTCGACTCCTCGAGAAGCTCCTCTTGACCACCTGACACAGCCGGGTGTCCGCTCTCTTGGATCGGGACTTCTGTGGAGCTCTGCTGATCCACGGCTGTTATTTCTAACACTTCATCGCCTATAAGAAAATCAAGTTTTCAATGTCTGTCATTATATTTTATAACATCAGTAGGCTAAAAAAAATCATAAAAACAAAATCCTCAAGTTGAAAGTGAGTCAACGGATTATATCACCTAGTCTTAAATAGATCATTTTGTTATAGTGGTTATATAAATGTAATTTATGTTGCTGTTAGTTTGCTGCTCTGTTAACCAATTGAGGCCTAAAACTGCCTGTAAAACCTCTGGGCGATTTTAAAATAAATGCCCCTAAAACCTGAAGTTTTTCTGGAAATTCAACAGAAGTGTCAACGCTTCTACTAAATAATAGATTTTTCAGCCTCTGTAGCAGATAGAAATGAAATTCAAAAAGTATTTGAGAGCTTATACGAATACTACAAAACGACGTATCCGCTTTCCAGGCTTCAATGGGTTAACCCTCCTGTTATGTTGAGGGTCAAATTGATCCATTTCAAAGTTTAAAAATCTAAATAAAAAATAGTTACAAGTATTTTTTCATTAAAAAAATAAATAAAAATAAAATGTAAAATAAAATTAAATAAAATTAAAAAATGAATAAAAGTTATGTGAAACTTGTATTCTATATGTAGGTCTTTCCCATGTACATTAAAGAAAAGTTTTAACGTGCATTTTTATGAAAATCGACTTTGTTTGAGAATTTTAAAGGTAAAAGTTAACAAAAACACTAAAAATAAGATAAAATGAAAATGAAATGAAAAGAAATATACAATGAGAGAGAAAAAAGAGAAAAATGAAAAGAAAACGAGAACAGGTCAAACCTGAACATGCAACAGCTCAGTTGTTCATTTTTCTTAACAGATTAAATTAAATCATACATGTTCAAAAGGGAGTAGGAAGAAGTGTACACTTATAAATTCCTACCCCTTGTCCTCTGCTTATTATATTTTTATTAACCCTTTATCAGGCAAAGAGCTATATTTGGTAACTTCAGGTAATATTTCGAGAAAAAAGTGGCAAATTAACTAGATTAAAGTGGCAAATCTACAAGAAAAAAAGTTGCAGATTTAAGAGATTTAAAGTGGGAAATCTGCGTGAAAAAAGTTGCAGATTTACGAGAAAAAAGTGGGAAAAAAGCAACTTTTTTTCTCCCAGATTCACCACTTTAAATCTCATAAATCTGCACATTTTTTTCTCGTAGATTTGCCACTTTGATCTCGTAAACTTTTTTCCTCAAAATATTATTTTCGTATGTTTTTTTTACACATTCTGGCAGTATGTAATATCCTCCAATATTCTAGAGGGTTGAAATTTGGAATATGCAAGTATTTCAATGAGTGCCCTATTAAGGGTTAATACTATTACTGATATTACTGATGTAACACCATTGCACTAAATATTGATTGAAATGGTTAGTAATGAAATCTTAATGAAATACAAACAATGTTTATTGGGAATTTTTAGTTTCTGACACTTTTGGATAATTAAACAAGCCCCAGGTCAAACTGTTCCTGAGAAACAAACATAACAGGAGGGATAATACGAGTATGACACATAATGAGAACTACTGTGTAGTATAAATATTGAATATTCACCTTCCAGTCCAGGACACTCTGTTGAGTCATCCTGCTGAGGATTCAGGATGATTGTGTCTTTTCCTCCTACAATGATAGAACATAATTCAAAGTAAGCCTTTAAAAGTGTAGTGGTAGAAAATAAGTACATTTACTACTTTATTCGAGTATTTCCACGCCTGCTCCACTAAATCAGAGTCAAAATATTGCACTTACAATTATTTTACAAATATAGTTACTTTACTACCTGCAAAATTAAAGTAACGTGCATTGTAATGCATCAATAATACATGGGCCATTCGTTTACTTTTGGTACTTTAAGGTGAGACACACAGACTAGTGAAAAGAAAAATAAAAAAAATACACATTAAGGGATTTATTTTACTTCACAATGTCGATTTGTGTCTGAAGAATTCTCCTAAATAATAAATAATCTCCTAAAATAATGCTTAATTTGCATATTTAAAACATACAATTTCAGTAAACTAATACAAAAAATATTATCTTAAAGGAAGTAGTTAACTGGGGACGTTTCATGGTGATATCTATTAGTTAATTTATTTATTTTTTACTCTACTCACCTGTAGTTTGTCCCTTTAAGTTTTTACTAAAGTCAAATTTTGAAGTCAGGACTTTTGCTTGAAACTGAGTATTTCTACTTCACTTCAATAAAAGATCTGAGTTCTTCCTCAACTGTCTGTATGTCACTACTTAAAACTGTTGCATGGGGTAGAAATTAGTAAATTTAAGCAGACATTAGAAGTTAGTGAAGAAGATGAACATTACATTACATTACATGTCATTTAGCTGAAGAAAAGTGTAAAAAGAAGATGAAGCTTAAAAGGGTTAAAAAGTAGAAAGAGGAAGTGAGAGGAACATACTTCCATGTATCCCCAGAGACACATTATAAGTCAGACCTCCAGGTAGCAAGAAGTAAAAGGACAGAAGAAAGATTGAAAAGATTATTGGAAACAGTAAGAAAAACACAGTTGTAAGATTAAAAGATTGTCTCGGTATATTAAGAAACTTGAGTTCACCTGGAAGGCTCCATAAGCCCGACATCTCTAATGTTTTTATTTTCTTCTCCAGCTCTGCAACTCGATTTCCAAGAATCCTAACAATAAAAGGCACAAAAACAGAAAAGTTAGCACTTTTTGTGTACAAATGAGAGTGTAGTATACAGCGCGAGTGTGAAGTATGAGACTGAGTACTTGTTGATTTGCCGTTGGTGCTGAATCACCATGTTCTTCTCGTGGATGGTTTCCAGCAGAGCTGTGGCGAGAGACTTCAGGTCTGAGATGGACTGAGGAGTCACGGGCAAACTGCAGCCGTTTTCTTCAGACAGCAACAACTCCTTCACTGCACACAGAGTCAGGGACAGTTTAGGAAGAGGACATACAACGTTTACCGGTTTGGTCTCATAACTTTGACCTGCCAGAGGAGGTGCTGCTTGGTGTTCTTTCCCTCTCTCCTTTCTGTTTCCCAGGTGGTGGTTGGAGTCCTGGTTGGAGTGGGATTGGACACAGCTAATCAAACAGCTGATTGAACAGTTTTAAAAGGACTGCTGCTGAGGACGCCTCCCTCTTTTTGGCCCTTTGTCTGACTCCCAGCCAGATGACTTTATGGGAAATGTTTGTCGACTGTTGTTGTCAGTAGTGTTAGATATTTGTTTTTTGTATTATTTATAACAAAGATTCTTTAATTTAATTGTGCAGTCCTAATAGGTAGGGGTGAGTAGCCTTTTTGTTTAATAACGTTTTCTCCTGTTTTTGTATTGGGAGGTCAGGTAAGAATCCTGTATTTTATTTTGTACATCTTTATTTTCAGGTTAGTTAGTTTGCAAAATGAGGAATGTTTTGTTTGTTGTTTTGGCTGGTGCTCACCCTGAAGTGTATATCTATTGTTGTGAACAATAAATCACATTGGACTGCTTATCTGTTTACGCTCGTCTCTGGGGGTTGGGAAGGGGCAGAGAGCACTTATGCTGCGCACTGGTTACCCTAGGCCAGGGTGTAACACCTTTCACACTGTATTTTCACTTAATGATGGTTAAAATGTCTTGTTCAGCGTTTGGTTGGACTAACAGACACTCCAAGGAGTCGCTGCTCAGTTTTCTCAGGTAAGTAATGTACATTTTGTTTTTGTTTTTTTTGCTAGCCAAAACTAACATCCCAGTTAATGCTCCAATTAATGCTAACATGAATTAGCAGCGGCTTCTCTCAGTCAGGTTGAGGTGTAGAGAGGCGTGTAGTCAGTAATCAGATCCCTCTCGCTCCTCCACAGTCCAAATATGGTCTGCTCCCCGTATTGGAAACAAGATGGCGACGAGTATAACTATGAACTCTATGCTTCCAACGGGCCACAAACCAATGGGTGACGTCACGGTGACTACTTCCATTATTTATATACAGTCTAAGCACTGTACATACAAGTGAGGTTTTTTAAAAAATATATATGATCCTTCTCACCTTGTTTAGCAGAGAGCACCCCAGTAAGTGCACTGCTGTTGGGTTTCCCACAGATTTTAGAGGTTTTCCTGCAGTCCAGGGCACTCTGAAATCAGTGAAAAGGGTTGTGGGGTTATTCTGAGAGAATACATTTCTAACAAATCCACATTAATTTAGGAATGCAAAAAGTTAAGTGGCTCTGTTTTCTTAGAATTAAAAAGCAAATAGAGGGATACTTAAAAAGCAGTAGGAGTATATTATCTAACAAATCAAAATGACAATAAAAATGTAGCTACCTTGTACTTCACCAGGTTTGTTTTGAGCAAGTTGATTTCTTCTTGGAGTTGAGAGAAGCGTTCATGCAAATACCTGAAAGATTGGATCACAATAAATCATTAAACCTCATCTGTTTTATCATCTAACTGTTTACATTACTGTTACTTCACAGTCATGACTCAGCTAAATCCAAATATCATTATGTTGTAATCTCTTTTACTTAACAGCTAAATACACATATATCTATTATTATCTGAAGTAAATATGCACAGTATTTCACTGATCTAGTCAAGTAGTTGTATTGTTTCATAGGTTTGTAGATTCATGCAAAACTTAGAGATTGTACCTCAAGCTATGGACTCATTTCTGCAAATACTCCAATTTATTTAACAGTGAGGCACAAATAAAACATATTATTTTAATAATAACAAACCTGTTCTCCATGCAGAGTGCATCTATGTCTAAAATGCGTATGTCATCGTTGCCCACGATGTGGTTCATTTCCATATTGAGCCGATGAGCCTTCTGCTGGAACACGTCTCGCTCTGCTCGAACGTCCTGAAGCTCGTCTGTGAGCGACTTCACGCTGTGCTCCAGAACCTCGTTCTGCAGTGACACAGGACACAAGGCTAGTGCAGAAACTGTGATTTTGTCTAATAATGCTACAGGTAGAATATTTGATTCACCCATATCTCTCCATATTTTTGAGTACTTGAAGAAAACCATCATACAAATGGTATAATGTTTCATTCTTTCCTTTTAGAAAACTGACTTTTACACAATATTTGTCACGTTTTTTTCTATTAATATCACATCTTGTTGTGATTTATTACTGCCAAAAACATGTTGTGAAGTTGTGCCTCAGAGAGACAGCCTCCTCTACTAGTGTAGCTGCTTAGAAAAAATACAGACTCATTGGAGGTTGGCACCAAATTTTTCTTTTCCTAAATTTGATCATGAGTTGTTGAAAAAAAAACGTCCTAAAACTGAAATTGAACTGAGCTGAAATTGAAATAATATGAAAAAAAGTTGCAACACATAAATTGACCTTTTCTAACTTTTGTTGCAAAGTAACTAAAAAAAAATAAAAGGAACATATACATAAAAAAAATCAGATGCAATAACGAGGGTTTTCACTGATGACTCATCAAGAACCACACACCACTTATTTATGACATTTAATATATCATTACTTTTGACATAGTTCACCTTTAAATAATATTTACTTCAGTAAAGGCCCCGATTACTTCCTCCGCCACTGACTGTTTGTGTTGACAGGTTGCTGTTACATGTCACAATACTGTCAACTACAAGCCCTTAACTTAAAGGCCCCTCAAGAGCCTGAATTATTAAATTTAAAAACAAGAGTCAGGAAGCAGCAGCTGCTTGCTCTCACCTGCTCTCTGGCTCTTTCTAACTGCTTCACCAGATCCTCTCGTTCATGAGCAGGAAAGTGTCGAGCGCCGACCTCCTCATCTCCCAGCCTCTGTTTGGTGATGGTCATTCGTAGAAGCTGCCAGGACGGAGAGGCCAAGTTAGATCATCTGCAGTTTTACAATATGGCCGCGTTCAGACTGCAGACGAATCTGATTCAAATCAGATTCCTACTCAAATCCGATTTTTAGGGGTGGCTGTCCATACTGTTTTTAGCAAGTGTCCAAATCGGATATGGCTCTGTTCAGACTGGGCCACATTATTGACTGATCTGAAAAAAATTGCTGCATAAAATAAACAAAGAAAATGGCCTAAAAGGTCTTAAAATAGTCACTGAGGAAGAGAGATCTCATCGTATGTGAGACATTTCCTCCAGAGACAGGTTGCTGTAGTAACGGCGTCAGACCGTCTGACGTCATATAATTGCGACAGCGACAAGAACAACAACAACAAACTTGGAGGCAGGTCACCTCAGTATATTGGCCTTATCACTGTCCAGTAGAGGTGCAGAACATCTCAGACGCACCAGGGGAGAAACTGGGCGGATGGACGCCCCCATCGGGCCCACGTAAGTCGGGCGCGGCTGCCGGTGGACACCTCGTCTCCGCGCTAAGCGTAGAGTGACATCACGGACAGTCAAAACCGATCTGAGTGTTTGGAGCGGTTCAGACTGAGACGCATCTGTCCTAATGCGATCTGAAACTACCTCCCGAAGGTGGTTTCGATCCAGTTTGCAAAAATCGGATTTCATGTGATTTGTGACTGTTCAGACTTCAAAGGAGCCATCCAGTTCCAATCTGGATGGGTTAAAAATCTGATTTTGGCTGGCAGTCTGAACGCGGCCTTAGTGATTCTGCTTCATTCATCATGATCCACTCATTTCTTTGCATTCAAATGAACTTGAATGCTCACTTAAATCATTAATGCATAAGTGGCAAATGTTGGAGATATGTTCAAGACACACACAGATATCAACATACATTATAACCTAATTAGACTTTATTGCAGCTAAGTATAGTGCAGAGTGTGTCATGGTACCTTGTTATCACCTTGAGCTTCCACCAGTCGTTGTTTCAGCTCCTTCATCTCCTCAGACAGTTGACTGTTCTGTTCTCTGGAGTCTCTCAGCAGCTGGGCTAAATTCACCTGAAGAAGACATGAATGTGAGGCCACATGAGCTACATCAAACAGGCTAAAAGGCTTACCATGCAGGAATTGTCACGTCAAAACAAACCCCAGATTCACTACAGGCTTCATCTGCTTGCTGTTTCACCGATGTAATGTACTTTACTGTTTTTGCGGGTATTTCTGCAATGTGTTAGCAATATTCTATATAAATATTTTAGTGTCAGAAACAAACTCAGGAAAGCATACACAATCAATGCCATCTGTCTTTGTTAGCAAAATTCAAATAGACATATAGTTTTCACTTATTAGTGGATTTAAATAAAATTGCAAATTAAGTATAGACACTGTATCCCAAATCGGACACATCTGCAATGCCGCACATTCCGGTGTTTTCACGGTCATTTCGAATAAGATCGCCACAACCAGGGTAGGTATAATTGATTTATACATATTTAACAATCTACGTGTGAAATTTAATTTATGTACATGGAGATTTACATGTCTAATTACAACACAAAAGTAACTCTGATGAGAGAAAGCAGTAAGAAGGCTTGGGCGACATTCCTAAAAGTACATCTTTATTTTTACTATACTGTATTTAATTGTGAAGGACAGAAGTTGATAACGATGGTTGATAACGGTGTTAAAAAAATGAAAACAAAAAACTCAGCAGCGCCCATTGTTTCACAGCGAGGAGATCCAAGTGTCTGATTTGGGATACAGTTAGCGCACGGCTAATTTACTGGCGTTAGCGTCCTTTTGCAGACTCTGGTAAACCCGAGCTTAACGGACACGGTTAAAACGATATACGGTTTGAAAGATAAGAAGTTAGATTTTAGTTTCACACCAGTTATTTAATTGGAAGCATAACATGATCATTTATATTAGTAGTTAATGTGAAATTTTGATAGAATCTTAGCCGAACGGTGTCCGATTTGGGATACAGTTTTGCTAATCCACGAGTCTAAATGCAGAATAAATGCTTTTATGATGATTTTCTCAGCTTTTGTGTTTGTGTACGCTAGCTGAACTTGATTTAAGCAACAAAACACTTTCAAGTCATTCACTTAAGACATTGGTTAAAAAATTTGGTTAAAAAAAATATGGGCATGAATAGCTCAGTGCCAAAAGGATGACACCCAAAAAGGTCCCAAAAAAGCAAAATAAAAAAATACAGGCAAAAGGCAGACACCACCACCACCACACACATCTGGCTCATGTGATGATTGAGGGGAGTTATTTTCATGTGAGTCTATAATTATTTCTATTTGTTTTTAAGTAAAATCCCGCATGGTATACATTTAATATAGCTGTTACATGAATATATATGCATGCCTGACATTTAAAGCTGTATAGAACCAGAATTTCATATAAATATTTCCACCATCTTTTAACATAAAATGATAAAGAGTGGTGAAGTGTATCCCAATCTCTCTGGTGAATTTGTCCCTTTCCCCACATAAAAAACAGTGTTTTTATGAACACTGGCAGTAATGTTGGTCTGTGTGCACAAAGCATAGTTGCTCAACCCAGAAACAGCTGGATCCACTTGAGTTGAAAGCCGTGATTGTTATTTTTCCCCCCCCTTGGAATATTTCAGCATGAACATCATCACACTGAGTCCACTTAACGCCATTTGGAGCTTATGTGTAAACAACTAACATATAATTTACAAGAATATTAATTTGTGTTTCTGTCCAAACAAAACATGGAAAAACTTATCCATGCGTTTATCTTTAGTAGGTTGGATTATTGCAATGGCATCTTCACAGGTCTTAACAAAAAATCAATCAGGCAGCTGCAGCTGATCCAGAACACTGCCGCCAGAGTCCTCACAAACACAAGGAAACTGGACCATATTACACCGGTCCTTAAATCACTACACTGGCTTCCTTTGAGTCAGAGGATAGATTTTAAAATCTTACTGCTGGTCTACAAAGCACTGAATGGTCTCGGACCAAATGACATGCTTGATCTGCTACCTCTCTACGAAGCATCCAGACCCCTTAGGTCATCTGGAACTGGTTTGTTGCGTGTCCCAAGAACAAGAACTAAGCGGGGTGAGGCAGCTTTCAGTTATTCTGCTCCTCACCTGTGGAACAAACTACCTGCAGATCTGAGGTCTGCCCAAACGCTCAGCTCCTTTAAATCAGGACTAAAAACACTATTGTTTACTGCAGCGTACTCTTAACTTTAACACTTATCTGCTGTACTCTACTGCCCTTACTTTTTAACTACGCAATGTTTGACTGGTGCTTTTTATTATTTTATCTATTTTCTTACCCTGCTGTATCTTATTTTATCTCATTTGTATTTTTATTTCTATTTCCCTGTTTGAATTGACTGTTTTTACTGTTTTCAATTGTGTCTTGCTGTTTTAATGTGTATGTAGAGCACTTTGAATTACCTTGTGTTGAATTGTGCTATACAAATAAACTTGCCTTGCCTTTCCTTGTGTCAGTCAGTGATAAATGAAGAACATCTGCAGGTTAAAATCACTTACTTGATTCCTTTTCTCGGGAGGCAGAGAAGGATCTCCATCCTATTAGTCGTAGAAACAAAAGGGAATTGTCAGTAATGCAACTTCTCCAAAATGTAAAAGTGGACTATTTTTTTCTGCTATTTATAGCCCTCATGGTGCATCTTTACGGCTGTATTAATTCAGCTCACAATGAGTTCTCTGTACTTCTTCTTGAGTCCTTGGTGGCGCTCACGGAGCTGGTTGGCCATCAGCTTGTACTGATCCCTCTCCTGCTGGCAGGTGTCCAGCTCTTTGGACAGAATCAGAAGAGCTTCTTTCTTACTCTCCAACTTACGCTTACAAATGAGGAACTGCAAGAAAAAACAAATGTCATACAAGAAAGAGGAATAGGTTAAAGGCTGAATAATACTGGAAAGTGAAGGCAGAAACTTATTATCTTAACTGTTTATATCACAAAAAATTTATATCACAACAATCACAGAAGATCATTAAAGTCAAAACTTTTAACTTATCATGCAAAAATGTTTTGTTTTTTTCTGCTTATAAACTGAATATATTTGGGGTTTTAGACTGATAAAACAAGACATGTAAAGACTGAAAACTGGGATTCATTTTTTTGTTTGTTGTTTTGTGACATTTTATAGAACAAATTAACAATTGAGATAATAATATATTAAATAATAATGAAACAAATTTTTAGTTGCAGCCCTACTGCAAATAATTATTTTTATTACTGCTTAAATCTGTTGATCATGTTTTTCATTAAATGCAATTTAAATGTTGTGAAGTAGTTAGAAAATCCAAGACAATTTGCCAGAGGCCACAGATATTTAATTTGAAATAATATAAAACACAGAGAAACAGCTGATTGTCACATTTGAGAGGCTGAAACACATGCATTTTTGCTTGATAAATATATCACATTATTATTGATTTATCAGGGCTGGTGTCAATTCATTTTCTGCTGAATGATTAGCCAATTAGTGACTGAACACCAGTCAAAAATAATCAGGAGTAAAGTACAAAACTGCCTCAAAATTAGGTCTAAATGTATGAGGAAAAAAATCTGTCGTTCTGATTATTTTGACTGATATTGCAATTGTGATGCGTTTCATAATATTGAAGGAAAAACAAATTGCATTCTTATTCTAATTTCCACACACAAAAGTATAAAGGTATGACAGATGTTGATGCGGTGCATTTTTTTTCTCAAGGATATGTACCAAACAATTATTTGTAAAATACAATTTGTACATCTGGTACATCTCTGCAGCACAACTTTTTTTAAATGTATTTATTTTTTTTTTTACATATTTTGCCTTTAACACATACTGCATATTCCTACAATTTTGATTTTGTACTAGTGCATAGTACAATTTACTACAATATTCAAATAACTGTTCAGCCCTGCCCCAAATTAAAGGTATTTACCCCATAAAACACAATCAAGGGGGCAGAAAAATGTGTGATGTGTGGGTCAATGCCTCTAAATTTCAAAAAGGTTAGATTAAAATCACCAGAAATTGCCTGGTGAAAAATATGTTATTTTCTAGCTAGTTTTACACTTACACTTAAAAGTAAAGTGGTGTTTTAGAGAGTTTTTTGTAATTATACATGGCTTACAATTTATAACAATCAAAGTTTTGTATCATGCTTTACAATAACACCCCCAAAAAGAACAATGATATTAGCCATACTGCACAAGAGGCTACATTATATTGGATATGAGGGTGATCATAAACTCATCGTGAGCTGTAATTTCATACCAGTACTGATTGTGAAAAATCCATACATCTGCAATGTGGTGCACAGAGTGTTACTGTACATGTCATCATCTCTGCAGGTACAAGGAAACACATCTACTTCCTTATCTGCAGCTGAGATTTAATCCTCTTTACTCTGTTTTAATCTAAACAACATATTTAATTGTGTTTGGGTGCAAACAGGAGGCGACACACAGCATTTAAATTGGAAATGCTGAGTGTGGAACAACACAAATTCACCGCTGATGTGACAGTTTGGTGCACAAACATGAGTGGAGGTTACTGAGTGTATCTCCAGGCTCACCTCGTTGGCCAGCCCCTGCCAGTCGCTCTCGCTCCTCCGGGACGGATCCATGTCGCTCCGCGCTGCAGAGCAAAATAAAATGAAACAAAAATACTAAAAATGACACGAGGTGAGTTTCAAATAAGCGTCACCATGCTGTGATCCGATTTAGAGAAAGTGTGCATCATCAAAACGGATTAACTGATCGAGGAGCTGCATCACTTCCTCCCGTCTCTGACGTCACAGCAGCGTCACGACGCGTTTGGAAACCCTCGTAAAATTCGGGACTAGGTTCTCGGCATCCAGGAAACATGGAGGCTTTGAATTATTAAATTTCATTGATTTAAATAACACTTTCAAAATAAAACGGATTAAGGATTAAGGAATGTCTCAAAACCCCAAACTCAATTTGTTTTTTTATTCCAAATAATATTTTTAAGAAATTAAGTGGTCTACATTTCAGAAGTGGATTGATAAGAACATTATTTTCGTATGTGAACTTTTTGATTGCCATGGTATAATGCTTAGTTATGAACGTTTCCTTCGTCTTCTCCGTTACCAGTAAAGAATTTAATTACGTAACTAAAGCAATGCCATGGCCTTTTTCTCCTGATGAGAAGCCATTGTCAGTATCAAGACACATTAAGAATAAAACCCCTTCTAATGATAAATGGACTTGATGTTATGGATTCAAAATGCAATAACAAACATATACGCAATACTTTTTATGAAAAGAGGAAAATAACTCCACGAGGGAAAGCATATTGGGATAACATCAAGACACTGACTGGAAGAAGGCCTGAACATTGCCTTATTAGTATTGTATTTCCAATAAAATAAAAGAGGTTAACATCAAAATTTTACACACTATATATCCAACAAATGTGTATTTCTCTATTTTTTTAAATATTGAAAACAAATGCGGTTTTTGCAATATGGAACCAGAAACCTTAACTCATTTATTCTACCACTGTACCCAATCTATCAATTCCTGGACTGAACTTGAACAATATATAGTGTGTAAAATCAAGATAATCATCTTAATTGACTGCAGAAGTGTGATAATATATTTTGTCCATGGAGAAAATTACATCACCTTTATTACAAACCTGTTCATTTTGTATGGCAAATTTCACATACACAAACGCAAATACTCCAAAACTCCACCCAATGTTAGGAGTTTCTTGCATGAGTTTAAAAAGTACATGAAATCCCTTACACTAATTGACACTAAACAAAGCACTACATCTACAGATATATAGGCTACAAGAGATTTTTCAAAGAAGAATAATGTATTTACATTCTGTTCCCTTTTTTCTGTTTGTTTTTTTTTTTTCCCTTTCCTGTCATTTTTAAAAAATGTATTTATTTATTTAGTTATGATCCTTCCTAATTTTCTAAGTTTACTGGCATTACTAATGATAACCCTAATTTACTGTGATTTATTTATTATTTATTTATGTTGACACATATATATTGGAGCACCTGCGTGCTGTTCTATATCATAGACTCTATATACAATTGTTTGTATGCACAACCTTTTTCAATAAAGTTCATTTAAAAAAATCGGGACGAGGCAAAAAAGGCAGCGAGTTGGTCTTAAAAAATAAGTATCCTATGTGGAATACAAAGTATAATGTGCAAATTGTAATTATGTAAATTAGAAAATATATAATTGTGCTGCGGACGTCACGTGACCAGACTTATTTCCGCTATCATGTTTGGCGCCAGCGTTGATTTTAAGCTCTCAGAGTTCACTGCGGACTTTAAATCAAATGGCATTGAACGCTATATTGCTAAACTTTTTTGCATTAAACGTTACTGACCATTATAATGCTCCAGGGGTGATTTTAATGAGTCCCCAGTTTAGGCAGTTTAGTTTTTATCCAGTATGTCTGCTGTCCCTCATCCTGCTCTAGAGAGTCCCTGGACCCTGACTTTAAGTCTGGAGGGCAAGAAATGGGCGAAACCTGGAGGTATGGATCATATTCAGCTTTGGAGTAAACCAGCTAGAAGGGTAAGTAGTTCTGTAATATGTCCATGTATCTGTCTAAATGTATTGCCCATATGGCTTTGCTGGGTTTGAATATGTAGCCTTTCATTGCTTATGAGGAAGTCAATGTTTCAACAAGACACTGTGTTGTACAATATTTTTCTAAATAAAGTTTAAAATAAAAATAAAAAATATGAAAAACACAAAAAGTGAGTTGATGCAAGTTCATAAAGGCTATTGTAGCACCCAAAACACCTGTAAGTTAAAAAAAAATAATAATAAAAATAAACAACCTAGTTTGCAATATAAGTTCTGGAAAAATTGATAACTTTTTTCTCTGATCAATAACCTAAAAAGTAGCAATATCGATTGGTCAGATTTGCCAATACATTTAAATGGAAGTATAAAAAACCTGGTAAAACTGTTTTGATTATTTAACAGTTTATTTTTTTACATCTTGTCTGTATTTATCCAGGTGAATCATTACTTAATATTTTTTCACTCCTTAAGTTAATATTGCACACCTTGGTCTTCATATTTTGTGCATTTTGTGGGATTAGATATTTAAATGCAGTGTTCTTGTGCTCTCAGTGCACATCAATGGCAAACTGATTCAACAACTTTGATAATGGTTCATCAAATGCAGTACAAATCATTCCTGTAATCAGTCTTCAACAATGAACACATTCTATTTTATGTTTTATTTCCTCTAAAGCAACAGGTTAACCAACATCAGATGCGGTTGGTGAAAAAAGGTTTTAGAAGTTAATCTATTGCTGTATTTTAAGATTTGGTCTCTTAACTGACTTTTTAAATTTGAGAGATTCATAAAACTGGAATTATAAACACCTGGAAATAAATACAACTGTATTTATTGGTGGCTTCACATCAGCGTTGTAACATTTAACCCCTTATTTTGTGACTTATCAGTGATTGATGTGAGGTCAGAGTTGTCTCTTTGCCTCATTTCTTTGACTACAACTGTATAAATTCACACTGAGATTGAAAGAAATGCTCTCATCTCCTAGTGTGAACAAGATAGAACAACAGGCTGAAATATAACACAATTTCACTTATTTAACTTTTGACAGACAATACAGTAATTTTGTTTGTGTTGAAGAGTGTGGTGGCTGCTTGGTAACTTTGCACTGAACAACTCATGAAAGCATGTGGAGCAAATGGAGGGTGGTTATATAAGAGTGTATCTCAAGAGGCTTTTAAAGAAGTGCTATCAATCACATCACCCGTCAGCACTGAATACTGACATTAATAACAGCTGATGATGAAACTCTGTGTCTATTCCTGTTCTCTTAAAAGCACCAACTGATTTCATCATTTGTCCTCTGAAAGAAAATGCTGTCTCAGATGCCAGATGCTGACAGCATTATCAATTTCAAACATGCTGTCTGAGGCACTTTGCCTTTGCTTTATGGACACATTTCACAGTCTGTGCATCTGCCAGGAATTGTGAAAAACAGACGAATACAATACAAGTGGTTAAATGTTCTTTAATGCATTTACATAAAGTCATTCTTATATAAGACTGAAGGCTGTTGGTATAGCTTCTGGGTAGTACAGTGGAAGATACACATCACTGATAGGTAGGACATGAGGAGGGATAAAAGGACAGTAATGTATTCAAGATATCTGCACAAAAACATATTGCTTTGCTAGCTCTTGTTAACATTTTGTGACTTTGAGATGTTTGACAGTCTATAAAGACCGTCGTTTGCACATTATGCCATTGTTTTGTGTGTGAAAAAGATTTATATTCCAAGCCAGATTGTAATTAAATCTGTACAATACATGAAAAATATCAAAAGATCAGTGAAGAAAAGAGCACAATTCAAGTCACATTTAGCAGCAGGCCATTAACCTTGTGATTGTAATTCAGAGCAACACTCAGTATTATACACTTTGCATAGGAATCAGGAATAAAGAAGATTTAGTTCTGACACTAATCAGGCACTCTGTTAATACAGTAGCTTGTTATAAATGCTGTGCAGTTAGGCTTAAGCTCATAATGTTTAGTTAATACAATCAGATGTGTTTTGGGGGGAAAGGGGTTTGAAGAAGTCTTCTGTTTCATGCATAACTCATTAATCATAACAGTTACTGGAATAAGTTGTTCCAGTGTTTTCAAATGAATCATTTCAGGGTAACTCTAATAACTAATGACATTTTGCTTGCACCTTTCTAATGTTTATCCTTCCCAGATGAATAAAACATTGCAATAATGTGTCTTTGTCAGCATGAAAGATGGACATTATTATGCTGTGTCTGACATCAAAGAACAATTTAAACTTGCTCTATTTTTTTCTTGTACATGGGTAAGATGGCCAAGGCATTTTGTTTTGTTTCTAGTTCGCAACCATTACTTTTTCTACTCTGTTTACTGACAGATTACAGCCATGCATAAAGAGAGCCGATACCACCGACTTCTAATTGAAATACACTTTGTGTAGCCTAGTTCATTGGCTCCAAAACAGATGATGCAAATGTGCCTAATTTGCAATTTTTGCAACATTTCAAAAGGTCAAAATGCCGTCACATTGAGTTTCACTTTCAGGTGGCACATAAATCAGTGTTTTCTTCTCCGTAAAGCGTCACAAATCGTATCTATTTCAAGCTTCTCACTTTTAAATAATCGCCAACTTTACAGGTGAACCATTAGGAATCACATCATGTTCTTTACATTTTATTTAACCCTTCAGGACAGATTTCTTACTACCTGTGTGAGGTGGCAACACTATGCCCAATGCTATAGAATTATGATAAATATATAATAACACCTTTTATTTCTTCTGTAGTATCATAAAATTATCTTCACTCTGTTTTTATTTTAGAGATTATCATTTTTTTCTTCTGTCAGTGGTCAGTTTCAAGTAATCCCTCCATATTTTGTTAGAAATGCATATGAGTTGAATAAACTTGCCAAAGATGTTTGTCTAAAACCGAGAAATAAATATCTAGTTGCACAAGTATGATATACAGCATTTGAAACTCCTTCGTAGTATATACGCAAATATTGGGGCCAACTCATACCGTGATTAGTCATGATTTTTGCATTATTGGCATTATAAGCTTAAATCTACAATAATATTCTCAAAAACCATGGATTTGCCCTTGAAGCTGGAGGAGAAGATGAAATTCCTCCGGTCAGTGGTCACGGCTATAAAGGACCGGGGCGACTGCACATAAATGTCCTTGAACTTGTGGAACGTTTTGGTCTCCGTATCCCAGAGGTAGATTTGTGTGAAGGAATAATCGCTGCCAAGAGCAATGTAGTGCTTGTCTGTGAAGCTGAAAGGTTGGAGGATCATCGCTCCTCGAGAGGGCAGAGCCTGCACCTCCGTGAACTGCTTATTGGCCCATTTGAGGATTTTGGAGTCACCGATGTAGCAGGTCATAGCCAGATACATCTCGTCCTCCAGCCGGAAAGCTTTGACTGCCACCACGTCGTCGACATTTGGGATTTCACTGTGAAATATGAACTTCAGGGTGCTTTTGTTCCACAGATAGACGACAGGCGCCTGAGAACGACTGGTCAAGATGAGGTAGGACTTTCCGTCCAACTCGACAAACTCAGCGTCTGTATCTCGAAACCACTCATGGAGGAACTGGTAGGAGTAGAAACCAGTTTCATTGCGTTCCGGTTGGTCCGTCCACTTGTACAGAGTAGACAAACCCGCCTTGGAGCTGTCCACGATCACAAAATACCATTCACTGTCCATTTGGAAGACCTCGATGTCATTCGGCTTGGAGATGTTAAAGACCTCAATAGTTTGAAACTTGGTGAACTTGTTCTGCCGATCATCAAACTTGTAAATATGGGAGCCACCAAAGAGCTGAGTGACAATTATCAAGACGTGGTCGTCGATCAGAACTGACTTGCATCCAACAACAGACTTCCCTGTCAGGACAAAAAACATGTTAGTGGTAATACTACGCAAATGACGCTAAAACAATTTTTTCATTTTTGTTGGTCTCTTAAATCAATCATAAAAGATATTCTCTTTTGTTCTTCGTCACTTAAAATCACTTAAAAGACCAAAAACCCACAATGGGTTAGTCTCTCAATAAGGATGTATTTGTTGCTTTTTTATTATTATTATTATTATTATTAACCAACACCAACACCAACACCAAAAACCATCTCGGCACTTTAGTTTTAAGCAAATGTTTCTCAAACAGGAGTAAACAGTGAATTTGTTTGGACTATTTTCAGCCACACATTAATATATTTTTGGTATTCTCTACAGTATTTAAAGCATCAGGATGATGTGGGATTGATAAACCCATGATCATTGCAATGAAGTAAAAGTTACCCAGAGCAACATGTGTTTTAAATGTTTTTTGAATGGCAATAAAGGTCTGAAAAAAGTGTGTGTTAGGTTGAACTTTATAGGTTCAATTAGTTGTTGATTTCGGTCTTTTCATGAGATTTTCTGACAATAAGAAAAATACAGAATTTTACCAGACGTATCCTTTAAAAAAGACTTTAAGTGTGTTGTCAAACCTGTTATATTGTCAAATTTCCTGAAATTCATTTCAATGTGATCCCACTCCATGATCACACAGCTGTTGGAGTTGGGGGCTGCCATGGCCACGTAGATGTCCTCTTTGAAGGAGAAGATGTCTGCGGACATGGACTGAATGGGAATGGACTGATGACGCACAAAGTCTGTGAGATGCAGACGAAAACAAACACTGATGACAAATTCAATTACTTGACATTTAGAACCTCACTGCTTAAATCTCTTTTTTATGCTGTGAAAAATCTTCTGGATGAGCTTGTGAAGAGCTGTCAAAATCATATTCTTTGTTTAATTTTATTTGGTATTTAATTTTATTACACTTTACTTTGCATCTTATGCAATGATTTTAGGTGAATTTTAGTCAGTTTACAATTTCCTTGGTAGTAGTTCTGCCCCCAATTATTAAAAATAAGTACAGGAATTAAACTGATGAAGCTCAGTAGAAGTTCAATCAAGATGACTCTCTTAACGCTCAATTATTCACATATTTATTTTTCTCAACATTCTTTAAACTTGTGAAAATAGTAGGTGAAGAAGCTGTGGTGGTTAGCCTGGGTGTACCCATGCTGCCTTGCATGCTCGATTTCTTTTCGAACTGCAACGCGGCATGGTTTCCATGGACGATTCTCAGCCCTGCTTTTGGTATCCAATCACAGAACGAGGAGGGACAGCAAGACGATGACACGTACTATTCGACAGACGGAAGCTTGTTGTTTGCTTACGGATCCAACATGGCGCAACGCTCTCTTTCGATCTAGCTGTAGACAGTGTTCTAGATAGTTTAGAGCTAAAGTTTATTTTAAAAGAATAACGTTTGGCTTTACACTTCTTTATCACCACCAAAAAGGATATTTTAGCCTTGCTTCCAACAGGATTTGGCAAAAGCCTAATCTACCAACTAGCCCTGTTAGTGGCTAAGCTAATGGGGTTTGACGAGACCCCAGTTGTTGTGGTCGTCTCGCCATACAATTGATACGATTGGCTAAGAGCTACGTACAGACGCTTATGATAGACATTCGTAGCGCCCAATAAATGGCTCTGGAGGATTGTAAACCACGCCTCTACGTAAAAATGAATTGGTGGTCTCCAGACTATATCTCATTTGTGACATAGTCTGGCGTTAGCCAGGCTATGTGGCAGTTACAATTGACATAACAAACACTGAACTACAAGACTTTAAGTTATACATGTGGGTTTTTTTCACCCAGTACCATTATCCTGGAGTCAGAACGAAGCTATTATTGGATTAATTTATCAGTTTGAATTGAATTAATGCTGATATTGCGTGATGTCAGTGGCTGACTTGAACTGGCTTTAATTAACACACTAAGCAACTAAGTACATAGTGTGTACTGGTGTACTGCATGGAAGTGTACTAACAGATGGCAAACATGCTAAACCAACATATCAATTTGCTGATGTTAGCATTTAGCATAAAGCACGGGTTTGCTCTAGTGCAGACAGTGTGTGTGTGTGTGTGTGTGTGTGTGTGTGTGTGTGTGTGTGTGTACATGTTACAGGCCTGCAGTTTCCTTGTTTGTTTTAAAGTGCATGTTAGTGTCCTGTTGAATTATTTAACAGTTTCATTGATTTCTTTCTCTCTTTTTGAACATGGCAAATTTAGCTGCTTTACCATGTGCTGGCTCATACTGTAATTGCCTTTGAGAGCATGCTTGTAATTGTACCTGTGGAGATGCACTCGCCGGGTGGAATAGGAAGGTCATTGAGCCGCTTGCCCTTCATGTCACTGGGGCCGGCGCAGAAGACATCCGATACTGTGGCGTTTGTGTTTTTTAGCCATGTCATCAGCCACTTGTTCTCACAAATGCACTGGAAAGAGTTGCCTCGCAGATCCCTGATGAATGACATGACCAATCAGAGAAGCCACATTTACTGAACAATAAACTATGTAATGTGTTTTATATTGATAAGAGGAAAAGATTGAGATGGTTGAGATGCCATGAAGGCTCAAGGCAGTGCAGTAAGGCATTTAAGAGGTAATTGTATATGACAAATCAAAGTAAATTTAAATTTATACCTAATCCATCACAATCAAATTAGTAATGCTGCATTTTGCAGGATAAATATAATAATGCTGCAAAATAATAATGCTGCATGCTACAGAATAGAAATAATGATGCTGCAAAAATAATAATGTGGCTCCCTGCAGGAGAAAAACCTTCCATCCTCCACATTTCTACTTTTCAGGAAAAAATGCTTGATGATGAAGAATTGGAGAATTTTACAAGAAAAGAAGTGACAGTGACCAATTGTTTGATACGTACATTAATTTTAGCTACAGTTTGTTAAAAATAGGTTGTTCTTTCCATTGTTCACTGACTGTGAAAAATGTCTACAAGTAAAAGCCTATAAAACTGTGATGCACTATAGAGGAGAACAGAGACGTGCTATCGTTTAATTCTGCCAAACAAAAAACAGAGCCTGAATCAGCTTCACTTAGGAACGCAGTATGGATGAAGACAATACACACACACACACACACACACACACACACACACGCACGCACGCACGCACACACACACATACACACACACACACACACACACACACACACTGCTGACACCACAACTGCTTACTCACAGTTCCAGCAACGAATCCAAGTCAAAAAAGAGATCTCTTGGCAGGAACCTCATCTTGTTATTGGCCAGCGATCTAAACCAAAGGGACAGGGAGAACAGGAAAATGTACATTGATGTAATTTCTCCCGTCTTTCTCTGTAACAATGAGTTGTTGGTGCTGCAGATGCACCACGGATCGTACAGATAATGACAGCAGACTTACAGATGAGTCAAATCGCGCAGACCACGAAAGGCATTCTTGGTGATCGTTTCTATCTTGTTCCCTTCAATGAATCTGAGACAGAAGTAGAGGTTTGTTATAGGAAAAAAAATAAAGATAAAGTCATACTATATCATGTCAGATGCATAAATGAGAAGATGTTGATACACATGTCAGAAAATAATTGAGTGGTAAAAAAAAGGGTTTTGGAGACTGAGATGGGTAGATTTAAAGGTGGGGCTGGAGGAGGAGAAACGATCTGCAGCTTTATTTACAGCATTGTGTAATACATAATTACTAATCATTATGTTGTATTTCAATTTAACTGAGTGTATTTATTTCAAGAAATTCATGACATGAAGTTATTTGACATGTAACATCAAGAAAACAGTATGTTTGTCAGCTAATACTCACAAATATTCCAGATGTGGAAGACCAGAGAAAGCATCATCTTTGATTGTTGTCAAAGAATTTGCATTTAGAAGTCTGTAAAGTAAAAACAAACCAAAAAAACAAATTAAACTGGAAATTAAAACTTCACTCTTTGGTACTTTTTTTCTAACTTCAAATTAACATAAAAGAAAGAAAAAAAGTTTTAATTCTTGATTATTTTATTTGCCTGTGTCTGTATAAATACCCCCCACCCCCGAAGTGTCTATAACTGATCACAAATGAATCAATAACAAGATTACACTTACAACAGCTGAAGAGAGGGCATTAGTGCAAACATCCCCTCTGTGACCTCAGAAATAGAGCCATTAACCATGCTCCTGTAGGAGGAAAACACAAATCAAAGTCTCACTGGGACAGTTTTCACACTCTGTACCAGACACACCACGAGCCAACTCTGCAGGGAAGCACCACATAACACGCAGATTGTCTCCTTGAACGCAACATTGATTTCTTTGTGTTTTACTTCTGATACAATGCAATAACATATCCTCAAGGAGTTACTCACAGTGAGTTGATCTCATTCGGTATAGTCCGGGGCATCTGGGCAGTACCGACGCAGATGATGGTCTCCTTGGTGCAGGTGCACCCTGAAGGACATTTGAAACCCCTTTTAGATTCAACCGCTCCATAAATGCACAGAAGCGCAAAACCAACCAGTAGCCGCTGCTGGGTGGATGTCATGGTGCGTCTTGAGCATTAATGACAGTAAACGAGGCCGTGTTCGGTGCTAGCTGCAGCTTTTACCCGCCTGGGCGACATCAAAATGCAGCACTGGTGGAAAGCCCTGACACAGGCTGATACGGCTGCAGCTGCGTCCCGGAAGGCTGCTTCGCTTTCAGGCAGAGAGGAAAAAACAAAAACGTCGAGTCGTCAATAATCACAACAATAATTTGTGAAGCAGACATAGAATGTATCTATGTATTTATTTATTTATTTATTGCATGAACATGTGTCACAAAACTATTTAAAAGTGATATTCGAGATGGGGAATCAATACAAAACAAGTTTACTAAAGCACAAAATGTGTTTATTTCAGCACCATAAGAGCGTTTTGAATATAGGAAATACATGCAGACTTTACCACGTGACATATTCTGCATACCAGAGCACTTCAAGTCCCATAAAAAGGGAAACTGCATTAACAAGTAATGTAGACTGGGTAGGCAATAAATCACCATTGTTCTTTCTCTAATGCATGCAGCAAAAACATCCTCCTTGTTAAATATTATCCTCTAAGCTGCAGTTACCTCTCACTTTTCCAGCCCAGTTTGATTGGGACAAATATAACTGATGTCTGTATGAATTACAGTGTTTCTCAGTCGCTTTAGTAGAGTTCTCAGATCAGAGATTTGCTCAACATCCACTCCTTATCCCTTCACTTCACGTCGTACATTTTTTTGTCATTTGTCTTTAAAAAGAAAAAAAAATTACAAATGTTTTGACACATTCATGCAAATGATTATGTACAATTCCCTGCTGTTTTCTACATTATCAGCTGCTTATGTCATGTTGATCAAAATGTATTATATTATCATTCTCTGTTGAATAGTCTTACCCACCCAAACATCTTGGCAATAGTTCACTGCATAAGACATTACATGCAAAATGGTTGAACCACAATCTGTCGAGCATATTTTAGTTATTTATGTATAGTGTTCAAAAATGTTTCTGGTGTTTATATTTCCTTTGTGCTTTGCAGTGCTTTAAAACAGTATTTATTTTTCTGTTCGGTCTGTCAACACATTATAGTACAAACAGTGTACATGCAGTGGTGAAAAAAGTATTCAGATCCCTTACTTAAGTAAAGGTACTATTATCACACTGAAATGACTCCACTATAAGTAAAACTCCTTCATTCAAAACTTACTTAAGTAAAAGTACAAAAGTATCAGCATCAAAATGTAAGTATTAAAAGTAAAAGTACTTGTTATGCAGAATGAACCCACTCAGATTGTTATATGTTCCAAATATATTGGATTATTATTTTTGATGCATTTAAGTAAGCAGCATTTTATTCATCTCATGGTAGGGCTCATTTGAACTTTTTAATATACTGTTATGAGGTTTAATCTAAAAAAAAAAAAAAGTCAAATTACTTTAAAAGTATCTTGTTTTTTATGTTAAATCTCGACCTGAAATGTAACTGAAGTTATCAGCTAAATGTAGTGGAGTAAGAAGTAAAATGCGTGTAAAATGCAGTGGAGTAGAAGTATAAAGTTACATAAAATGGAAATACTCAAGTAAAGTAACTCACAATTGTATTTAAGTATAGTACTTGTGTAAATGTACTTAGTTATATTCCACCACTGCGTACATGTGGATCTCGTCCAGTCTCTTGTGATCAATCTCCTTCACTGAAAGTGATAAATGTCACACAGAAGAAGTGCAGCCTTGTGCATTTTCAGTCAAAGTCATTCAAACCTTAAATTACATCAGAAAACAGTCTGAGTCCACTGATTTTGACACCATGACCAAGCCTTTTGACTGGGTTCTGGGCTTTTGCAGGTAATCCATTGTGTGGTGCTGTTTGTATGGAACAACAACAAACAAACAATTACTCTGTTTTGCAAGTGTTAAGGATGATTTGAGAGAAATCACCAAAGTGACTCAGATAAACTGTCAGAGCTGCAACTATCCACACACACACACACACACACACACACACAGTGGAGTGTTGTCTGTCTGTGTGTGCTGTTACATGATTACACCACTAGAGGGAAGCTGCTGATAACAAAAGTCTGAACAAGTTACAGATTTGTTACCAAAGGGTAAAAGTAATCTGCTGTCTTTTGTAGTTTTAAGGTTTCGTTTGATTTTATCTGTTGGAATTATTGTAATGTTATGATGTTGTGATAACAGAAAAAATATCTGGTGCAATCTGTTGGCTTTCAGCTCATACCCCTGTGTTGTCCAAGGTTTGAGACAAAGTTGTACATTTTTCCTACATACTTTAAAATACATGATTTGGGAGGATTAGATATTGAGAAATTAGATGGTCTGGAAAAGGTTGCTTTTGTTACTTTGAGTCACAACTACGCACACACACAGTCATTATTAATGTTCATAATATAACATTTTCTCTAATTAACACAAAATGGGTAAAAAATTAAAGGAAAAAACAACATTTAGTGTTTTAGTATAAAGTCAGCCACAAGAGCCTCCAGAACAGTTTTAACATCAAGTCTGTGAAACAGTATTGCAGGGATGACCACTACTTTTACTAAAGACATTCCCTCATTTATATGTACAATTCTATTTTACCAGGTGATCTCATTGAGGTCAAGAGAGACATATAAGTTACATATAAGTGTTAATGAAGTAAACATTGCAAAAACATACAATGACACTGTGTTCTGTCCTTTCTTCCCTTTTCTGTTTTTTTAGTGTTATTATTTGCACTTTTAATACAATTAATGCTTAATAAACTGTGAGTCATGAACCAAGCAATAACATGTTTAATGTCGTAAATTGATGTCAATAAAGTAACAAAAAGATAAAACAATAAATGATTATGCAGACACAGTGGGAGTGTGGATTTGGCCCTAAATCTATAGAATTAACTTCATTATTTTTGCTCTAAATGTCACACAGCACCATTATTCATAGAAAGAAGTATTCACTGAACAATGGGGTTGTTAGTTGTCGCAGCAGGCCCTAACAAGGTGCTGACCTTTGCTGGAGGACCCGTAGTTTATGAGCATGAGTGAAACCAAATACCCATTGCCAGAAGGGGGCAACCGTACATGTCTGCCATTGCTGGCATAATTCATGGCAGCTCTGCATCTAGCATTGCTGTTTTTAGGCTAGAGTATCCCTGAAACACTCGGGACACGTGCAAGCTGAAACCAGAGGACGCCACTGCAAACATCTCTTTGCTATTTCTTTCTAGACAACCATCAGCATATCATGACATTTCCTTCATGTTTTGGATGTCTGTAATGAACTTGGTGCCGTGTCAAATGACAGATGACTCCGTTTGATCAAACGTCTTTCCACTGATAATAATAAATAAAATAATGAGATAAATATCAAATTCATTTAGTAAGTGCTCTTACTGTGATCTCTGTGTCATCTTTACGTTGTAGATATGGCTGCAAAATAAACTAAATGGATCCTGAATTCAAGACAATTTATGAACATAAAACTAATGCAACTGCAGCGTTGGAAAGTTTCCAGGCAATTTCCATTTTAGGCTTCTGTTTACTTCTACTCCACAAACATTGTACTTTTTACTCCATTACATTTGTCTGACAGATGTACTTCACAGATTCAGATTAATATTAATCAATTAATATTTTAGAATATATAATATTATAGGGTAGACTACTCAGCAGTATATAAGTAATTCAAATTAGCCCCACAATGTGCACATTATTGCATCACTAATTTTATTCCAGTACTATATGTGTTTTTTAAATAGGCCGTTAGAATGACTATTACTTTTGGTCGAGATCTTTTGATGCTAATACTTTTATACATCTACCTAAGTAAAATTTGACTGCAGGATTATTTTTCTACTCTAGTATTATTACTTACTACTCGGTAATATTTACTCTCAATATGCAAATACTATATATTCAGCTACAGGACAGACATTGTCTCTCCATGTGTTTTTTTTTTTTACTTTGGTACCATCCGATGGATGAATCAAGAAGAAGAAAATTTCAGCGAAAGTGTTGCTTAGTAAAACTCAAAAACGTGCTAAATATCATAAAATAATTTTATGTATTAAAGCATGACGAGATTAAATGGTTCCAAAGAACGGTTAGCAGTGGAAATCTATCACACTTTTTGTGACTTTTCGTGACTTTAAGTCACATTGCTAACAAAAGTCATGGCACACTTTCTACTTAGACTGCACATTTTCATCATATTCATTACATTTATATGTTTTTTGCGTATGTGCAGGCAAGGTTGTTTTTTTTTTTACAGAACTTCAACGAAAATTAATTAATAATGATAAGAAGAATGATAAGTATGAATGTGCCCCTATGCTTTCCACAACAGACAAATTATAGTCTAAGTCTTGTATGTGAATTGATAACCCACTTTCTGATTTATATGAATAAAATTGACCTTACTTCACATGAATCAGGCAGGCAGGTTTTCCTCTATCATACTCTTTAGGCCACTTTTTTTTTCCCCAATATTTTTATTTTATTTTCAGTTTATAACACTTTGACATACAGCTTTTACATTCATGTATCGTCATTCAACTTCCATATTTTAAGATAGCTGCATTTACATAGACAGAAAAATAAAAACAAACAAAACATAACACTTCAAACAGGTATGCTCCTCCTGTTAAAGAAAATGGTAATCTATATACTATTGAGTATCGTTTGTAATTGGTGTGAATTAAAACACATATATAGAAAAGCAAAATGAATCTGACAAGATCAGAATCTGCATTGTCCACAAAGACTAGTTATCCACTTCTTCATCCGTTAAATCTAAGTCTTTAATGTAGTTAATGAAAGGGCTCCATATATCTTCAAATACATGCTGTTTAGCCTTTATTATGCAAGTTATTCTCTCTAAAGGAAGGCTTGCTAACATCTGTCTTATCCATTGAGTGGTACTTGGTCTATAAATCTTTATCCACAATAATGCAACACATTTCTTAGCATAAAGCGAGCTGAGGTCTATAAATTTTAGGCCACATTTTGATATGAATATGCTTCTTTAAATTTGTGATATTCATGAATTGTTAAACCTGCTGAACCTTCGCCAGTGAAAGTGACATAAATACTCCCAGTGATCATTTATCCTCCTTAAGTGAATTGTCATTATCAGAGGTTTAGGGTAACGCTCTAATCCCTTACATCCAGTAAACTAGCTCACATACGACACTTTCAAATCCAAAGTTGACCTTTTACCCTTTGAACCATGAAACCCTTGAGCGCTGGGAGGGGGGGAACCTGGAGAAGTCTGGCTGCTGGTGACTGCTGCACAGCAGGTGTTCAAGCTCTCAAACTTCTCCAGTTCCCACTCAGGAGCTGCAGGAGGATCAGGGCTCGGTATCAGAGAGTCACCGGCGCTGCGAGATGGCACGATCCTGCAGGAAACATAGACGTATCACACTGGAATCATGCAAACATTCAACAAGGCTGTGTCGACAACATATATTCAAATGTTGTTTTTATTTTTCAATGTCTTTGCAATAAAGTAAATGTATAATCTATTGACTTCTTGACGCCCAGGACTTTTATGGCTAGTTTATGATTTTCATGGTTGCAAAAATCCATCAAATGGAAATGATAATAATATTGTTTGTGCATCTTTTTATACATTTTATGAACATTTACACAACATTCAGCCTGACATACAAAAACTTATATTTTCACTATTTTCACTTGAATTAAAAAATAAAGTTTTGCAGGATTGAACAATATTTGGCTGCACAACATGCGTTTGCAAAAACAAGGGAGGGAACACGGTCTTATCTACAATTTTCTCATAATAAGTATATCCATTTAATTTATCCACTTATATGCTTCTATTCCTTTACATGTCAGAGACAACTATGGTACTTTTTTACTTCCCTTCATTTCTCAGAGAGAAAACAGATGATATTGCAAACAATATTATCATATTCTAAAACATACAGTATATAAAATAGATTGTTATAAATAAACTACCCAACAGAATGTAAACTTGTTCATATTTGCTCATATTTTACTGTCTGGTGCAGAAAAATAAATACTTCTACATTTAATACTTTAAGTACATGTTGAAAATCCTTTTCTACTTTTGCTTGAGTGGCACTTTGAATGCAGGACTTTTAGTTTTGTATTGTAGTATTGCTACTACTAGCTACTTAAGTAAAATAGTATATAATATTAAATATTACTTGTTAGAATACTTCTTCCACCACAGATAATGACTCATCTTAAGGTGTTTCTAACAATCATAAGACAACTGTGCTACAAATGCTGCTACCAACACTTAAACATTATGAAAATCATAACTGTACTTATACTAAAATCAAATATAATTTTATAGAGTTTTCCATTTTTTCAGAAAGCTGTTATTTATGCTGTAGATAATTTTTAAAACACTCAGATGGTTTTGCATTTATTCTGAATGTGCTATTGTAACAATAGATAATGGTATAATAGGAATGTTGAATTGATTGAATAATGTTTGTTAGTTTGTTTATTTATTTGTTATTTACTTTTGATGGGTTTTAACAGTTTCCAAATGAATGGAGATTTTCAAAATAATGTGCCAGTGTCAGGGTGTGAGTACATATGAAGTGTGAATTTGAACATTAATCCGAGATAAATTAGATATTTAGATAGATTAGATAATTATATTTGCTAATACGTTTGTTTCCCTTATTTTATCAGAATACATTTTATATTAAATTACAGATTAGGCTTTTAAATGTAACTTTCTTTTTCTTTTTTACTTTTTTGTTTCCCTTATTTTACAATTTTATTAGTTGAAATTACAGGAAAACAGGCTTTTAATTTTTACTTTAAAAAAAACTTTTTTGTTTCCCTTATTTTATCAAAGGAATTTTTTTTATGAAATTAAATAATAATAAGAGTTTAGATAAGAACAATAAGAGTCTTCATTATTATTATTTCAACTCTATTTGCGATTCAAGTTACAGATGTACCTGTCTAAAGAAGTACATAAACATACTTTCTAGGAGACAGGGTTGTCCACACTGTAAAAAAAGATAAACAATAGCTACTCAATAAAATTGAGACAACAGATTGCACGCAATATTATTAATTAAATCTAACTACGTTACAAGTTGAGTTGATAACAACTTAACAGGAAGTGCCTGTCAATTAAAAACGGACTAATTCTATTGTGTTGGATTCATTCAAAATTCTCTTGATTTAGAATTACATACACATAAAGATTATATTTAATGTGATCAAAATAAGAAGAGTCTATCTCAAACATTTTTATATTAAAGTTACTTAAACAACTGCCTCAAAATCAAGGACGCATTTATATTTAATACGTTTTATCAAATATATTAAGTAAAATGAAATGACTACATAATGATTTATTACAGTGCATTAGATGATCACTTTAATTTAAGGTGTGCATCATCTAGACAGCTCTAACATGTTGGGAGGAGTCTGGCCAATTAGTTAATTAATTAAGTGGTCCTGCTGCTGCTCGGTGGATAAGCTTTATTGAACATTTTTGGAATTAAATACTGTAGAAATCAACAACTTTTCCTGTGGATAACTCTAGGCTCCACACCTATCAGAGCTTATAAAAGCCTTTTCAAACAGCAGCCAGTGGCGGTTCTATACAGGGGTCTACAGGGATCCCTGCCCCTGTGTAGAAGCCTTTGGCCCCTGCTGTGGCCCCTGTGTCAAATTAATAATGAAATGATCAATTTAAAACGATGAATGACGGAACAATTCTTACCTATTTTTTCTTCAAACAATATCACATTGTACACAAAAAGAACCCAATATGTGTACATTGTGTAGTTAAATAAAAGCAATAAAAGCTTGTGTATATTACACAAAAAAATAATTAATTGTGCACAAAGATGAGAAATGTCATTGTCGTACAAAAATAACTGTTCTTGTTGGTAAGTCTCATTGTTTCAATCAATGTATTTGTATCTTCCAAATATACTAAAATGAGATTTTTTAATAAGGTAAAATAAAGGTTTTGAATGCTTAAATATCATCTTTGCAGTTTTTAAATATGCCCCTCTGATTAAACACTGGCCCCTGCTTTGCCCCCATAGTAAAATTGGTATAGAACCGCCACTGACAGCAGCCATGTAGACCCCCGTCTGTCCTGTGAGTGGACGAACAACTGTCCGAGCAACACTTGTCAACTCTAAAAAATCTGTCACTGTAAAATCAACACTTGTTAGCACTGGGAGATTTGCTGCGTTACTTTTCAACTTATCTTTCAGACTCTGACGGTTATTTTTAGAGCAGGTACATATTGTGCGCATTCTGCGTCCACATCTGATGTGTTTCGGGGTTGAAAAGGTCTTCGCACGGACGGTTTGTGGCATTGATTAATGTGGCTCATGATTTAACACCTGCTGTTTTAATGTAGCCACTGTAAGAAACTGATCTCAACATGCTTGCGTGAGCGGTGTCCCCATTTTAAATAGCTGCCTAAATTTATCAGCTTTGTGGAGGTCAGTTCAACCTGTGTGTCAGTGTGTGTGTGTGTGTGTGTGTGTGTGTTCATGTTTTGGCACAGAAAGAGTAAATCTAATCTTTATGGGTTTTGACTTTGAGGAAATACAGACCACACACACACACACTGTGTTCTAAAGTACTTTTAACACACTTTTATTAAGTGTACATGGGGTTGTTGTACATTGATTTTATACATATTTATGGTTTATTTGTATGTGTTTTATCACTGTTGAAATTCAAAAATTAAACTAAAGTAGAATATAACATATTTAATAGCTATCAAGCATTTTAATAGCAATTATATGTATAGTTCAATGATGTAAAAAAAAGTCTGAGTCATGACCTTTAGCAGTTTACTTTCTCTTTGCAAAGCGGCAGAGCCATGGCAGATAAAAAGTAAAAGTACCAATACAATAATATTTTTAAAAAATACTCGTTTACAAGTCCTGGATTAATTTTATACTTGAATAAAGTATTGAGTTATCAAGAAAATAAAAGTATCTGTTCTATAGAAAAATGGCCCCAGTGAGTCATATATTGTACAGTATCCTTATAATGTTATTACTGATGCATCTAAGCAGCATTTAACTGTTAAAGCTGATGGAAGAGGAACTAGTTTTAAATACTTCATATACAGTTCAGTCCAGTGGTTCCTAACTGAGGAGTTGGGCCCCTCCAAAGGTTCACAAGATCATTAGATGATTAATTGGAGAGGATAGAAGAAAAAAGTTCTACTGCACAAAGTTTTATAAATTTTACTTAAGATCATCTCAGAAGTTGTGATGGTAAATGTCTATTTGGTGCGATTTGTAAGAGTTTTTAAATGTTTAAATCTGTAAAATGTATGAAAAAATATCTTGTGGTGTGCATCATAAGTCAACTAGGCGATGAAATATTGTCAAATTTTCAATTTTCAATAAATAAATGTACACATTTAATGTACTTATTGACATAACCCCTGTAAGAGAGGGGTGGGTGGATCAAAAATACAAAGAAATCATACATACATTGCATTAAGTAACTGCCGCTTTCAAATACATGTTAAAGTTTAAAAAGTACAATATTTCCCTCTGAAAAGTGGAGCAGAAACATAAAATAGCTTAAAATAGAACTACCCGAGTAAAGCATGACTGCCTCAATCATTGTACTTCAGCACACTTCTTGAGTGCACGTACTCATAAAACAGATTATTTCTAAGAGGCGGCAGTGCACCACATTAACGACACAGAGGGTAAAAGTGGGATTTGAGGGTGACAAAGGCTTTATACTGGTGGCCTCTGTCCTTGATATCGCTGTCAGTGTGCCCTCACCATGCAGCAACTGTTGGCCCAACCCCTCCCTGCTGCATACCACCAATCTGGGGCCCCGTCCAGAAACAACACTTGTGTCTTCAACACTTCGACAGAGCTCCAATAACTAGATCATTACTGTGCGAGAATAATATTCAGCATTGTCCCTGATAGCAAACTAAACTAAAAATATTATCAAACTCTCAGTCCTACATTTATTTCCCGTGTAATCTTCCACAACTTTCCCACAACGCACTGAATTCGATTAGACTGGCACAAATCTCGAACATCTACAGATGAGTGGATGAACTTGTAGTAAATTCTTTTAACTGACTGGCACCAGCTGGTGGGGAATATTTTTCTCCATCAAGAAGAGACAGCTGTTTCATTGAGAGGGCAGAGCACTGATGGCATTGTCCAGTCCACAAATGTTATTAGTGCCAATATTAAGTAGAATATACAATATTATTCCAACATGCACAGCCAAAGATCTCTACACCACAACCCTGTTTATACAGAATATGCAGGTTTTTCCTTTGCTTAGCTTTGCTTCTCTGTATATATCCCTGCCCATATATCCTTGGCACCATGTAATTATATTGAATGTTCCTGAGAATGGGAGTAAGACTTGTTAAATTCAAACATACTTAATAAAAGCCAATAAAGTTGATTCTTATTCACAAGATTCTGAAACAACTAAAGCCTTGATTTCAGCTGTGAAGAGTAAAAGATTTGGTCTTTTTCGTGCTCTCAAACAGCAGCTGGAATACACTTTCATTGAATGCCACAAAAGGAATTATTTCATTTAGACCTGATTTTAAAGATGCAATTTGTAAGGTTTGGAAAGATTTTAAGTAAAAAAAAAAAAAAACATTAAAGGTGCACTTTTTGAGATATGGCCAGAATTTAAAACATTAAAAAAGAAAAACATTATCAACAGAATGTAAAAGTGACAGTGTCTATGATGATATCTTTGAATTTTTTTACAGAAATATTCACATAATTTAGCATGTTAACCAGCTAGGCCCAGACCGTCCCGTCTTATAATACTACTTGTAGCATCCAATCGAAGTAGAAACAGCTACATTGTTAGTTGTACAGCAGTTGACAGCTTGTTTATGTCTAAAACTAAAATTAGGACGTACACACAAACTGAGATTCTGTATTTGAGAGACTGCTGCACTGGTTAAGTCCCTGGTGGAGTTTACTGGCCCACCTGAGCGTAGCGGGAACAACAGTCGGCAGAGAGGATTCACAGGCAGCGATGTGGGAGGAAGCAGAAACCGGGATCCAGGCTAGGCTAAGAGAGGCCCTGTATAACCTGCTGAATAATGTTAGTGTCTTTCTCACCAACACCTGCTCTCGTTTCAACAAGCTGGATGACATGAGACTGCAGATTACCAACCACCACACGGATAGCTGAGTTATGGTGATATCAGAGACCAGGCTGCACGAAAACATGCCGATGAAGCTTAGCTGTCGAGCTAGCAGCCTGCATCGTCCCCACCCTACGGTGGCCCTGAAGTGCGAATCACAACAACAAATCAAAAAACACAACAACAAATCAAGAAACACAACAACAAAACAGAAAACACAACAACAAATCAAGAAACACAACAACAAAACAGAAAACACAACGGCAAATCAAAAAACTCAACGGCAAATAAAAACAACAACAACAATCAGAAAACACAACGGCAAGTCAAAAAACACAACGGCAAGTCAAAAAATACAACGAAAAGTCATCATGTCGCCCGAGGGTACCTACCTTTTGCGGTTTGGTTAATGTCGTTGTCGTTTCTGATTTGTTGTTGTGTTTTTTGATTAGTCGTTGTGTTTTTTGATTTGTCGTTGTGTTTTCTGATTTGCCGTTGTGTTTTCTGATTTGCCGTTGTGTTTTTTGATTTGTCGTTGTGTTTTTCTGATTTGTTGTTGTGTTTTTTGATTTGCTGTTGTGTTTTTTGATTTGTTGTTGTGTTTTCTGATTTGTTGTTGTGTTTTCTGATTTGTTATGTTTTCTGATTTGTCGTTGTGTTTTTTTATTTGTCGTTGTGTTTTCTGATTTGTTATGTTTTCTGATTTGTCGTTGTGTTTTCTGATTTGTTATTGTGTTTTTTGATTGTTGTTGTGTTTTCTGATTTGTCGTTGTTTTTTTTGATTTGCCGTTGTGTTTTTTTATTTGTTGTTGTGTTTTCTGATTTGCCGTTGTGATTTGCACTTCAGGGCCACCGTACCACCCCGACTCCGCCTCACGTCCGCCTGTGACTCCTCTCTGCTGGTCTGTTAGTCTCTGTGTGCTCCACTGAGCTAGACTCTTCAGGGACCTATCCATTGCTACAGTCTCTTCAACACAGAATATCACTTCAGGTGTAAGTATTTTTATTTTAGGAAAGTCTGCAATACATTTTTAGGACACTGCAGGTTTATTGTGTGTCTAACTGTACTCAATGTTGTCGAGTGTCATCGCTGCATTTAGTAAATCATGCAAAACTTGCACTAGGTGAAATTTTGCCCCTATTTTAAGTGGCCTGAAATTGCAGATTGCAACTTTAAATTCAAATAATAACTTAATTTGGCATTAGGGCTGTCCCAATATTAGATATCCACTACATGGTTATCATGGCCAAAATAATTCACAATAACAATATCATCACAAATTCTAGATAAAAATAAAATAATAAATGAATAATTATCATCATAATAATCAGTCAAATTAATCTTAAATTGTGTTGTTTCTTAGATAGTTTGTCACACAACTGTACAAATATGTAAAAAGTAAAATCAAATGAAATAATTGAAGAGGAACTGTATAATTCACATGCTATTATCATGTGTAATATTAACAAGATAGAGGTTTTTATTTTTTAAATGTTTTATCACCTAATCCCTTTTATTATATTAATTGTTTATATTTAATTAAACCACCATAATTTAAATAATTCATCTTTAAACCATTCCAGTCTGTCTGTAATTTATGGTGCTCAGTTATAAAAAAAAATCTCCGAATATTAATCTATTCCCGGATCCTACTTCCTGTGATGGTTTGAGAAAATGTGCTTTTGAGAAAGGGGAGGGGGAGGGGAGCTGTTCTTCGGGGAAAGGTGCTGAATCTTGGAACTTTTTGAGGGTCACTTTTATGAGGACTCGTGTTTCACAGTAACAAAATGTCTGATTGTAAACTTTTGCAAATGGTACACAGCCTGCCCCACAGTGAAACTCACACCGGAGTGAAATCATCGTGGGATTTTCCTTGGGACTCCCCCCGCCTCTCTCTCTCTCTCTCTCTCTCTCTCTCTCTCTCTCTCTCTCTCTCTCAGTCTCTCTCTCCCTCCCCCTCTCTCACCCACTCCTCGCTCTCCGTCCTCCTCGTCCCTGCAGCCTGCAGAGTTTTCCGTCCTGTGTCGGGATAACATCGTAAACGAGGACCACCTGACGGTAGGAGACCGGACTAAATGGAAGCAGCGGAGGAAACTCTCACTTACCGAGATGACACCTTACTTCACAGGAAGCTGCTCCCAGAGGACAAGCATAAGGACAACACGGACAGTAAGCGCCTCGCCACCGAGACAAGAAGCGAAGAGTCCAACTATGTGGATCTGGACATGAAACCGGACGGCGCAAAAACAGTGAAAGTGACTTTCACTGGCGAGGGAAACCAGCTGTCTGTAATCAAATGCGACAGTTCAAAGCAGGGGGAGCATGACGAGGAGGGTAAAATAATTTCAGAGGACTTTGTTGAAGAGCAGTTAGAGGACGAGCGGGCCACCGTCCCCGGGCCTGTTTCGGGTGAGCCCCCTTTGGAAACTCTGAGCAAACTTCCCAACACCGATCAGGACTCGGAGAATGAGAAGCAGCGCCAGGCCGAGCTGGACCCGAGTGACTGCAGCGAGCATGACGAGCTCCAGTACACGGACATGTATCTGAACAGCAAGACGGAGTCTGATGATGGTGCCAGCGCGGTGCTGTCAGACCACTGCGGCTCCGACACCGTGGAGGACGAGTCCCACTATATCACGACGCACGAAATCCAGCTGACCGAGCTCGACCACGACGTAGATTACGACCTGGGGCGAGGGACCAGCTGGGACTTTGAAGACGACAACCTGGTTTATTCATTTGTGGATTACGCGTCTTTTGAGAGCGACGACACGCAGGAGGGGACTCTGATACTGGAGGGCAGGAGCCAGGCGAAAGTGCAGGCTAAACTTGGTGCGGTTGTCAGCACCGAGCAGGAGGATAGTGATCTTTGTGACTCGGACAAATGCGCCAGCTCAGATGAAAGCCTGTGCAAAAACCACAGCGGAGACGCAAATGCGGGCAAAATCCATTTATCAATTAAAACCTCCTCCAGGGCGGTGAACGAGCCCGTCAGTATCTTTGACAACAACACCTGTGGGTACACAAAACACTTTGGAGACGGGAGCCACTTCTCTTTTGTGAGCTCTGGCGCCAGAGTGGGGCCCTTGTGCGACAGAGCCCAATATTTCATCCCTGCTCCGGGCCGTCAGCACCTCGCGTCCAAACTGAGACGGAAAGATATTAATGAGTATTCCAGCGGAGCGTCCAGCTCCATCAGTGAGCTGGACGACGCTGACAAAGAGGTGCGTAATTTAACCGCCAAGTCTTTCCGGAGCTTGGCATGTCCATACTTCGATGCCATTAATCTTAGCACCTCTAGTGAGTCCTCTGTGTCTGAATATGGGCTCAATAACTGGTCAGCTTATGTGGACTGGAATTATGGAAACATACGAGGAAGAGGAAGAGAGCGCAGCGTAATTGCGCACAAGACTTCCAGAGCTACTTTGGAAATGAATAAGACTGTGGACAGTAAGAGGCATGGTAAGTCTAGTACCGGCACGAAAGGTCCACAAACCAAAACGTACGCACTGAATAAGAGAACAAGTTCTCAACAATCATCATCTTCTAGCAAAAACATCGAACTAAGAGATCCAGTTCATCCAAAGCAGCGTGGAGTCACGCTGAATTTCCGCTGTAATGTTGAAGCGCCTGAAGGCGCCAGACGTCCTATATGCTCCAAGAAAGCAGCATCTAATGAGGTCACTGGGACTGTGTTGGCCAGGTCAGGGTGCAAGATGCAATATCATCACACAGATGGCGTGGAGGTCACACACAAAAGAGCCGTTTTTGCATCAAGTCTGTTGAAAAATGTGATTTCCAAAAAGATGCAGTTTGAACAGGAGCGCAAGATGGAGAGGGGTGAAATTTCTGACACATATCCAGCAATCTCCCCAAGTTTTCAATTGAAAGATCAAGACAGGGGTCAGGGAAGAGGCATGCAAAGACAGACATCAGAGTCAGGCTCAGGTTATACTGTTAGTTCTGCTGATGATCCACACCGAGAGGACAGCAGACCCTGTTCCTGTGAGCCTGCAGAGGAGCAGAACAGCAACGCAGCACCCGAGGATGCAGAAAAAGTACAACAAGAGCCTCTAAAAGCATCGCTCAGCCACAGCCAAAGTAGTGCATTCAATTCAGTGAAAGAAGATGAGCCAGAGTCTGTACATGAGGCTGAATCCACATCTGTAACCGACACACAGACTACAGCAAAAGGATTAGACACCAGCAGCATGCTGACAAAACTGCTTTTTGTTCCGAGCTGCCAGCTCATTTCAAAAGAGAAGGATTTTACAGAGGACTTGTCGAACCGTGCACCTGACACAGACGCACAGAAATGTGAAAAGGAGTTCAAAACAGGCAATGATGGAAACATAGTGGGCAAAGAAGAAAACGAGAAGGCAGGAAAATCCCCTGAGATTAAAATATGCCTGAGGAGTGTGAAGGAAAATAAAGGCTGTACACTGAATATTGCCAGCCTGTTAACCCCTAAAATAAGTTTCAACACTGTGAACACAAACAGGGCAGCAGGTGAGGCCAAATGCCACGTTTTGTCTGCATCAAATAAACCCCCAAACTTCACAGTTAGAGACATACGAGACACCAAATGCAAGTTTCAAACACCAATATATCAGGTCAGAGATGTCCGTAAATTAGTAAAAAGTTCATATCGCTTTGTTTCATTAGAAAACAGTGAGAGTAAATGTTCCTCAGCAGCTGATAAATATGAGGTCATAAAGGAGCCGGTTAAGCATGTTTCACCATCTCCTATTGTGATTAAATGTCACTCGGTAAAAACAAATGCTAAACAGACACAAGCAGATGCATGTGAAACATCTCAAAATGAAAACACACCATCTCATTGCACAGCCAGCAGGGTGCCACTTGTTGTATCAAAGCAGCCTGAGCAGTCAGAAACTCAGACAAATATTGAAACTAAACTGACAAAACAGAGGCAGGAAAAGTCTGAGACAGCTGAAAGGAGAAATGAGCCAAAAATACCAAAACAGGCTGCATTAGAGAAGCTAAAAGCTGCAGTCAAAACAATGGAGCAGCTTTATGTTTTTGATAGAAATGAATGGAAGCGGAAAACCCAAGCTCCACAACCAATCACAGACAGCCACGTGTTGTCGCTTATTGCCAGTGAGGAGCATGGAGCAGAGGAGCTGGAGGCCACAAACACTGACAGGATTCATCAGTCACAGGATGATAAAGGAGCTCTGAACATCATACATGTTCCGTATAGCGACGACACGTTTCAAACACAGTCACAGCAGAGCAAAACTTTTAGTAACAAAAGTGTGCTTCATTTTGGCAATAAGGCAAATGTCAGCATTAGTTCAGTTATTCCACAAAGCTCTGCGCTGCAAACATCATCGACTATGAAAAGCTCACCGGCGGCTCCACTGTCGGTGAAAATAGAGCCCTCGAAACATGGCCAGGTGGAGCGGGGAAAGGTCAAAATCATTCCCACTAATCCCACTGTCGCACAGGCCTGCTCAGACTCTGAGAACTATTTAACCATACCGGGGCTGGGCTATATGAATGAGGTCAAACTGCTGAATCGAGAGCCCGTTTCAAGGGAGGGGAGTTCAAACCAAATCCAACCAGATGATAGGAAGACACCTGAGCAGAAAAGGTCCCCGTTAATCATGGAGTACCCGGCTTCAAGCATCTACCATCAGGGGCCTCAAGCACAGCAGCAGGTGTTGTGTTTCTCTCCGACTGTCCCGACTGTGTCACCTACACTTTTTACTGGCGAGGCGGTCCCACAAACCCAGCGCAAGATGCTTTTGGACCCCACTACAGGACATTATTACCTGGTGGACACTCCCATTCAGGCCACCACGAAGAGACTGTTTGACCCTGAGACAGGCCAGTATGTGGAAGTACCCATGTCCCATTCTCCTGTGTCACCTGTCACGCCTGTCAACCCCGTCCCCCCTGTGCCTGTCTCTCTGTCCCCCCTGGCACTGAGCCCAGGCACCTACGCCCCCACCTACATGATCTACCCGGGCTTCATCCCCTCGCCCACTCTGCCAGCCCAGGCGGTGTTGTCGCAGTCGCCGTGCCACTCTGAGGATGCAGGTGGAGAAAAGGTAAAACATGCCAGAAGCCCAAAGCCGGAAGCAACAGGCGCAGAGAGTGCGTATTACAGCGCGACACGTGAGGCGACACAAGGGCCGCTGCAGCTTCCTGTAAGTGTGGGACATGTGACCACCAGAGGAGGTGCGGCGAGCACTGACAGGAAGCCAGTTATCAGCATCACAACGCCACAAGGTCCAAGAATCATCGCACCACCCTCCTTTGATGGAACAACAATGAGTTTTGTAGTGGAGCATCGGTGACCAAGAAAAACATCTCATCATACATGTAAGTAAGTGCAGCACACTCCCTTCAGAATGTCAATGTGTTTTCATTTATTTTACATTTGGAACCAAACAAAATATCTAAAACTATATATATATATATATATATATATATATATATATATATATAGTGGCTTTTTTGTTGTTGAGAAAGACATTAAACAATTATTAATAATTAAGTTTTCCATAAAATGACCTGACATCAGCGAGCTTACGTCACATGACCTGTGGCAGGTAAAATGTCATCACGTGACCTCCGTTCGCAAACTTGCAGCTCTTTTTTATGTTGCACACAAGACTACTGTCACCTTTACTAAATCCATATGTGTTTAAAGGGATGGTTCACTCTAGAATCAAAAATTACATATTTTTCCTCATACCTGTGTTAGAAAATACATGATACATACATGATTTTTGGGTGAACTGTCCCTTTAACCCTTTATCGGGCGAAGAACTATATTTGGTAACTTCAGTGGATATCAAAATGTTGCCCCCATGTCTCTCTGTTTGGTCGTAGAACCACATGGATTTCTTCCAGCTACGTCACACACTGTGACACCATGACATGTGACCAATCAGTATGATAATAATATAATAATATTAACTTTATTGACCTTGACCTCCAATGTAAAAGTGAAAAAATTAGAAAAAAAATCCTGCAAGAAACAGTCGTACAAACAGTTATTCTTCAGTGACTTGTATGTGGAGAACTTGACTATGACGGCATATTAGGGCAAGAATGAATAAAAATACAAACCCAGGAAATATTTTGAGAAAAAAGTTGCAAATTCACTAGATTAAAGTGGCAAATCTACAAGAAAAAAGTAGCAGATTTACGAGAAAAAGTGGGGAAAAAACAACTTTTTCTCGCAGATTCACCACTTTAAATTGCATAAATCTGCACATTTTTTTCGCGTAGATTTGCCACTTAAATCTCGTAAACTTTATTCTCAAAATATGACCCCCCTCCACCGTGTCTGTATGTTTTTTTCACACATTCTGGCAGTATGTAATATCCTCCAATATTCTCTAGGGTTGAAATTTGGAATTTGCAAGTATTTCAGTGACCATTGTATATGCTGTTGCAATGCAAGTGCTCAGTTGCATTCATCATAAAGCACAAAAGGATGGAGAAAAAACATGTATTGTCGTTGAAGTGTTACTCATTTTAAATAATACTTTGTTTAAAATATAACTTCATATTTGTCCCCACATAAATCCCTACTCAATTCAGTTATTGAGCCCATATTAACTAGTTCAGCATTAGGCTAATATTAGGTTTTGAGGTGAAGTGAATAAGACAAATAGAAAATTCTTGTAAGAGTGGTTTGACAAAACAAAATTCTCTCAAGATCCACTTGCTATCTTTCCCAGAGCTTTCATCTGCGTCTCCCTGTTGTTCATCAACAGATAGCATGTGGAACGTGAACCTGAAATAATTATTTTGGATTAAAGTTCATTATTAAGGATTACATTGTATTTTAAGAAAGTGAGAGGAGAATTTAATGAAAAATGATCTTTAAAAAAATAAGGCTGCTTCTCTTAATTCATAAAATCACCTTTTTTAAGATCCATAGTTTTTACAGGATCATGCACTTAAGCTCTAAAAGCGACTTCTTCACAGCTTAAGTGTGTATTTGTAGTCACTTCCCACTCCTGTTAATAATCCATGCCCTAAATTGGCAGTGAAATTTAGGGAGTTTAATATTTTATTGGTTTTCGATGCTGAGCCATTTGCTCTTATCGTCCAGCAGTCATGTGGACGTGTGTAAAGGTCCTGATGTACCACTTTTATCATTTTGGGGCTGTAAATGTTGCTAAAGCAGCAGTCCAGCTTGGTGCATCAGCAGTGGCATCTCAGTGTTAATAGACATGCAGTAGCTTCATGACAGGTAACCTGACTCCACTGGGCATGCTGGGATTTTCAGCCTGGGCTCGGAGCGAGTCGGTTGAGTTCCCTTTTCTCTGCATTACACATCGTCGGGCTATTTTAATAGTGTGAGACGAGTTTGTTTACATGGTTTATTCTCAGGGCTGGAAAGTGTCACAGGAAAGTATTCCAGTCAGTGACACCTTACATCAAGTTATTCTTAATCGGTGTGAGAAATGCCTTGATTACTCGGATAACATTACACTTCATTAATGTGTTCATTCCTTGTTCGCGACATTTCATGAAAACTTTCTCCTGGCTGATTGAGTCAGAACAATCCTTCCTGCATTTATAATCAGTCCACAGTTCAATTACAAATGAATAGGCTTAATTTGAAGCTTAAAATTAAGTAACTCAGTCAAATAACACAAAAAAAAAGTATATTCCACAAACTTTGCCGTCAATTTTGAACGTTTTCTAACTTACATATTTAAGTAAAAGCATAGCGATGTAATTGTTTCCAAAAATAAAATAAAAAGACAAGTTTTTCTATCCTGTGCCTTGGGCCTTGCACAAATCAAGTGCAATTCAGCTCTTCTTGTATAGGGTTAGTAGCATGGCCTAAATCCTGTTGTTAGAGATCTAAAAACTTTAGTAAATAAAAACAAAACTTTCTGCAGCTTTCTGTCACTTTGTTGCATCACTGATATGTCAAGCTCAACTCTATGTTGCCACATGTGGCTCGTCAGGCCATCTGGAGTGGCTCCCTGTGGCTGTGACAAAGAAATTATATGAAATTAAACAATTGAATTATTGAAATTAATTAATTCCTTACATTTTAATTTCCATTCATCATTGCTGTAGGCCCAAAGCAATTTGTATTCTACAATTGTTAAAATGTGTAGCTTATATACGGCATTAAAAAATTAAAAATGTTTCAACAGCTAAAATGTGCATCGTACTTTACGAAAGTCCACGGCCTGGTGCTTACACCTCTAAATGTAGCCAACTTCACCTCTTGTTTTGTTTTTCGCTTTCCATTCTAAATCTCCTTAAATATTTCTTTGGTGTCCAGCCTCTCATTTGCACTCGAGTCCTCGCTGCATTCTGGCAAAATCATATTAATACATGCTCATTATGACCCATTAGTAATATTGGCAGGCTGTTTTATTTTCATTGTAAGGCCAAAATAAGGTTTGTGGCTCCATTCCGACACTTTTTCAGTTTTTCTGGCCAAAAATGGCTCTTTAGTTAGTAAAAGTTGCCGACCCCTGGTCTAAACTGTCAGGCTATTGTTTCTGGGTAAGGTTAACATCCATCAGCTCCTGCTTGATGTTTAGCTGCACTGTGTCAACCTCCAGTCTGGGCGGCTGTGGCTCAGTTGGTAGAGTGGGTCGTCTTCTGAACGGAGGGTTGGTGGTTGGATCCCTGACCATGGCAGCCTACATGTCGAAGTATCCTTGAGCAAGATACTGAACCCCCCATTGCTCCCGATGCTGCGTTCATCGGTGTGTGAATGAATTCCCAATGGGGGCAAGTGGCACCGTTTAGGGTAGCCTCTGCCACCAGTATGAATGTGTGTTTGAATGGATGAATGAGCGCAGTCTGTAGTGTAAAGCGTTTTGAGTGGTCGCAAAGCGACTAGAAAAGTGCTATATAAGTGCAGGTCCATTTACCATTACTAGTCTGATTTTGGGGTTAATGCTAACCGTTAGCATGCTAACACACTTGCTTTTATCACATTAACCAAGGTTGATTTAGCATTCCAGTCTAATGGAGTTTTAACACTTCTTTCAAATATATACTACTACTATACAATACCCATTATTTTACTCTTACTTTGCACAAGTTTTTGAAAGTTTGAACATTATTTTTAAGCTCTCCAGGTTAAAGTCAGATGGCCTTTCTCACCAGGTGTATCTAATACCACTAATTAAGTGTGCCAGTAAGTCTGTGACCTGCATGCATTGTGCAAGTAACTGAAACACCAATGAAAAATACAACCGTTAGTTATTATTTGTTATTAATAACACCTTTTTCTCCTTATGATATACACTCATGCTCAAAAGTTTGGGGTCACCCAGAAATACACAAATGTACAAATCTCCAACTTTTCCTCTAGATACTCAACTAGCCTGTGGAAGGATCATTTTATTGCTTCTCAAATCAGTACAAAACAGTTTTCAGCTGTGCTAACATAATGCTCAGGTGTTTTAATGATCAATTAAATTTCAACACTATAAAAGTAGATTAACACAATGTGCCACTGGAACACAGGAGTGATGGTTGCTGACAATATATAATAAGAAAATCATCCGTTCCCAGCTTTAATAGTCATTTACCCCATTAATAATGTCTAGACTGTATGTCGTCTGTTATTTTAGTGGTCGTGTAAGTTATAATTAAAAGTGAACTAAATAACACATAACCAAATACATGTACATTCCCAATAAAAGCATGGAAACATTTTAAAAACAATGAAAAGTTAAATATACTTGATTGAAATACAAAATATAAATCAGTGAAATTGACCTGGGTTTCCAAAGCAAATTTAAAAAAAGAATTCATTAGACCCAGCGTTCGGTTCATTTTCTGTAACCAGTGCTGAACGAAAGCATGAGTAAGTAGAATAAGCAAGCTAGTTGGCTAATTAGCCAGTAGCTAAATGAGTAAAATGAAGCAGCTTAAAGGAGAAGCTCGATACAGGCGGCCTGGGGCATTAAAAGGTTTCCCCTCCACACTCACATTTTAGTAAAGCACATTGTTATTGCCAGTTGAGTGTTCTGCTCGGTATCTGCAACCAGTGTAGCATGAGAGCCTTGTCGAATTAGCATCCTAACTAGCTAATTAGCCAGCGGGTGTCTCTGTCTTAAGTTATCAGTGAGACTATTTTTCAAGTATGTGAGAAATGTATTTTGGCCCTTCATAGACCGACAGCAGCAGTTCCTACTTTGCTATTCAGTAGACATTTGGGAAGGTGTGACATGAGGCAACGTCAATAATCCATCCAAATGGAGATTAAGTTTTTCTAAAATGACATGCTGGCCGGCCAGAAATATGCCACAGAAAGATCAGTGATCCAATGTAACTAAGTACATTTACTCAAGTACTGCACTTAAGTACAATTTTGAGTTACTTTTGCTTTACTTGGGTATTTTATGTAACGTTATACTTCTACTCCACTACATTTTGAGGCAAATATTGTACTTTTACTCCACTACAATTAGCTGCCAGCTTTAGTTACTTTTCAGGTCAAGATTCAACATAAAAACATGATCAATTAGACATGTTGTTGTTGTTTTGTTTTTTAACTTCATAGCAGTATATTAAGTAATTAAAATGCCCTATCTATATGATTGTAGCCTACCTATCTATCTTGAGAAATTTCAAATGCTGTTTACATAAATGTATCAAAAATAATAATACAATACTATTTGAAATCTATACATTTAATACAAAACAATCTGAGTGGGTCCATTCTGCATAACGAGTACTTTTACTTTTAATACTTTAAGACCATTTTGATACTGATATTTTTGTATTTTTACTTGAGTAAGCTGCAGGACTTTTACTTGTAGCGGAGTATTTTTTTAGTGTGGAATTAATACTTAAGTAAGGGATCTGAATACTTCTTCCACCACTGGGAAAGATTGAAATGCAGAAATATAGAAAGAAATACAAAAAGACTCTTCATACAGTTGATAGTGAAGCTTGAAATGCATTTTAGTTTTGCATACTCTGATATATACGTATATATAAAAGCTTACAACTAGTCAGTCCATTCTCAGCTAATGTGTCAGAGCAATAATACAACCGCATGAGCATGAGGGATACATGTCAGCTGGGTGCGTGGCAGTCAGGGGCCTAGCATGGGGTTGAGTAGTGGTGTGAGGAGGAACACAGGGTGTGTGTGTGTGTGTGTGTGTGTGTGTGTGAGAGTAACTGGTGGTGACGGTGGGGGTGTTTGGAGTGGAGGGACACGGGGCATGGCTGGGATAGTGATGCAGGAGGAAAAGGTCAGGCAATGTAAAGTATTTGTTGTGCTGATGCAGGGAGAGGACAGCTGCTCGGAGAGATCAGATGCTGCTGCAGCTCCAGCTTGGAAGTGAGTCTGTGGGGCTGAGATGGGGTCAACTTTTTATAGCCCCCTCCCCCTCTGCTTTTTCCTAAACGGGGAGAAAGAGGTGGAGAGCGCTGCCGACCTCCAGCACTCCTACGTAAACAAATCAAGTACCGTGCCCCCTGCAGTGATTGGTGAATCTGGTCAGCTGGTTCAGAAGCAGGAAGCACAGGCTGAATAGTTACATTTCAATAGAGAGCAAACAAAATTACGTGTTTTTGGAGGCCAACTTGGAAGTTAGCATCGCAATGGGGTCTATTCAGAATTAGCTTGTGGGATTTTTGGATCGGATTTTGGATTATTGCAGAAAATAAGCTCTGTGACAAACATGCGTTTCTGACGCTTACATGTTCTGTTCAGCAGGATAATCTTAACAAATGAACACCACTTTTATGATGTTTTAAGCTTTAATGCAGCCGACAGAAGTAAAAGCTAACATCACGCTCTATCAAACTACTCCACAGTCGCATAACTTCATCGTAACTACCGTTACGCTTCAGGTTTCACCAACAAGCTAACCAGCAGTTAGGTCAATCTAGCGAAATTGTAGCCTAATAAATTGTTTATTAACCTAATCTACAATCTACAAGAGCGACTAGAGGCTATAAGGCGGACTATTGAGAGAGTTCCTGTTCGTGTCCGGTGTTTAATCATCGTCCCCGACAACCACTGTAGTCTCATTTAACCACTTTTTAATGACACATAAAACTGAAGAACTGGACAAAAACGTAATAATGTTTTCTCCTCTATGACTTTCTTTTAATTGCAGCCATCAAAGTTTAACACACATTTTTTGTCTTCTTTTATATCTCCTGTAGACATCTCCACCAAAGAATCTGCCTTCATTCACCATAAGAGCAGTTTTCACCCCACCCACCTGTGATCTTCTCCCCAGGACAACTTCCAACAATAACAGTTTCTCTCCCCACTCTGTTGTGTTGTTTATCCTTGCAGCAGACGTTACTGTTACCCGTATGCATTGCAGCACTTTGTAGGATAAACGCATTAAGCCGCATCCTCTGGCTGAGGTTGTGCCATGTTGCTATATGAATCTGCTTTGTAATACTTTCCATTCAGCTGCTGTCTAGAACTTTTGAAATGCTGTTTTAGCCCTGCAACACGTCTATTCAAAAGGAAACCAAACAGGCCTTGTATTACGGTTCAGTGTTAGTCTTTATCAGCCAAGCCACTTTTTTATTATTAGGAGTTTAATGTTACTATGTCTTTAAAGCAAGACTGTGTAACTATTTAAAGGGAAACAACATTTTCTTTCAAATAAAAACTTGAACTTGTAAGCAATTTAAAAAAAAAAAACATAACTAAATTCAATATACTCAGGAGATACGGCGCTACAACCTCTCTTGGTTCGATATGACCATGTTAGCTAATGTCAGCAAACTTAATAGATCTGACTGTTTAACGAACATTTCCAATAAGTAAGTCTGCTAACATTAAGTCTCCAGCTGTGCTACTGTTTCACTCAGATTTAAGGATGTCCCCAATAAACTTTTACCACAGAGATAAAACAAAGTTTGCTGCTAGTTTATCCCAGTGGCCCAACAAAGTACTGCAGCAACAAAAAAAAATCCCTTAGCCCTCCTCTTATGTTGCAGGTCAAATTGACCACTTACAAAGTTTAAAAATAAAAAAATAAATAGTGAAAAGTATTTTTTCATGAAAAAACAAAATAATTAAAATGTGATTTTTTTTTTTAAATCAATGTCATGTAAAACCATTGTATTTTATATGTAGGTCTTTCCAGTGTACATAAAAAAAAGTTTTAACATGCATTTTTTTAATGAAAAAATGTGAATTATCCTCATTGAACCATGATCTTTGAGCGGTAAAGAACACCATTGCACTAAATATTGATTGAAATGGTTAGTAATGGAGTTATTAATGAAATATAAACAATGTTTATTGGGATTTAGTAGTTTCCAACACTTTTGGATAATTAAACATGCCCTGGGTTATTGCTTTTCCTGAAAAATGAACATAACAGGAGGGTAAATCCCACAAAATATTGTGCATAAATTGGAAAATTGAACCATGTTTAAAGCCTCCAATGTAGAACGACTCCACAGAGTTGCAGCTAAAACGTCGCCTGTGCTTTCTGTGATGGCAAACCAGTGGTCAAACTAAGAAAGGGGTCCTTTCAGGCATTTCTGGCCTCAAAAATCCCTGAAGCAGCAGACAGGTGTCAGGAGGCCGGAAGGATCAGATCTTCTGTTGTCAAACAAGATTAAAAAACTGTAGGAGAAGTTTGAGTTGGCCATGGAGAACGACTTTTGGTCATTTTCAGGTACTTTGTGGTCTTGTACATGATTGAGGGTCAGATGGAGTCAGAGATTCAGTACCCTGTAATTGCTGCTTGCAGTCATTGTGATTACTGTTAATCAAAAGTTACACAGTCTTGCTTTAAGTTACACAATAAGATGGTGAATATAACCCATAATGCTTCACACCATTTTCTGAGGACAGGGACTATTTGTCTGCACTGAATTACAAAACAAAAAAAAAATGCAGATTGAGGGTTTAATGCTGAATCATATTTTAAAGGTGTCCCAAGTAAATATATGACATATCTATGTATCATATTACTGCTCTCCAACTCAAATTTTCCACAGTTACAAAAACATTTCCATGTTTTTTAGGAATCAGTAGCTTATGTTCTACGTGAAGTATGTGTGATTTCTGTGCTATGAGTCACAAAATGCTGCTAATACCTGAACAACTGATCTGCTCGCTGACGTGGTGTATGTTTATATGTGTTTGTTTCTATTTTAAAAGCACACTCCTTGCATATTATAGAGAGGAACAAAGAGAAACACTTAAGTGTGTTGCTTGGATGAGGCGGAGCTGGGACTCTGGTTTGACTGTGTACTTAGGTCAGTATTTCCTACGTAGTGTCGGGCCTAATGAGTTGGAGCCAGCTGAGACATTTAGGGGAAAACTTCCTCTATTGGTGTCGGTGTATTTTACACTTTTGTGTGTAATGAGACGGGAGTTAGTGCGTGTGCATCTGAATGTGTCCGTGTTCGTGGCTGTGAGTTATGTCAGGCATTTCAGTATTCTGTGAGCGTACAACGAGGAGTCGTGTTACTTCACTGTGGACGAGAGCGCGCACACTGCACGTGTGTTCGGTGTGTCTACACACACACATCAATGCAGGTTTCTCTTTTTTAACCCCCTTGACCTTGTTAGTTTGTGTAAGAATCAAGGTTTTTATTAAAATGACACATCAGCTGCGAACGTCCATATTATCTTATCTAGCTTTCTGTTAACCCTCCTGTTAGTACAGCAATCATGTTCGTTGGTCAATTTGACCCTGCACATGTTTAATTATCCAAAAGTGTCAGAAACTGAAAAATCCCAATAAACATGGTTTATATTTCAATAATAACTCCATTACTAACCATTTCAATCAATATTTAGCGCAATGGTGTTCTTTACCTCCCACAGATCATGGTTCAATGAGGAAAATTCACTCGTTTTTCATAAAAAATGCATGTTAAAACTTTTATATAATAGTTTTATATGACTTTGTTTTTTATTTTATTTTTATTTTACATTTTTTAAAAATGATCTTTTTAAAAAAAAAATACTTTTGACATTTGAAGTATTTGAAATGGGTAAATTTGACCATCAACATAACAGGAGGGTTAAGGGGAGTTCTGTTGTTTTCTGTTCAGTTTCCTTTTGAATATGCAGTGCAGACTCACACTGTAGCTCATTGTGCTTTACTTGACTCAGTTATACCAGCATCCCATGTAGACATAATGCAAACTGTAGTTTGCTTTTTCTTCTTTTTTTTTCTTTTTTCCTTCTTTTTTTAGCATTTCAAATCTAAACACACATTAAAAGGTATTTGGAGCTGCTGGTCAGTCTATGTACCTGAAATCTGTAAATTACATGTTATTATGCCTCTGTGTCCACAGACTTTATATAAATTGCCCTATGAGTTGATTTCATTATAAGCATTATGATTCATGCAGTGATTTGAAACACTTGTTGTTGACTGCAGTAGATTGGACATGGTTTGCTCATTGGAGCAATTTACAATAGAACATTCGATGCATTTTGAGAATTATAACTTAAATTTGTACTTTAATTCATAACGCATTGTACTTCTTAATTATAGAATTTTAATTATAATTCTAAAGGGGACGTGTTATGCTCATTTTCAGGTTAGTACTTGTAATTAGGGTCTCTAATAGAACATTTACATGCTTTAATGTTCAAAAAACACATTATTTTTTCTCATACTGCAAGGAAAATATGGTGCACCTTAGCAAAGGAAGTTCTCAAGCTGTGGGTGGAGCATGTGGGACAAAGGAAGGGAAGCCAAATCTGACTGGGTTGTCTTTTCACACAGTTTGTGGGTTAGGAGACATCAAATCCATGTGCACAAACACTGAAAAAGTAAGTTTTAAAAAAAATAATACATCCCCTTTAAATTAATCTTCCCCTGAGGCAGTTTCAAGCAGTGCAAATTAAGTTATTTATTTAGAAATTATGAATCTGTTATATAGAAATTACCTTTTTTTTTTAAAGTTCGGCTAGATATTTTACTGTCCGAAGAAAAGAAAAAACATTAATCTACTGTATAAACAAGTAAAAAAAAGAGAGATATTACATTCTACCTCCTGCCAGAGAGTTTAAAAATATGTTTAGTTGTCCAAAAGACATGTTTCTTTAATTTCTTTAATGTTCGATTATTCATTATAGCACATATCATTTTGAAACCCTGTGAAGACTAACATAAATAATATTATATTATTATAATATAATATATAATTCTAAGCTCCAGTAAACCAGCTATTCTATGATGCAATTAACATTAAACTCATTAAAAACCTTCTCCCACATGCATTTTATTAGTTTCTTGTAAGACCTTTATCTGTGAATAATAATGTACTTAATGCACTTGGATCATCACTCTTTTGTCACCAACACTGACAGCAATGAATGGCTGTAATCACTGGTGACAGCAGGAGCACTATATGGACTTGTTAATTGTAAAATGAAACACTGTTAATTGTTTCTGGTGAATTTTGCCCAAAGATGCACTGTAACATAGATCATATGATAATATGTTTTAAAACATTCTTCCAGATGTCCCTCGACAAACCTGCTGAGTTTGAGGTTAAATATATGAAAGTGATGCTTGCTTTTTTTATGAAGTAAGAGGGTTTTAACAGAAGGTGAGATGGTCTGAGATAAGTGTGTTTATGAATGTTCAAAGTAAAAGGGCACATATTTGAAAGTAAATGCCTTTATGGCTGTGTTGTCATGTGGCATTGTATTATTTTATGCCTGATGTCAACTGTGACGGCCCCAAGAAAAAGCCAGAGGTCAGGATGACAGCAGAGAGAAGCCGTGAGAGGAGGAGTGGGTGCTGTTGCACCTACGAGGTTGAAAAGTGATGAATCTGATGAATGAGTGCAATGTAGACTGACAAGCCTTCATATGTTTGCAATAAAATCCAAATCAAGCAACTACCATGTTTGTGTCCGTGAATTTAAATCGCTCTGAGGTCCAGTTTTGTTTGTTTGAAAACTTTGAAAATGTTGCTGTTGTCTATATTAGAGAAATTAAAAAATAACCATGTATTCATATCGCTATTTTTGTTTGTGTTGCAGCTCAGCAGTGCTGAAATGTAACAAAGTTCATTTACTCAAGTATTTTAGAGGCAAATATTATACTTTTTACTCCACTACATTTAGCTGCCAGCTTTGGTAACATTTCAGGTCGAGATTTAACAAGACATATAACCCATCAATTTAAAGTGATTATATTTCTTTCTTTTTAAAAAAATAAACATCATAACAGTGTATTAAGTCGTTAAAACGAGCCTTACCTTTACAAAATTTAAACACCAACATAAATGCATCAATACAAATAATCCAATAATATTTAGAATATATAAAACAATCAGAGTGGGTCAATTCTGCATATTGCGTAATTTTACTTTTGATACTTAAAGTACATTTCGATGCTGATACTTTTGTAAGTAGTAAGTTTTGAATGCAGGACTTTTACTTGTAGTGGCGTAATTTCACAGTGTGGTATTAGTACTTTTACATAGGGATCTATGTAACACTGCAGCTCGGATACAAGGATGAAAGTAAGAAAAGGAAAGAACAGTAAAAAAAAAAAATAGGTATGAGAAACTCTGTCTAAGAGTTTATGAATTGAAACTAACTTAATTATTTTAAAACCCTTATAAATTAATCAAAGATTAGCTTTAAGTTACTGAAAACTCTTTAGGGATGTCATGTTGTGAAAAATTTATTTAGCTGAAGAGATAAAAGTTGTTTTAGTAAATACATTGCATTTACTTCAAGAAAATGTATTTTATTAAAGCAACACGTCATTGGTCCCTCTGTAAAGCAGAGTAAAAGTCTGGCTTGAATAAAGTATATTTTATTCATTTCTTCCTCAAACATGTTTTTGACTTTGACTATTTGTAAAATACATTAGTAAACACTTTTATTCTGTGATATTCTGTGTGGATCATATTTTATTTCCTTCTATCTCGCTGACCTGATTATTGTCGCTCTTTGCAGTTTGATACATGCCCTATTAAGTTTCACCACTAAAAACATACAAAAAATGTATAAATGACAAGGGTCAAAGGGAATCGAACAGATTTATGCCAACAGAAGAACTCTTTTGGCATCTGCCAGCGTGCAAGGTTAGCTTTCTGGTGACACTGAAACATCACCCGGGCCGAGGCTTAAGTTTAACCTGACAGTTTGCTGCTGTGTTTACTTGGTTGCCATGGATGCAGCGAGACTGGCAGACACTGGTTTGCCCCCAGCTGCTCTCGGTGGTTTCTAAAGAATCTACATTAAGGCCCAGTTGTTGTATTTGGATGCCAGGAGGGGCTCTGATGTCACAGCTGTGACACACAAAAAGTCAAGATTTATTGCCTCACCTGGATCAACAAGTATGAGTTACATTTTGGCCATTAAGGTACATTTTGTCTCCTTGGACACAACTATCAACACTAATGAGGATGTTGGTTTACTTAAAACAGAGCAGCTAACAAAGATATTGTGGAAAACTTTAACTGACAAAATCTGCTGTAATCCAGGTAGGTTCAAATTTATAAAGTATGCCATCTTGAAATGATCTGATTACCAGAAAGGTGAATTTTCACTTTAAACCACCAGGAGGCGAGTACTTCTGCACTGGGATCACTGGCGGTTCCTGAGAGGCTAAAGCTTCACTAGTGGCTATGCTGAGGCACAGGGGGGCTTTTAGTGATGTCAGCATGCGAACACAATGACTGTCCTATCATGCTGAGGTTTTGCAGATATAATGTTAATCATCTTAGTTTGGTTGGTTTTGCCATTCTCTCTCAAAGTGTAAGAAACTGTTTTGTGGCTGCAGACTAAGTCCCAGGTGCACTATGTGGCAATATCCCCTACTAAAATACATATGACACTATAGAGTGCTGCAGGTATGAATCCTAAAACCAAGAAATGATTCAGCAATTTTTTTAACGATTTTCCCTCGTCTTTAGGGGTTTGGGGGGTTTGATGCCTGAAATAAGGGCTGTAGTTAACACAACATTAAGAAATGTGCAGGTTTTATTCTACGACACAGTATAACCACTGATGGCCCAGATCGTCACAAAATGGGACCCAATGTCCCTGCGTTTCGTGACAGTATCGGGGTCCACAGAGGACTACCCACATGGGCCCAATTTTCTGCCCGCATTGCCCCAAAAAGGCATGTTTGCTGGGAAAATACATCAGTAAATACCTCACTTGTGAAGATCTTTTGTTTTTTAAAAAAGGCAGTTGCTAACAAGTGGCTAAATGAGAAAAAGTATTGGTTGTGGCGATGAAGTCATGCAACCGTCTGTTTACTGCCTGATGTTTGCTTTTTACTTCTGGTGATTGTATTAAGTGTTAATGCAATCACCAGAAGAGAGGATTGTCTTGCAGAACAAAACATCAAAGTTACCTACCCGGACTCTCACGATATCACAAGTTCACGGGAGAATCGCAGGATTACAAAATCGCAAATCCATTATGAATTGAGCCGAGTGCTCCTTCAAAAGCAAAAGGAACAAAGTATTTAAAGTAAAGTATTTTGTCTGGGAGTCCCCAGAGAGTGACTCCCTACAACCCTACATCAGTGGTGGAAGAAGTATTTAGATCCTTTACTTCAGTAAGAGTACTAATACCACACTGTGAAAGTACTCCACTACAAGTAAAAGTCCTGCATTCAAAGCTTACTGAAGCAAAAATACGAAAGTATCAGCATCAGAATGTACTTAAAGTATCAAAAGTAAAAGTACTCGTTATACAGAATCTCCCCATACAGATTGTTTTATATATTCTAAATATATTATTAGATTATTTGTACTAATGCATTTATGTAAACAGCATTTTAATTCACGACTAATTTTAACTACTTAATATACTGTTATAAGGCCTCATTAACAAGAATCAAATCACTTTAAATTGATCATTCATCATATAAATGTTAAATCTTGACCTGAAAAGTAACTAAAGCTGTCAGCTAAATGTAGTGGAGTAAAAGTACAATATTTGCCTCAAAATGTAATAGAGTAGAAGTATAAAGTTACATAAAATGGAAATACTTAAGCGAAGCCCACATAACTCAAAATTGTACTTAGGTTCAGTACTTGAGTAAATGTACTTAGTTACATTCCACCACTGCCATACATATTATGCAATTGTTCATACACATTGTTTTGCTCTATCTAAATGCATAAGTCGGGTCAAAAAGAAAAGTGTTTCCACTGCACATTTATTGTCAGCCAATTACAAATCTAAACTGATCTCTAAATATGAAAACACAAGTTCAGAGCAGCTCAAAATGTCTTTAAACTACCCAAATGTTTTTAAGACAAACAGAGCAATTACAGCCACGTACAAAAAATATATTCAAGTGTTGATGGATTGACTTTTGGAGATTAGCCTTGAATCTTGCAAATACAAAGTAAAGACAACGCACACACTCCGTCTCTGTAGGAATGATTCAAAATCACCAACATGATTATAAAAACATGGAATTAATTATAATTACTCTGCTCAATAAGTTATTGCAGGTGTGTGAACAGTGAAACATAAAACAATAAATTACTCCTCTGTAAACACATTTAATTAAAAAACAGAGGAATGTTGACAGGAAAGAGTGTTTGTATTAATGGGGGAGTTAATCCACTGTGTAATATTTACATGTACATCTTTACTGTAACTGTGTGGGGATAATTACAATGGTGCTATTCATGTTGAGTATAACCCATCAAACAGAACATAAATCCTGTGTGTGCCCATCATAAATACATTTTTTGAGGAAATCCATAAAAAGACACTGCAAAAATTCCTGATTTCAAACAAAATTGTCAAATTAAAAAAAAACTTAAATACTCACAGGAATGTAAACTTTGCATGTGTTGTTTGAAAAAAACCCAAAAAAAAAACATTCACCACTTTTCTCTCTTGCGTACTTTCACTGTGTGGGGCTGAGGTGCGATAGCTGCAATAAACACTCTTTGATGACAATATTCGCTCCTGGATAGTTTGTTTTATCTCTTCTACCAGCTGGAGTCAAAAACTTTCTTGCACATGTTCGAGTTCTCCTGGTGGAGAGGGAATTCAGAGCCTGGGATGAGCAGATTCTTGCTCTTTCTTGACGTGACACTCTTCCCTGATGACACGCTCTCGTACTTGGTAAAGGATTCACTGAAAGCAGAACATCAAGAATTAGGATGAAGATTCAACAATAAAACCCCTAAACAAATTGAAATATTTTCTGTACATGTAGGGTCTCACAATACCTGACAGGGAAGGTTGTTTTGTCCATCTGCATGCACACCAGGAAGGGATATTCAGAAAACTGGACAGTGGTGATGAAGTCCAGCGATGCCTCTGTTTCGAAGCTGACCTCAACACCAGTTCTCATGAAGTCCATGTCCACTGTAACGTTGCCAGTGACGACTAAAGCTCCCCTGAAACCACAAAGGGAAAACCAAGTAAAGATGGGTTCAACAGACAGAAAAACAATACATGAAACTCTTTCATTAAAGAGATACTATGCAGGAACTTGCTGTTTGTAAACACAACTCTTGTTTTTTGACAAAAGTGAAAGCAAACCTCAGATTCACTCTCATTATGGAACAGGTGCATTGTTTTGGCACTGTGTCTGCTATTTTTGTAGCTTTGAGCCCTAACAGAGATGCCCAGAAACATCCCAGAACAAAACTAACAGAAAATAGGAAATACAGGCAGAGGGACGGCTCTCTGCAGAACCACATACTTTCAGTGGGTCTTTATTACTGCATGAATCTATACATCCTGCATAGTTTACCTTTAAAGTTCATATAATACCTTTTTTTCTTCTTTTTTTCTTTATTATGTCATATATCACTTATATATTTCAATATATGTATTTATTGATGTTCAGACTACTACATGCAACAACCTATTTAACCTATTTAACATGCAAAAATATATTTTTATCCAATGTGCAATACCTGTAAAATGCAAAGTACTTTCAAGAAAACAAACACACACAAAAAATATATTAATAATAAATGCCAAATAGCATAAATGTATGTATATAATGTGTAGAGAATGTATGTAAATGTCTTATTTTTTATATTCTTTATTCTGTCTTCTATATCTATGTGTCTATATCTTGAGCTACTGTGACAACTAAATTTCCCCACTGCGGGATAAATAAAATCTTATCTTATCTTATCTTATCTTATCTTATCTTATCTTATCTTATCTTATCTTATCTTAAAATACAAATATTTTACATGGTAAATGCCCAAAGATACATACAGTATGCCAGCAATTGAATTTACATGGAGCTACACATGAGATATTGTAATATATTTTAGAAATCACATTTTAGAAAGGCCATGTGAATGTATTACACAGGAAATGTTTAGAAAAACACAACAATTTCCACAATTTTCACATAAAAATAATGTCCCAACTGTTATAAACATGGATTTGTGCAATAAGTTTGCTTTGCAAGGACCAGGAGGGGTGAAGACTGTTCATTGTGATTATTATTAATGTGTCATTTTAGAGTGACATATTGTTGCTCTTCTTAGACTCTAACCAAATTAATAAAATTAATGCTGTTTTTGACGGCTTAAATCCACTACACATCATTTCTGCTGCTAGGGGTCCCAAACCGAAACAATAACAGAAGATGGTATTTGGTGACACTGTGTCGAGGGATCATGGGAGCTATTTTTTCACCACCATTAGTGTCACGGCGTCCAGCTTCTCCCGGTTAGTATTCCTTCAGTGTTCATGTTCAAGAGATTTTTTACTACGACTCCTGTGACAGATGGCCCTCATCTGTGACCATGTATTTCCAAATATACAGTTTGTATCTGTTGTTAAAAGCCCAGTAAAGCTTGAATACTAACAACCAAAGTTTAACCACCATTTAACAACTTCTCCTTAAGTTTCAATTAAAAGTGTGTGCCAGCCGGTCGAACATCCAACCTCTGTAACTTTGCCCGTGGAGACATGCCTTGGCATAGATGCCAGTGTGGTTTGTTCTGCTTCTATAGATAGCCTGCCAGTCTATTATCAGAGTGGAAGAGGTACAACTATGCTGATCCATTCACCTGCCTCTGCCCTTCCCCTGCACACACGGGTCAAATCATTATAGAGATCAAATCCAAGATGTGACCCTCAGCAGTGGTCAAAAAGCAGGAAAAAGACAAATGTCTAATATGTTGTAGGGAAGAGACTGTGAGAGAAAGTACATGTAGACATATTTAATTAATTCTATGTTTGTGTTAGTTTAGTTTATGCAAGTGTCTCTTTTTGAGTATGTTTTTCTTCTGTGTTTTTTTTTTGCTTGTTTGTTTGTTTGGGTTTTTTGGGGGTTTTTTCTCCTCTTATGTCGGGAATTATTGTTAATTATTGTTTTTTTCTTGTCATTGTTCAAGTTCATGTGTGTTGGTCCTTTTGTTGCACTGTTGAAAAGCAATAAAAAGTGAATTACAAAAAACAGGGGAAAGGCTTGAAAAATAGAAATATAATATATGTGTTCCTCAAAACTGCTGGGAACTATCACATAGCCTTGTTTGTTACATGCACCTGAACATAGATCCCCAGTAAAAATGCCTTCTTTTCGAACTTTTGTAAAATAATTCTTAGTGGAAACTTACAATTATCAATGCAAGCACAATTATAAGGCTCTTCTGCAGGGTATTCTTTATTTTGATGCATTGTCAAAATAAAAAAAGTTAAAAACCCATCTGTTTAGTCTGGTTTTTATGTAGTGTTTTATAACTTTGTGGTTTTATCATGAATGCTAATTCAATAAAGATGATTCTCATTTTTATTATTTTACTTTTTTTTTGTTTTAACAGTATTTTACTCTTGACTAGTTTGATCAAAAAAAATTCTATTATCATTTTCTTTAACAGTTTGACCTGTTCGAAATGTGCTATGTAAATAAAGTAATTTACTTTGCTACTATAAGTATAAAAATATTTTCTGCAAAGAACTTTTTATATATATTTTAAAAAGTGCATTATAAATCACAGAATATCCGACCAAAACACAAGTGAAAACTGTTTCAAGTTTCTGTACTACGTAATGTAGTGTGTACTTAAATGTACTGAGTTGATGCAGATCTGTCTCACAAAGGAAAATCACCGTATTTGAATGTAAAAAAAAATCTGCTGCATTACTCTTTAAGTCCCATTTCATCACCAGATGCCGCGAGCTAACCGATACCAGCGTGATGATGTGCTCCATTTTCAGCCGCTACTGTTGTGTGTTGACTGTAATGTTTTAAAATAGAGAACCAGACAGAGCTGACGTCATATCCACACAAACCTACACATGAGACAGACGTGAAGCACAATACTGGATCGTGTCCAACGTGCCGGTGGAACAAATGAATCAGACAACAGTTATAGACCGTCTCAAGTTCACATGAATCCAACATCAACAGAAAACTATTTGCAGCGTGGTGACACAGCTCAACCCTCTAGAATAACTTTCCTTTCAGTCACAAAGATTGTTTCTATGAATTGTCTGTCTATCACGAAGGCCTTTGCCCTGCAGCTGTATTTCATCATACTGTACATACAGTACTTCACAAACGTACTCAGTGAGATAATGTATCTCTACGAGGCTGTACGCAAGTCTGTGACCTATATACGTGACATTATGTAAAAGCTTTGCCCCAATTCTGCTAGGACAAGAACACCTGCAACAGTAGTTTATTGTATCGTCTCTGGATTGTACCTGTTGTTGACGCTGGTCTTGGACTCCCTGTACCACAGACTGATCTCCATGCCTCCAGAGATGTCAATGGCTAATCCTCCCTGGAACTCCGCACTCGCCTTCAGACCGGACTGCAGCTGGATCACCTGGAGGTCCAAGATAAGCAGGAGAGAAAACAAAATGCAGTTATGTCTCACTCCACTGATAATTAAGATTCCTTTAATTACATTTAGATTCACTACACTCCACTCCACAATGGAAATTATTAACTTGAGTCATTCACTATCTGTCTCTGCGTGCACACACTGTGCAAATCTGTCCAAATAAACAAGTCGTCATGCCTACGTGACAAAACAGGTTTAGGGTTAGTGCCTTCCAAATTGACCCGTTAGACCCTCTTGCTGCCAAATGTGAATTATTACATTAAGGAAACTAAAATGACTTTGTTACAGTAAGCTGTCTCCAGACAGCAAACATAGATGGTATAACAAAGTGGATGTAACCTCCGTGTCTGAAAAGTGAAGCCAATGTGGAAGTGCCTTTAACCTGCATTATTTCTAATGGCCAGCAGGGGGCGACTCCACTGGTTGTAAAAAGAAGTCAGATCATACAGAAGTCTATAAGAAGTGACCCTACTTCTCACTTGATTTATTACCGCAGTAAACATTTACCTAATGAGTTTATGGTCTCAATTGTTAGTTTCAAGTCTCCCCCAAAACATTATGATGTTTATTTTCTAAATTAGGTTCCCATTAAGAGTAAAACAGACCATTAAGCAAATTATGCTTTTGATCGACAGGTCACTTCTATGTTGCACTTTTTGTTTTGTTTTTGTCTTGAACTTGTACCTTTTACAATGTGTTTTAAGTTGTGCTAAATGACACTTTAAGGTCATTCATTTTTCCTGCAAGAACATTTTGTTTCAAGGCTGCTTCTTGCATTCCAGTTAGAAGTGATCATCCAAATATGGTCACTTCTAGCTCCAAAGATCCAAGATGGTGATAGATAAAATGACACACAAGGACCTACAGTCCACTACTTGTTGCATCTATGACTCATAGCTACTGGCTGTCACTCTCCTTCATGACCATACTGGATGTAAACTATCCAATCCAATCCACTTTATTTATATAGCACAATTTTAGCAAACACAGGGTTTCCAAAGTGCTGCACAAACAATAAATAGATAACACAATACAAAGAGATGTAGTAAACAATATAACAGTAAGATGCAATAAGATAAAATAAATTAAAAATGGGATAAAAATAAATAAAATAAAATGTAAAATGTAGTGCCCGACAGCATGTGACTACAAACACTGAGCAACACAGTTGTAGCTGCTTACCTCAGAATGATCAGTCAGGAGGATTAAACCCTTTACGACATTCATGGGCTCCCCGGTCATGGAGAACATTTTGGACATGAGGTCACTGTAACCCTTGAAAAAGGTGACGGGCCGCAGCTGCACGTCGAACAGCAGAGCTGACATCCCAGCAAATGACTCCAGATCCTCCTCTCCCTCGTCGGGCGTGGCAGCAATCAGTGACTCCAGACCCTGGGCCTCAATCGCCACCTGGAAGAGAAGAAGAATATCCACATTACACTGTAATAAATGATTCTGTAGTCATTTCATTTTACTTAATATATTTGATAAAATGTATTAAATATAAATACGTCCTTGATTTTGAGGCAGTTGTTTAAGTAACTTTAATATAAAAATGTTTGAGATAGAATCTATTTATTTTGATCACATTAAATATAATCTTTATGTGTATGTTATTCTAAATCAAGAGAATTTTGAATGAATCCAACACAATAGAATTCGTCTGTTTTTAATTGACAGGCACTTCCTGTTAAGTTGTTATCAACTCAACTTGTAACTTAGTTAGATTTAATTAATAATATTGCGTGCAATCTGTTGCCTAAATTTTATTGAGTAGCTATTGTTTATGTTTTTTTACAGTGTAGTTTAAAGTAACATTTTGATAATGATCTGTTCTGATATTTCACATACACACAATCATTTTCATATATTTTATAAAGAAAGTCAGTTAAAAGCGCTTTAAAAATGCATTAAAAGAGTAAAAAGAGAAAACAAAAGACTGAAATGCAAATGCATGCAACAGACCTGCTAAGCTTGTTTTGTATATTTTTACTGTAATTAACTTCAGTTTAATTCTGTGGTGTCCTTACCTGTAGTCCATGTAGCATTGCTACATTACTTGCACCATAAATATTCATGTTACTTCTCCTCAGGATCCCAGAGCCTGAATACAGGATGTCCAAACTGTATGTTGAGGTCACATCAGCAGATTCTGTAAGAGGAGGATGAAGAAGTGTTCATATCAGTCAGTCAGCACATAACTGTAGTAATGTTATTTATTTTAACAGCCAGATGCAAAATTATGAGTTTTGAGGAGCTAAAGGTAGATAGTTTCCTTTGTTGGTTGACATAGATTTTATAAACATTTTCCTTCATTTCAGCTCATACTCTACTCTCTTGTGAGAGTATAGTGAGTGATTTTTTAGGCTTGGAGATGAGTGTTTGACTACTTACGTGCCATGAATCCTGAGTACGCAGACGATGACCCAACTTTTGCAAAACGGTCGTAGTTATGAGAAATCATGTCCCTCATAGCCTGTCGTAAAACTTTGCTGAAGAAAAAAACATGACATAATAAATTTCTGCAATATTTACTGGTACTGTTAAACCAAAAAATCTCATTTTGGGTAGTCCATTGGATGTTTGTTGCAGAAGGAGGACCACGAAAAGACATCTTTTCTTTTTTTTTTTAACAGCATGTTGCTGAACCAAAAGCCCAACATTTTGTTGTGTAATCAGGGGCCAAACAAGCCTTTTGCACAGGACTCTATAGGCACATTTCCATTAGGTACTTTTCCCTCTAGTGAGCCGCTATGGGTGTGACTTGGGAGAGAGGATCTGCTCAAGATCTGCTCAACTTCACCGATTATTGGCTCAGGGAGCGGCTCAGAAAGTACCTGCCTCAGGTAGAGAACTCGACACAACCACAACATAACAGCGACACTTTTAAAAGAAATAAGCAAAGCAGACTAGAGAGATTCAAGAACGAGAAACCAACTCCTCTCCTTCCATGTTGATGTCTCGACTGTTTGGACTTGCTGTGCCGGTCTGTTATTAACGTCGCATCACTGACGTCATAGTCAATATTGTCACTGAATAATCATATTAGTGTTGCAGAACTATTTACGTCACATTTGAAATCCGTTGGTTAGCCACTACAGAAGTACCTGTATGGGAACAGAGGCTGAGGGGAACTAACTAGTGGGCGTAGCACTCTTTCCAAAAAGTACTCAGTGGAAACACACCTTCTGCAAGTGATCTATGTGATTACTTGATTACTAATGAGCCTCCAGGATCCCTTGTTTTGTTTGAAAATGTTTTGCATTGTATGAAAGTGGTTTGTAGCCAAGCATTCTTATTTAGCCCCTGATGAAGACATGTCTTTTCATTCAGCAACATGCTGTTGAAAGAAAAAAAAAGATTAAACAAATAAAGCTGTGAGCAGTTTAACCAGATTATGGTTCCAAGACTACCAGCACCAGCACAACACTAAGGAGGTTGGTTCTTTATTTAATGGTCCATTGGACGTCCCATAACACACCTAGCTGGCATCTCAAAGCGGAGGATGTCCTGGATCTTGGACAGCATGTACTTGTTCATTTCGTGAGGCAGGTTTCCGATGGAGAGAAGTAGATTCTTGACCTCCATGTATGACGGGTTGCTACTGAGGATGACGTCTGCGGCCGCAGCTCTCACGTTCTTCTCATAGATGCGTCGATTCTGGTGGTAAACCCTGTTCACTGTCAGCTTCACCTACAGATCAGAGACATGTTTTGTGTTTCAGTATGTGTTAGGGATGGGCGTTTGGAAAAAACCTGCCAACTCGAGCATCTATAACATTAACGATCAATTAATCGATTAATCGCTATGTTTTTATACATACTCCAGCATGTATAAAAACATGCACACATGGACAAAATAAAAGATATATATACAGTACTATGCAAGCCTGTTCTGATAACAGATGCGATCGTAACACTAACTCACGTGAGGTGATACTGTAAAGATAACGTCAAGGAGTTCAATGTTTTATGTTTTAGCCCCCGAAGAGGCATGAGGTTAGTTTTCACAGTAATCTAGCATATTTAAGTGTGTTTTGTGTTTAAATAAGTTTTGGATAAAATTAAACGTATTAATTCATGCTAGCAAGGTTTTATACAGTAAGCTAGTTTTGCTCAAATTAATACTCTTGTATTTCTGTGTTTTATAATTGTTATTGCAACTTTCAGTGTGAAAACTGTAGCTTTATCCGACTTAATTTAATTCTCAGATTATTGGTTTAACGCTCGGCGTGTTTCAGTTCAATGAGTACTGATACGCAGTCATAGATAAAATTAAGATAAAAAAATACACAGATCAATTAAAAATTCCACGTGATCGACCAAATTCTTAAAGAACATTAATTCAAATTAAATCAAATCAACTTTATTTATAGAGCCCTTTAAGACAGCGTTAGCTGATACAAAGTGCTGTACATGGCAGGACAGACCAACAATAAAAACAGAACAAGCAAAAACAACTAAAACAAAGCGAGTCTCATGCTGAGTAAAAACCAATAAATAAAAGTGGGTTTTAATTAAGCCTTAATTTTAAAATTAAACTTAATTTTAAAAAACCACAGAGAACAAATAAAAACAAATAAAACAGAACAAAGGCTCATGTTGAGTTAAAAGCCAGTGAATAAAAATGGGTTTTAAGATTTCTTTTAAAAGCGGACAGTGAGGAGGCCTGCCTGATGTGCAAAGGTAAAATGTTGATCATTGATTCATTATTCCCATCCCTAGATGTGTCATATGATAGTTAATACTCATTAACATCAGTTCACGTTAGGTGCTTTGTGCACTATGGCTCACCTCATCGCTCATGAGACTGACGTCGTATCTCTGCAGGGCAGTGAGGGAGATGGTGTTGTAAGCTCCCACCTCTGACTCTGCGTATTTGGTGAAGATGGGGACGGCCTCGGGGAGCAGCGAGTTTTTCAGAGCCAGAAGATACATCTGGACCTCGGACTCTACCTTTGTGCTGTCGGGACCTTCTAACATAAGTTTTTTCACCTGCTCCACAGTCTGAGAGGTAAACACACAGCAGAAGATCATCACTCAGCTGATTTTGTTTAATTTCTTTATAATTTTTATTTGTATAATTAGTAAAGGACACTTTTATTATTTATTATCTTCTTGGGAACTCACCGGTAAGTTGCATCCTCCTTTCTGACACAGTTTATGGACCAGGGCTCCCATAATGATCACCACTGACTCTTTAATGTCCGTGCTGCCGATCTTTCCCTTCGAAATATCCTGAAAAGGAAACAGTTCTCATTAAAAATCACTGCAAACATTCAATCGGTATATATTAAAGTATAATATAATTTAGTTTTGAAGACTTATTTTTAGGGCTTTCTGAAAAAATGTAATTAGTTTGAGATATCATTATATTCTAAGGGCAGAAAGTAATATATTAAATAAAAAAAATATTTATAAAGAGAATAAGGATATGCAATGTGTCAATTCAGGAAAAAGTTGGCACTCCATAGGTAAAAAAAAACAAAAGCATAAAAAAATGGGTAATTAATGTCCATAAATTGAATATAACATTCACCAAATTGTGGCTTTTTTAATCTTCTTTCTGAATTAATTTTGAAGATTTTTTCTGAGGCAGAACACCAAACTAAAAAATTATTTTCTCTCATAAGGAAGAAAAGGTTTCATTTCTGTTATTGACAAGGTGACGCTCACCAGCAGAACCTCGAGCATTTTCTCATTGGGATGTGAAGCGAAGCCACACGCGTAGAGAAACCTCTCCTGCAGAACCAAACCTTTGGCATCTGTGAAGTTAAGGAACTCAAGCATGGCATCCAGAGATGCAACAGTCTGAGAGGAGGTCACAGCATCCACAACCTGAGGTCTGAAATCAGCAGGAAGAAGGTCAACACAAATGATGGTGAATAAAATTGGACTAATTTTAAAGAAACTGCAGAGTGACAAACTCTGTAAGTAAATGAAGATGCAGGAGAGAAGGAGGAGCCTGCTTACAGAGATGTCTTGCTGGCACTCTTCAACACTTTGAGGATGTCGTCCTTGGACGCCTTCCTAATGCTCTGGATGAGGGCCAGGAAGCTGCGAGGAGCTGTGGCTTTGGACAGGCTCGCCGGCTCCAGCTGCTTACTTTGAGTCTGCCAGTGTTCAAAAAGCTAAGAGGGGAAACACAGGGGAGGGGGGATTAGAAGAGAGATCATCTTCAATGATTACAGTACACAAATACACCATATCTATTTACTAATACAGTGCCATTCAGACGTTTCCTAATAAAGGCTCATACAGCCTGGACCTTTAACCCTTTATCAGGCACTATCAAGAACTATATTTGGTAACTTCATGTAATCTTTCGAGAAAAAAGTTGCAAATTTACTAGATTAAAGTGGCAAATCTACAAGAAAAAAAGTTGCAGATTTAAGAGATTTAAAGTGGCAAATCTGCGTGAAAAAAGTCACAGATTTAAGAGAAAAAAGTGGAAAAAAAGCAACTTTTTTCTCCCAGATTCACCACTTTAAATCTCATAAATCTGCACATTTTTTTCTCGTGGATATGCCCCTTTAATCTCGTAAACTTTTTTCTCAAAAAATATTTTTTTCATATGGGGTTTTTTTACACATTCTGGCAGTTTGTAATATCCTCCAATATTCTCTAGGGTTGGAATTTGGAATTTGCAAGTATTTCAATGAGTGCCCTATTAAGGGTTAAAGTGGTGAATCTGGGAGAAAAAAGTTGCTTTTCCCCCCTTTTTTCTCGTAAATCTGCAACTTTTTTTCGCACATATTTGCCACTTTAAATCTCTTAAATCTGCAACTTTTTCTGGTAGATTTGCCACTTTAATCTAGTAAATTTGCAACTTTTTTCTCGAAATATTACCTGAAGTTACCAAATATAGTTCTTTGCCTGATAAAGGGTTAACAGTCTGTAGGCACCAAAATGTTAGTTGTGCTGATTCAATAAATGTCTCTGGATGTCCAAGCAGCTTTGTTTACCTGTATACTGAATATTGGAGTTTCTATTCCTAATCTGTTTATGAGTAATAATGACTTCTACAAGTAAGCAAAGAAAAGACCTGATCTTTTAAAGTGACATTATACAATGATATATTAAATCACAACAACTTAATTTTTTACTGTTGTAGTTTGGTTCCTTTCATAAGTCTTTCAACATTAAACAATCCATGGCCTTGACAAATAGATCAGACATAAGGTAATAGGAGGAGAAGAGTAAATGAAATATGCAGCTAATAGACCAAAAACTGACTCTAAAAGTGGGTCATTGGGTGTTATAAAGTGATGCCTTGGCTAAAATGTGTTTGTGAGAGTAAAGATTTGCTGTGTGACTCACTGATGGACAGCCTTTGCACTGGGATTTGACCTTCTCCGCAACGATTCCAACAGCTGCCAGTTTGGCATCGATTGACTTGACAACTCCAGTCACATCTTTCCCAGCAGCCTCCAGCGGTCCGGCCTCTGTTCCCACCAATGTGAGGGATTGCCTGGAAAGCAGGAAATTACAATTTAAAATGTGCTCCTATTAAGAAATGGACACATACATTTAATCTTTGTTAAGATAATTTACCTGGACACGATTTTAGTTGCAGCAGATCTGCGGGCGTTAACAGCCACTGAGTGAGCTTCTTCAGCCACGGCCGAGCGGATGAAACCATCTTCAAGTGTGAATGTTGTAACAGAACTGGACTTCCTGCTCACACCCAACACCTGAAGGGGGACACATTAGCCACGTTTCCATTAAAGTCAAAACTAATTTTGAAGTGAAATTTTGAAATGTCACATTAATAGTAATAATATAATAATCTTTATTTATAGAGCACTTTTCTAAACACATGTTACAAAGTGCTTTACAAAGACATGTTAAAAATAGACATAAAATAACAGATAAAAGTGATGTTAGAAATTGACATAATTCTGTGCAATTTAAAGAAAGGGGAAGTTAAAATCAGAAAAAGGCTCTCCGATAAAAGTATGTTTTAAGAAGAGACTAAAAAGAGATCACTGACTCAGCCGACCTGATTTCCTCGCATTAAAGAAAATGCAAATTATGGACGTTACCATCAACTGGTTTAGAGCCTAAACAAAGCTGCATGAATGTACTTTTGTCAGAAGATGGCAGTGTAATGTATTGCTGGAGGTTAATCCATCAGTGAACAGTAGAATAAGAGATTATGCAAGACAGAAAGCAGTAGATGAAGAGGTTGAGCAAAAGAGAAAAATTAACAAAAAATAGGTTGATAATCGAACAACTTTGGCCACACATGAGAGAAAATATGTCTTCGGGAATTAGATTCAATTGGGCAACTTATAATTGTTCTTTCATGTCAGCTCATCTTGACCAGCAGAGCGGAAACAGCTGATCAGTCATGAGTTAAAGCATTCCCCTCTCCCATTTAGCGAATTAACGATTTTTGGGAAAAGACAAAAACAACCTCAAGTAAGCGTAAAAACTTTTATGCACATTCTCGAAAGTTTCTTTTTAATTTTGATGTTTCCATCAAGCTTCTCTCATACGATTCTTCAAAATGTGCATAGAAATATGTTGATGGAAACACGGCTACTGAAGCATGATTCATTAGTAACTCAATAACGTTTACATTTTAGCAGGATGAGTCAGTGTGGATTCTCACGTACCTGACTGTGTGTGGTAAACCCGGTCTCTGCAGTCTTGCACGTCTCCAGGATCTTGGTTCTGGTCACTTGATCATTCACTGCCCTGTACAGGACTGTGCACCTTCCAGACACGTCGTTCTGTCCCCAGACATTACATTTGTTCACATTAGCTACATGTAATGAAATCTCAAACACATTAATAAATGTGATGTGTTATCGCGCCGTTTACCTCGATAACCTTCCCGTTGTTGAGCTGCACTTGCAGTAAGCTGGCCAGCCCTCTTTTTAGGTTCTTGATGGTTGCAGGTTCGGCCCAGTAGGAATAAAATGCTTTTGTCTACAAAGAAGACAACAAGTGAAACTGCATTATATATGTGTATGAACAATGAATTCCAAGACATTTTGTCTAACAGTTAAAATGGAAGCGACCCACAGAGTTGTACGTGCAACAACTCACAAAGACTTTCAGAGTGTCAGTTTTCTTTGCACACATGTGTACACAAATGCATGGTCATGACATCAGAGACTATTTACACTACATGCAGAAATAAGATATTGTGATAAGATATAGTGCAGATCAAAAACAAAACAAGAATATTTTGCTATTAGCACCTTACATTTTTAAGAGCCTGTCTCAACCTCTAATTATATTCTCGGTACACAGAACTGACCACATGAAAGACGAGTCAGTCTGTTGCTCTCCTCTGTTGCTGATATCATATTCAAACAATGAAACAAGAGCTCAGTTAAATGGGTTTAGTTAATCTTTGGAAATATCACATCACACCACACAGTTCGGTTTCCAAACGATGGTTCAATAATGGACTCTGTGTCCTGCTCATGAGTGGAGAAAGCAGCCTATTACATCATCCTACAGTGTCTCCCATACAGTATGTAATTTATTTGTGGCGCTCAACCGCGATATCAGCAAGGACCACCATAAATAGATGCTTCACTGCTACTCTGTGTGTCTTTCCTGCTGCAGCCTGCCATCAGTATAAACAACACACCAGGGGAGACACTCAATCCTGTTCACACAATCTTTACTCCCCTCTGAACCAGTTTATTTGCCCTGAAAGTTTCCCAACCTGATGTACAGAAGCTACACAACTGTGACACATACTTTTCAGAGTAAGACATAATACATTCAATATGCTGTTGAAGTCTCTCTGTACACCACTGAAGGCCTGGCATTGTGTGAAACCACAGACTGAATGTAAAGATGGATGCCCCCTGGTGGCTGGCTGCAGGGCAGGTCATAAACCCCGCCCCCTTTCATGTCAGTGCAAGGGACGTGAGCCAAAATAAAACTCAATGTACACATAAAATCAATTTCTGAACATAATTTCCGTCATTTCAGGTAATTCTCATCATGCTTATGTATGCTAGTGTTCATTTTTCTGATAACTTTCCTTTTATGTAGGTGTTTGATGCTACAAAAACGGTGTAAGATCATGATTGACAGCTCGCATCATGCTCTGATTGGGTGTTTTAGGCAGGAACTCACTACCGAGGCTCACTACTGTGCAGACTCTGGCTCTAATGACCAGCAGACTGCAGCGGCCGTATCTGGGATATTTCGGCTTTTCTTTTGTACAGTAGGCAGAAGTGGAGACGCTCTCTCTGTCCATTATATATATACAGTCTATAGTCTGTGTACAACCAATAACATTACTATGTTGATTCTTCTTCATGCTTGACATGTTGGTCCCAATTCTTAATAAAGGGGTCTCAAATTGTATCCAAAATGTATTATTTTAATTAATTAACTTCCAACAATGGGACACCAGCCTCCTGCTTGAAAGACATTAAATGGGTTCCACTTTTCTTTTGAGATTACATTGCTTCATTTCCATTCAAAATGTTGTGGGATATCTATTATATTTATTACATGAAATGCTGCTCCTTGTTAGGATATGGTCAGATTTTACACATTACACCTTTAAACAACTATATTCACCATCTTACTAGCAGTTTTCTTTTACTATAAACTAATTTCATGTCTTCCTCTGAGACTTTAAATTTAACATCTGCCATTATTTTTTCTGTGGAGCATTATTGGATAGGATACAGTGATAAAAGTAACCTCAAACATCTGACAGTAAGTAAGACGACAGCGTGAACCTTATCCACCAACCTTCAGCCACTTTTACAGTCAGGCTTGTTCATTCATTCACTGACCCTCTGAACCAGCTGACCTTTGCACACACACACACACACACACACACACACACACACACACACACACACTAAGACACATCTGCCTGGGATTTCCCCTTCCAGCATCATCGCTAATCCTCTTAAGACTGTACATTGCTAGAAGTACACTACTGACTTTCTAACACTGCTTATGTAATCATAATATCCAGGAACTGTCGCCTTGAGTGATTATAAATGTAATTTTGATAGCATTTTAAAATGATGATTAAAAACCTTTTAACATAACAAGAAGTATTAAACATTCTTACCTTTCCATTTCTCAGATGCAACAAGAAAGGTTTAGTCAGAGCTGCTAGTTTGGTTTTCCCCAAAACGCTTTCTGTAGTGGCTCCATGGAGGACGTTCTTCTTCTCTGATCGGACGGACGCAGGCTCGATCCTCACATTTGAGATCTGTGAATGAGAGATGATTTAATGTGCGAATAAAGCCTGCACTACTCTTAGGCAACATTTTGCATTGTTAACACAGTTCACAATCACGTGCAATATTTCAATTTCAATTTGTTACACTGATATTACATATATACACGTATGTGTACCCATATTACCTATACCTATATATATTTCTTTTTTATTCTATTGTGCATATTCAAATCCTTTTCAATCAAGAATGAAGACTTTTATTTGATATTTTTTCTTTAATATTTCATCTGCTCGTTTTCAACTTAAAAATGTTATATTTGAATGTCATTTTATATATGTCTCTTTCCGATGCTTTTATGTTTTGTGTAAAGCACTTTGAATTGCCTTGTTGTTTAAAGGTGCTATACAAATATACTTGCCTTGCCTTGCCTTACTTATCTCTATTTTATTTTATTTACTCCAAATTATTTTACATTTTATATTTCTAATTGTACATATCTTTATTCCCCCCCCCCCCCCCCCCCCCCCCCCGATAAATAAAGTATTTCTGACACTGGTTCTGATTCTGACTTACTTATGTCGTAATAATGACTTAAATAATGAGTTCATCGCTTTTGAGAATGTTCCTCATTGTTTTGAGATACACTTTTTTCTGTACAAAGTCATTATATTTGATGCATTAAGTCATTATTTTTGAGAAAGTTTGTCATTATATGTCATTATGACTCACAGGATCTTTTTTCATCAACTTAGTGGAAATTGGCTTTCATAATTTGCATTCAGAAATATCCTGAGGATTATTCTAACTCTCGACATCACATCCTGTCTCAACAAGTGATCGGACCAACATACCGCCAGTTGAATGAGCTGGTCGTCTTTGCTGCTGGGACCTCTCCACACCAGGTTGACGTCCACATCACTCGAGATCCTATAGCCAGTACTGCCCCCTTTTGACCCTCTGGTCCTGTCCACCAGCACCTCAGTGCTGTAGCTGAATTTGTACAGCTGGTTGTTGTTCAGCCGGGGTCCAGCAGCACCTGAAGAAACAAAGGAAACACAGCTGGTGAGCAAACACGAGAGGAGGAACTGATCTGTTATAAGACTATTTTACTGCAGTGTGAAGATTCTGCAACATGCAACTTGCTGGCAAATGCATTTCTCTAACCAGTGGTTTAATTTCATCTATGAACCTTGTAAATATCAGCTTGTAGAAACCTAAATCATCACAGTGAGCATTCAGCTATCTTCATTTGTTCGTCACTGCATCCTCATGTCATAGTTGTAGGTTACTGTTATAAAAAACTCTTATTTTGTGGTGCATTCAAGCTCTAAAATCTTACATTTGAGTACTGAGAAATGCCTGTGTGATCAGAACTATAAACCCGGGAAACAAACAATAAGCTAACCTTGATAATATAGGAAGTATTATGTGATTTTGAAAGTTTCTTACAATAAAAAAAAGTTGTTGTTTGGAGCAAATTTGTAAATCTCAGATATCTGAGCTTCTCCGTGGCAAATGGGTGCATCGCATAAGTTAGTTTTGACAACAATACACAGTTTTAACTCCCTTGCCATCAACGATCATGTAACTTTGTGTTCACTGTGATGAATAACTTCAAAAGCTGTCTATCTCTTTAATTCAGGCCCTTTTTAATAATAAAGCATACTGAAACCTCCTGTTAAAAAAGGTATCATTTACTTGTGGCTATATAACCTCTCATCTGCTATTTTTAGACGTCAGGTGTTGGCAAATAAGAGCTACTTTACAAATTGCTCTTTCTCTTCTTTCATTTTTTGTTTCTTTTGCTGAATGAGTATGTGTGGATGGCATTGAGGTGATTCAATCAGCGGCCATTCAACAAGGTGTGTTCAACCTACAGGAGATAAAAGTCTCCTCTGCTCTATTAATGACGAGTCAGATGTGACATTAGGCCACGAGGGAGGGCAGACTGACGTGTCACTTGATTTCATCACCGGTCAATGAGCAGCTCAAATTCAACAAATAAAAGTTTGGTGGGTTTGTCAACAGCTGATGTGATTCTTAGAAAACGTCAGAAGCAAAATACCAGCAGAAATAATGTGCTTTTTGCTTCATGTTGTGTTTCATCTCCCTTGACTCCTTCACCTCTTTTCGATCAGTGATGTCACAAAGCAGTACTACGTGAAGCCACTCCATTGAATGAATAGTAGGCTGACACTATGGGCTCTGTAAGATCACACAGTGGGATTTACCTGACAATATTCATCCATTTTGGGGATTTTAAAGTATCTACAGCACAATAATATGAAGCTTGACACTTTAATGTTCAACTTTCTCTCTATGAAGAAGCATCCAATGTGTCCTTTTAAGCTACAAATAAACACATTTCTACTAACTGAGCCTGAAATAGACATTTCCTTACCCCAAATAGGTGAATTCAGCATTTATTAATTATTCTGCTGAAAGTTCCTGTTGGCCCTAAACATCACACACACTACCACAAACTCACAGAAATCAACCCATGAACTTACCTTTGTCAGAAGCTGAGACAGAGGAGACTGCACAAAGCAAGAACACAGATAGAGCTAACATTGTGTCCTCTCTCTGCAGCCAGAAGAACAGAAGAAGAGTCCGCGGCTGAAGTGGCACAAAAGGGCCAAAAAAGAAAGGAAGCAAGTATGAGCTTCTCCTATTATGTTTTATCTGAGGGGAGGGCAGACTCCAAACTCCACGCTCAAGTACTAAGTACGAGATAACCAGCAAATCATTAACCTGAGGAGCACTGATTTTACAGCAACTTCTGCCATTGACAGATGCTGCCAGGAGTCCCCTTTAAATACAGCGGGCAGCGTCTGCGTCTGCGCGCGGCCATGTGATCGATTGATCAGTAAAAATGGGATTATCTGATTGATTCATTTGATCAAGCGACCAGTCAGACTCGTCGTTTCTAGCAGGTGGCAACCCCCGAGTAGTCAACTCACAAGACTTCTTTTTATCTATAAATTAGCGCAAAAAGATCTTAATTTGCATAAAATAGCGTTTATATTTACCATGAGGTGGCAGAGAGACTTCCTCATGTTGGACACCTTTCACCTCATTTCTTCTTCTCGGGATGAACAGTCGCTACTGTGTCTTGGTTGGAGGAAAATGGGAAGTCTGTGAGTGAAACCAGCCCTCTGGCTCAAATTACAGCATCTCAGTGGAGCCAATTTCAGCAGAGGGTCACTCTGGGTGAAATACTGAATGTGGGATATTTTTAAACTAATAAATGACTTGCAGCATAACTTAAAAGTGCAACCTCAGTTTGCAACGTTAAAGTTGATTATAAAAAGGTGTTATCTGTGGGTTTTTTATGAGCAATTTCACTTGATAGCACCATTAATCACTCTTAGCAGCAGCTAGAGACTACTTCACACTTATTCTCCTGTTTTCATTCAGATTTAAAACACTTTATTATCACACTGTTGTGGGATTTTAAGGTTTATCAAGCAACCTTTACTTTAGTTAAAGTTAAAATGTTGTCCTTGAGCAGTTTCATGCCTCTTGACATCAGTGATGCTGCTGTTACGTTTACTTTTTTATTGATTAAGTCTTCTCATGTTAAAAAATCTTAAAGGCACAGTCCCAAAATCTAAAACACATATTTTTACTACTTCCTGTAGTGCTATTTTTAAGAGATTGTTTAATTTTGGAGATATCAGCTATAGACAGTGGTGGAAACGTTTTCAGATCCCTTACTTAATTAAAAGTACTAATAGCACACTGTGAAATTACTCCACTACAAGTAAAAGTCCTGCATTCAAAACTTAATTAAAGCAAAAGTACAAAAGTATCAGCATCAAAATGTAGTTAAAGTATAAAAAGTAAAAGTACTTATGCAGAATTACCTCACACAGATTGTCTTATGTATTCTAAATATATTATAAGATTATTTGTATTGATGCATTTATGTAAGCAGCATTTTAATTTTGTAAAGTTTTAAACTACTTATACTGTTATGAGGTTTGATTCAAATAAATGGCTAATCACTTGAAATTGATCATGTTTATTTATGTTAAATCTTGACCTGAAAAGTAACTAAAGCTGTCAGCTAAATGTAGTGAATACAGAACAATATTTACCTCAAAATGTGGTGGAGTAGAAGTAAAAAGTTACATAAATGGAAATACTCAAGTAAAGTACAAGTACTCCAAAATTGTACTTAAGTACAGTACTTGAGTAAATGTACTTAGTTACATTGCATCACTGCCTGCCTGTGCACTGCCTCATGGTTGTAAACCTCCACCAACCATTTACATCCACATTTGTCCAGACTCATGTGAAGCAATGACAGTAGAAAATATAAAAAAATGGATGTTGCTTCAAGAAGCTTTAAATTCTGAAATGAGGTTGCTTCCCACACATCTTCAACCGGACAGCTCAGAAGACCTGTACAGTCATGATAGTATTAGTGTCACCAATTCACCATCTGACCAAATTACTTTTGATCTTTTGGATATAAAATGCCAATATGGCCAAAGACACATTTTGTGAGGTTGCAGTATGAATGAATGCTTTATTTCCCCCCAAGGCTTATTTTTGCCTCTCCTGTACCATCTACATGTATACATTATATACATTACATTAACTGAATAATTCACATTGTTACAAAACACATGATACCTTAAACTGAAAAATCAAATGCAATCAAATTTCATTGTAATCCTTGATAATTTTAGACTTAAGTCTTGTCAGCCTGTTTCTATATTTTTTATAATTATCCTCCCTTTCCTTTGTTCGATGCTTTAAAAATTCCCTATATAGCTTGTTTTTCTTTTTACAAGCCTTCTCCAGTCCATGGTTTTCTACTCTTTTTAGAATTTTGTGTAAACTTTTTCACTGGACAATATCTGTCATAAAGTGTCAAAAACGTTTTCAAAAATGCATTGTAAGCATCATTGGGATCCTCCACATAAACTTCCTGCCAGTCGTGATTTGCCAGTAACCTTGACCTTTGGCCTCTGAGGACCTTTGACCTCTACTTTTAGATTTTTATCAAAATGCATGTGTTTATAAAATTGTAAATCAGATAACTGTAGCGGAGTAAGTGGAGTACAATCATTTATTATGAAATGTAGTAAATTAAAGGTGTAGTTAAGTCTTGGAAATGGAGATATAAGCCTTTTCTGGCGTCAGTCATCATGGGGAATGTCAACTCTCTGCCCAACAAGACTGATGAACTGGAGATACTGGTGAAGACTCAGAAAGAATACCATGAGTGTAGTCTCTTATCAAAAAAACATCAGTGGACAGCTCCTCTATTATCTAAAATCCTCACTTTGTATAGAGAGAGAGCAAAAACTGATCAGTGTTTACCAATTATTCCTAAACATTTAATCCAAATGGCTATAATTTAATGGTTTGATTCTGCAAACTGTCTTTTTAATTTAGAATTTCCTGTTTGGCTGTAGGAGCGAAGGATCTTTTGTATCTCTCCGTCCTGCAACGGAGAGATACAAAAGATCCTTCGCTCCTACAGCCATCAGGCTGTCTCATTCTAACAGAGTTACCAGATTAACTGAATTTTTTTTTAACAGCTCAGCACATAGTAAATACTTTTCATCACTGACGTCTTGAACAGAAGGAAAATTCAGATGGAAGCGTCACTGAAGACAGTACATGTGATTCTGACTGAGCACCAGTGGGGGTCAGTGTTCGTCTACTGCTGTCGATGGTTTCCAGTTTGTAGTTTCTGCAGGTGAATCTGAATCCAGAGCAGAGAACAGAAATAAAAGATCCCTTCAGCACTGATGTGTTTGAGTCTTCAGGTTTACATAATGTAATTCAGCACACAGACATCATCTCCGCTCTCCTTATCTGATGATGCCTTCACTGTCCTGAAGACAGTGATGTCTCCAACAATTAGGAAGCTGGTCTGCAGATAAGATAGTTCTGGATGTCAATGTCCATCTTCAGCCTGCCATCAGGAGCTGTTGCCGTAGTTCCCGAGCGGACCGAGTATCTCTCACAGATCATCCTTTACAGATAAAGTACCAGGAAGTATGTCATGACCTGTGACCGACTCAACATTTAACTACAAAAGCCTTTTAGTGCTGGAAAAACATGATGGCACTGGTCAAAAAGACACACTACTGCAGAACTGTTGTATATATTATCCCATAATAATACAAAAATAACACAATTGTTCATATATATTCTGAATGTACCAAACAATAAATGAAACAAAAGTGGAATACAATAGATTCAATTATTGAATTAACCCTCCTGTGGGTCAAATTGACCCATTTCAAAGTTTAAAAATCTAAAACGAAATAGTTGTTGTCAAGTATTTTTTCATAAAAAGAATAAAATTAAAAATGTAAAATAAAATAAAAAAGAAAAAATCAATGTCATGTAAAACCATTGTATTTTATATGTAGGTATTTCCAATGTACATAAAAAAGTTTTAACATGTATTTTTTCATGAAAAACGAGTGAACTATCCTCATTGGACCATGATCTGTGAGAGATAAAGAACACCATTGAACTAAATATTGATTGAAATGGTTAGTAATAGAGTTAATAATGAAATATAAACAATATTTATTGGGGGGTTGTGGTTTCTGACACTTTTTGATAATTAAACATGCCCCGGGTCAAACTGACCCATGAACATTATTGCTGTTTCTGAGAAACAAACATAACAGGAGGGTTAATTAGATGCAAAATTATACAAAATATATGTGCAGTGAAATGCTTAGATGCCCTTTCCTTCATTTAATGTGCAAATAACCCAAACGGATGAAGTATGAAACACAAAGAACAACATAAAGGGGCAAATATAAACTGTTTACAACAATAATAACAGTTAATGGGGGAGCATGCATTAATTCTATGTAATATGAGGTGATATGATAAACTTAACCACACGGTTGGTCAGCTAAGCATTATTCTCTTCAATAACAAATATCTGCATAATGAAAGGATGCTATTTTATTATTAAATGTGTATAAAAAATAAAACAACAGCTATTATTTCGCACTGCTTTAAAGCATTTTGTCATTAAACTGGAGAGCGAGTTGTGGGTGTGTTTTCCAGGATGGTTGATTACATCAGGGCGAACGAGTCTGCTGTTGTTTTCTAGAAAACAGCCGAAAGTTCCGCTGAGGTTTCTGGCCAAAGGTCAGATCTGAGGTTGTTAATCAGTCCCTGATAACACAGTACACACACACACACACACACACACACACACTTATCAAGGCAGAGTATCTTAATTGCAAATTATCAGTGTTTGTGTGTGTGTGTGTGTGTGTGTGTGTGTTTCTGTGATTGAGATTTATTTTTTAGGAGACAAACAGCAACGACTCCACCTCAGTAATCAACAGATGACTGTTAGAGAACTGAAAACAGTCTGAGACAAAACACACAAACAGCAGGAAGATGAAGCCTTCTGACGTCTAAAACTAAACTCATGTATTTACCTTTGTTATTTTATCAGCAACTTTTCAGAAACTCTGATGTATCTCAGGGTTTGTTTTAATCAGAATGATATTCTAGCTTTAGCTTTCAAGTTTTAGCCTCTTCTTTCATTAAGCTCAATTGTAAATAATGATAATTATAACAATAATAATAACAACAACAACAATAATAATAACTAGAAAATTTCCTCTGGGGAAATTCTGAAAGGGCCACGGAGGCTACTGCCGGTGTGTGTACACTATGATGAGATTCTTCAGAGATTTCAAACAATTAATACTAGTAATGTTATGATACTATATTATATACAAGGAGCACACCTACAACAAGCATTCCTTATCAAGTATTTATTTATACAGCAACCTCTGCCCTTTAACCTCAAAATGTGTGTGTGTGTGTGTGTGTGTGTGTGTGTGTGTGTGTGTGTGTGTGTGAAACATGTGTATCTGGAGGAGTGTGCGAGTGTGTAACTATGGATTGATAAAAAACTATATGACCTATCAAAACGTGGATTAATACACCGATACACAAGACTTTTGTCTACTGTTTAAAGTTTAAATGGAGTCTCTAGGTAAAATTAGCAGTCTGTGTTGAATGCGATGTTTTGGAATTTGACCAAGCGGTTAGCATAAGGTTTCATAAGGCTTATATGGTTTATGAATGTGACTATGATCTGTATTGGGTTGTATTAATGGATTATTCTTTACAGTAATTTCATCCACAAATGCTCCTCCTTTCAAAAGTTTATCCAGTGAACAGTAATAGGGTATAATTATGTTCTCTGAGCTTAATCAGATATAATAATAAAAATGTTTTCATAATTTATAACTGATAAATGGATTAACTAAAACCATGAGAGAAAAATACGCATTTTGAAAATACAATTTCAGACTCGAATCTCATAAATCAGATTTATTTCGTAAAACACTGAGAATCAGAATCTTTGTTTGTCAGTCTATTTAAAAGTACAGTTTGTAGGTAATGATGATAATAGCAATAATAATATCCAAGGCACTTATCATTACGTAGCCTGAGCCAATGCTTAACTTTGGTAAGGGGATGTGATCCCAGTTTACAGCAGACCTTAGTTACAGTTCAGGTTAAAAATGACCACACAGAGGAAGTATTACTAGACAGAAATTAATACACACAAATGAACCACACCCACATTATATCAGAGCAAACATTCAATAATATGAAGAATGACAACTGATTCAGTTTTAATCAAGAAATCAAAGAGTTCATTTTTTAATCATCATCAACAATATCCTAAATTAAGTTTTGGCACAGGGTTTAATTAGGGCTCTGCTATGATTATGAAATGACAAATCTGCCACATATCTTTTATATTCATATGCACAATGTGGACTTAGGCTGTCTGAGGAGTAGGGGTAAAAAAAAAAAAAAAAAAAGGTAAGTCAGTGTTGAGCAGAGACTATATATCGAGTTTTCTCAATCTAGCAACCTATGAGGCCCCCTAGAGGGCACTTCATCATATTTTATCTACCACAGAGGCATCCAAGAAGGCACTTTTGAACATGGGGACACAGGCTCACCTGGAGAACAAGCTGTAGCTTAAATAAAGGTTATTTATGCAACAGACATATTGATGTGTACTAGAAAAAATAATGGAGACAGAACAGAGTAATAATCTAAATAGGACAGACAAGTGCAAATTGATGCATTTTGTTCATGAGAGATATTTCTGTTTATATGATTCAATAAAGCAGCCTTATATGTATTTTAAATTTATTTTGATAAGATGTCCTGTATATTCATTGGCAAACTAAGAAGATCGACAGATCAGTGTAATAATCATGTTTAATCATTATGCACAGTAGTTTCTTTCCATTACGATATCAGCTAAAATCATCCAGTATTCCTTCTCAATTTTAGATTATGGCCGAGAGCTGAGGAGGTCACACCTTCTAATGTTCAAATGGCCACACTATTTTCTACATCTGCTGGATCCAAGTATGTGTATGGGATCTCCAGACTTTTATTTCTGGCTTTGATGTTTGTACTTAACACTTCAAGCTCTGCTTCAAAAACCTCGATCAGTTTGAGGGGAACCTCCTCACTGAAATGGTCCTGTGGGTACTGGCCGAGACGGACCTGGTGAGATTACAGAAATGTTCAAAGATCGTATTTTTGCTCTTTTGACGTATTATGAACTGAACACAACTTAAACATAAATGTTATGGATATTTTTATGAAGTGTTGGTCACTTACAAAGTCCGAGGACTGCTTGCTGAGAAGCCAAAAGACGGACAATCCGTAAGCTGTTGTGCTCTTGTTAGGTAATGTCTGCAGCATCTTGGCCTCGCTTGTTGTTCCCTTTGTGGTTGGTGGAGGATGTTGCAGAGAGGTGGGAGCGTTGGGCATCCAGCCACCATAGTCATACTGCAATTAATGAATGAGCAACATATGACTGATTAATGCTTTTAATGTCATGTTTATTACAGATTTTTGACCAGAGAAACTTGACACAGTTTTGAGCTGTATCTCAAAATAATCTTCAGGTTCACAGCTTTCAGATGATGTCCATCACGTTTATGTAAGATTTATTGTTGACCTGCTGTCTCCCCTTAAACATCCACTGCTCAGAATCCCCAATTCTCATTAAAAAGGAGTTTGAATGGTAAGAGCCAAACCACGTCAGTCTGAAATTAAGAATTTTATATTTCTTGTTAACTATTTCTTGTTATTTTATTGATGCTTCTTTTACAATTTTCTGACGCACTCGTTATTATTTACCGTTCCTTTCTCATTTTACCGTTCCAACTGTTATTTCCTGTCACTACCTTTCAAAGTTAAAGCACCCGTTTCATAAAGGACGGCACCTCTTCAAAATAACAGCATCACAACATTGTAAAACACCTAGATAATATACAAACATGAAAAACAAGCTATATAATACAAAAACAATAGGAACCTTGCTAAAGGTAATTGACAGTTGTGTTTAAAATAAATGGAAAAATGACATAGTGATTGGATTATTTAGGCTACTACTTTTTAATGCTATATTTTATACTCCACTTTAACAGTCTTATCATAACATGTATTATTATCAGTAGCAGCTCAAAACCAGATAATTTACTGTATTTTATAAAGCGATTAAATTAATATTGAGCAGAATTTAGTTCAGAGTTTTGGTCCGGCCCCTGCAACCTTCGTGGTATTGGTCATGTGGCTCCTTGCGAAAATTAATTGTCCACCCCTTGGGTAGTACATACAATTTGCCTAGCGCAATAAATTGGGCTCATACGTTAATGTCAGATCACAGACTTGGACTAGACGACTAAAACGGCATCCACTCATCTACAGGTATGCCTAAATACCAGGTTGAAATGATTTAATTCCCCATCACATTGGCAAAAAAATACGCAAATTCACAGTTTATATATTTTGTTTTATGTAAATACGTAATGATATGAGGAAACATGTTTGAAAATGTATATCTCTGTATACTGCCAAAACTTGACTACTTCAGCAATCACTCGTTCGTTTAAACAAGTGATGATCTGACACCTGACACCGAGCAATGTCTGTGTCAGTGAGCGAAAAAATGGTTTGCTTTTATGTTTAATATGTAACTTTCAGGTACAATTCCATATTAAACATACTTTTTTAAATTGTTCTTTTGTAATATATATTTTTTGAGACAGTGGATTTTAGGTCTTCATTAAATGTAAGCCATAATCATTATACTTAGAAGGAATTAAATAGATTTAACTTTTCTATGATATTCTAATTTATTGAGATGCACCTGTAATTATTATAACAATAACTATATTATTATATTTTGTAATGTAATTTAGATGCATTGTCTGTTTCTATGTGTCAGTCCTGTGATAGTCTGGAGACCTGTCCAGGGTGGACCTCGCCTCTCGCCCGATGTCAGCTGAGATTGGCTCCAGCCCGCCGCGACCCGAGTGCAGATAAACGGTTTAGGATATTGAAAGAATGAATTTAGACGCTTTGATACATGTGCGCATGCGCGAGTTGCTGGAACGCTCACTGGAATACCTGATGCTGTGACGTTTGAGTAATGTGACGTATATTTGGAATGTGACGTATGTGTGGAATGTGACGTAATTTACTTTGATCCTATTTTATACAGTATATGCTTTGATCTTGGAAACATGTGACGTACTATGGTGACATCAGACTTTATATATTAGATGGCTATAAATGCAGAGAGAGAGAATACAGAGAGAACTGAATTAATTTCAATATCTACTGAGACTACGAGGGACCACACTCCGAGGACACAGTTCGAAGAATCACCTCACAAGTTCACATTTTGAAGACTTCAAACCCAAACGGAAAGCAATATTATTCACAATGGATCAAGCCTTGATGACCATCAATATCACACGGGATTCTGTTCAGCCTATAGTGAACAAATATTTTGAGAGAATCTCCCCAACACAGTGGAGTCTGTTAGCTGCAGAGATCTTGGACTCAGACACAAGAGCTACACTGAGTGACATGCTGGCTGAAATTGTACAGTCAGTCTCTGCAGACATCCTGAAACTGATAATGTCAATGTTTCAGGACAACACTCCAGAGGATATATCTCCAGATGATCTCCCTACATATTTGGAGAATTTCAAACCTCAACTTGGAGACTCCCTCACTGATAGCTTTGCCTCTGCTCTTCAGTTAGCGCAAGAGAAATGTAGGAGTGCTGAAGAACTGACAGAACTGGTTGAGAGTGAAGTTACTGCAAAAGTACTCTCTGCTCTATCTCTGAGCACCAACACCTCTGTTTGGCCATCAGAGCCTGCCATTTTTGTTCATGGCTCTCTGTCCAAAACAGAATCTCTTCATGACATGGTGAGTCACACTTTCAAATGTCTAAAAAGACTTTTACGGAAGCTGAGCAGCCAGTGCCTGGGAATGTGTAGTTGGGAAAAAGCCTCTGAGAAATTACTAGAAAGAAGCTCTGAATCTCCCAAACCTATGCTAGTAATAGCAGAGGCAGAGAGATGTGATTCATCCCAGAGTGTAAAATCTAGAATCTCTGTCCCCTCTGCAACTCAAGCTGTGACTGACATCCTTCTCAAATGGTCTGGTGAGACACCAGAAATCGAACAAGAGGAGGAAGATCATCATTTTGCGGCATTAGATATTGTCGAGACGATAAATAATGACCTACATTACATAGAAGATGGACAATCTCCCTGCGGCAGTGAGAAAAGCACCTCTGTGAAGCCTCATTTTAACATGCGGTTAATCATTAGTAAGGTGAAAGACTTTTTTCAGTCTTCAGAAGTTCAGACTGTCAGCCAGAAAGTTAAAAACTATGGCTTTTTGAAGTTCGCTCAACGACAGTTCAAAAAAATGATGACAGAGCTGAGGACCGTATTCATGGAAGAAGAACAATACTTTGTTCATTTGTCATCGTATCCAGGGTCCCGGCCTCATTCTACACAAGATGAACATATCGACCAAACTTCTGATGAATCTTTGCCACAGTCTCCCAGGTCCAAATCTCAGTCCAGCCATCTAACCAACAAGAGGCCATTGCGTACTGTGACAAAGCAGCAGTCTTGTCAAATAGAGTTTGAGACCATCAAAGGTGATGTTGACGGCTTGTTTAACAACCTAACCCTGCTAGGAAATCCCTCAGGAGGAGACAGTAAAACTTTGGAAATTGCAAATTGCAAGGTCAGGAAGTTCTCAAAGGAACTGACTGATAAAATGTACGAGCAACTGATGGCTGGCCAGAGGTATCGGATTCCCAGGGTTCAAATAGGAAGATGTCTCTCTGACACTGTCATCTCTGTGGTCAGGAGGAGAGTGGATGCTAGTGGTTTCTACTTTGCTCCTGAAATTCTTTACGCCATCACAGAAGACATAGTGGGAAAGTTCTTGCAGCAGGTGCTTCTCTGGGTGGTAAAGGCAACACCAGAAGAAGCAATTCACAGCGACAAAGTATCTGGTGCAGTCAATGACATCCAGGACTTAGTGGCAAGAATGATGACCCCAGCACCAGAAGAAAACGAGGATAAGAAAGAGGCGTCCCCTGAAGCCACTTGCAGTCAGACTAAAACACTTTCATGTTCAAGTCAGACAAAAAGCACTGAGCTTTCGTCACGGAGAAGCTCAGGGTCGGCCAAACAGAAAATGTCACCTCGCAGCCAAAAATCAGAGACCAGCCGCAGTGATAGTGATCGCTCTCAGCATTTCAGGCACCATGTTGATAGTCGGGTTTTGACTGCATGCAAAAAGATGTCTTCACCAGTCCCTGACCAATCAGATGAGGTACTCTTGTCAACGAATACCTCATCAGAATCAAAGGGCTTCATCTCTGCTCTGCTCCAGAGGATTCTTATGAAAGCCCCTTGGAAGAGCAGAACCTCGGTGACGATGGCAGAGGTCCAGACTGTTGTCGAGCGTCTGTCAGAGAAGGTAGAGGAGGATGAGGACATGCCAAGATGTTCTGTCAGGACAACCCCAGAGGACATGAAAAACTTCAACAAGGTTGTGATGAAAGACCTTGAAAAGGCGTTTGGCTCCAAAAATGGAATACTGAAGGCTGCAACTGCATCGGACGATTCTTTTGATGAGGCTGTTTTGAGCAGTCTGCATGCCCGACTGCCTTCCCTCCAAATTCCAGCCCCGAAGTCCAAAGTTGCTCGTTTTTTTTCCACAGTTGGAAAAACTTTGGCCAAGCCCTTCCAGTGTTTCATGTGCTGCAGCTGCACTGACTAAATGAACATTACCGTCCCTTTTCCCTTTTCCCTTGCCCCTGCTTTTTTTTTTTACATACATACAGACATAGGGTTTACTCTGGGTGCTCCAGTTTCCTCCCACATTTCGATTAACAGTATAAAAAAACACGGAGTTACAGGGTTTAACACTGCCCTTGCAGCTATGGGTATAGTTTACATGTGGTTTTCTCTGGGTTGCTCCAGTTTGCCAGAATTTTGTGTCACAACAAAAAAAAAACTCCCAGAGGTGCAGTGTTAAAACTGTCTGCGCAGCGGTAGTCAGGTAAGATAACATCATTGTCCCTTTTCCCATGCCCCTGCTTCTTTTAACACCTCAAAGCATCCTGCATTCATCTTGATGGAAACAATTTAATAGGTTCAATATCACACCTTCCATCTCACCTGATTTAGGTCAGATGAGGTAGAGGATAGTGATTTTTACATTATTACAATACCTATAAAAATTCTTTCCTTCAAGATGATTGCCATTAAAGACCTTTCTCACAGTGGGCATTTGACATATAATAGCAGCTGTTCCATTTAGATGTGTTTGTAAGCCACATCTTAATCGAATATTTAATTTATAGTTGTACTGGTGTCAAAATGTCCGCTGTAAGAAACGTCAAGACATAGGGTTTACTCTGGGTGCTCCAGTTTCCTCCCACATTTCGATTAATAGCATAAAAAAACACAGAGGCACGGGGTTTAACACTGATTTACATGTGGTTTTCTCTGGGTCGCTCCAGTTTGCCAGAATTTTGTGTCACAACAAACAAAAAAGGTGCGGTGTTAAAACTGTGTCTGCGCAGTGGTAGTCAGGTGAGATAACATCACTGTCCCTTTTCCCCCGGCAGACAGAATCAGGGTCCAACAGACGACAGGAGGGCAGTTACCTGGAAGGGCTTGGGTGTGTTGAGCCTCCTTGAACACACTCTCAATCTCCCATTTGGCAGCAGTGAGCACACAGGCAGGTGTCACAGTAGGTTCCACCATGGTCTCCTCCTTCAGGCTCAAATGCTGAAGTCGAGAGAGTGTTCAGCCAGATGAGTGTGGTAGACAGGAAACGGATTGAAGCTGTCTAGTGAGGCTTGCTATGACCACCAGCTGCCTGATCATGTTTTGCAGCTTTTGGGCACATCAGCTGTTTTTCATTAGTTTTAGTTTTATTTTCAAATTCAGTTAGTTTTAATTAGTTTTTAGAGTGAGTTTGCTAGTTTTTATTAGTTTGTTTGTTTTGAAAATAATTGTATTAGTTTTAGTGTTAGTTAGTTAGTTGGCTAGTTGGTTAGTTAGTTAGTTTGTTGGTTGGTTTGTTGGTTAGTTAGTTAGTTTAGTTTAGTTAGGTAAACTAAGCTAATGAAATATAAACAAATCCTAAGTAACTCTGCCAGAGTTTCTCTTTTGAGTCACTTTTGCCGGTCCCAAGCCCGGATAAAGGAGGAGGGTTGGAATTGTTACATTAAAAGAAAAAACAAGAATCAACTAGAAAATTTCCTCTGGGGAAATTCTGAAAGTTCCACGGGGGCTACTGCTAGTACTGTGTACACTATGATGAGATTCTTCAGAGATTTCAAACTATGCCCTTTAACCTCAAAATGTGTGTGTGTGTGTGTGTGTGTGTGTGTGTAATTAAAATCACATAAAGTTACCTGTGTGTGTGTGTTACTGTGTGTAAATAAATTCCCGCAAGGCATTACGCAGTGTTTAGTCTGGGGAAACCTGAAATTAAAACTACCTTGTTACTTTAAGGTTAGGCCTAAATGTCTGGAACCTCCTAAAAGTGTAGTTCACAAGATTTAGAAGGTGTTGTCACGGTGACCTTAGGATATAAAATGGCATCACTTCATTATTTCATCCTATTAGACAAAGCATACGAATTCTTGAGCTATGGCCAAAGACATATTTTGTGAGATCGCAGTGACCTTGAATTCTAGTGAACGTTTGGGCCAAATTTGTAGAAATTCCCTCAAAGGGAGATTTTATGTTCAGAAGAACGGGACAAACACAATTTCCCTCAAACACACACAGAAAGCAACATTTAAATCAGCTTTAAAATGTGTTTAGAAAAATTAGAAGTCAACCAAAAAAACAAAGACAATACTTTGAAGTTAAAAAGTTTAACGAAATGAAAAAAAGAAAATGCAAACTGAGTAAAAACCAAAATGTCATTTATGTTGGGTTTTATAAATAAGAAAATTAAAAACAGGTGACAAGTTCTGGTCTCCCCCGTTCAGATTATTATTTAATTTCATAATTCTTTGAAAAACAATTATAGAATTGAGAAGTAAAAGAAAATCATTGTTGGAAGAAAAATAAAAGTTTTTTTCCTTTAATAACAAGCTTTTTAAATGTCTTTTAATGTGGATTTAAAGCAAAAGCACAGTGGAGTGACGCCGACACACCGTCCTCATCTTTGAACTCTTTCTGGTGCTGTTGAAGCTGAACGGGAACCTGCGGGCAGTTCTTCCAGCTCCACCGTTTCACTTGCATGACTCACAAACATGTCAAAACCTTTCATTTTGTTGTCCTAACCTCTCCACATCTTTCTAGCGGTGTACGGCTTAAAGCTTCCAAGTGGAAGCTCTGAGAGCAAGCTGTATTTACAGTAGTGTTCAATATAATAGCAGTCCAATGTGACTAACCAGATTAATCCAGGTTTTTAGTATATTTTGTATTGCTACATGGCAAACAAGGTACCAGTAGGTGCGGTCGATTCTCAGAAAACCAACAAGACCCAGCATTCGTGATATACAGCTCTTAAGGCTGTGCAATTGGGCAATTAGCTGAAAGGGGGGTGTTCAAAAAATAGCAGTGTCTGCTGTTGACTATACAAACTCAAAACTATTTTGTACAAACTTTTTTGTTTCTAGGATTTATCAATCCTGTGAATCACTAAACTAATATTTAGTTGTATGGCCACAGTTTTTTATAACTGCTTCACATCTGTGTGGCATGGAGTCAACCAACTTGTGGCACCTTTCAGCTGTTATTCCACTCCAAGATTCTTCCACAATTAATTTACATTTCTTGGTTTTGCTTCAGAAACAGCTTTTTTGATGTCACCCCACAAGTTCTCAATTGGATTAAGGTCCAGGGATTGGACTGGCCACTCCATAACATCAATGTTGTTGGTTTGGAACCAATATTTTGCTCGTTTACTAGTGTGTTTGGGGTCATTGTCTTGTTGAAACACCCATTTCAAGGGCATGTCCTCTTCAGCATAAGGCAACATGACCTCTTCAAGTATTTTGACATATGCAAACTGATCCATGATCCCTGGTATGTGATAAATAGGCCCAACACCATAGTAGAGAAACATGCCCATATCATGATGCTTGCATGACCATGCTTCACTGTCTTCACTGTGTACTGTGGCTTGAATTCAGAGTTTGGGGCTCGTCTCACAAACTGTCTGCGGCCCTTGGACCCAAAAAGAACAATTTTACTCTCATCAGTCCACAAAATGTTCCTCCATTTCTCTTTAGGCCAGTTGATGTGTTCTTTGGCAAATTGTAACCTCTTCTGCACATGCCTTTTTTTTTTTTTAGCAGAGGGACTTTGCGGGGGATTCTTGTAAATAGATTAGCTTCACACAGACGTCTTCTAACTGTCACAGCACATACAGGTAACTCCAGACTGTCTTTGATCATCCTGGAGCTGATCATTGGCTGAGCCGTTGCCATTCTGCTTATTCTTCCATCCATTTTGATGGTTGTCTTCCGTTTTTTGCCACGTGTCTCTGGTTTTGCTCTCCATTTTAAAGCATTGGAGATCATTTTAGCTGAACAGCCTATAATTGTTTGCACCTCCTTATAAGTTTTCTCCTCTCCAATCAACTTTTTAACCAAAGTACGCTGTTCTTCTGAACAATGTCTTGAACGACCCATTTTCCTCAGGCTTTCAAAGAGAAATGCATGTTCAACAAGTGCTGGCTTCATCATTAAATAGAGGCCACCTGATTCACACCTGTTTTTTCACTAAATTGATGACCTCACTGATTGAATGCCACACTGCTATATTTTTGAACACCCCCCTTTCAACTAATTGCCCAATTGCACAGCCTTAAGAGCGTGTATATCATGAATGCTGGGTCTTGTTGGTTTTCTGAGAATCTACTGCACCTACTGGTACCTTGTTTGCCATGTAGCAATAAAAAATATACTTAAAACCTGGATTACTCTGGTTAGTCACATTGGACTGCTAATATATTGAATACTACTGTATCTTTATTTATCTCCTATTTTAGTATTGATTAATGTGGCCAAATTCAATCAACTTTAACCTACAACCTTCTGTATTTACAGTCACTGCATCAGTTAATGAGGCTATGTACAGTATGTATAAACACAGACACAAGATTACAAAGACCCACATTTATTCAGATATATATTTACATCTTGTCACAATCCAGTTATTTACAAGAGGAGTACACATGAAACAAAAGTTATGATCAGGAGTATGTAGAAATTACAAATATGGCACTGAGTGGTAAGAAAGTGTGATCAGTCAACAACAATCATATGAAGCTTTTAGTGGAAAAAAAAGGATATTTGACCCCTGTTGCAGCGGTTACATTTATAATGCTGAGTTAAAAATGCAGAAATACTCTTTTTATATCTTTGTGTGAGGAAGTTGAGTTCATCAAGGCTGCAGAAGACTTGACTGCAAAGGAAAATCTCATATTGACATACTGCATGTCCATACGGCCTTTAAAACGTCTGCGTTCTACTTTCATGCTATGCAGTGATATGCTTCCAGGTAAAGAAAAGAAAAACAAGGTTCTCAAGTTTGCATTTAAAATAATGCTGGTGAGAGAGCCTGTGTGCTCCACTTTCAAGTACTGTATATGTATGCAGGCTATAAATCATTTCTAGCTTCAGTTAAGTGCAACCAAGCATGCCAGTCATTATGAGCATTGGAAATAGTTTTTATCCTCATTTTTCCAGTGAAAACTTAAAGATTAACAAATCTCACACACACACACACACACACACACACACACACACACACACACACGAAAAAAAGTAATTAGGCAGAATCCATCAAAAAAACACATTATAAAAAGAAACAGAGGAAAGTGACTGAATAAACACTGACAGTAAGGAAATGTGCAGGAAATTATACAACACTCATAATGCACTGAAAAAAAAATCCTGTTAAACTGTTTTTTGGAAATATATCTGAAATTTTGTGAGCACCATATGCAGTAGGTTTTTAAGGAAAAGTGCCCCCTCCAGTGGCTGCTGCTTGACTTAAATAACAGTCCGTCATGACAGAAATCTCTCTTATATGAAGATTAAAGTGCTTAAGGCTGAGTTTTGATTCGGATGCCATATCTTCTGCTTTCTTTTAGTATACTTACACGTTTTTTTTTAATGTCACTGCCAAAACTCTTAACAAACCAAGCCAACAACATCAATTATATTCCATCATGATACATGTTTTTATATCCACCTCAGCCCCACAAAACTCTGCATACAAACTGCATCTGTAGAATACAAGCATAATGTCACAGATGGAAATAAATCTATAGTGAATTCCCCGTCGCTTGAAGCAGACTCCATTAAACATTCAACAAAGTGCTAACCAGCCAATTCACCCTAAACTATAGTGACTATTTTACAAATATTTTTAAAATACTTAACATTAATGAAATACAGTTAGGAAAGCCAATGTCCTACCAGTAGACAAAAGGCATGCAGTGCATTTCCAGAATCACTTTAATCTTTGTACACAACCCTTCCATGCAGTGTTAAAAACTGCAGCTGTGAGAGATATAAAACCAACCTTTTCTGAATGAAGCACTACCTCTGATAGAACATCAAACCTACCAATTCATCAACAAGATCTTCACTTACAGACTTACAAACTAAAGCAACCTGAACTTATCCTTTGAGCCATTTCACCCTTAGCTGTTTATACTGTAAAGCACTTATACTGCATTTGTTTAATTGGTACTGTATGAGAGCTACAAAACATTTTAGAGGTTGCGCTTCATTCAGAAAAAGGGCCACAAATAACTCTAAAAATAACTCTACATTTACTATTTACATGTGAATGAGACTCTTTGTTTTGGACACATTAGCTGATTAATTTATTTCCCTTCACTGCGACGTCCAAACTGCAGAGTCCTGCAGAAAAGAAAGACCACTTCAGTGCAAAGACAATGCAGAAGGGGGAAAATCAATAGAATGAATCAATATAAATATAAATATTTATATGCCACAACATTAGCGATAAAATGTAATAGTGCTTACCTGGTACATCCTTCTTGCCTTTGGAGATTCTGTGGAGGTCTTAGGTAAACAAACTGCACAAAAACAAGAGGCAGATTTAGGAACAGATGCATTAAAATCAAGACATAAAACTCATAATTACACAAGACTCGCAGGCGGCGTCTTGTTGTGTAATTTACTTTGTGAGAGTGTCTGGCACAACTTCACCTTCTTCTGAAGTGCATGAACATTTAACAAGTATTTAACAATTTGGCAAATTCAATTGTAATCCACAGCACTATGAGATCATAACAACAAACCAAGAGATAATCCAAAACAGGAGGGATGATGGTTTCATAATTAGCTGTTATAGATACAAGTAGGGCTGGGCAATAATTCAATGCAATAATTGATCATCTTGAGTTTCCATCATATCATGCTAAAAACAAATATTGAGATATCGTGACACAAAATTACAGTCTAATTTGATACTAACAAGCGTTCGGGCTGGGTGATATGACAATATATAACCTGAACAATATAGAAATGCTTGTTGTTCATATTTTCAATAAATTTTGTACCGCAATGTAAAAAAAAAGTGGCCAAATTGTGTTACAGAACAGTAAACATTATTTGGAATATGCTTTCCGTTCTGATCCTTGCAAGAGGGGGCTGTAGTTTTTTCATATAGAGAATTTATTAACCAAATAACCAGAAAGCATTCTATATTATGATATATATCGTTATTGAGATAAGAAATTACCAATTTCGGGATAGAAGATTTTGCCCAGTGTTGCTGGAGTTTTGAGCCCTAAGGCTACACCTGAGGCCCAGTGGCATTAGGCTTAATGCTATCACCTTCATGCTCATATACTCACAATGAAAATGTAAAATGTTTGCGACCTTTTTAGTCCAACTATTTCAACTATCATTATCAGTAAACACAAAGTGCAGATGAGTATGGTGGTAATGTCATTACTTTGCAGGTATTTGGTGATAAAAAACAAGATATTGAACATTTCACTCAAAACACAAATATCAACCTCGTGCCCCAGAGAGATGTTCCCAACATTAACAATTAGATAGTACACTGCAACAAAGGGGTGTCTAAAAACAAGATAAAAACACTAAATCTGAGGGAAATTATCTTGCTGCATGGACAGATAATTTAACTTGACAAGATTTTTCAAATTAATATTGTTAAATCTAGAAATAAGCATGTTGAATGCTTTAAATAAGAAATAACTCTTAAAACAAGATAAATTATCTAACACTTCTAAATCTTATTTTTTTAAATCTTGTTAAGAAACAAATAATTTGCAGTGCAGTCTGCTCGGGCCAGTTCATCGCTGCTTGCAGCTTTAATTTATCTTGTTTTAAGAGTTAATTTCTTATTTTAAGCGTACAAGATGCTTATTTCTAGATTTAATAATCTTAATTTAAGAAATCTTGTCGAGTGAAATTATCTGCCCATGCAACAAGATCATTTCACTCAGATTTAGTGTTATTATCTGGTTTTAGACACACCTTTTTTGCAGTGTAAATTGCAGTGAAAAACCAGTGATTTGAACGAATTGGGAGCAGATTATTTCCTGTGAATATGAGTTACTTTTAATACAATTGTCCATGATTGCTAAAAATATTATACATTCATACATTACACATACTTAATAGAGTAAGTCGGTGTTTTCCTCTTCCTGAACCTTGGCCATTGTTCTACTAACTTTCTGTTTGTTTTAACTGCATACTTTTCTAATGCAGGACAAGGCTGTTTAACAGAGGAAAGGCTCTGTGAATATAGCTTGTGTTTAGGCCCCATTCATAAATAATAACTCAAACTTACAAAATAACAATTTAATTTAGTTTTATTCATAGAAATGAATTCTTGGATATGCTGAAGACAACTGCATATTATTTTTTAGAAGTTGTCTTACACCCTTGAAAATCAAGAAGGCCTCACATATGCCTGTGAAGTATTGGTGACCCCTGGAGAGTGCGGGGACCCCCAGGTTGAGAAAAAGTCAGTATGATCTGCTAACTCATCCAAGAGTTGTGCAGATATTTCACACAGGTGAACAATGTCAAACAAAGCGCCTGCATGTCTGGAGCTAAAAGTGATTTAATTTATCAGTTTTGCCACATCCTTACTGGTAAAGTATTGTTCTCAGTCTGAGTGAAAGTGTGCATGAATAAATAAACTGTTGCCACCTACCAACTCTCTCTCACAGCTTCAATGTCACTCACAAGATTCTGCGCTAAACAGATGCCAAAAATCTGTAACAAAAAAACAAAAAATGTCACATTATGTCCATTACAAGCTGACAGAGAGTGAATAAAAACTAAACCATCCTTATTCTTCCTCACCTGTAGTAATGCAATCCCAATAAATATGCCCGCCACAACTGTCAGGTTGTCTTGAAGCCACTTCTCAAACTGAGGAACACATCCTTTGATATAGATGAAGGTTCGCTGCTCAGAGTCCTGACAGAACACATAAAGCAGCGTTATAGCCGTGCAGATGAAATGTTTGGCTTTCACTCTGATTATCTTTTTAAAAGATTTAGTTTATTTGCAGTGCTTGGCGACATTGTTATTTTTAATGGGAGCACATGATTCTCCTCTCCATCTTGTGGTCTCCTCATCAGCCCTTCATAATAAAATCCCTCTGAAATAATGTTACCCGGTCGTTAACACACACTGTTTTTCTTCTCTCACACTCAAAAAACTAGCTCGCTCTGCCTTTTTCCTCACATTTAAAGTCAAGAAAACAAACACAGTCTTTTCCTTACATTATGCTTCCATGGAGTAAAGCCAAGGCTAATGATGGGGGAGGGCGGTTCAAGTCCCAGTGCATTGCTGCAGCATGAGTAATACCACACGGCCCCTAGTGCTGATGGGGAGCCAGCTGCTGTATTTTGGAGTTGGGGAACATACTGAAAGAGGAATATTGTGCCCAGGGTGGAGTACCTGATGACCTCATGCAGTCAAATAAACGTGCACAAGGCAAAATAAACCAGAGCAGCTCATCTTGCTGTTTCATAGCACTAACTTACTTTCAATTCCTGTTATTAACATATATTTCTGTTGAGCAGCTCACCGTTTTTGCTCGGATGTCGTAGCCACACTGAGTGTTGATGACGTCCTCCTGTGAAGAGAAGATGGTTCATGCTTATACATTTTTTATGAGGTAAAGACATTAAGAGATATATACTGTCATACACCGGGAAGACATAAAAGGCTTCTGCTGCGTGATGTCAGCCTGGACTTCATTTTTGGCGCTGCCAAGACTAATGTGCTGTACCATTATATATGTCCAGGAGAACACTGCTGTCCAGCGAGTTACTGGACTCTGTTTGGACTCCAGATGTGAAATGGACATCAGTGCTCCCATTGAACTAAACCTGCATGAATTTGATCAGATCAGAGCTGAAGACTTGAGATGCAAGACTTGGATTTGAGTCAGATTAGGTCACAAAACTGGGACTTTAGACGTGAGTGCTGTAAGACTTAACTCGTGTTTCGACTTGGTAAAATCCAGCGACAGGCAAGAAGCCTTTTATAGCCGCACAGGTTGAATATTTAATGACTGTGAACCGAAAAACATTACTAACACAACTGTGACAGTGAAAGTGAAAGTGTTTAAAGGATAAATCTAGCCTATCCTATATTTTTCTTTTTGTCAACAAATCCCATGAAAAAACAAAACCAGCAATCATCAATTTACTAACAAGTCCTGTTTGTGTAGCCAAAGCCTCACTGTTCTATTACACAAAGCTCCATTGTTTCCAGTATTGCACTAATGCATTATTTATTCCTGTTTGAGTTAAAGGTATAGACTGATGTTTTGAGTTATTTTTCCAAATGTTCCAGAACATTTTCAAACCCAGAGAAATTTGTGATTTTAACAAAACCAAGGTCTGTTTTATTTGGTCTGCTTTGTGCATGTGTAAGTGTTGTGGTCGTTTGCTAGAAGCCCTCATAAATTAACTTGTTATCCAGTTTAAGGCCATATTTTATGACATGCTTTTAAAACCTTGGTTACTTTTAGATCTATTTTTAAACCAGGTGAAGATTTCTAGTCAGCAGACATAAGTTAAGGTTAGCTGTCCCCCAAAAGGCATCAGAGAAACACTGATTTTAACGTGAAACTTCTTAATTCAGCGTCATTACCAGTTTTGATTAGCGGGCCCGTTTGTTTTCCAGGGGAGGAGACCTCTGTGGATGATTTGGCTCCCAGAAAAAAACCCTCCTGAACAACAAACACTGAAGGAACCCTCAGCAAGAGGAGCTGACTGTAGATGCCGCAGCTACTGTATGTTTGTGTTGTTTTTGGCACCGTGTCAACCATTTCCGTTGCTTCCTCTTTGATATGCGTTTAAGATCTGGCATGTGTTTGTTACAGAAACCAACACGCACTTCTAATGGGTGAGTCACACATTGGTTGTTTTTTTTATAGGAAAATCAGATTAATTGTGCCTTAAAGAACCTGTAATTAATTGCAACTAAATTATGCCTAAAAAGACTTAAAAACACCTCTGCACAGAACTCTATAGTGCTCTCACTGAGTCATGTGTTAAACTCCCATTTTATATTCATGCCAAGTGTTGCTCTCAGAGAGGATGACCCTTGTGGGACGGTACGTCTCTGGGTCAGCAAATAAAAAAATGCTCTTGTGCAACCTTCATTACAGTGAAGCACGGCTGTTTTCCTGAAGCACTGTCACTGATCTGCACGGACAGCAGCAGTTTGAGCATTTTTCTGCCAAAAAAAAGAGAGTCTCGGTCAAGAAAACTCCTCCCAGCCGCTCTCAGACTTTGCTTTGCTGGCAGAGTCTGAGGGGACTAAACACAGAGGCCTCGACGTCCTGTTGGAAGCCAGCCATGATGGTTGACAGCGTCAGCCAGCCTTCTGGAGGACGCAGATAACCAAGCTATGAGTCACAGGGAGGACCTTCACGATTTCCCCTCACACTAAAGCTTTCAACATGTTAGAAATTGACCAACTAACCCAACTTTAAGGCACAAAAAACACCAAATTGCACCCAAGGGCTTGTGTTTGAGCATAAATGGAAATGAACTGGCTGTGGATTAGAAAGTCTCATGTGTGGTAAGTTTTTGTGGCGACATACTGCTGGATCTTTGGTGCAGCAAGAAAAGGGCACTCCGCATTTCTCACGACTCGGGTTGGAATCAGTGCAGTTGAAGTAGATGTTCAAATTCCAGTCGTCCGCTCCAAAAGCTCCACAGCACTCCCACTGCAAGGTTAAACAGACACGAAAAACCCTCACGTATACGTCAGCAAAGTCCCACAGAGATGGTAAAAACAACACAGGAGTGAAATCAGCCCTTTGGATAAAGAAACACAGTGCTCACATATTCCTGGGTGAAGTCTATCAGGTTCTGCAGATCGATGTCGTCTCTGTAGGCCCGAATGTTGTTGTTAATGAAGAAGTTGAGCTGGTCCTTGATCCAATCTTTGAAGACAAAGGCCAGGACTCCTGCAGTCAGCTCCAGGAAGAAGATGATACCCAGGAACACGGAGAACTGAGACACATTTGACAAATATTATGATGAGACCAAGAAGATCAGAAAAAAAACGTAATTCTTATTTCTTCACAATGTGTTTGTCAAGGAAACGTACAAATTTGAGCAAGAAAGAGTTTTCTCGCAGTGCTCCGATGCAGCCAGCAAATCCGAGGATGAACATCACACCGCCGACCACCAAGAAGAGCCAGACCGGGTCAAAGCCCCCCAGGTCTGTGATGTGCGAGATGTTGGAGAGAACACCCTGGAAAAACACAGTGAGGGGTTACGTAACGTTACGATGATCACGTAATGGAATAGTACGACATTTTAGCTTATTCACGTTTTTGCCAAGAGCTGTTGAAAAGATCGATACCACTATCATCTGTACGGTAAATATGAAGCTGGAAGCACAATTTTACAAAGTCCAAAGTCATGTCTTTTTTTGTCTGATCAACAGTCTAAAACCCTCAAATATTGAATTTACAATTACATAAAAAGAGAAAAGTGCAGATCAACAAATGTGCAAACCCAGAACAAGAGAATATTTGGCAAGTAGTAGTTTTCAAGTAATAGTTCTACATTTGGAAATTAGGCTTCTTTTTCGTAAAGATGAGAACATGCCAGTCACACGTTTGTATGGTAAATATAAAGCTGGAACCAGCAGTCGGTTAGCTTAGCTTAGCACAAACACTGAAATCAGGAGGAAACTCGCCTGGTTCTGTCCAAAGATAACAAATCCACCTACCAGCATCATTGTGACTTACTCATACTTGGTTTTACACTTTTTGTACAGATTAAACAAATGATGTATGGCTTGTTAATCATGAGCTGGTGGGTAGTTTGGACAGAGCCGGCTGTTTCCGCGGCCTGCAGAATAATACCCTAATGAATTCAGAAAATGTGAGGAGGAAAAAATGTGTTCTGGTACTTCGCATATTTACAATAATGTTTCACTCCTTAGTGAACTGCCTTCTTGCTGGAAGTCTGGGAGCATTTTCTAATAAAGTATCTAGTTATCATTATGGACTTCCCAAGTGTTTCAGGAGTCTGTCAACACTGAAATAGGCAAATAAAAATAGCATGAATTTAGTAGGGAAGTGAAAATATCAAGCATTGATATTACTAACTAGGTATAAGTACATTAGATTTTCTTTATTTGAATGTCCGGCAGAAAAAGTCTGTCAATGGACAAATGTAGTTGATGACCTCTGATCTAAGTCTTTACAACACAGAAGCCTGTTCTCCAAATATTGCATTATTACTTGAAATATTTAAGATAATTATTCTCTGGTTCCAGCTTTGCACATGGGACTATTTGCAGTTTTCTTTATTTTATGTAATTGCAAACTGATTTTTTCAGAGGTTTTTGACTGCTGATCAGACAAAACAAGACATCTGAGGATCTCTTTGGGCTTCAGGAAATTGTGATGGACATTTGTATTCATCAACAATGAACTGAGTAATGAAGACAATAATCATCAGATTAATAAATACTGACACATGAAGGATGAGGCATAACCTAAGATATTATGATTTTTCAGTGAGAGGCAAGACAAACGAAAACTCTCTAGCCTGTCTGTCCCCCTTTTACACACGTCAGTACAGCGGCTGCACAATGAATGAATGTGTGAAGTGAATCAGATCTTTTCTTCTGTCCATTGTTCAGAGGGGCGTCCCACCGGAAAGCATGACATTCCTTTCTGATTCAGTAAAGCCACTGCTATTATATCATGCAGTGAGATGGGCGTAAACGACAGAAGACGACTGTAAATGATTTTGTTTTGTTTATGGATATTTTGCAGGTGCCCATGTGTGTAGAGATCCACATAATACATTGATACAACTGGGCGTCACGCAGAGAGATAAGCAGTAAAATCACCTTTTCGCTCCATGCCCACAGCCCGATGCCGAGGAACGCCACTCCAAGGAACTAACAGACACACAAAGAAGAGAGAGACAAGAGAGCGGGTTATTTCTGCTGCGACTGCAACATGTAGCCATCACACACAGAAGCATAGAAGAGAAACCACAGAGAGATTTTCCTGGCGGTGATCCATTAACTAAATATTTCTTGTGTCAGTCTGCAGTATCAGCAGGAGACTCCCACATGAGAAAGCATCTTCTAACAGCCTGAACGCATTATGACTGTACAAGTTTCCACCCACAGAGGAAAAGTTCAAAACCACATTTCAGGATCTGAGTCAAGCAGGCGGCATTGGAATTATAGCAGCCATTAAAAATGATAATGAATGTATTAATTTATAGTCATTGAAGTAATCAATTAAAACTCTCATCTGCTGGTTACACCTTCACGCATGCTTTTGTTTAACATCGTTATGTGAATATTTTACAATTTCTTATTATATTTTCTGGCTACTGGTCAAACTAAACCAATCAATCAAAAATTCTAATGATCTAAAGAAGCATTAGTAACTTCTTTTTAAGATTAGATTACATTAGATTCAACTTCATTGTCATTGCACAGTACAGTACAGGCACTTAGACAACGAAATGCAGTTTAGCATCTAAACAGTAAAGTGCATATGTATAGTAATATATTTAAATGCAATCTAAATAAATACAATAGGTTTTAGCAGCAGATAGCAGTAGGTAGTGCAAATATATTAGTATAAATAAAGAGCAGATGACAGTATATGAATAAATACATGGATAAATACAGTGCTCTTTTAAATTACTTCTTACAACCCAGTTTTATAGGTTTTTATGTAATGTTTCTTACTCTGTTTTATTCTATACTATCCTCTAGAGGTGCACTGCAAAAAAGCCAACTTGTATTTTTTGGCCTAAAGCAGTGATTAAAGTTGGTAAAACTTGGAAATATAAATTATTGAAATTTAGGGCAATAATGTAAGTTAGCACAACAAAGGAAGCTAGTTGTCTGCTCAGAAAAACGAGTTGGTGAGTTGTTGTTACTTATATCTTTAAGTTGTAGTTCAAAACAAGGGACAATAGTTCTGCTAACTCTTATTTCTTTGTTGCTAGCGGCTAACTGATGCTAGCGGCGCTGCTTGTTACAGCTACAAGAGTAGCCATTAGCGTATCAATGCTAACTCAAAATTATGGTCGCAACATTAGCTGACATTTCATAGCGGCGTTACAATCGTGCCAATTCAGCACATTGCAGAAGTTAGCAGAAGTAAGGATTAAAAGTTATTACAATTATAAGTTAGGAAATTTTGAGTTCACCCAACTTTTCTTTTTTGCAGTGTGGGAAGCACCACAGGCCCCACGATACGATTTTATCCCAATACTTGAGTCACGATACAATATTATTTTAAGCATTTTGCGATATGGTGAGTATTGAGATACGTTATATTGGGATTTAACTGTTTAACTTCATGTTCACAAAATTAAATTCAATCAAGAATAGTTTTGTCAAATAAGAGAAAATTATCAGTCTATTCATCTCGCTTCATTTTTTTATTTCTCCACAATGAGAGTCAAACCCACAGACTGACCAACAAAGTATTCTGTCAAACTGAACAGAACTGATATTAAACATGTATGGACGAACACAACTGCAGAATTTTCTCAAACTTTCCTCAACTTTAAGCTTCCCTGCTCTGAATTTTTTTTTGAATGAAATATAAAAAAGCCTAACTTTGCAGCGTTATTTCGACAACTTCCTGACACGATTTTAGATCTTCTAGTTTCACATGATATCAGTATCTCCAGTATATCCTAAAAGTAAGCCCGCTACAGCCTCCGGAAAACAAAAACTGGCCGTGTATCGATATAATATATCCATGGAAAATATATCGCGATACTATGCTGTATTGATTTTACCCCCACCTCTACTATTCTCTATAAAGTTGTCTTTTTACATTTTTATTCGGTTCTTATTACTAAATTACATGTATCTGTCTTGATCCTATGCTGTCTTTTATCGTGAGAATTGTTTTTCCAGGGCGTCCCGGTAGCTCACACCGGTAGAGCGCTAACCATGTATGCCGTGTGCTGCGGCGGAGCCGGGTTCGAATCTGGCCTGAGCTCCCTTTGCTGCATGTCTTCCCCTCTATCACACCCTTTCTATCTCTCACTATCAATAAAGCAACAAAAATCCCAAAAAAATAATCTTTAAAAAAAAAAAGAATTGTTTTCCAAGTTCTTATCTCTGCTCTGTTGCCCTTATGCCACCATTCTCCTTTGTGATTAACTGCTCTCTGTCAAATCACTTTGTAAGCTGTTGTTTTTAAAAGGTGCTATACCAATAAAGTTATTATAATTACACTGTAACAAATTGCTGTAAGAAAACAGCCAAATTGTGACAGTAACATACTTTTTTCAATTAAAAAAGGTAGTATACTGTAGAAAACAATGCACTCTGGGCAATATTTGTAGGTAGCTTGCCGTTTCCCATAAAATACTGTAATATACCATAAATAGCATTGCATTCTGGGAGTTATGGTAGAATCAACAGCGGTGAGGCTGAGAAAATACGGAAAGCTACTGTATTTCTAGAGGAGACATTCAGCCAACTCTGGTCTTTCCTTTCTTGGAACATCCATTTTAATCCTGCATTTCTTGAGCAAATCACAGGGTAAGTTGAACTATGTTTTATTTGTTAGATGATGTTTGCAGTATCAGTATTTTACTGTGAAATCAAGGAGATACAGGATTGTACTGTAATTCAGTATGTGGTTTTATCAAAGTAACATACTGTAAAGTAAATAACAGTAAGGGAACTGTAAAATTAACAGTAGAATGCTGGCAACCCTGCTGCCAGTATTCTGCTGTTAATTTACAAGACAATTGTTTACAGTGTATCTTTAGAAAACTGCTGTGAACCTCAAGAACTTTAACAAGACACACTAACAGGCTGAATCCTGCTGAGGGAATTATTCCTCCTAAAGAGATATAAAGCACTTTGCAGTTGAGCATGTGCAGTGGTTATTGGCGGAGCAGTCGCAGAGGAAGAAGGAGGAACAGATGCTTTTGACACAGACGACTTCCTGCGATGATATGTGGGGATGAGAGAGGTCACTGACACTCTGCAGAGCCTGACAGGTGGCCTTCCTCTTCATCACTCTGAGGTCACCGGAGGGCCACAAACTACTGGCTCCACTTACTTTCAAAAAGGGACAGACGACATATAATGACAGATGATATAACTCTGTCAACTAGTAAACATTGTTTATACTGTGATAGTTCCCCTTGGGAGATGAGTCAGTTGGCCTTTTGACAATGTTACAATGAACTGGACTCTCAACAAATACCAAATACAAAAACGTTGACTCTTGAATCTTGAGTATAAGCAAATAATAAAAAATTACCATTTAGGGGTTTCGGGGGCATATTTTAATGACATTTTGTAAAGGAGAATAAAGGTTCTTGTATGTTTTATTTAAGGCATCTTATTTTGACAGTCTTCTTGTAAGTTCTGTGGTGGATTCTGTTAACACACCGTGCTCTTATTTTGAAAGCTGCATGCGTTTAGCAACAGATACGGTACGATATGGCACACCCTTGGCAGATAGCAGTGGGTAGTGCAAATAGATTAGTATAAATAAAGAGCAGATGACAGTATATGAATAAATACATGGATAAATACATAAATACTTCTTACAACCCAGTTTTATAGACTGATTATATAACTCTGTCAACTAGTAAACATTGTTTATACTGTGATAGTTCCACTTGGGAGATGAGTCAGTCGGCCTTTTGACAATGAACTGGACTGCTGATTTGGATTTTCATATGATTTTTGCACCAAATTGTGAAATGTCAGGTATTTATATTAGTGGAGGAGCCATAAACTGACGTTCCCAGCTGGTTGTTTCATCCATGTGCGCGCTCATGTATCATTAATGCATGTTAGTAACACGGCAGATGGCCGCCCACCTAGAGCCCGGTAACGCTCGAGGTTTCTTACCGTTAGAGGGGAGTTTTTCTTTTCTCGTCTCTGTCGCCAAGTGTTTGCTCATGGGGGAATGTTAGGTCTTTGTAAACGAAAGCATTTCGTCTGGTCCGCATGAAAATGTCATGACATCTTTTCTGTTGTGATTTGGTGCTATGTAAATAAAAACTGACTCTCTGCAACTGCTTTTTTCATGCTGAATGGTTCATTTCCAAGAAATTCACAAGATTTGAAGCAGGATTCTTGGTCTCATAGTTGACAAAATTTGAACAATTTTAATTGACTAACAATATATTTCGTCAAGGACAGCCCTAATATTGTTATCTATACGAAATATTATAAATATTATAAATATTAACTTTCAACAATTGTGATGATTGATGATTGATTAATATGGAGCAACATTTCAAAACATTTTCTGGTTTCAGCTTCTCAGATGTGACAATTTACGGCTTTTTTGTTTTTGTTTCATCATGTAAATTGAAGATCTTTGGAAAGACAAAACAAGCAATTGGAAATGTCACATTGGAATACGTCCTGATGTTTAGACATCACATTAATCCAGAAAACAATTGATAGATTAAGCAATAAGAAAAGATGGTTAACTGCACCCAAATCAGTTTAAAGACATTCATGTCCAGCAGGTGTGACCAAGTAATTGTTTCACGAGTCACAAGTAACTCTCAGGTCTTTCCACTCATGTCCCAAGTCAAGACCTACAAGTCACAAGTTCTAAACTTTAATTTAGAGTCCTAAACTAGACTTTTCAAACAAATGTAATGCCTTTTTAACAGTCACAATGTCTCCTGCAGCTTGTTGGATGCTGTCAGATTGGATATATCCAAACAAAGTGAATCTGGGGAACTAAGTGTGGACTTGCTGGGAATAGTGTTAACAATAGTTGATTCAGGAAATTAAGAGGAATTAATTAATATGTGACATACTTTTTAAATAACATACTTTCTGTTCTTTGAGGTTGGGGAGAGGTACCAACAATTTTCAATTAAAAAGGTGCGAGTCGAAGTGAAATCGAGTCGAGTTGCTCATCTTTTATTCCATTTTGTCTGTCTGAGTCGACAGTCATTAAATGTGTGAGTCATGTGATTCATGTCCAGAGATCTGATGTTTAGTCTATAAAAGATCAGATAAAGGTGGAAAAAGCTCATCACAACTGCTCCAAAACCCAAATTATCTGGTTTGCTTTAATGTAAGACCTAGAGAAGCAGTACATTTCCACCACATTTAATCAATGATAGTTTCCTGTAAATTAAATTAGTAACTGGAGCTCTAATTCAAATCGCCAACTCCTCCTTTCAGATACTTTCACGCCTAGTATTAATGAATAAATGTTCCTTTAAAAGGCATATCACACTCTACTTCTCCAGAATAAACTGTGTCAAAAAATAGGCTCTATCTAAAAATGGAAACTGGCCCAAAAAAAAGGAACATCCAGATGTCTTTAATGGGGTTGCTGGTGTGTTTCAAAGAAAAGTGTTTGTCCCCCCTGTTGTTTCACTCAGCAGAGCTGCAGGATGATCAGGGATGAAGATACAGTTTGATCTGATTGTTATAGCAAAAAAAAAATTCAGATATGTAAACAAGTGATGCAGGAAAAGCCCTTCACACTGGCGCTGTGAACACAAAAACAAAAGCTGATAGGTGACAGTGAGCAAGTGCACAGAGGCAGTGAGCCTATTGCAGGGGGATGAAATCATCCATGTCTCCTGTTCGTGGAAATCAACAGGAAGAAAGAAAGAAAGAAAACGGCTTTCACGTAATTAGAGACAAAAGCTGCTGTTGATGGAGGATACAAAAACAAAAACATGTCCGAGTGTATTAATCTGAGGATAGCAGGCCCACAAAGCAAACAGGGACTTACCCAGAATATTATGTTGAATCCGAAGATGAAATACTTGATGCAGCAGCTCACTTCATGAGCCTTGAAATGCTTTCCTGACATCATTTGGATGGTTTTTGTTGGTTTCGCCCGCAGTGGGTAAACAGAATCACATCTATCCTCCTCTCATCTATCTTTGACAGCCTGGTGGTGGAAACACCTTCTTCTTTTTTATTCTTTAAGGCTCGACAAACGCGCCGTTATTGTTTCAGCGTGTGATAATAAACATCCTCTCCGTGTTTCCGCGGACAAAATGCGCAGTTGGAGTCGCAGAGGAGCGTCAAATCTATCGCAACCAGTAAAATATGTCAATTTATATTCCCGATTTGGAGCTAAAAAAGGTATAACGGTGAATTAAATCCACTGGAGTCAACCAGATTAAAACCGATGGTCTTCTATCTGACCCATAATCTAGACATGGCTGTAGTTTGATTGACATGTGTGGCAGCCAATGAGAGCCTTTGGTGATCACGGGAGGTGGGACTTCCTGTAGGAGAGGGCGTCAGTGCCCTCGTATGACCATGAAATCCAGTATGCCATGATATTTAATCACTTAGTATAATTTATTAATCGGTGACAAATTAATTTGGTTTATAATAGAAAATGCCATTAAAACATTTAACTTTATTAGACTATTGGGCTACGGGGACCAAATGTGTTTAATCTGAAATAAACCAATTTGAAATAGAATAATCATGTGAAAAAAACGAATAATAATAATTATAATTATTTTAGAATGAAACTGTTATTTAATCTATCTTTTTTTTTATAGATACATATTTTATTTACTTTTTTGTTTTTATTTTATTTTTATTTCACAATAATATTTTCCCCTATTTCATCACACAACCTGTTTGTCAATCAGGACTGACTAAAACTGAAATAATTTTCAATCTGTAATTATGAATTGTTAAATAATGATAGAATATTAATATTTGTTGTCTGTATTAATTCATTTCATTATGTTATCTATTGATATCATATTGAATCTATATAATAAAGATAATAATAGATATAATATTAAACACTTTTAAGATGTGAAATTGTGTCACATTACATTTTTATTAAGTGGTGCTCAGCAGGGACTTCATTGCACTTTTGTTTACATTCTCACATGGTGTTTAGTAAATCTCAAGCTTTTTTAATAAAATTAATATTATGGGACTTATGTTATCTTTCACAGCTTCTGTCATTTTTTCCAAGTAATCTCCGTCACCATGATATGCAGAATGAAGCCCAGAATAGAATTAAAGTGGAAGTGACTTCATATTTAAGTTTACACTGAAAAACCTGCAATCATTTATTTGATTCTAGCTTTAATAAAGGTTCATCACATTGGTGTCTCAGGGATCTGTAAATTTCTTTTGGAGGTTGTTCTTTTTCTCTTTCTTGTACTTTATTCACTGTCTTTGCACATGTTACTTGTTGTATGTATTTTAGAAGCACAATAAGTTTGCCTGTACTTATGTGTGCTTTATACTTAAACATAGGTGCATTGCTTTGTCTAACCGTCATGGTGCATATAGGGATCATGGACTATGTTTATATATGGTATTCATGTACTTTATATGGTGTCATTTGTCTACAGTATGCCCAAAAATCTGTAGATTTGTAAGCTGATCAGTGGAGGATGGTGGTGGTTCTGTATATAAATTAAATCACTTTATTCAATAAACAATTTTAATTTTCTTATAGTAAAAACTGACAGCAGAGGAAGAGGAAAGAAAGTCAATGAAGTAGATTTGGGAAAACTTTGCCCCCTGGTGGCACAAAGCATCGTCAGAAACAAAGCTACAAAATGTATAATTAACCATGACAAATATCTTTTTATGCATCCAACATGGTAATATATGTTTTTCGTAAAATAAACACCAGCAACGCCTTTGAGTATTGGCTTGATTTATTGCATAAAATAAAGTACTAATGTTCTAATCTATTACAAATATTTGTTTACAAAAACAGGATAAATTATGAAAATAAATATTTCTGTGCAGTTTGTCTGTATTGTCAATGCAGGCGGAGAAAAAGAAAAAGATTTATATACATGTCAGTCCATAAAAAAGGACTTAACTCATTCTTATGAGATAATAATCACACCTCATGCCAAGTCAAACATCACGATGCAGAGGGCAGCGTTTCACAGGCCGTCCCGTTCACACAAACTCCTTTAAATCTGAAGGGGATTCACACCAACAGTCCACGCTCGTGGATCTGATGTGTGGTTCAATATCATTTGCAGCACAATGAAAGTATTTTTGGGCACTACAACAACTTTGTTCACATTGTCAATAATACTGTCCCTAAAGTTTCTACTGAAGATAAAATAAATAAAAGAAAATACAAAAATCATGCAATATCAAAAAAAATCACTCACCCTTCAATTTTGGCTGCACTTCACTTAGAAAAATATAAACTGTTTTGGATAATTAAAAAAAAAAATACTCTCGAAAATAGTTGTTTTTTGACTTTTCTAAAATCACAATCCTTCATTCAGTTATTTTAGCCAGTTTGAGTTCCCAGAAGCCTCTGCAGGAGGACGGGAGTAAAATAATACTAGTTAATGCAGCCTGAGGCAGTTTTTCAAAAACAACATTAAAACAATGGTTTGTGGCGGGGAAAAAAAAAGCTTTGGTGATCCTTGTCTTTTCGAGTTAGTGTTTAGCTTTGCAACATCCAACATACTTCCCTTTTGTATTCTACATACAGGGTTCCTATTCATTTCTTTTGAATAAACACTGATAAATTCCATTAAATAGGTCAGAACTAATAAAACCTAATCCGTCACACAACTCTACCTGCTTAAACCTCAGCTACTTAGCACAATCATCACACTGCATTTCCCCTTTTAGAGCGAACAGTTTCAGGTATATCACACAAAGCACCTTCTTTAGCTTTTGTTTTCGTTTGATTAAGGCTTTTTGCACAGTTTCAATAATATCTAGCATGAAGTCTAAAATACTGAGTGTGGAATAAATAACCCTGAAGAGAAGTTTAAGTTGAGACATCTGGATGAAAAAAAAATCTGCAGTGAAATACTTAGCATTAAAAGCTGTACATTAGCAAACAAAGTGTTAGTACATAATTGTAATAATCATTGCATTGAGTCAAAGGCTTTGAGAACCATTCTTCATTTTGTGCAAAATGCATAATTATTTCTTTGAATTTTCAATCATATTTCGATTTCACATTCTGTGTTTTTTTTTGTACTTTAGGTTTTGGCCAATATCAAAGGGTACCTGTTCATTCACTAATATATGAATGATTTGCTTTCCTTTTTAAAATAACTGCATATTAAATTGTTAGTTATCAAAATATACATACAGGAGTATATTAAACACATTTATCATATACTTTTTTGAACAATCACAACGACATGCTGGAAAACAAAGTTAGTATGCTGATAACAAAAAAAAAGAAGCTTGCTGCATTTCTGGCATTTTAAATAAAACTTGCCTGTCCACAAAGAGGGCAGGTTAAACAGCCTGAACCCATTATGCATTTAAAACACATAAGGCTTTGTGTGTCTGTAACATCTTATGAACCAGCTTGTTGATTCATTGAGCATAGTTCGATTGGCTGAACAATATGAAGCTTTAATGCATTATGCATTATCACAGTTAATGAATCCAGTGCTTTATTGGTTTTAAATATGCTTTCATAATGGCCAGACTGCACCTATGAGATGCTATACTTGTGTTTATAAAGGCAATACAATGCTTTATAATGAGGTTTTCTGAGTTACTAGAAAATGTACAAAATCTCCTTTTAAAAGAAGAATACTAATACTGACATGATCTCAAATGTGAAGCCTGAGAGTATGTTTGGAACACTGTAAAGGTTTCTTGGCTCTGATGCTAAAAGTCTCCCTTTCATCGTTGTGTTCGACTCACTTATAACACCTTGTTGTTCATGACAGAGTTGCATGAACGCTGCTGTGTAATGAAACCAGATACGGACTGAAAGAGGAAAAGAGAAATCCTCATGTTTGGCCACAATGTGAATCACCTACATCGCCCGCTCACAGGAGCACAAGTGGCCTCATCCCGCTGCTGAAGCACGACCTGCTGAGCCGCACCCTCGGGTCTCCTTAAGTCACCTTGATGGCGGACTTCTTGTGGACGCAGAGGAAGGAGACGTAGGGCACGCCGATGAAGGCCCATTTCTCGTTGGGCCAGAACATGATGACGGGTCCTCGCTCCGGGGCCTCGGTCGCAACGTCAAAGTAGGCGAAGCAAACGCAACCCAAGTACGAAGCCAGACAAATGAGGATGTGCCTGCAAGAGCAAGAGGAGACTGAATGAACCAAACTGACTGAGAAATGGCTCCAAATACATCCAGGTGTTTGCATGTGCAGGATAACAACACAGTCATCAATAGTTACAGTCTGTTATTTGCAGAGGTGGAAATCCCCAGAAGCCCCACAATACGATATTATCCTGATAGTTACAATAGCTAATAGCCCCGCTGCCGTAACGTCGGTGATCTCGCTACGAGCCGGGGGACAGCGGAGCCGCCGAGAGACCTTTCGCTCTAAACTATTTAAAACACCATCTACAGCTAAAGAGAGTTTCGCGTCTGCTGCAGCCATGTTGGATCCGTAAGAAAACTACAAGCTTCCGTCTGCAGAGTAGTACGTGTCATCGTCTTGCCGTCCCTCCCCGTTCTGTGATTGGATCCCTAAAACAGGGATAAGAAACCTCTCTGGTTGCCAGACTGCCTGGAGGTTCGAAATGAAATTCGAGCGCGCAAGGCAGTATGAGTATACCCAGGCTAAGTGATGATATGATATTATTGTGATTTTAACCCTTTATCGGGCGAAGAACTATATTTGGTAACTTCAGTGGATATCAAAATGAGGTCCCCATGTCTCTCTGTTTGGTCGTAGAACCACATGGAATTCTTCCAGCTAATCAGCAAAGATCAGGCTACGTCATAGACAGTGACACCACGACATCTGAGAATATTTCAAGAAAAAAGTTGCAAATTTACTAGATTGAAGTGGCAAATCTACAAGAAAAAAAGTCGTAGATTTAAGAGATTTAAAGTGGCAAATCAGCGTGAAAAAAAGTTGTAGATTCACGAGAAAAAAGTTTAAAAAAGCAACTTTTTTCTCATAGATTCACCACTTTAAATCTCATAAATCTGCGAATTTTTTTCTCGTAGATTTGCCACTTAGATCTCGTAAACTTTTTTCTCAAAATTTACCCCCCTCCCCCGGGTCCGTATGTTGAACACATTCTGGCTGTATGTAATATCCTCCAATATTCTCTAGGGTTGAAATTTGGAATTTGCAAGTATTTCAATGAGTGCCCTGTTAAGGGTTAAGCATTTTCGATATGGTGAGTATTGCGATACAATACAGTGCGATTTAACCGTTTCACTGCATATTGTGTCAACAAAATTAAATTCAATCAAGAATTGTTTTGTCAAATATAAGAAAATTCTCAGTCTATTAATCTCACTTCAGTCTTTTTATTTCTCCACAGTGAAAGTCAAACCCACAGACTGACCAACAAAGTATTCAGTCAAACTGAACTGGACTGCAACACTTTCACAAACTTTCCTCAACTTGAAGCTTCACTGCTCTGAATTTTTTTAGTTTCAAATGATACCAGTATATCCAGTATATTCCTAAAATAACTACTACTACTACTACTACTACTACTGCCTTTTCCCCACCTCTAGTTATTTGAGTATTAAAAAATTTTGTGGTATTTTACATTTTTTATTTATTTATTTTTGTCCAGCAACATCCCTTATTCTTTCACGTTTCAGGATGAAAACCCTAATTTCTATGAAAAAGTTATCATGTTCTCACTTATTTAACATACATAAGACTCTACCACAAGTTTTAATAATCATATTTTCACTGTTTGAGTAGAGTACATACGTAGATTGTATAGCCGTATTAATACTCCAAACTATATTAACTCCTCTGAGTGGTCTCTGAGCTTACCAAGCGCAGTGTAGGTATGGAAAGTTGACAGATGACCACATCTCACAGAATATCCTGTCACTGATCCAGCAGAGCAGAGCCAGTGCCCACCAGATCCCTGAGACCAGTCCCAACTTGAACACACGTGGGTTTTCACACCTGCAACGACCAAACAGAGCCATGAGAAACATGTACAACTGTGAAAACACTCAAAAATTCACACAAACTTTTGAAAAGAACCAAAATCAAATTAATAATTAACATTTGATCTGTAACGCTGTTCATTCTTGCATATGACATTACCATCATCTAAGAGCATAAAAGTACACTTTTTTGTTCTTTTCCCCATTTGATATCATTCATAGCAACAGGAGATAAGCAGTTTAATGCAGGAAAACAGCATTTAACTCGAAATGAAAAATGATCTAACATGCAAAACATATTAACATTAATTTATCTGATGTGTTCATCTATTTTTCTGGGCACTGAAAATACAACACTGACATATAATCGCCTTGTCGAGTTGATATGGTGAGCTTGTTGGCAAACAGGTGCCTGTTTACACACCCAGCAGACGCTGAGCAATATTACAATCACGTGTGTTTCCATCACATGAATGTTAAGTCTCATATCAGTTTCCTTTGACCTCTTATTGGTCTCCAACAATCTGACTCTTAAGCTTCTTAATGCTCAATCATGTTCACCAGCTAATCCCCATCTGTGTCGTCATTTGGAGCAGGGCAGGTAGTGGGCAGTGTGTCTGCCGCTTAATAAAATAACTGCATATTAAATTGTCAGCTAACAAAATATATATACTAGGGTTGTCACGATACTAAAATTTTCAACTCGATACCGATACTCAGGAATTTAACAGAAATATTTTTATTAACAAGAAAAATGCAACGTGTAAAAATTAACAGAACCACAATATTTATAATAAAAACAGACGAAAAAAAAAGAAACTGCAACTATGATAACAAGCTTCAGGTCTGAGGTAGTGCAAAAAATAAATAAATACAATAAACAATGACAACTATAACAATATTTTGAGGCTGTATGCTGTGCTCGGGGGGTATCGATACTTTTGAAAATGAGTATCGTATCCGGATACAAAGTTTTAGTATCGATAAGTTTTTGAGTATCGATACTTTTGACAACCCTAATATATACACGTGAGTATATTAAAACACATGCATCATATACTTTCTTGAATAATCACAACAAAATGCTGGAAAACATAGTACACAGATAATCTAATAAAATAACTGCATACTATATTGTCTGCTGTGGCTAAAAAAATGAGCCTGGACAAATTAATTATTATTATAATTATTTGTTATGAGACGGTGAACAAAAATAGGGAGCTGAAAGATGTTTGAACACTTTGTAGGGCTGAGGTAAACTGCAAACATCATGCAGAAACATAATCCTCCACTCTCTTTTTCTTTTCAGTTCATGTCCATACAGGGTGTACATGGTGTCTTTCAGAGTACACTGAACTTTGTGTCCAGTTCTGGTTGTGCACAAATACTCCCAGCTGGTTCTGAGGTTTTGAAATTATTTTACAGCCTGTGTTGTCCACTCTAGCCAGGGTGCTTCTAAAGTTACAACAGAGATGTCCGCACCAGGATGTTAAATTCTAAGTTAGCACATTTATTTTTAGATAAGGGGATTATCTTCCCTTTCTTTTTGGGTGCTGACAGAACTGTGATCCAAGCACCAAGTCTCTGCACAACTATCTCATAAATGGACACACCATTGACCTAAAGAGGCATGTGCTAATCCAGAGCGCCTCTGATAAAAAACTATTCTTAGCCTTGTCCTCCTTAGACATACCAGTTACAGCCCTGCTACCGGCTGAGGCCAAAACAAAGACTGGGGCAAGGAAGCCTGACTGAAGCGTGCTGGTGACACAACTGTTTAGTCACTGTGACACAGTTTGTCACCTTCCCTTAAGACGGAGCTTTTGACGAAGTCATGTTGTTTTATATGCTTTAAACTTGAGTTACCATTGTTTCAAGGAGAAAGGAATGTTGGGATGAAACAAACTATTTCCAGTGAGCACAGCAACACACTAAGATCTAAATAAACAGGCAGCTGCAGAGGTCATGGAAAGAGTGTTATTTTAAAGTGAAGGAGCAGCCACGAGGTCTCTGTGACAAGAGAAAGATAATTTGCTATTCTAAAGCCCGCAGGAACTTTTTATCATCCTGCAGCTTGTTTGCAACCATGTTACTGTTATGACTTGCAAAATTCAGATGGAGGGCGGAATTATATACATCCGTACAGCTCAAAAATTGGAAATAGTGGACAGGGACTACACGGTGAACCGGCACACAGCAGGTATTGCCAGAAAATTTCAACTCATGTTGTATGTGATTCAAACACAATGAAGAAAAGTGAGTTTGAACTTGATTGCTTTGCCTGTTGTGGACACAAACTTCTTTACAAATGACTTTGTCCTCCAGACCTCCTACTACATAACAAGACAGATGAAGGTGAATCATATAATAGTCTAGAGGATTATAACTATTACGCATGTGGTCATGTCTACAACATTGGAACTAAAGTAGTATTAAATTACTTTTGTCTTGTTTTTGGCCGGATGAATAAAAGGTGCTTCATCATTACTGTTATTTATACAAACTAACTCTTCAGACATTATCAGGTTAGTTTGTTCTGTATCATTCCTGTTCTTAATGAATAACTCAGCTACTGTAGCACAACTAATGGACGTCCTCTACACAGAACAAGCTGTTCTTTCCAACTGGAAGTGACCTTGATCGGGGCTAACAGCAATAATGTAAAAAAAAGGGAAAAAAAGAAGAAAGAAAGCAAACAACAACAAATGCAATTTTAATTCAAATTTGTATATTGAGGCCCCATTGGCTCATTAGCTATAGTAGCTAACTTTAGCTTCGATTTTCTACCTTAACCACTCTAAGAGGTCTGGAAAAATGACATTATAAACTTGCATCATGGATACAAAACATGGTCAAATAAGTTTGTCACAGCACATTATAACTGCAACATTAGCTGCCTCAACTCCTCCACACTTAATGTAAGATAGGGGTTATGATCAGTGGTGGAAATTAACATTAATTTAATTTACTCAAGTACTGTATTTAAGTAAGATTTTGAGGTACCTGTACTATATAATTACTATGTAATTCTATACTTCTACTCCACTACATTTTGAGGCAAATATTGTACTAATTAGTCCACTTCATTTATCTGACAGCTGTAATTACTTTTCAGGTCGAGATTTAACATAAAAAAACATGATAAATGTTTTAAGCATGTTGATACGTTAAACCACATACAAGTATATTAAGTATTAGTATTAAGTTTTAATTAAGTATTAACATAATGCATCACTAATAATAATCCAATAATATATTAAGAATATATAAAACAATCTGAGTGGGGCCATTCTGCATAACGAGTATTTTTACTTTTGAGACTTTAAGTACATTTTGATGCCGATACTTTTGTACTTTAACTTGAGTTTTTAATGCAGGACTTTTACTTCTAATGGAGTGATCTCACAGTTTAGTATTCGTACTTTTACTTAAGTAAGGGCTCTGAAGACTTCTTTCACTACTGGTTATGATCCACATCTGCCGCCGTTTATCTGTGAGTCTTTGCTGTTGTTTTTTTAAACTATTTTTAAGTCCTAGTTTTTCCTGATTTGACTGATTGGAATATCTCTAAACAGCACAAATCATAGACGTTTGTGCCATGCTGGTCGTTGTTCCCTCAGAACCTGCCTCTGGTGCCCTCCGTCTGGAAAGCTGACGTAAGAAGTTGAAGCAATTACGTTTTTCTTCTTTCAAAACCTGTCCTCGCTATCTCGCTTTAAGTCAAGTAAGTCAATTAATGAACCAAACTGGAAAACTGTAACTGTAACTGTGTTACATAATTGGACCAGAGAGGCTGCAGGGAAAAAAAACGTGTTATGGATGCTCATCAGCAACAGGAAGTACAGAAATAGCCAGCCAACGATAGGACTTCCCAGAGGGAAATAGGCCATTAAATAGTCATCAATATTCTATTATACTGTTAAGTGTTTCAATCGATTATATTCATATGGGAACAAATCCAGAGTGTGCACCAGGGACAGACTAAGCCAGCGATGAGCTCTGTAACTGCCTTTACATACATAACCGCCATAAGTAAGCAACACCCCTCCCTGATAACAAACACACACTGACAAAGCCTTCACCGCTCAGCCGGATATCTGGAATACTGAGCCTATCAGCTCAAAGAGAAGTGTGTAAGATAAGAAATATGACATGAAAACCAGGACCTCTCCTCTCAGACAAGAGCGTTAGTGATTGTGGTGGAGAGTTTGAGTGTCGGGGGCAGAGATAAGTGAAGGAAAGGCCGTTCTGTCTATCTGGGGTGGAGCACTGCAGAGAGGCTTCTCTCACTCATGGGAAAAGAAAGGAAGAGGCGCCATAGGATCAGTCAAACAAAGCCTGATGTTTCTCAGAGACGCTGGACGTCTTTATGCATCGATTTTAATGATAGAAAAGTTTTAGCTTGCATGTTAGACATCACTTTCATCACATAGTTTTTACATGCATACGTTTGAAAAGACAGGAAACAAAAGGATCATTTTGAAGTAAAACTGAAAGTAAACATGGTAATAATCCCCCACTGCACTGGAAAAATGTGTTTGCGCACATCTGCATAATAGATCAAGATGAACCATGGACTCTGTCTGTAAACCATGACAGATGTTTACAGCAGATAGTTTGGGTAATGATTTTGCAGTTCATTTTGTTTTCTTTTCAAGATCCTTTTGCCAAGATTTGTTTTGCCTTAATGGGATGTCTCACAGCAGAGAAACAGAGCGAGAATGTTGAAGAGGAGAGATAGTAAGAGAGACAGATGCTGGCGGTATCGAGCCAGGGATTGCTCAATCACCGTATATGGTGCTGGCTACACAACAGCCTTGGTTGAACATTCAAGTTTTATTTCCAAATACGTTAAAATTATCTTTCGACCACTTCTGCTTATTGCCCCATCAGATCTCTTTTTAGAAATGTCACCATGTTTAAAGATGGGTATAATGTTGTAATTACAGATAGGAAATGATGACTAGCAGAGAAAAAGGGATGCCAGTTCTAGAAAGAAGAGGATTTATCCTTTACGCACTGACAAAATATGAGAACAAGTCTATTTTTTTTTATCCTGAGCAGATCACATTGATAGTATATCAATAGATAATAATAATAATATTTGCTGATACGTACATATGGCGTTATGTATATAAAAAGTGTACGAATGTATGCATTTGTCTGTACTTTGGGGCTAAATCTTTTCCAAGTTGTTTCTTTTTTTTATGTCAGTGGAGAGTTAAATATGAAGTAGGACTTAAGTCAAGGTCTATACAATGACAGATATATGTGAGAAATAATATTTCCCTCACTGTATCTGTTGTTTCAGTTTAAGTTTTAAAATAAATATCTGGAATACTACGGTCGAAGAATGGTTTCCTTCCATTATTTTTTTGAAAATTAACTTTGTGCAACACTTTCTGTCACGCTCATGTCTATAATGCATTATAATCCACTCATAGTACTGCACAATTATAGTCATAAGCACTCATAAATATTCATTATGCTTTAAAACAATAATCATAGCATTAAACAGCACATTATAATGACTTTTAAGGTCTCAAATCATAAATAATTGCTGTGTATTAAAGCAGTTTAATGCATTATAATCACTGTCATAATGCATTATAATGCGATGGTAGGGTTACAGTAACCCTAACCATATAACACATGATGAGTATGTTTATAATGCATTATAAACACCGTCAGTGAGTGACCAGCAATTATGAAGTATTATAATACTTGACCTTATGTGTGATTCTGTTATAAGTTATTATGAATATGTATGAATGTTTATAACAATAATTATTCGGGGCTACAAGCAGATTATAATACATTCTAACCATGTTTATAATGAATAATAGACATGGGCGTCACAAAAAAAGTATTACTGAACTTTGCTCTCATGCACAAACTAACTCTTCAGACATTTTCAGGTTTGTTTGTTTTGCATCATTCCTGTCTTTAATGAATAACTCAGCTACTGTAGCACAACTATCACCGGTTTTATTGGTTCTACACTACACTGGTTCTCCAATATTTGTTATGGACGTCCTCTACACAGAACAAGCTGTTCTTGTCCAATTTGAAGTGACCTGAATGGGGGCCAACAGCCGTACTGTAAAAAAAAAAAAGAAAAAAAAAGAAAAAAGAAGCAAACAACAACAAAATAGCCTTCCGTTTCGGAGGGCAAAAGTCCATCAGCCAGGGCCACAGGAATTCTCTCCCACTTAGCAGAACAAAAACAAGCTGCCTCAACTGATGACTGGCACTTTCAGTAATGTCAGGAATAACTAACAGGTTGAACAATGGATGACTTCAGGTTACAAGACTGACGGCGGTGAGTAAGGGATGTGGGAAACGGAAGCAGCAGCTCCACATTGTAGTGACGGAGGAAAGCAACACACGCACACAAAAGAGCACGAGAGGCTTGTTGTGTGTTTTCAGGAACATTCTTTCACATCATAGGGTCCTATAATTATCTTGGGACAGACAACATGTCATTAGAAAAGTACAAAAGGCCAAAGGTGACATGTTAATGTACTGTAGACTGCAGAAACTACATCTCAACACTGTTTGCCCTTTTGTCCTTTCAGCTACTTTACATTACAGCTGCTGATTCCACTCATATTCAGCTTTGAACCACTGACATGGTTACTGATATCTGCAGCTAAAAGTTAAAGCATAAGTGGAAATGTACGCATCAGGAAAATTAAAAATCGGTAACGCTTTATATTAAGGTCCTTGTAATAACCATTAACCATTAACAAGTAATAAGGCACTGTTCTCGCGTTAGATCCCTTTAGCTGCAAAAAGCATAGTTAACTGTTAACAAGTGCATAGTTAACTTATAATAGATGAGCAATAAAGTATGTAAGAGCAGATTTAATGTTGATTGTTGTGTGTATCATGGTCCAACTGTGATTGGCGGGTCCGCCTATATAGGTGGGAACCTTTTGGGGGCTCGTCAGGCGTTTTCCAACCGGAAGGGGAAAAACAGTTTTTGACCGCTACGCTATGCGCTTCCCTATACGCTTCGCTATACGTTACGCTGCGGTGCGCGGCGCTCGTTATGATGTATGTATAAGAGATAGGATGATTGACGCATGATATGTTAAATAAATGGAATTGTTTTGCATATAAACTAAAAATCAACTGGACTCTTATTCATCATTTTTGGCCAAGTAAAAGCGTGTCAATCAATTTTCCTGTTGAAATGCCTCAGTGGCTTAAAGCATTGGCTTAGCTTCTACAAAGTATATTTTAATATCAATAAGCAAACAAAAGATTAATAAAGGCATGGCAAAGACATAATGGGTGGGTTATGGGTGTTTGTAATGCTATTATGAAGAATTATAAGATACTCATGAGGCTTTTATTAATGTTCTTATTATACATCTCTTATAGCCTGCTATTAGCTGTATTATAATGCCATTATTAACACTTGTATAGGCTTATAAACACACAGTAATGGTAATAAGCATCTTGTAAGGACTTACAAGGGCCTTATTACTTGTTAATTAATCTTATTACAACGACCTTAATATAAAGCGTTACCTTAAAATCTTTCATAGAATTTTTTCAGGAAATATTTACAACTACTAACTGCCTGGTGTTTAACCTACATAGCAAAGGTTAGTTTGTTAACATAGGACCTGTTTAGAGTAAAAGAAGTAATGATGTTTAAATTTGATCCTATCATTACTGGTTATTTTGCAAATAAACCTAGTAACCCCCACCCCCGGAAATAAAATAAAAGAATAGATAAGAAAGAAGAAGCCTTTCTCTTGTTGTCTTTTTTATTTTAATGTTCTATTATTGTTTTTATTATTATTGTTTTATTTTACATCTTAAGTCTAACCTAAAGTTGGCTTTTGGACTCACTTAACCCCATCAACCCGTCATCAGTGACCAATTTTTAGTCATCCTACTGTATTGTATTGTACTGTATTGTGAAGCGTCCTTTCTTGAAAGATTATATAAATTTAAGTTATTATTAAGTAGGTTGTAAAAACTATATTCTTAAGGAGACAGACACACACACACTCACATTAATAAACCTGTAAAGTAATATACTGTTTGTTAATAAACTGTGTTCCTTGGACAATTTCCCTGTGCTCTGATATTTTTTTGTGTACTCCAAATCTTTTTCTTGGGAAGAAGGTTAGTATAGAGTCTTGTCCACTGGTTGCAAAAAGAAGTTTGATTATATAAAAGTATAATGAGAAAGTCTATGAGAAAATGAGCCAACTTCTCACTTGATTTATCACCTCAGCAGACACTTTCATAATGAGTTTATGGTCTCAGTCGCTTATTCCAAAACAGCATGACGTTCATTTTGTAAAGTATGCTCCCATTTAGAGTAAAATAGATGATAAAGCAGGGTATGCTTCAGGGCGTGTGTTTAACATCCCACACTGCCCACATTCAACATGTTTATGGCCTTGGCTCTCGCTTGCATTCTCTTATGTCTGACCGTAGCCTGATGTGTCTCTACCACGGTGCACTCTGTGTTTTCAACTTCTTTTCAGTTCAAAAACATTGAACTGCAAAATTTTGGACACATAAAATGTGTTGTTCAGCATTTGGTGGTGGAGATTCTTTAAGGAGTTGGCTGGCTGTTTGTTCATTTCTGATAACTCATTCCAACCAAGCTCCACCCTGTCATCCAATTATGGTCACTTCTGGCTCCAAAAAACAAGGTGGCGACAGTAAAGATGCCAATCTCAAGGCTTCGAATCCGTAGTCCACAAACCAATGGGTGAGGTCATGGTGACTATGTCCACTTCTTTTATACAGTCTATGAAGAAGATTCCCATCAGATGAGTACCTATATTCACCATTCGTCCCATAACAAAGCTACTTACTGATGTCATGATGCATAGTGTGATCAGAGTTGCACATTTACCTGCCCATACTCACCCATGCTGTTTTTCTTTGTAAAAACCCTTTCACTAACCTTTTGAGCTCAGTAATGAGCAGTGCGGTGCAGGGGATGCCCAGAGTCATTAGTGACAATGAGTTGACGACAGGTTTAACAAAGGCCAGCCCAGTGGTGATCCCTGACAAGATGCCGATGACCACTTTGAACCTTGACCTGAATTAAAAAGCAAAACAAGTCTGAACAACAAAAAAAACTGCATGGACAGTATTGTGAAACTCAGACAGAAAGCTCTTTCCAGAAAGCACAACAACACACAAACACTCAGACAGAAACGAGAATCACTCGGATACAAAGGGGGCGTTTTTAAGTGACAGCCTGAAGTGAAAGAGCAGCCATGACGGCTGTGTGACAATGGAAAGAGAAGTAAAGACATGTGATGCAGCTTTTCCTGGTGTCAGCTATCTCGGCCAGAGCTATTATTAAACTGGGAGTGATAGCAGTGGGGACACATCATGTGACAAAGCAGTGGCCAACAGTGAGCTGCACTAACACTGTGTCTACCAGAAATATGAGACATAAAGTGGCATTTGCCTTGTTGTGAAATTTAGTTCATGTGAGAATCTCAAAAGAAATCAAAGTGGGAACTAAAGTGATTTATTTTTGTTGTCCGTTTGCAAAAAAATGTCTGTTATTTTGTGTTAAATGACCACTGCCGCATCAGACACCTCCGGCTCCGTTTACACAAAGTCACACTAGTCAACATACCGATCCCTCCTGAACATCCTGGGGAGGTATCTCTTAGGAAACCACATGGCAATGGCACACATAAGCACCCATAAGATGGCCAGCTCGTCAAGCATCTGGCCGAGGAAGCTGAGGGTGGCGTGAAAATACGTCGATCCAATACCTGAAAGACAGAGACACAAATGGATTAATGAGAGCATGTCATGGTGTTTTCACACCTATAATGAAGTTTGTTTGCCCTGGTCCAAATCTGGGCTAAAATTCAAGTATTTTCCCTTTGGCTCGGTTTGTTTTTTAAACAGAGAAATATCCCAGAAGGCAATTCACACCTGGCTACAGGAGCTCAAACTTGTGGAGGGGAGCTGGTAGTTGGGTCAGATCAAGATCAATTTACATTCCCACCACCAGCTACGAACCTCTCCAACATTCGTTTGGGAGTGGACCAGGACCAACTCCTCTAAGGGTCTTGGTGAGGTCATTTTGGTCCCCACCTGAGTGTAATTACTGTGTTCACACCTGCCCAAATGAACCACAGTCCAATTTAACTGTACTAAAAACTGGTAAGGGGAAAAACATCCTTAAAAACCATTGAATGTGATCTGTGTTGGATATGTGGAAAGAAGAATAAAAGATTAATCATTCGGAAATACGCAGTTTGCGTCAGAAGCCCAAAACTTGTTGATATAAAACAGCTGATATGCTCCCATTTCCATTAAACAAATTGGCAAAGTAGCCAAAGTGATGAAAAACTGATAAAGCTACAAAGTTCACCTCTAAATGGGAACACTTCAAACTGAGTAAATGTGTAAAAAAAAAAATCATTACAGGCAGACGAGAGATTCATTTATCCCTTTTGGATATTTTAGAAATTTGATCTTAAATCCCCCTACCTCAAATTGTTTTTTACATAACTGCATTTTATTTATTTTAATTATTTTAACTTTATATAATTATCTAACCTCATCGTAAAATGTTATGGCAAGTTACATCATTTTTCAGACTTATCTCTTATCAATGATCTCTCGAGGTTGAATAAATCAATGACTGAAACAAGTTCATTTACTTAGAGTTATTTGGAAACCAACTTTACTGTTACTGGGAGTTTTGAAATTTTGTAGAAGGAAGGATCAGTCAGTGGCCCGTTTGTTATCATGGTCCAACAGACCTTCTGTTATCAGAATAATCTGTTTTCTTTACAGGAGATTCCTACAGTTCAACGAACTTTTGATCCAAAGCTGAGCGCTGCTCTCTGTCAGGAGTCACTAATCATGGCAACCTGTCAGAATGCCCATGTATCACTGGCAGTCAAGACAAAACATAAACCCACACCGCCTCAACCCTCTCATGGAAAAAGAGGTCAGACAATTATTTGATGAGTCATTTAGTCAATCTACAGAAAATAAATCTACAATTGTTTCTTTTTCTCTTCTTTTTACTTCAAATTTAGAAGAATGTACAGAAGGTTTGGGTAGCCCCCTTCCAGTTTATATATACATGTATATATGCCTATGCACGGAAAGAGATATTGATTTACTTGTTAGTTGGTTTTCACATTATCAGCAACTATTTCAATAATTAAAGGTCATCTTTGCTTTCAAAAATGAGGTTTCAACTTCTCATATAGAAATTTTAGCTGGTTTCTTCAGTCCTCTATGAAGAATATTTGGAGGTTTTAGACTGTTAGTTGGATTAAATGAGACACTTGAAGGCATTGTGTTGCTGACATTTTAAAGACGAAACTGTTAAAAAAAAAAAAATATATATATATATATATATATATATATATATATATATATATATATATATATTTACAAAAAATGAAAATTAGTTGTCAACCAATATGGTTTTGTTAATGACTGATGTTGATATATAATGGCATTATCATGTTTTTTGTTTTTGTTGCATCTGATAATTCAACAATATCATAATAATAGTACTCTTAAGAACAAAATTATACACAAAATTGCAGAACTTGTGCAAACATATTTACATTTACATAACACTGTAGTTGTTTGCCTTGTTACTGTTTGTTTAAAATGAGTGCACTGCAGACAGATCTACTTAAGCAAAGAAAATGTGTCACTTAAATAAATATCAACAGGTACTCAAAATAATTAACTTTGTAAAAGAAAATAATTGGAGTTTTAGTGCATAAATGTATTGGTTGCAGGCAATGCAGTCACCTGAACTATATGGATGTCTCAGTCTGAACACAGTTGAGGACAAAACTAAAGAAAAGCTGCTGAAGGCTGTTTTCATACTGGAACCTATAGGGTTGTTTTTCAGTTTAGGTCAAAGGTCGTCCTGACTGAGAGACAGTGGTAGAGGTGAAACCATGTAACCCCTTGTCAGCTGTGTAAGTTTTAACAGCCTCCAGATTCCTAACAATGGATGCAGTCAGAGCTCCGATAGGCTGCATATATATATACAGTCAGCATTTGAGGTATGGAGCGAGAAATAAATGAACAAATAAAGGAGGCTATTTTTATTTTGATCACTGGATTAGAAGGCAGGTGTCAGGACAGGGTTTGATAGGAGAAGTGGAACTACTCTGACATGATTAATCCTTTATCAGGCAAAGAACTATATTTGGTAACTTCAGGTAATATTTTGAGAAAAAAGTTGCAAATTTACTAGATTAAAGTTGCAAATCTACAAGAAAAAAAGTTGCGTTGAGATTTGAGATTGAGTTGAGATTTAAAGTGGCAACTCTACGCGAAAAAAGTCGCAGATTTACAAGAAAAAAGTGGGGAAAAAGCAACTTTTTTCTCCCAGATTCACCAGTTTAAATCTCATAAATCTATGCATTTTTTTCTCGTAGATTTGGCACTTTAATCTCGTAAACTTTTTTTCTCAAAATATTATTTTCGGATGTTTTTTTTTACACATTCTGGCTGTATGTAATATCCTCCAATATTCTCTAGGGTTGAAATTTGGAATTTGCAAGTATTTCAATGAGTGCCCTATTAAGGGTTAAAGTGGTGAATCTGGGTGAAAAAAGTAGCTTTTTTCCCCACTTTTTTCTCTTAAATCTGTGACTTTTTTTCTTGTAGATTTGCCACTTTAATCTAGTAAATTTGCAACTTTTTTCTCAAAATATTACCTGAAGTTACCAAATATAGTTCTTTGCCTGATAAAGGGTTAACACAAAGTGACACAGTCCAGAATGAGAATTAATGACCCACAGTTCAACTTCAGCTGTAAATCCTATTCAACAGTTATCATCCAGTAGAGAGACTTGTCAGGAACACTGGGAGGTCTGTCAGGTTATCTTTGCTGACAGTGCAACCAGAGTGTTTTCATAACAGCTGCAACAGAACAAGGCACTGTAATCTTCTTATTCTCTCTTTTTTTTTTTTTTACATACAGTAGAACCATTTAAGAGTGAAAAAAATCCTGTGTCAAATCAAATGAAATCCAGGCAATAGGCTTATTCATCGCACCAATGAATAAGCCTAGTCATAACCATTGCTATGGGGGTAAAATGATTCAGGACGACCGAAAGCTACAACGGAGGACAGCGACAGAGGCCACAGCTGAGGAAACCTACAACCTCACTGTGGTTTTGTTGCAGTTTAAGAATGTGGGCCGACACACACAACTCATACATTTTATACAATGTATAACTCATGTAATTGTGTATCCTCGGGCTGCAATTACAGATTATTCTCGTTATCCATTCATCTGCAGATCATTTTCTCAAAAAATTGCTTACTCTTTTAATGTATATTGTCAGACAATACTTTTAAATGCCTTTCAAAACATCCTGACGAAAACTGACACATTTAGCAGCTTGTTCTGTCAAACTAATGGTCAAATATTCTGTTAACTAGCACAAAAGATGAAGAAAATCAGCAACTATTCATATTCCGAGGCAAAATACTATTTCTCTTGTCTAGAAAAAAATCAAATCCATCACTTATGCCTAATTATGGGCACGTATCATATTCTTCTGAACTACATTTTATTCAGTGGTTATATTTTGCCTCTTATGTTATGCATTTTAAGTATTCTTTTTAATCTATTTTATTTTCCCATCTGATTTTACATTAAGTATGTCTTTCTATCCTTGTTTTAATGTCTGTTTATGTGATGTAATTTACCAATGGTAAAATATGCATGTCCTTTATGTCTCGCATATAAAGTGCCAGATAAATAATTGTAGTATTATTATTAATATTTAATATTGTCATAATTGAATTATTTTAGATGGTGTAACCAGTGACTTTTTGCTTTTTAAAATGCCAGAATTGTTAATTTTCTGATAAATGTATTACCCGGCTAATTGATTTAGCAGTAAGATACAATTAAGCAATAGATGCCGCAGATATAAAGTATGCTTTTAAACTAACTGGCATACAATAGGATTATGAAATACTAGCCTGACACGTTGCATATTGAACAGATAAAGTATTAGTTGTATGGTTTGTTAGTGGAGGGAAGTTGAAGTGAAGTTAAGGTGATGATCTCCCACACAGCTGAACAGAAACATGAAAGGTTAGAAGGTCACCACACAGTGTGTAGACATTAATGTCAGCCAGCCAACTTACCAACCACAACTAGTAGACTCCATATGAGGTAAATCCCACTGTTGAAATGTGTTGCATATTGGCGGAACAAGCACATTAATATGGGCGGCAAAACAAAAAACAAAATGTTGCTGATCTGAAATGATAAACAAAAGGAAAAAGCTATGAGCAAAAAATACATCGCAGCTGAACTGATCGTGCAGCTCAGTGACATCATGCTTGTCCAAAGTTGATCAGCCTCGCTGGTCTTTAGCAAAACTTGACAGCCAGTGAAAAAATGAACAAAAAAGGATAATTTGTAACCTGATGCTAGCAGTAAACATCATGATGCTGAAGCTGAAAAGCAGCCAAAACTGTTAAAGTCGATATAGCTTACAGCTAGCTATAGCTAACCTGAGAATCATATTAAACGCTCTCAGAAAGCAATGCAATAGAAAGAAAAACAAAGCCAGAGAGGCAATTAGCTGTGTGACTGTACTCTGTTATGCAAAAACAACCAAATAAAAAGCACACATTGTTAGCTAACGTTCAAACCGACCGTGTTGTAAAACTCAGCGATGCTGGGGTAAATTAGGTAATTGCCTTCACACCAGTCCACATCGGAGCTGCCAGCCTGCAACTGGTCCCAAAAAATCAGATTAACGTTACTCATGTCTGGACTAGTTGTTTCGGATGGACCGTGCAGAGCAGACAGCACTCCGCCGTCAGCTTTGAGGATAAAAGGGGAAAAAAAACACTGGAGGAAAGTCACTCTTTACTCTGCCGACTCGCTGCTCAGATGCTAGATATGAAGGCTTTGAGACCTGACACGACAACGTGATAAACTACAGAAATCGTCGCTGAGCTGCATTTTTAAAGCCTCTTTCCGTCCACAAAGCCTGCCGCTGGTCGTGACGCTCCGCTCTGTGTGCATTGACAGCTGCTCGCTCTGCAGCCAAAGAGTTCTGGAGCGCTGCGGGAGCGTGCACTGCTAACGACTTCCGTCTTCGCTTAAACGTGACCGCGGGAGCGCGCACAGCGTAAAGTGAATCATAACGACTTTTATGTTTTTATGTAATGTTCATATTTTTAAGAGCAAACTTAAGACTTATCTTTTAATTTGGCTTGTACTTGAACCATTTAAAAATATTTTTCCTTTTCATGCATCTTAGTGTTACAACATCTTCTCTTTTATTTATTTGCTATTATTTATTTGTCTATTTTTTTTTTTTTTTTATCATGCTTCACTTTTTAATTATTTATTTTTATTATTTTCATCATCATCACTTTTTTATCTAGATGTATTACTTTTTATCGTTATTTTTATTTATTTTATCTAATTAATTTCTAAGCTGCCTCCAGTGTTTCCTCACGTTGGACGTTGAGATGGTGCTTCCTCAGTTTGTGCTTGTTGGGGTGGAGGGTTGGGGATGGGCAGAGGGTTTTTGCTCGTTTTTAATACTATTATTATTTTTTCCTTTTTTATTTTTTATGTGAAGCACTTTGTGTTACATTTCTTTTGTATGAAAAGTGCTATACAAATAAAGTTTGATTGATTTACTTCAATGTACTGTTTAACAGCATTGTGGAGTTTAATAGTGGTGATTGATGATCTAAAGTGTATTGTTTATGAACGTTGAGAGTTAGTAAGGCCTTCATGTTTTAAAAAAATGCAGCAAAAGTGCCCTCTTGGAGGCCCCCATGTCAAATACAGGGTGATAAAATGCATTCTAAGTTGCCTTAAAGTTGTGAAAACATGATAAAGTGTCCTCTGGGGTCTCCTTAAAATCGGGAAAACATAGTGTAGTGTAATATAGGCTGACTTGCATGCTAAAAACCTTCTGCATGCTGCTGGTGACTTTTCCTTTTTCATGACTTTGCACCTCAGTGAGTCTGCTACTGGTTTAGAGCGATCAGTTTCAGAAATGTTCAAGGTTTTATCAATCAATCCCTCAATATTTCTGAGGGTGAACATTTTGATAATCTCAAGCATTTCAGACAATTAGCGCACAAGAGATCACCAATGTATTACTGTTTAAATAACACATAGCATAAATTACCTTCATGCTGACCTGACAAAATAAGGGAAAATTATTATTTAAAAATAATAAGTTGTATGAATAAGTTGTATGTTGAACAATTATTTTCACTACTCAATTTACTGTGTATTTCATTTATCTTAACTATATACTTCATAAAAATTAATGTAATTACTTCCATGTGATGGGACCTTTGGATGGGAAACAGGACACACATATTCTTCATATGTGCTTCTTCTATTTTATATTAATTTTTTTTTCATCAAAATTTTTTTTTATTTCTTTCATTAACTCGCATGAAATGTGATAAATATAGCTAATAAAAAATAGTAATATCTTCCATATAATGTGACTCAGTGACTCGATTAAATTACCATAGTGTATCAATACAAAGACCACAAATTACAAATTATAAGTTTAGCCTCATAATTATTCTTACAAATGATGTATAAATAATTCTGAATACATCATTTCTATTTTTGATTGTGATACTTAAAGTAGATGTAGCTAATAATACTTCTATGCTTTTACTTAATTTACTTAAATGCTAGAAACAATGTTTTTACACACAGGTGTGAGCCCTTTCCCGCATGTCTTCCCCTCTGTCTCTATCAATTAACCCTTAAAAAAATATCTTCAAAAAAAATAATAGAATAATAATGTTCATAAAAGGCTTTTCCACAGAAGATATTTTGACTTTCTAATTTTGCTGTACACTATTTATTTTTGTTACACTGAAATGTTCCCCATTGTGGGACAAATAAAGGAATATCTAATCTAATCTAATCGAATCTAATCGAATCTAATCTAATCTAATCTCATTTTATCTAATCTAAATTAAATGTGTGCATTATTTAAAAAAAGCCTATCTCATTGTGGTATTTAATGTATCAATTTTAATATTAATTTATCTATTCTATCACATCTTTTGCTTTCAGATTTGCATGTTTTTTTTTGCAAAGCCACGTCTGCTGTAAATTCTTGTCTTCAGTGTTACTCAAATTCACAAAGAGATGTTTTTTTCACACTGTTAAATGGATAAGTGTGTTCAGCAGCTGATTTTCTGCATGTTATAGTTGCCTATGACATGTAGGTGTGATGTGCTTTTTGTGGTCTTAAAGATGCTTTCTTAAGTGAACTGCTGAAGACTCAAAGTGGTGTGTAGTTGAAAGATGATTTGTCTTTTTCTCTGACTTCAGTTGGATGGTAATTATCTTTGAATCACAGCTCCATATCTACTCTCTGGCACCCTCTGGCTGACGCATGCTCATTGACTCAATAATCCCCTCATTTTGCTGATATTATATACCGCTGCATCTCAATACATTAGAATATCATGGAAAAGTCAATTTCCAGTAGTTCATTTCAAACAGCCCCAACCAAGTATTGACTGCATACAGATGGACATACTTTTCAGATGCCAATATTTCCATATTAAACATACTTTTTAAAATTGGTCTTTTGTAATATTACATTTTTTGAGACACTGAATTTTAGGTCTTCATTAAATGTAAGCCATAATCATTATAATAAGACATTAAATAAATTATTACATGTTACATTACATTATTACATTATTACATTCATTTATAATAATACATAATTCTGTGTGTAATGGACCTATATAATGTGTTATTTCCACTTTTTGAATTTAATTAATGACATGAATAAGATTTTCTATGATATTCTAATGTATTGGGATGCAGCTGTATGTACACTTATAACCTCTTAACTTTTAACCAGTATAATTAATTAGTTAATAAAACTTGCTTTCTTACTTGTAGTGTTGACTGTACATATTGTAATAAAATTATGTTAAACTGAGAACTTGGACGTGAGGATTTTCTGTTGGTGTCAGATCATTTAATTTTAAAGGTTTCCTCAATGCATTTCTATAACACTTCTTTGACAATTTGCCACATTCATAGGCATCAGATAAGAACCCAGCTAAGAAGAGCTAGAGGGAGATTGTTTGTCAGTTTAGTTTATCAGTGTTTTATTGTTGACACTAATATTGTTAACACTTTACTCTAAGGTGTCTACATAAGAGTGACATGAGAGTGTCATAAACATGACATGGGATGTGTCATGAACATTAATGACACTTTGAAGTAACATTAATGCTTATGATACTTGTCATGTCATGTTTCTGACAGGCTTGTGTGACTCTTATGTAGACACCTTCAAAATAAAGTGTTACCATATCTTGCTTAAGTCTCAAAAGCATGTTCAAAAAATTCCCAAAAAGTCATTTATTTATCTTAAGTTACATAATTTACACAAAGTGTTATTATTATGCCAATAGCCATCCTTTGTTACATCATTTTTTGAGTGAAATGATCAATAAATGTCATATGTTACACTTTTGGTTAAGTTTTTTGTGTTTCCTGCAAAACTTGAAAAAATTAGTTAGGCGATTATTTTAACAGGGTGACGATATGAGGTAAATCCCATTGTTGAAGTGTGTTGCATATTGGCGGAACAAGCACATTAATATGGGCGGCAAAACAAAAAAACATTATAATGTATAATATATAATATAACTGTATAAATATATAAACAGATAAGGACATTATTCTCAGTTCAGTTAATCAGCTTTTGGATGCTAAATTTATTTGATAACCTTCAGCTGGAGCCTGATTAGTAAACAACAGTTAACCAAATATCGCGAGAACATTTAGGGCCTATGTGAGACCACGGAGCGGATATCCGGCCTCTTTTCCGTGGCGGACCGTCGTAGGGCCGGTTTAGCAAAATGAAGGTACAATGTTTCCCAAACTCTAAATCTGTGTGGAAAGCTATTTTATTGGAAATACTTATGTATGGTTGATGCCATGATTCTGAACTTTAAAGCGGACTAGTTTGATGTAGCAGCCGCGGCTCGAACATTGAGGATGAGTTTTGATTATGATGAGAGCAACCGTTGATGATTCAGTCGGCAAGTGAGCAGTAGAAACATGGCGGCACACTGAGCGAAATGTGCCCCGAGTTAAACTCTCAGTTGGCTGCAATAAAGTGTCCAATCTTTTATATCTATATGTTAATATGTTATCCAGGTTGTCCGTTAAAACAGTTAGCCGTTAAACTTGTTGTGTTGATGCTATTAGGGTCCGAAGCTAACGTTAGCTAGCCGACAGAGAAGCTAACAGGCCTCTGAAGCCCTCTGATTTAACTTAAGCACAGTTGTGCTAACCATTTTTAACAGATTTTACCCTCATGTTTGGTCCCCACCTGTATCTCCAGCTGTGCCTTATATTTCACTGCTTCATGCTCACACACAGCTACCTGCTACACCTGCATGAGGACTTTTAGTAACCTGTCATGACCCATGTGGAGCTCAACTCCATGAACTAACAAGTAAATTGCAACTCTCTTTTTCAGCTGAACATCTCATTCCCCGCTACTGGCTGCCAGAAGCTGATTGAAGTTGATGATGAGCGCAAGCTGAGGACTTTCTATGAGAAGCGTATGGCCACTGAGGTGCCCGCTGACCCTCTGGGAGATGAGTGGAAGGTAGGCTAATGCTGTGATTATCTCTTTGTGTACACTTTGTTTGACTTAACTGAAAATGTGTATAGGTAAGATACCTAACATGGCACACCAGTAGACCCTTTTTGATTAGTCTGTAGTCATTAAGGGGGGACAGTGTGTTGCCAGATTAATTGTGGAGCTGCTTACCAGATGCGACCAGTGCCTGAAACCGTGGATGGTTGAACTGCAATGCTCTCTCATTGTCACATGTATACTAGTGTGCTTATGTCATTAAAGCTGCTGCTCTATCATGATCAATGGTGGATTGAAAAAGCATCACTCACTTAGTTCCTTTTTTGTCATGTGGATATAATGACCAAGTTGTCTAACTTTTGAAAATCATGTCACTTTACTCTAATGTAAGCCTTAAAACCATGAAAAGAGTACACTAGTGCCATATTACAATATCCTAAATCAAAGATGATGCCCTGTTTCATATCACAATATCAATAGATTGCCCAGCCCTATTTTAGACAATCTTAAGTCTTAAATCTTTGCAAGTCGCGTACAGTGGATTGCTCCCTCTGTATTGGCAGTGAGTTATTGTTCTGAGCGAAGAAGCATCGCAGGGGGTCTTGGAATGAGGGCAAGTTGGGCAGTTTAGTCCAACATTGGCAGTGATGCAGGCGTTTTATTGAAGCAAAAAGGGCAAGTTGAGCTAGAAGACAAGGCTTTTTATTTATTTTCTGACACTCCCGTGTTCGAGACTTGGCGTAGTGACCAAAATGAGATTGCGATTTCAAGCAGCCAAAGTAAGGTTACTCCATAGGGATGCTGTGTGAGTACCTCAGACATCTAGAGGGAGTTTGGAGTAGAGCGATTGCATATTCACAAATGGGTCAGTTGAGCTGGTTGAGCATCTAATCATGTTCAACTGATAAGTGGCCCAGGGGTAGACCAAAACCAACTGGAGGGGTGTATATGTTGTCTGGGCTGAGAACACGACATGCAGAGCTGGGGAGAGGGGACATCAAGAATACTTGGCCCGTGATTTAGCCTCGGATAAGCTTATACAAATGGATGGATATAAATTGTGTACCAGTTAAACTATGGAAAGCAGAGGAATAACTACTTGTTTTCTCTACCTCCACAGGGGTACATGGTGCGCATCAGCGGTGGCAACGACAAGCAGGGCTTCCCCATGAAGCAGGGGGTGCTGACCCACGGCCGTGTGCGCCTGCTGCTCAGCAAGGGCCACTCCTGCTACCGTCCCCGTAGGACTGGGGAGCGCAAGCGCAAGTCTGTGCGTGGTTGCATTGTTGATGCCAATCTCAGCGTTCTCAACTTGGTCATTGTCAAGAAAGGTAATGTGTTTAGTCTGGGAAACAGTAAATGAATCATCCGTGGTTAATATCTATTTAGAAATGTCTATGACTTGTAAATTTTGTTTAGCACACCAGTAGACCCTTTTTGATTAGTCTGTAGTCATTAAGGGGGGACAGCGTGTTGCCAGATTAACTGTGGAGCTGCTTACCAGATGCGACCAGTGCCTGAAACCGTGGATGGTTGAACTGCAATGCTCTCTCATTGTCTCATGTACACTCGTATCAGGACCATACTAGAGTTTATTTTATAACGATGACATTAAGCTGTAGGACTACATCTTTTACAAATGTGCATATGTGGCACTCTGGAAAAACCTTTTAAAGTGCAGCTAGTCACCAAGTTCATTTAGCTGCTTTGGGCTGCAGGCTACTCCCTCTTAAACACTTAGTGCCATTTTGGGATTTGGACTTGAAAGTACCATTTACTAAAATCAAAGAGATTGCAGTAAATTTGAAAGTGAACTTGGCTGTAATCAAGTTGATGGTTTGACTCATGTCCTTGTGATCTGGTAATTCTTAGGCGAGAAGGACATTCCCGGGCTGACCGACAGCACCGTCCCTCGCCGTCTTGGTCCCAAGAGGGCCAGCAAGATCCGCAAGCTCTTCAATCTGGCTAAGGAGGATGATGTGAGGCAGTATGTTGTGAGGAGACCCCTGACTAAAGAAGGTAAGACGAGAGCTGTCAGTTTTCACTTAAGCCTGCAAGTGTTCTTAATATCAATGACTGTAGATCCTAAGGGGGGGGTTAAAACCTAACCTAAACTCTAATCAGGGCCCACAAATGAAGAGTACAGAAGCCTTAACAGAAATCAACATAAGCCTGTATTTTATAGGTATATCTCCATACTAAGTAACTCTAAATGTTAAGTACCTCATGTTGGGTTAATTGGCAAAACATAATTAACAGATTCATGCACTATCATTGGTGATAAAAAAAATTAGAAGCCTCTTTACAAGAGATTTTTATTTCACAATCTGACTTAATCGGCTGCATACCTATTGAAATAAAATTTAAGTTTGCATTTATTGTTTCCTATAATACAGCTGAGCATATTGAGTTGTTTTTGGTGGACATGTTGCCCATCAGTCTGCAGTATAGAAACCCGAGTTAATCAGTCTTGGGTAATCCTGGTTTATATAAGCATGTTGTCCAACGGCAAGCATCTTTTGAAATGGTGCTTTACATTCAGAATGACCGATAAAATACATTTTACTTTTTTAGACATTCAGCGCTTCATGTTGGCAACTCACCGGCATCTATAATACATTTTGTATATGTTGTCTGGTCTGGGGAAGCTACATGTAATGCTGGGGAGAGGGGACATCAAGAATACTTTACTTGGCCTGCGATTTAGTCTCTGATAAGATTATAAAAAATGGATGGATATAAATTGTGTACCAGTTATACTATATGGGAAAGCAGAGGAATAACTACTTTTCTCTACCTCCACAAGGGTACATGGATAATTCTTGTTTACTACGGATTTAGACATTTTTTTATCATTTGTAAATTGTGTTATGGCACACCAGTAGACCCTTTTTGATTAGTCTGTAGTCATTAAGGGGGGACAGCGTGTTGCCAGATTAACTGTGGAGCTGCTTACCAGATGCGACCAGTGCCTGAATCCGTGGATGGTTGAACTGCAATGCTCTCTCATTGTCTCATGTACACTTGTATCAGGACCATACTATAGCTGTTTCTTTTATAATGACTAAATAAAGCTATAGGATTACATCTTTGACATATATGTATATGTGACACTCCAAAAAACCCTTTTTCAGTGTGCCAAAAAGTGCAGCTTGTCGCCCCGGCCATTTGGCTGCTTTGGGCTGCAGAGTTGGAGTAACCAACCCAACGCTCTTCACCTCACTGTCAATATTAACTAAATCTCACTCTTTGATAGGCAAGAAGCCCAGAACTAAGGCTCCCAGGATCCAGAGACTGGTGACGCCCCGTGTGCTGCAGCACAAGCGCCGTCGCATCTCTCTCAAGAGACAGCGCACCATGAAGAACAAGGAGGAGGCCTCTGAGTACGCCAAGCTGCTGGCCAAGAGGATGAAGGTAATTTTCTTTTGAGTATCAAAATTTTATTTTCAGGAATGTTTAACAGTGGTTGTCCTCTTCTTATTTAAGTTGTACAGTTATGTCTGACATGATGCTAATGATTTTATTTTACCATAAAAATAACAAATACAAGTCTAAAGTAAATGGCCATGTTTTTCATTACCAGTTAATTTATTACATTTTGAAGAATTGTCTTCAGCAGTAAACCACTGCATTAAATCACTTGTCAGTTTTTATTCTTAACACATTTTAACACAAACTGATACCAGAGTGGGAAATAATAATGGGCTTGTGAAATGTGTAATGTTGTGGAATCCCTTGTGATGTTACTGTGTATAAATGGGAGTCAACTTGTTTGCAAATTGCTTTTGGATTTGTTGAAACATTTTACTGACACATTTGTTCCTGCAAACAGGAGGCCAAGGAGAAGCGCCAGGAACAGATCGCCAAGAGGCGCCGCCTTTCTTCTCTGAGAGCATCCACATCCAAGTCAGAGTCCAGCCAAAAGTGAAATCACAAACTCAAATAAAGTCATGTTTTGCTGAAAAATTAACCTGTGTCATGTAATTGTTTTTAAGTACTTTGTGACCATAGACTAAAATATTTGTATGATTGCAGGGTTGCCAGTTGAATGATAGTGGGCAATTAAAAGGACTGAAATCAATGACAAAAAGCTAGATGTATTGTACTATATGCTGCAATGACTAAACCAGAGATATAGGTAAATGCACACAACCGGTTGCTACCAAAGAGTCTAAACACACCATTTGCGTAAATGCTGTTTTAAAATGGTAGATTAAATTGGTTTAAAGTTTATTAGAAAGTTGTTAATCAAGGTTTAACATTCTAACAGGCTGAAACTATAGTAATTGGTGCCAGCAGTGGGTTGTTTGTTTAAAAAGCTCAATCTTCAAAGTGAAGTTTCAAGCTACAAAATAGTTTAGCCAAACAAGTTCTGGGTTGCCCCAGTTTTGGCTTGGGCCACAAACAGATGGCCAAATCAGATTTCTTTTTGCTCGACTTTTTTCCTGAACTGACAGTGAGATTCCTTTTAATCCCACAATGGGGGAATTTCCAGTGTTGCAAAGGTTAAAGCAAAAATGTATGCATCAATAAAATAAGCAATATTAAGTATTTAAGCAAATGGGAACTGTAGACATTCAGTTGAAATTGAACTATTACATTTTGTATTGCACCTTATTGAATGTATTGATATTGCACATTCAAACCACATGAAATATTTTTTAGTCTTTCTGAGTGAACATGATTTTAAGACTCAATTGCTGGTTTCCAGTGACTTCAGTGGCCTCCATGTTTCCTTCTGTCTTTATTTTTGCATGGGGAGCACCTTAGAATTGTCCACTTAAATCAAATGGGAGCAATTAATCTGAACTGAGTACTTAATGTCCATATGTAGTAATTACAGGATGTCGGACTGAAAGAGAAAACATGTTTGAATGTTCAACATATTTTAATATTCAGTTTCTTTGGGACATAAGTTCAACACACAAACATCAAATAATTAGAGTCGTATAAATCAACGAACACATCCTTTAACCTTACACCCGTTATCGAACACAGGTGTTTTGGTTGACCGCCTCTTTCGGCAGATAGGCGTAGCTTGTGGGTTAACCTGGACCACACTGTTGTGAGGTCTAGAAGTATCTGCAGCGTTGAGACAACTTCTATCCTGATGAGACGGGTGGCGTTGAGGAGGTGGGCTCCCCAAGTTGTACATCTTGGAGATGAAGAAGAGCGCAGAGATGATTTGATGCTGCAGGTAGTGAGGCAGAGTCTGCCATCTGGTCTGAAAGTCCTGAATGAGACCTGAAGACCTGGACAAATTCTCCATGACCTGTTGAGAAAAGGACATAAAACGGTACTATTGTGCAAAAAAATAATTTATAGATATTTTTCTCTTGAGCAAAAATGACTTGAAATTTGTGCAATAGACTTTTTTCCCCACACACTTTGACATGTTGCAGTAGGAAAAGCACAAGTTAATTATGGAAATTCATAAGGACGAGCATACTGCAGCATTTTATCAGTAACCTGCTTTACCTACTCAAGTCCAAATGTCTGCTATGAAAAAGACCAATTATGTGTCCATCCAATTATCTGATTCAAAACAAAACCTGCTGAACTGATTTAACAACTTTTAATAAGGTCAAGGCAATTTTTACACTTGTTACTGTTACAGTAAACTTTTTTAAAAGTTTAATGACCTTAAAAGGGACATCTCAATCCAAAATTACTAATATTTTTCCCCCTCTTTCCTACAGTTCTATTTGTCAATGTTGATTGAAAGGAATCAAAAAATAAATTTCAGAGAAGCATTTATGGATAATGAATTAATGAATGTTGTAGAATTGTGTTATTTTATAATCAGTATTATAAATTTAATCTATTCTATTGATTTTTAGTCCTGCTTTATTTAACTTGTATTACTATTATGGCATGTAAGTCTTTTTAATGCATTACACAATACATTTTCATTCATTTTATGAATTTTCATTTTTCTCACATGTATTAATCTTGATATTGTTATGGGCTTGTCAGTCATCTGTGATGCACTTTGAACTGCACCCACCTGTATGACAGCGGCGCTACACACAAAGTTTGATTGATGAGTGATAGATAATCTCTTGGTCCAAAGACAGATTTTTTACCTTTGCAAAGAGGCAGGTTAACTTTTTCCGCGATTGCCAGTCCTTATGCAAACTAACCGGTTTTAACTTCACATTTAATGTACAGATATTACAGCGGCATCAATCCTCTCTGCAGGCAATGTCCCTCAATTGCTTTAAATTGTATTCACAGCTCACCTGAACACACTGCACCCTGGACCCGACCACCTGGTAGGTCCTCCTACACAGCTTGGCGGCTAGTGAAACCAGTCGTGCTGGGTAACTTGTCCTGAGTGCTGCCGCCTCAAAACCCTCCACTAAGTGAGCTTCTTTCTCTGAAAAGTCAGCAAGAAGACAAAGTGAAGGGTAAGTTTTCAAATGTGACTTCTTGCGGTTTCAAATGCAGCTCTACTTTACATTATGTACCTCTGTCTTCTTCGGTGGGAGGAAGCACTCGGTCCATCAGAGCCTCAGACATGATCAGAGCAGAATCCAGTCCCACACTGGCCACTCTCATGGCTCTCTCCACAACAGACCCATCAGCGTGGTTACCAACCGGCTGTATCCCGCCCGTCAGCCATGCGACTGTGTCCTCCACACAGTCCCTAGATCCTTTAGCTGCAGTGCTCACCACATCCTGGATCTGATGCATCTTGTTCTTGGCAGTAGCAACAATCTGGGTGAAACCAGAAGAGATGCAAGTAGCTCTTTTGTGCCTTTTGAGGAAAACTTGCAGTTCTCATTAAGATTCAAAAGAGGAAAAGAAAAAGTTACCTGCTCTGTGGGTGTGTGAACCACCGGGAAAGAAGTCTCCAGCCAGTCAAGACTTCTACATGCAACATGGTTTGCAACAAAAACTGTAGAAATATTCCAGACAGTGAAGCCATTACTGAAAAGACCTTACAAGCAGTGGCAGTTCTAGACCAATTTTACTATGGGGGCCAAGGAGGGGCCAGTGTTTAATCAGAGGGGCACATTAGCAAATTAAAAAATGGCAAAGATGATACTGAAGCATTTAAAGTCTTTATTTTAGCTCATTTAAACATCTCATTTAAGTATATTTGGAAGATACAAATACAATGATTTAATAATGAGACTGACCAACAGTAACAGTTTTTTTGTATGACAAGGACATTTCTCATTTTTGTGCACAATCACTTTTTTTATTTTGAAAGTGCAGTACAGTCAGAATTGTATATATATATATATATATATATATATATATATATATATAAGATCATTCTGTTCCTTTTGTGTACAATGAGATATTGTTTGAACAAAAAAAAGGTTAGAATTGTTCCATTGTTCATCGTTATAAATTGGTCATTTTATTATTAATTTGATGCAGGGGCCACAGCAGGGGCCAAAGGCTTCTTCACAGGGCCCTGTGTAGAACCGCCACTGCTTACAAGGATCAAATAATCAGTTATTGATGGGGCTGTGCAAAGATTTTAGAAAGCCTGCCCTTTAATAGAGCCCAAAAAGGCATTTTATATACAAGACAAAACATTTGATTCATTAACTATAGTCAAAAGACTGAAAATTAATCATCAGCAAGTTAGATCAAGTTAGATCACGTAAATCAAGTGCTTTAATTCAGAACCACATCCATAGCACGTTTTACGTAAAAGCAGGGAGTACAAGTACATTTACTCTTATTACTGACAGGACTCACTCTGAGGCTCCAGTTTAACAATGACAGGTGAAACTACAGCTGTCATGCTGCTCTCCATCATCTCACACACAGACCTCAGGCTGGGGTGGCTGCATTTAGTGGCAGTGTAGAAGACTGACAGCGTGGTGCAGGCTGAGTGAACCAGAGGCAGCTTGACCAGTCTGGCAGCTGCACTCTGCCCCTTCTGTAAGAAAAGAGCACAAACAAAAAGTGCATATACACAGTGAAATAAACTGGTAATTAACACACTATTGTTGTGTCATTTAAGTAATTTCTAAACAACAAATCCCCTTAAAGTCAGTACCATGAAGATTATTTACAGGATTTTTACATGTATACAAATTTGAACCTATCTGTCATCTGAAAAACTGTTAACTATCAAGTTTAAAAATAAGATTTTAGGAACTCACTTGGTACAAAATACATTAAAAGCCGTGTGAGTAAAAGTATGAAGGGTTAATCCACCTCGTCGAGGCGCGAGTATGTACTCACCTGGTTGTTGTTCATCGGCATGTTTCCAGGCCTACACTTTGATACAGAGGACGACAAAAAAGTTAATTACAATTTCTTCTTTTGTATCGGTGGGATATGCTGTTTAAGAAAATAAAACGCTCACTTTGCAAAGTGGTGCTTCACAAAACTGTCGTTCACATCAATTAGCGCTCACCTGAGCTGAGGACTAAAGGTCGTTGGATGTTCTCGCGGTGTTTACCGCAGATATGACTGAGATGATGGAACGGAAATATCCCAGTTCTACCAGAGCTCTTATTAGGGCCCGAGCAGGCAACGACCTGCGAGGTCCCTATTGTATTTTTCACTGTCTGAACATACCCCAAAACTCATGAAACTTTTTTATTTTTTATTTTTCATTTTTTTGTGCGGCCCAAATACGCTTCTGCGCATGCGCGGCCTATCCGTGCTTATCCGAAGCGCGGATAAACTGCGCATGCGCAGAAGCGTATTTCAGCCACGCATGCGCAGAAGCGTATTTGGGCCGCGCATGCGCAGAAACGCGGAAAATAATAATATAAAAAATAATAATAATACAATTAAAATAATAATAATAATAAATAAATACAAAAAATAATAATAAAAACTGAAAAAATTAAAATAATACAAAAATAAAAATAAAAATTTTTTTTTTTTTTAAAGAAGTAAAAATGACAGTGGTGGAAGAAGTATTCAGATCCTTTACTTCAGTAAAAGTACTAATACCACACTGTGAAATGACTCCACTCATTTTAACTACCTAATAAACTTTTAAGTGGTTTAATTTATTAAATGGGTAATAATTTAAAATGTATCATGTTTTTCATTTTAAATCTTGACCTGAGATGTAATTCAAGCTGTCAGCTAAATGTAGAGGAGTAAAAAGTACAATATTTGCCTCAAAATGTCGTGGAGTAGAAGTATAAAGTTACATAAAATGTACATAAAAATACCTCAAAATTTTACTTTAAGTCCAGTACTTGAGTAAATGTACATAGTTATTTTCCACCATTGCTACCTGCCTCTTCTCACTTATACATATCAGTTAAGAGTCCTCCTTCAGACACTGTATGAGGATTAAAGGGATAGTTTGTGCATTATTATACAAAACTTGGTACAATTATTGTCAATGCCCTCCTGAGGATAACCCTTTAAGGTTTTATTGATCGGCCCCTAGGTGGCACTGTGGTGGCAGTCTAATTTCATATTTGGTACCGTGGCCACACTATAACACTTAAGGCAATGAAATTCATAGGGGTGGTATAGACTGGCCCCTGTAACGCACACACCCCGACAGCAGCATGCCCCGACACGTGTCTACTGCGAGGGCCCGTTCAGTACTGCTTGCAGTCCTAGTTTTATTTTATTTTGTCGTCTGTGGTACGCTACTCAGCGGTGGAATGTAACTAATTACATTTACTAAAGTACTTTCACTTGAATATTTCAATTTCACGTAACTTTATACTTCTAATTCACTACATTTTGAGGCAAATAATGTACGTTTTACCATGATTTTACCCCACTACATTTAGCTGCCAGCTTGAGTTACTTTCCAGGTCAAGATTTAACATTAAAAACATGATCAATTTAAAAATGATTAGACACTTTAAAAAAAAATTAAAACTTATAACGGTGTATTCAATAGTTAAAATGAACCGTACCTTTACTAAATTAAAACGATGCTTACATAAATGCATTAATGCATTTATGTAAGCATCGTTTTGATGATTATAGTATTTGTATTAATTAATACAAATACTATAATCATATATTTGGAATCTATAAATCAATCTGAGTGGGGCCCTTATGCATAACAAGTACTTTCACTTTTGATACTTCAAGTGCATTTTGATGCTGATAATTGTATTTTTACTTAAGTAAGTTTTGAATGAAGGACTTTTACTTGTAGTGGAGTAATTTCACAGGGTGGTATTAGTACTTTTACTTTAGTAAGGGATCTGAGTACTTCTTCCATCACTGAATTTTATCCATTCACTCATTCTAATCATCATCATCTTAATAAGTTATGTCATGGTTCAGTTCTATAAGTGTATTCTGCATAATGCTTTATAGTTACCTGTATAATTTCACATTAATGCACATTTAGCAGAGACTTAAAGACTCTAGAACAAATAATGTGCTATTAAATAAAGCTCTTTAATTACTATGTCAATATTTGCAGTAACATTGACATTAAATCTTCTGTTTATTAATCAGAATATGCATTTTCTTCTGTGTTTATTTATGCCAGCCTGAAAGTTCCTCCTCCATGGAAACCCTAACAGAGAGCTGGGCCAAGTTGGTTTGCAGAAAGTTTTCAGCCCCACGTCCATTGTTGAGGACCGTTCAGACGGTGGCACCAGAGCAGAACACAAGGAGACAAAGAGGACACATCAGCTCCGCCACAACAGATCTGTCCAGTGGGATTACACAAAGTTTACTGTATCCTTCCAGTGCACAGTCACTAAGATACAGTATTTCAACCAATCTGTCACATTTTGTTGTTCATGTTGATGCAACTACCTGCATCCTTGCAAAATTTTATCTGGTGCATGCTCTTTTTTTTTTTTTACCTTGGGATTTCCTGTGTCTTGTTTATCACTAACAAGCATAAACAGCATAAATGCAAACTCTTTGTTGTGCAATGATTTGATTTATGAATCAAGCTGTTTCAAAATGAGGTCCTGCAGACCACCTACATCTACTCTTTCCTCCTTCCGTACCTAAAGGATCACTCCACCCAACATGTTGTTGTAAGTAACAGCTAGTTTTTGCCCCATCTCTAAAATAAAAGGGAAACCATACTCAGATGCTTAAAAAATCAGTTTTCCCTCCGTTACCTGTAGTTCTTCTATCTAGCAATACACTTGACATATCGCCGCAACTTGTGTCTGTCACATTGGGACACATTAAGTGGCAAGTCCGGAAAAAAATAATATTTTGCTTACAGATGGAGATATGGTGACAGACTCATATTTTTACCTGAAAAGTCTTTTTAGTTAAGTCACAGTGAATACAGTCAGCATAAAATGATGGAGAAGGAGAGTTTTTTCAAGAGTTTATATGTTACAAAAAATGTAAAAGCACTGGTATTCTGACATGCAAAAACTGGTATTCTGACATGCAAAAACTTCTTGCAATAATAATTGTACTTCACCAGCAACTTGTTTAACACAAAATGGGTGTAAACGTTTTTCCTTTTGTTTGCTTTCGAACTGGCTGCATGTTGCATATTCTGGAAAAAAAGGTGAAGTAAAAGTCAACAGTTTAAGAGATCACATACATCACATCAAAGATATGGTTTATAATGACCCGCAAGCCACAGAGTACTGAAGTTCTATCAGAAACAGAAACTGTTCAAAAGTTACCTGGGAAAGTAATTAAACCTAGATGCCTTCTTGTGTCTTTAGGTGAGTCTGGCTTTTGAGCTTGGAAAGATCCAGGTCAGCCTCCAAGAGCTCAATAAAATAAAGATTATGAAAAAAGGATGTCGGAAAATACTCCACTGAAATCACTGAGCTCTTTTAAAATGTGCATAATATTAAATGAATCATTGAGCATATCGTCTCCTCTCAACTTTCCACCCGTAGTGGTTTCAAGGTTGTAAACTTGTCCAAAGTTATATAATATTACAAGCCATTAGAGCTCAAGATGCTGTGTATAGGACATTAATTATTTATGTAATGTTTGTACTGAATTAGTTGCAGATGCCTTTGAACCATGTTAATGTATTCAATTTAACGAAAATCGGACCATTCAGATAATATGGTTTGCATGATAAATTGACTGTCAACCAGAATGAATCAAGAATGAATGACTTTTTCTGTCAGCTGTGACTCTGTACTGGATCTTTTTTATTACAGAAAAGGCTTTTTTATTAAAACAATTATAAGACTGTGAGAAAACCCCTAATAAAAGTGTGAGAACTTTTATTTTTTTAACGTGCTATCAAATACCTGTGAATTAATGTGGGGTGAATTGAAGTTAGTGGTGTTCAACATGACTTCTGATGACTTATACTGTACTTGTGTAAATATTATAATACATCATTGTTATTAGGTCATACATACATACCTGCGGACTGGCATGCATGAACATAGGGTAGTACACAATAAAACTGACCAATGACAAGGTTACAAGTATATGAGGGGAGCTTTATAATAATAATAATAATAATACATTCAATTTGTTGTAGGTACGCTTTTCTAGATACCCAAAGACGCAAATGAATTAGGACAAAAGAAGGGAGAAGAAGAACAGTTTGTCAGTGGTTGTAGGCAGATTTAAATACTATGTGAGTTTTGTCATTATCATGATAAAGAATGACCTACTGTTACTGCTACACTTTGAAGGGTTTTTGGTTGCTCGGAGCACTTAGCGTAGTAACCGTGGTTGTAGCGGCCCCAAAAATCATTGCTACCGTCAAATAGACAGGTGTTTATGGCGATTTTCCTTCACAAATCAAATATACTATCGAGACCAAAAAAAAAACTGACGTTGTCGGCAGGATTCGAACCTGCGCGGGGAGACCCCAATGGATTTCTAGTCCATCGCCTTAACCACTCGGCCACGACAACGGTACTATAAGGGTGTGAAAGTGACTTTATAAAGGAAACTGGAATATAAAGTTTGGCAAAAATGATTTCGTTATTCATTCGATATTCTACGATAATGTCAATAAAAATGGGAGTTTTAATAGCTTTGCAGGTTTAACAGTAGCTTGGTTTGTATGATGTCTATTGCTGAGCTAAGTAGCTTAGCCCAGAGCTTTTAAGTATCAAGCGAAACTTAAAAACAAAGCAAGCATGTGCAAAGACGAACGTCAAAAATGTAATTGATATGTTCATTAAGTCAGTACATAAGGGTAATATGTGATGCCAATTCCCCTAGTGGCTGGTTTCGCTAGTGCACCGACTGCTAGCGTATTCTTTGGATAACGCTATTTAATTGCGGGCTATAAATTAATATAATATAGTGCAGGGTTTAGCTCAACATCGATCTTCATATACATCAGTTAACCGAACTGGTTGCACTGACTGAAAATGTAGCAAGGATCCTTGGTAATAAATGAAAAGTAATTTCAAAGTTATGTAAAACACATTTGCATACTAAATTATTTGCAGCCGTTTCACACATTAACGTCACTTAAACATGAAAATACATGTGCTGTTAACTTTTATGAAGAGTTATTTCATGTAATAGAGCTGCATGTCGGGCCAATGCTTATCTTCTCGACTTTGCTTTGCTGTGACGACGATGGCGACATGGCCGAAAATTAACGATGGTTCACTGAATACACTCGACCCACCTGTGATTTAAAACACCCACCAGGACGACCCGGCGCTACTAAAGTACTACTGGCGGAAAGCGTTTGCATGGATAACTAATTTTATGAACTAGCACGGCAATTGCGTCTATTGTGGAATAGTGAGTCACGTGACCTCGCATCCACTCAGGCCTGCCAGTGTCAAGCTAGAGGATGAAATCCGCATTTTCCGGTTTAGTACAGTAAAATCGATAAAATAAATGCATTTAAAGTACAATACTTTACTTTGTAAATGGTTGACTCAAACACAGATGATTAGTATATTCTTGTTTGATGGTTGTGTTATGTCTGTACACCGTGCTATTTAATAATAATTTGTATTTTTCATTTTCGCTTTGCTTTTACTTTGAAGGAAATGGCACTTTACTTCCGCTAAAACAACGGCTAACCGCTGTTAGCTTAACGCAGCTCTGGGGCCTGCTGTGTTTTCAACGGAGGGAGAGCTGAAGAAAAATGGCGTCTGCAGGCGACCCAGAGCGGGACACCGGCCATTCAGCTTGAGCTTTCCGCCCTGAAATTGAGACCGGGGCTTGGTGGAGACTTCTCGGGAACCGTCACCAGACCCGTTGGTTTCTTTCCCCCCGCTTTTCTCCGGTGTGTGTGGCTTATTCAAGCACCGAGATTGAAGCGGAACAGCAGAGACTCTCTCCCACAATGAGGGGGAGAAGAGGAAGGCCGCCCAAACAAGCAGCCGAGATGCGGGAGGGTTCACCCGGGCCAGTCCGCGGCTCTCGGGGCAGCAGGAGTAGAGGGATGCGTGGACGGGGGAGAGGCAGGGGACGCGGCCGGGCACGGGGAGGAAGTGGCGGCATTTGCGGCACCAGCTCTGCGGAGGTGGATACAGATATCTCCGGCCGAGAGAACTTTCATTCGTCCCGGGGCCGCAGGAAAGTTGGAGCCTCCAGCACGGCGGCGGCCGCGGCATCGCGGGGCAGAGGAGGCAGAGGGAGAGGCAGGGGGTCGAGAGGCGGCCGCGGCGGCAGAGGCGGAGTGAGGCGGCCTCAAACCAAGGTGGTCTACGACGACAACAGCGACGAGGAGGATGATAATTTAAGCTACAGATCAGACGATGATGAACTCCTGAACGACAACCCTTCGTCGGATCTTGAAGAAGAGGAGGCCTTGGGAAACGACTCTGACTATTTGGAGGAACTACCAGATGATGATGATGCCAGCTACTGTACCGAGAGTAGTTTTAGGAGCCACAGCACGCTCGGTAGCACCCCAGGTACGTTCGTCTGCAAGTGCACGCACTTTAGCACAGCAGGTTTGCATTACTTTAAGTGTGCATTTTATTTTTTAGCTCAGTACAGAAAGCAAGACGCATTGTTCAAAATGGAGCTTGCACTCAGAAACGGGCCTTTGTTTACCGTGTGCCCTGCTTGCCACTCGTTTGCAGACCTGCTCCGTGCTTCAACCGGCTCTCGTGTTTTTGACTTTTTGTCGGATCAGCACATTTTTAGTTGTCTTTTGATGATGAAGAATTTATTCGTGCATCTTTTTAACCGGACTTTTTTTTCATGCGCGTTGTATCGGACTTGTTTTGCTACAAACGGAGGAAACGCGATGTATGGATTGATTTTTCTCTTTCCATTCATGTCATTCATTCAATATTTCTACTTTTGCAGATACAGCACAGTACCGTTTCTACTATGTAGAGTACTCTGCATCAAAACAAGTAGTTGTAAACATATTTATATAATATAATTTATAGTTTTTTAAGACTGTACTGATATGAAAAGACTGCCTGTGAAATAATAAAGTTAATTGTATTTTATTTACGCACAACCATTAGACTTTTGCACCTTATATAGCTCCAGTTCAGATTACATTATTTTGGGCTGCAAAATGCTGCTAAATGAGTTTGACAGACCTTTGTTTTGAAGAGAGGCGCTCTTTTTTTCCACTTGTTGCAAACGCCAACTCGTTACAATATTACGTGGTCCGCCGTTACCATAGCAACCGCCGTGTTTATCAGGTGTGCAAAAATTAGAGTCATCACGGCCCCACTTATGGACAGTCATGTTAATAAAGTGGTGTCTGCTGCAGGAAGAAAACAAAATAAATTGACATCACATATGTTCTGTAGAGCAATGCACTGGAGGCAGTGTGCCAGCCACTGGAAGTAATTCTGCACAGGGTTGGAAAATAGTGAAAGCGTGATCAAGACTTGGATGTTTCCTGCATTTTAATATATTTTTAGCAGATATGCTTGCCTTTTTTAATCTCTGTTGCATCACACTTGATCATTTCTTATTGGGAGTTTGTTTTAAAACAAAATGTTTTTTTGGAAAGAGACATTTTTAATGTAGATTATATTTCACCCTACAACACTTCAGTACACCCCGATCAGGTTTAGATGCCATTTAAGTAGTTCAGGGATTATTCACATACCTTCTCAACTTCCAATGGCTGCTTTTTGTAAAGACGTGAACATGGCAGCATTGTGCAGCTGAGTGTGAGGGGGGTCTTTCATAATACCAATGGTTTAAACATTATGGGTACTTTCACTGCCATGCAGACACACTGTATTCTTGCTTATTTCAAATACATTGCACATATGTCATTTATAGTGATGTTGAAAAACGAACCAGAGGCAGTCAACCCCTCTTTGACCCATTCACACCAGGCTGCTGTCACAGGTGAATCCCTGGTTGTCACCTTTTGTGAAGCAGCCACTTTCTGCATCTGTAGACCCACAGCTGTTTCTCTGTTTACACATCAAGGGTAAACCACAAATTTATACCAGAACTAATACAAATTATTATTATTATTATTATTACAGTTACAAACTTCCAGTTTGTCAGCAGTTACTCTCAGAACACTATTCTACTATTAATGGTGTAGTAATTTTAACATAAGTGAATAGTAACAGAACACTAATCCTGCTGTGATGAAAGAAACTTTTCTTCACCCTTTCTTAACAATGTCAAGTAGTGCTGGGGAAGATTTCAACCCTGTCAGGAGCAGACAGAGGGCAGGTTGAATGACCTGCACTGACCCAAACACATGAAAAACAAGTGTAGCCTTATTCCACATTATGGTGTTTAGAAATGGATCATGTTGGGATAATGTGCACAGACATCAAATGGAATATGCAGGTAAGCTGCACCCTAGCATTAATTACACATCAGAAAAAAAGATGGAGCCTTTAGCTTATTCTTGTCTTGGGACAAGAATGTGCTTGTCTGCCTTTTAATAATGTGACTTATTCTGTATCCCTCAGTAAATTAAATTACCACATGCATCAGCACTAGCTTGTGATTTTCCCCCAAATATAGTCATTCTTTTGATATTTTGTAGTATTCATAATTGTTTTCATCTATTTCCATTAGCGTATTGTTATTGTGTTCTTTTTATTAGAAAGAAATTAGATTACTGGTGGCAATTTGGGATGCCTCTGTCTTGGGGGATCCCCAAGTGCCACCAGGCAAATTGGAAGAGGGAATGTAATGTGTGTCCAGAGGTGTCCTCATCTTTGACAGCAAAATAAGACAGCAGTGCAATGAAGCATCAAGGATGCTAATACGTTCACTTTTCATTCTCCATATTTGCTCTTCTTTTTCTTTTTTATGCCAACCGTCTTCTCACCCCTGGCTCTTTTTCTTTCATTTCTTGCAGGCCGGAGAAGGAGTCGGGCGTTGCGGCCGCAGTCTCCCATCCTTGAGGCAAAGGACATTCCTGCCCTGGAGCTTCCCAAGTCCTCTGAGGACCTCCAGGTTCCTACCTCACAGCTCCTCAATGTGTCTGCAGTCTATGAGGTCCTCCGCAACTTTGGCACGGTGCTGCGGCTTTCGCCATTCCGCTTTGAGGATTTCTGTGCAGCGGTGGTCAGCCTGGAGCAGTGCACGCTGCTGGCAGAGACCCACATCTCCCTGCTAAAAGCTATTCTCAGAGAGGAGGACACTTCCAACACCACTTTTGGTCCCACTGACGTGAAGGACTCCGTCAACTCCACTCTGTATTTTGTTGATGGTATGACCTGGCCGGAGGTGGTGCGGGCGTACTGTGAGAGTGACCCGGAGTACCGGCACATTCTGCCTTTCCAGGAGTGTGAGGATTTCCCATATGAACCATTGGAGAGCAAAATCAAAGTTCTCCAGTTTTTGGTGGACCAGTTCTTGGCAACCAACATTGCCCGGGAGGAGCTTATGTCGGAGGGTGTTGTTGCTTACGATGACCATTGCAGAGTATGCCATCGCCTTGGTGACCTGCTGTGCTGTGAGACATGCTCAGCTGTTTACCATCTGGAGTGTGTGAAGCCGCCTTTGCAGGAAGTGCCGGAGGACGAGTGGCAGTGCGAGGTGTGTGTGGCGCATAAGGTACCCGGTGTGGCAGACTGCATCCCGGAAGTGCAGAAGAGCAAACCATTCATTCGACAACTGCCAGTCGGTTATGACCGACACAACCGCAAATACTGGTTCCTTAACCGCCGCATTGTCGTGTAAGTTCACCATGTTTTATTTGTGCCAATCTTATTTCACAGAATTCTTTATTCTTGAAAAAGTTATTAGTCAAAGTCCTGAAATATGTAAACATTAACAAAACAGTTGGTGAAGACTGACAGTGTGAAACATGTTTATCTGATTGTTATTCAATCCTTATGGTCTCTCAGATTTTTTTTTTTCAAGGGTCTTCAGCAAAATAATAGCATAATTACATTACAATACCAACACAAAACCAACAACTCACACATTCACCCAAATTTCTACAATTTCATGTTTTCAAAGATTAGAAAGAGAGTATTTGGCAGTGAGAGTAATAAGCAAGCTTTAAAGCAGTTAAATCAGCTCCAAAGCAGAGTCTGCAAAGTTGTCACATAATTTGGTGTCAAAGAACGTGTTCATGAATGTCACAAACCATCTGCATGTACAGTTATAAACCACCCCATACAGAGGAGAGATGGAGCCAGTAACCCTGTCATTTCCCTTTTTGCACATTGCTGTTTTGTAATTTTTAATGATGCATATACTTTAGCTGCTGTCTATGCAGCTGAGGTTCCTCAGTAACTGGGTATTTGTATATGTATTTGCACCCAGCCAACGCTTTACACAGAACCTTTCTTTAAAACCGTCCGGGTTGTCAGGCATCCTGGAAAAGCTGGAAATCTAGACACTAGTTTTCCAGTCATGGAAATACCTGGAAACTAATTTAAAATGACCAAATATCAAATATGTTTCTTGGAAATTGGTTAGCATGAAAAAGGCATCATAAAATGACTGAGAAAAACTGAGAAAAAATTTAGTTGACGAAGACCAAAACAGCTGATTAGTTGACTAATCAGATACGAGAGGACAGTCCTGCATATATCCTGAGTCACATTTTCAAAAATAATGCTTATCATATGTCATTTGGTCTTTGAGATTTATTTCAGCATTACATTGCTATACAGCATAATAAAACCATACAAGTGCTTATAATTTCCAACAAAAAGAGGAGTCAGACAATCCATTGTGCAGTTAGCAGTGATAGGTGAAACTGTCACCTTCATCTTAAACCCTACGTCATATAAAACAGGGGAATAAACTGGGGTTAAATGCGTCGATACTAGGCCTACTGGTTAATTATTTGACCTTTTGTGAGTAAGTGTCGCCTTGTGTTTTCAAGAAAACCTTCCTGGAAAGGTCCTGGGAGATTATTTCTTTTAAAGACTTGGAGTCCTGCCCATGTTCGCCCACCCCCGTCATTCATGAGTAAATTTTGTCACAAGCTGAATTCTTGAGCATCACAAAGACTAATTTTTGCACCATAAATTCATACACATTATTGCTACACATTATTGCTTAATAATGTATTAAGTAATTGTTTATAACTATATAATACATCAAATTAGATTTTATTCCCAGAGAGTCGCCTGGTGTTCAAAGCCAGGCTGTGTCCATTTCAGCCTCATCCCAGGACTGCAGAGGGATAATCAGTGACCTGCTTTGACCCAGTCAAATTGACCGTCAGTTTGAAAAGCATAGATCAGTACTTAGGCAAACATGCATACCTTACAGTTGTTTGATGACAATGGAGTTGCAATGCATTATATATATATGCTACTACAGGTCTAAAGCCAGAGTTACAGTTAGAAGCTCCCATATGCTACAGGAATGTGCAGGAAGACATTTTGTCACTGCTGTACTTTTATTCCCAGTGACAGAAAGTGCTGAGTGCCTAGGTGCCAAGTTAAGCATACCCCAAGGTGAGGGCCTCACATGAGTACAGATCTGCACAGAGGTTGGACCTGCTGTTTAATAAACCAAGAATAATTGCATCCGTCCATAGGGCTTTAACATAACCTCCGCAGTATTGGCCCCATACGTTAGCAAATTATGTTGGTATTGAGCAGTCACAGATGGTGTGTGTGCTGGGTCAGCAGCAGCAGAAGGCCTGCTACATAAACCATAAAAGAGCATGGATCACATGGACAATATAAGATTTAAAACGAAAGGCGGCCCGAGGTTTGTCATCGCAGCATTTCACCCTTTTTCTCTTCTTTTTCTTCTTCGTCCTGCTCTCCAAATTGGCCCCCAGCAGGTGCTCCGTTACTGATCTCCACTCTCCCTTCAGAGGCTGTGTGTGTTTGTGCATATAAGTAGTGTGCACAGAGGAAAGTTTGTGCGACTGGATGTACGTGCAATGAATGATGTGCACAGAAGTAAGGTGTGTGTGTGTGCACTAGTGCCTCCAGTGAAGTGCTGAATAGACATTACTGTTACACAGCCTCAGGTTCCACAGCGGTGCCTCGGCATGGACCACGCTGAGCAAAAAAGATGTCAAATATTCCCCTCTGTAGCTGCTGCGATGTAAACTCTAAAAAATGTCTTTGCCAGTATTTCTTCTTATTGTATTGGGTCATGCAGAAGCTTTGCCCAGTGTCCTACAGGCACACGCAATTTAATGGGAAACTCAGGGAGAGCTTATGTTTTCACAGATTACTGAAATTCTCAGTGCTTTAATAATTTAGAGTAAAATAGGCCCAAGCAGTTATTTACTGTTACTGTTTATCAGCAGTGGATGTTTTTTTCCATATCTAACACTTACATTCAACAAGTAACAGTTAAATACAACAAGTAGCTTTCAAAGAAATTGATCATTCCCTTCAGCACCATGGACAGCCAACATTTCTAAGATGCTCTGAACAGCTCGTGCACTTGCTCTGAAGTGTTATTTTGGGAAACACTTGACATTTTAAGTAGAATTCCTCTTAAAAAATATCCATAACCTCTGAGTTCAGTTATTGGGAAATTGTTGCTAAGAGGCCTGTGAGACGCAATCCAGCCCTGTGACCCTTTGACAAATGTTTTAAATCTGCAACATGCTCATACACTTTATTTCTAATATTTTCAGCCTTTTGTCCTTTCCATAAAAGTTGCCTCCTTGTCATTTTCCATACTTCTAAGTAAGTCTGGTAGAGTGAGTTGAGGCTTTGAAGAATTTTGCACACTACAAAATAGACTGTGACTTTTTGAATTGTTCTTCAAAGGATTTATTGTTCGGCATTTTTCAAAAACACCTTGGATGTTTTTTCTGTTGTTTACACACAATCCATGTCATTGTGATTGTGTATTTGTGTTTATTTAGAGTTTCATAAATATAGCAGGATTGTACCACAATAGAGTGATACAAATAGGCATTACATTTTTTTTTAGGTTCACTATTTTAATGATAATCAGTCAAGCAGGGTGGGCATGAAATTACTACTCGCAAGACAAATAAATGGTTGCATCTGATTGATTTATATCTTATTTATATTCATACATTTATCTGTCAGGGAGAACACATAAATAGAAATCTTACGATGAAGTCGAATGGCTAATCTGCAGTCCCTTAAATTCGGTTGGAAAAATTAAAAGATGTTTGCTGATGAGACCCATAAAGCCACATTACAGCATACAGGAACCAAGCATATATAGAGCATATATCTTTCAGTTTTATCATAATTATTTTCCTGTTTTTCTTCTTGTCACTGTTGTGTCTCCTAATTTTTCCCCTCCTGTCTGCTCTCTCATGTCTCCCCTACAGTGAGGAGGATGGTGAGCAGGAGGACAAAGCCATCTGGTACTACAGCACCAAGGTAAATGCAGCTCATCATTTTCTCTTACTGGGTGTTTTTGCTTCTCACACAATCAAATTGAATTATTTTGTTTATTTTCTATATACTTACTATAGTTATGCTATGTGTCACAATCGTGCTCCTTCTTTGAATTGGCAAAATGCATCCAAGCATTCAGTGTTTTTTTGGCAGTGCAGTGGCAAATCTTTTATTGAACTTGAACACTGTTCTTCGCAGGTCCAGCTAGCTGAGCTCATAGATTGTTTGGATAAGGAGTACTGGGAGGCCGACTTGTATGCAGCGCTTGAGGAGATAAGGGACGAGGTGCACGCGCATATGGACATCACTGAGGACCTAACCAATAAGGCCCGAGGCAGCAACAAGTGTTTCCTCACTGCCGCCAATGGTAAAGACTTCTGCATTGCTTCTCAATGTAAAAACAATTTTTTGTCTGAGTCTGAAAGGCATTGTTTCGGTGAGTTTAATCATGGAATCAGTGGAAAAAGGATCTCTTTAAACCTATTTTTTTCCGTCTTTCTATCTCTGTCTTCCAACTCCTCTGCCTGCTTTCCCCCCAGTACTCATGAATGCCACCCAGTCATAGATGGCTGGCCCATAGGAATCAACCAGCTATAATGTAACCTTACTCTGCTCCCAGTTTGGCCAGTATCCAGCACTCTAGCTTCCCCTCGTCCGTTCCTTTCTGTCTGTAGGGTGTCCACCAAATCCATCTGTATGTTTCATGCCTGCTGTGTCAGTGAAAATGAGCACGTCATATGTAAAGCATTCAGACTGCTGTGCATTGGAACAAATCATGGCTTAAATAATGCAGCTGTATGTGCTATTAACTTTTGATAAAACAGCTAGAGTGAAAACTAGCTCTTCTATGAAGCTCCTGCTCTGCACAGATCAGTTACAAATTCTGTCAACTTGAAACTTTTTACCCCCAGGAAATATATTCAGGCATATCAAAAAAACTACATGCTACTTGAAAGAATGACTACAGTTTTGTCAAACTTTTTTAAACTGGTGGCAGCTTTCTTCCAGTGTGTAATGTATTTGTTTTCCTTGTGCACAGTACCAGCTAGCTCAGCAACTCTGCTGCTGTGGTTAATATATTGGGCAGCTGTTTTCACAAAAAAAATCCATTAAACAGCATTAAAATCCTTAACCTTAAGAAATTATTAAAAAAGTGCCATCATGTGCAAAACAGATTTTTAACTTAAATTTCTGTAATTTTTCAGCTCCGTTTTTATAGTTTCTTTTCATAATATTCTATTTCATCCAACTTGGTGACGATTGTGAAACTGAAGATATATTCTGTCATCCAGTGTTACTATTCCTCTCTCCGCAAACGTCATACTTCAACAAGCAAGTGTTTCGTGATTTGCGTGTTAGTGAAACAAAAGCCTCAAGATTTGCATACTGCACTGTCTGCTCTGCTTAATGCAACATTTCCTATTTGATTGAGACAGACACAAAGATAATGTGTAAAACATGTTGCAGCACAGACCAACACAATTCATTGTTTCCTCTTTCGGAATTGGAACTTTTGTCTGTTTTTATCACATGTCTTTCCGGTTTCTTTATGCTGTCCTTCCTGCACAGTGCAGATGGAGGCTTTGTGCACTATTGCTCAGCTTATATTAAATCTGTAAAGGTACAGATGAGTCATACTCCAGTAAAGGAGTTTACAGTCTTCCACTGTGTATCAGTGATGGGACTGTCACTGCTGTTACACATTCATTATAATACTGTAGTGATCAATATAAAACACATCATAATGCCATTGTGCTAACTGACCACACTGCTCCTACTCGTAATTTTTTTTTTTTTTACATTTTACATGCGAATCATGTATTGTCAATCATGTAACTGCCTACTGCTGCTACCGTTTGTTTGTGATTTATTTATTTAAATATTCTCACACAAAACATCATATTAGGAAGTGAGATATGGTACCAGGGTTAAAATAGCTCCAAACAAATCATAACAATATCTGCTATAAATTGCTAATATTTTTAGATTTTGTAAGGATTCAGAGTCATAAAGCCCAAGAAGATAGACATAAGAACAATAAATAAATAAAAAATTAAGCTACTTTTGAAAATATTATAAAAAAATAGGCTACAAATTAAAATAAAAAAAAGTTAAGCTACTTGCTGCTGCTATTTATGAAGTACAAACAAAGAAGTCTGTTGATAGTTAATTCTGTGTCTTTTTGTTTCTGGTGTAAATACAAAGTTCAAGCACGTCAATGTGGCCTCCGAAGACACGCCTTCTTTGTTTTCATTTTCATTTGTTTGGTCGTCTTTATTACCTGAAACCTTGATGCAACCTTAATGAACCTCTGATGCTGTTGTCCTACTTTTCCTCCACAACTAATTTCTGCCTAATTCAACAATAATCTGTCTTTTCTGTATTTTGTGGTTTATTCATCACCGTGGAATAACAACTTATAATAGTGCTATTTTCTCTGGGTTTTATAGAGAGTGTTATCTTCTGAAATGATGACTTTAAAAACACAGCACATGTGTCCTGTTGTTGATCAGATCCCAGAGTGTGATTTTATGATAATATCATACTGTTTAATGAGCTCAGCCTTTCATTCATTTTGTCTTACAACTATTGCCTTTTTGTTCCTGTTATGCAGAAGAGATCCTGGAGCGATTGCGGGCCAAGAAGGAGGAGGAGCTGGAGGAAGTGAAGAGACGGGCTGCTGAGGAGGCCCAGAAAGCGCGGCTGGAGAAGGAGAAGAAGGAGGTGGATGTGGAGAAGGACGATGAAGAGGCCAAGCTGAGGGACGAGGGGCAACAGGAGGGCAAGGTCAAAGATCTGGCAGAAGAGGAGGTGCTAAAAGAGGAGGTCATGGAAGAGAAAAAGGACGTTGGAGGTGAGTGAAGTGTTCTGAATAACATGATCATATATGTAGCCCACAGTAATGATAATAGTGGGATAAAAACCTTGTACTTTCTGGCCTGAAAAGGCTTTCTCTGGATCTGAGTATCTCCACTCTATTCTGTTTTTGTCCCTTGGAAAAAAGGACATCATCACAATGGTGTAATTAGTTATTGATTGAAGAATCAATTCCATTGTTATTTGGCTCTTAGACCAATCAGAAATGCTGTGCTCTTTTTCAAGACTCAAGCGACGAGTTTGCCACTCACAAAGAACACATTTTAATTTATAGCTGTGTCTTGCTGGATATGTATTATCTGCTGCAATAAAGAGACACTTTTTACAGAATAATTAGGCCTTTATTGCATGGGCAGGAGAACAAAGTCTGCCCTTGAGGGTATAATTAAATGAGTATAATGAAAATGTTTATTTGTCTTCCCCTAAATGTATCATTACATTAATCTTAAAAAGCTGATGTAAATAACCCCAGAAATTAGAATGGAAATGCTTCTCTCTATTGTCTCCAAGTTAGAGCTGGGTGATATGACAATGTCATTTGCCAAAGTTATAGAAAATGTCTAAAATATATCTGTCCTACGGGCAACACTTTACATTCTGATTCTTGCCACTGGAGCAAAGCTGGAGTTGACAAATTTAAAATACTGAGCATTTTTTGAGACAAGTATCTATTTCACACTGGAGTAAACAAAAAAAGGCTTTACCATGTGGTTATTTCATACAAACTATTTATTCATTGAATTGGTGGAAAACATGCTAAATTGTGAAATACATTGTTATTGATATATGGAATGACTTGTATCTGCATAGAAGCTTTTTGGCCATATCACCCAGTCCTACTCGAGGTTATTTATGCATTATAAAATACAATCCATGATATTTACAACATTGCTGCTGTTCATCTGTAGTTGTTGAAGCTCCACCCACTGGCCAAGAACACAGTAGTGGCAGTAGCACCTCAGACGGACCTATTCTTCCAGCTCTAGCTGCTCCAACACAAACCATCCCCACCACCGTGAGCTATAGCGTGGCCTCGGAGGCCCCAAAGCCCCCGGCCTCCACCCTAAAGGCCCTGATAGAGGGAGGTTCCCATATGGACGTCTCGAACAACACCAAAGGTATACAAGGACGTTTCAGGGTGAAGTTAACCTCATTAAGCCTTTTCGGGGGGATCTGCTTTGCTGCCAACGTCTGCATCTTCACAGGACAGTGCAATGAACCTCAAACCTGTTTGTTCTGCCTGATACCCACAGTGCTTTGGCGTTCCTCCTAACCATTTCTCAGCCTGCCTCTTTGCATGTGGTGCTCATTCCATCTGCCGGCTTTTGTTTTCAGTTGTCCAGTTTTTATGTCTTGAAACCTCGCTTGGACCACTTTCAGCCATTTTGCACTTGAACCCTTAATTTCACCTGCAAGCTTTTTTTCGCCAAAGAACTGACAAGCTGATTTCGTCGATTGATTTGCAATCAGATGGCATTGTCACCGCACACAGGACGTAGCATGACTCGCACCGAGCCTCGGTCAACTGGGGACCGATTCACATTGCCTGGAACAATAGTTCTTATGTAAAGATTTTTTTCTGCAGCTTGCTTGTAATCGATACCTCTGAGGAGATGGCTTTCTGTTTAGGTGGTGCCTTTGTTCAGTGATGATCTGCACATATTTATCCTTGATAATAACAACTTCACCATTCATTTTTGTGGTAAGTGTAGTCATGTATGCCTTGCCGGAGCCTTGCCTTGCCTGGACTGGTCACCCATTGCTTTCATGTGACCCCTTCCCTCCATTTGAACTGGTTGTTTGGTGCATGCATTATGCATGCCTTATCAGTAGGGGGAGCCACAGACTTAACTATTTCAGAACTATCACAAGAAAAAATGCTGTTTTCATTAAGACTGAGCTTCTCCCTGTGCAGAATATACTATTTATTGATCATTGTTGACAGCTTTGATGAAACAATTTGTCTTGGTGTTTCTAATTCAGTTATTTCGGCTTGGGCTAGCACCTTGCTGGAACTCTTAAACTGAAAGATGTCTCAGATAATGACTGATGACAGCAAGAACAATGCAATCGAGACAAGTTAGTCCTGATTATGTTTACAATCGACTCTCTTTGTGATTTTCTGTCCGTGTAGCAGAAAACCCATCATCAGATTCTGTCCCTGTCAGCGGAGATGGCGTCCCCAGCCTGAGCCAGTCAACCCAGGCCAGCGAGGAGAACAGTAACAGCAGCATGGGAGCTGGGGTCCCTCCAAGAGGTCCTGAACCTCCAGACCTGGCTGACAAGTCCTCCCAGTCGTCCCTGGCCAGCTTTGATGACACAGGTCTGACAAAACAATGCCTCCATAATAACGTCTTATTTTGTTGTAATATCACATATGATGATTGTGCCAATAACTGTCCTCTATGTCATACTAGTGACCTACACATCCTGCAGCTTTAACCCTCTCCATTCTAAGCTACCAGACTATTATGCTAAGTTATTATTAGGGCCACGGAGCAATCGCACCGAGCACTGGCCCCTACAGCTATTGCTGTAGTTACTATTGTTATACTGTGGATTTTTTCTTCTTCCTCTTCCGGACACAATTTCGTCCCGCTACAACTCCAAGAGTTGCATTACAAATTATATATCAAAACGTGCGGTTTGATCGGGATCGGTGTGCTATTACTTTTCTCTAGGGAATATGAATTTTGCCCAAAACTTCTCAAAATTTTGCATTGAAGTGAATGGGACGGGCGTAAAAAAAATAGCAAAAAAGAACAGTAATTGGAGGTTTTCAAACGTCTACTTCTCCGGCATAATTTCACCTAGAGACTCCATTTAAACTTTAAACAGTAGACACAAGTCTTGTGTATCGGTGTATTAATCCACGTTTCGATAGGTCATATAGTTTTTTATCAATCCCTGTTCAATGACCATGAACATTTTTGGACAAATTCTGAGATTAGAGTCAGAGTGTGTGTGATGTCATCGCTCAGAGTGTAGAGGGAGAGGTAAAACTGTCAAAAAATAAATTTGAAAACTGCGCTCCAGGCCGCAAAATCCACTCTACAGAAATAATTTATACATAGAAATGTAGGAAAATTTGTCTTCTCCCTCACAATCCTCTGGTAAAGCTGTCAGAGTTATAGTTTGGGCGTAGGACGCACAGATGCGCCACCAACACCCACCAACAGCCCCATTGGCTCTGCTCAGATTGCCTTTGATCCTTTGATGTGATTACAGTTACAGATACACTCACACATGCGCGTGTAATTGCGCACACTCCTCCAGATACGCATGCTTTACACACACACACACACACACACACACACACACACACACACTTTGAGGTTAAAGGGCATAGGTTGCTGTATAAATAAATACTTGAAAAGGAATGTTTGTTGTAGGTGTGCTGCTTGTATAGAATATAGTATCATAACATTACTAGTATTAATTGCTTGAAATCTCTGAAGAATCTCATCATAGTGTACATACACCGGCAGTAGCCCCCGTGGCCCTTTCAGAATTTCCCCAGAGGAAATTTTCTAGTTATTATTATTATTATTATTATTATTATTATTATTATTGCTAGAATAGCAACTTTTTCTGCAGGATTCTCCACCATTGGATCATGCATTCACCATCCAAAGGGATGTGCACAAGTCTGCATTTGTACAACAGCCAATAGGAACGCCCTCTCTCTGGCCAATCGCAGGTCTTCTCAACGTTTTACGTCACAGACTAGATTTTCTAAAGCCTGAACACAGAGCCAAAAGGAGGTGCAGAAGTTGAGTTTTCTCTCAGAGCATTTGAATTACAAAATGCTGAAAGATTGTTATATAATTTTTGCCCAATAATGCAGAAAAAAACTGCCTAAGCCAGCTTTAATTGGCCTTAATAAAGACGGGCAGCAAAATTTTAAATTGTATTTTCTCTGTATAATAAAAGCAGTTCCTCTGACTTTGACTGAACCTGGCTTTGGGTTTTTCAGGGGAAAGTAAAGACGGTGAAATGGGTCTTGGCAGTAAGAAATCTGCAGCCACTCGCATGGTGACCCGGCTGAGGAACCCTGAGAGCAAACTTAGCCAAATGAAGAACCAACAGGTGGCTGCTGCTGTTCACGAAGCCAACAAGGGCTTCAGGGAGGGCAAAGAGGTGAGAAGGACGGATAGTTATGTTTTTTACTCTTTCAGACAATAAATGAATAACCATAAAGATGCACCGAGTAGGCCATTGTATTTAAGCAGATGAGGTTAATGGCCTTTGGGAAAACATTATCCCTACAGAACTTGTTTCATAGTTGGTCTTCATTTAGTATGAGGACTCTAGCATTGGCATGGTGCCACTGAGTAAGAGCAAATAAACCATGAACTGCATGAAACTATGAACATCTATAATGAGCATGCTTATTTTATTCAGAGCAAGTTGTACATTGTATTTCAGGTTGGAATATGAACTTTAAGTTTTCAATATATCTAAATAACTTGTGTATCTTTTTTCACTATATCTACAGGTACTAGTAGTAAATGCACAGGGTGACATCACTCGTGTCAGCACGCGAGGCAAAGATGTGGTGATGAAGGGGACACTGAACCAATACTTCAAGCTCGGCCAGGAAGGAAAATACCGCGTTTATCATAACCAGTTCAGTTCCAATACTGTGGCCCTCAACAAGCACCAGCACAGAGAGGCAAGTAGCAACTTTTACCAGTTCTTTTGCCTTTTGAATGTTCAATAATGAAATGTCTCCAAGGGTTTGTACCAAGTTCTGTTTTCCATGTTCAGAATATACTTTGAATATACTTCTTGATTTTCAACACAAACTGTTGTTTCATCAACACAATAACTTATGTGAACCAAATTCTTATTTTTTTCTACATTTGAAATTCGTCGCACGTTTGTTGTCTCTTTGGTGTTTCACACCTTATGTGGAGCAGATCGGGTCAGAGTTAGAAAAAACTGACGCTTTGGTACACTGTGTAATGAGGGCGACCATTTATTTATTGCCAAAATCTTTGGCAATCATACTTTATAGAAACAATTTAGATGTGATGATAAAGGCTACTTGGGTTTGGGTACCTTGAAGGTGCCTGAAAAGTTCCAGGATTTTATTCTAATAAACATGTATGAACCCTAACTAAAACCTACTTTATTTGTGTTTTCATCAGGACCATGACAAGAGGCGGCATCTCTCCCACAAGTTCTGCATGACACCAGCAGGAGAGTTTAAGTGGAACGGTTCTATTCATGGCTCTAAGTTTCTGACCATCTCCACACTGAGACTCACCATCATCCAGCTGGAGAACAATGTCCCAGCGCCGTTCATGCACCCGAACTGGGCCTCACACAGGTACAGACTTAGGAACTGTATTATCTAAATCATGTCTTACTATTTTGATATTTGTGTAGCTTGTTATGTGTTTCTTTTTATAACCATACAAAATATTCAGTGGGAATTGGTTTTAGTATTTTAGGTTGTCAGTTGTGTTGGTGCCTTTCAGAGATTAAATCATCTTATCTGTATATAATAAAAGAATGAAGGTGCTTCTTCCTAAAATAAAAGCACAACATGACCAGACAGAAAACTTGTAGCCTAAAAATTGAAATTGAGAGAGAGAAGAGAGAAATTTAAAATGTTTGATGTTTCTTTGCTTGTTTTTCAGGACCAACTGGATCAAAGCGGTTCAGATGTGCAGTAAAGCCAGAGAGTTTGCTCTGGCTTTGGCCATCCTGGAGTGTGCCATCAAACCTGTGGCTATGCTGCCAGTCTGGAAGGACTCACTGGGCCATACCAGGTACACACAGTATATATACCTTGTGTGTGTGTGTGTGTGTGTGTGTGTGTGTGTTAACTGTATGTAGTGTATATATACTACACATGTTCATGAACAAAATAATAGCTATCGGATCCATCCACAAATTCAGTTTAAAAGCTACACACTCAAAAAAAAAAAAAAAAAAACCTCAAACATGCATTCACCATACACACAGGGGGTGTGTGGTCAGTTGAGGAGGCAGAAGCGATCAAAACCAGATCAGATCAAAAGGCCCACCCTCACTGTGAGGCATAATATTTAGACTGCAAGTCCACTACCAGTGCCACCCACCTCTGCCTCAACTAATGCTTCAACACCACGACGCCCCTTTAAAGAAGCGATTGTCCAACATTTCACAAGGTTAGGATCAGAATGTGTGTATGTGTGTGACTGCGCAAAGTGAGTGAAGAGAGAGAGAGCTTTTCAGCAACTTCAAAGAACAAGTTTGTGTGTTTTGTGTTTTATTTTCTGTTCCAAGAGCAACTATCATCTTCTCCTCTATAGTCAGGGCTTTAATCAAAGCTTTCCAATTGTTTAGTTACTGATTTATTTCCAAATGGCTCAATAGATGGGGGTTATAAAAGTATATGTGTGGTTGTTGTGAAGTGACTAATCACCTCATACAGCAGGGTTTTCTATGATCACAAAACATCACAATAAAGGTTCTTTAAAATAACTGTAGAATAAAAATGAATAATATACAATTTAAGATCAGCAGGTTGTACTGGAAGTTAATAACAATAAGAAAACATTTTCAGGTTAAACCGCATGACATCTATGGAGCGTGAGGAGAAGGAGAAAGTGAAGAAGAGGGAGAAGAAGCTGGAGGACGAGGAGACGATGCAGCAGGCCACCTGGGTCAAGTACACCTTTCCAATTAAACACCAGGTAGGTCACATACAAGCTCACATATCTTAGCTTTTCAATCATTATCTCAACCCTGGCAAAAGATTAATTTGATATGCCAGCAGTTAAATATTCTATCTCTATTTATCCACTCAACACATGTATACATACAAAGCATGTCAGCTTGAGATTGGACCACCCTTATAAGAGGTCTGCTCTGCCCTTGTTATTTAACTGCCTGGCATTTTTTCTTGTCATCACAATCTTAGTTTATGCACAAGACAAAATAATACACTCCATATGTAAATTGTGCAGCACATGACACACAGAAACTGGGGTGTCCAGGATTGCTTCCACCACAGTTTTGAAGCTAAATGTGAGACAACAGGCTTGCTTTGATAAGATATTGCCACCCTAAGGCTACATTTACACAAAATCAGGTTTTGCTGTGATTAGCACAAGGTTGTGCTGCCTTGTGTGCTTCAAGTGTCACTTGAATGACCCTTTAATCCCCCTAATCCAGGAGGTGGCATCAAAAAGCAGTGTGCCAACCGCCAATAAACAGCGAATGAGAAGAATAATTTGTCTCCACCCCCGAACCACACATTGAAAGTTTCACTATTACACATTACACTATTACCGTACTTACAATAGGTCATTTCTCAGTATTTATTTCTAGTGTAGAGTGAGACTTTACTGCCTGGAAACTGAGGCATTGCTGTGGGAAACTGCTGTGTATGTTGTGCCTGAGTAATCATCAAGGGCTCTTTGATGCAGCAAGTTGAACTCTGCTGTGAGTCATTTCCTTCAGCAATTAGTGATCAGTCTGTGAATTACCGCTAAACTTTTAATCTCTCTTCATACCTTTGCTCTGCCCTCTCCCGCCTCTTTTTTCTGTCTCCTAATTTGCTTTTCACCGTTTAAACCTTTCATCTCTTTTTGTTTCTTTATCCCTCATTTCCTCATTCCTCTTCTGCGTTCTTGTCTTATTTGAAGGTGTGGAAGCAGAAAGGAGAGGAGTATCGCGTTACGGGCTATGGGGGCTGGAGTTGGATCAGTAGGACTTATGTGCAGCGGTTTGTCCCCAGGCTTCCCGGCAACACCAACGCCAACTACCGCAAAGAACTGGAAGGTCTGGAAGGGGAGACTTTGGGGCCTAAAATGTGGTTTTCTGTAATTTAGAGTCTCTTTGAATCTGGGAGTGAATTGGTCTCTCGTTCAATCTCAACGATGCCATTGTGAGGGTTGGAATTCTACCTCTCTTTTGATATGCCCGTAAAATCCACAAGCTAATCAAAGACCTCACAAATAGTTTGGATTCTTGTTTATTAATACTGATGGTTTATTTTTTTGTTTATCCTTTTACCATACTAATTATTTCAAAACTGCAGTGTCAAAAATAAATTCTAAAGCTAGAGACCACATAATGATCTTAATAATCTTTATCAAGTTCTTTTTTTGTTGTTAATAATCATTGAAGCACAGTATGGATTTTTCTCAGTCGATACTGATAAAAGACAATTACCTTTTTTCTAATAGTGGATACTGATAACATTTTTTTTAAATATTTTGTATTTTAAAAAAAGGGTTTATAACCTGTAGTTTATGAACACCTGAAAGTAAAAGTTTATGAGATCTAGTGAACAAAGATCTAATCTATGAAAGCATAGTGAATGGGGGCTGCGATGCGAATTACCATTTGGCCAAACAAATCCATGCAGCGATAATGTTGGCTATATAACTCTTGCTAGTGTAACCTTAAATAACACAGAAACGCTATCTTTCCATCCAGTTTAAAAAAGTTTTGTTTTTACTGTTTTCAATGGATCAAACTGATGTGGAAGAAAGGCCTTAAATCTCCACTTAGCATGCTAATCGTGAGATAGCACATTACGCAGTATGCTACACTAAAAGTACATTAACATGAACCCAATTAGCTGATATACCATATTGCATGTAAGTATCTCATATCAAATTACTATGGGCATTAAGTGGCATGAATGTCATCCCTATAAGAAGTGAATAAAGCTAAATTTCCGCTTAGCATGCTAATCGCAAATAACAGAATTTGCACATTACATTCAGACCTGTACAACGTCTGCAACTCAATAAAACACTTTCTTTTCATAAGGTACCACACCATCCAGCACATACACATTGAACATTGATATTCGCTGGAAACTATTAGAATATTATTGGAAAATCGAACCTTGGAGCGCACTTTAAAACTCTGAAAGATAGGTAGGCTAAATAGACTTACAGATGAGATGAGTCAGGCGTGGAAGTCCAGAGTGAATTGGGTTTTCTGACCAGGTGTAGGCCTATCACACAATGGGGCGGAGCTCCCCTAAAAAGGCGTCCGCTCGGAAACCAATGCTGCAACACATCCTACGTAAATAATGATATTTTGAAAAATGAATTCAAAAATCTTCAAAATCGAGGATGCACACCTTCGTGCCATGCACAAGCCACATACGAAATCTTAGGTCAGTCTGACTAACGGTCAGCGAGATATGCCCTAGACACACATCCATACACACAGATGCTTCTTGCTTTTATAGATAGATAATTGCATATAGTGGAATAATACATGATAATATACATTTTCCATTATGGTCTGATATATATCTCATGCATCCCTATTAATAATTGAGGAATTGTGTTTCAAAACAGCCTGATTAGTAGCAAATTTAGGTAGTTCTAGATGCATGTTTTCAAACTAATCCGAAAAGTAAATCCTCACTGTCATTGTGTTTTCCAAAGATGCTAAACTTGGAAAGAAATGTACCCTGTTGGACTTGAGTCGACGTCCAAGTGTAGCTGCACCAGAAGGTCAGGGAGCTGCTGTCCTAAGCAGTGAGGCAAAACATCAAGACTCCTCCGGCCTCTCCAAGCCTGCAGAGGATCACCAGAGGTCTGTTGAAGATTTGGATTCCAATGAGAGGATGGAAGAGGAAAAGAAAGAAGGGGTGGAGGAAAAGGAGAAGTCTGAGGAGTTATCAGCAGGTGAATCACCTACGAAGATGGAGGTGGACGCCGCAGACTCACGATCAGATGAAGAGCAAAGTATGCATGAGTTCCTAATAGCATTGTATTAAATAGTATGTGGTGTATGGGTTGTGTAATTGCACAATTCCTCCCCAAGCTTTTTCAGCCTCATTGGCAGAGATTTTAATGTATAACACCTATATATCCATAACAGATTAAAATCTGAGTTTGTTTTCTTTCCAGGGTCCAGTATTCAGGAGGAAAAGCCCTCTGTGAAGGAGGAGCAGACAGACGGCCCTTCAAAACCCTTTAACTACGATGTAGTGGATGTCAGCAAGGGCTTCCTCACCCGCATTGCCTACAAGAAGGTCAAGTCCTCTAAGCTGGACAGCCTGCTCGAGCGACGAGTTAAGCAGCACACTATTGAAGAGAGGCAGAGGCAGCAGGTGTCTGCCTCCAACCCTCAGACTCCTGCACCAGTTTCATCGAACCCCGCTGCTCTCAGCACTCCAGTGCGTCCACGATCACCACTCAAACCCCATACTCTCGCTCCGGCACAGCTTGCATTGGGCAAAGCTGTGAAAGTGGAAGAGAAATCTTCCACAACAGAAACTCCAGGTCCAGGAAAAGTTGGAGGGCGAGAGGTTGAAGGCGAGAGTCAGACTGAACTCTCTAAAACTCAAAATGAGATTGTCACTCCTCCTCTTCCTTCTTCTGTTCCGGACTCCACACCCAAAGACAATTGCAGTACAGGTACACAAAACCAAACCACCTCCATGCCCCAGGTGTTGGAGGCAGACTTGGTGGAAAGGACTACGGGGCCAAAAGAAATTAATACAGACAGTTCAGGGCAACAGGGCGTCACACTGCCTGGTGTACATGAAACAACAGCAGGGGGAATTAACAGCTCTTTAGAGCGAAAAACAGCCAGCGTACCATCAGATGTTACAAAGGCTGCACATATTGAAAATGTAGGGTCTGAGGTGCCCAACTTGAAAACGGACTCTCTAAGGACCTCTACAAGTGTTTTTGACCAAATAAGCAGTCAAAACACATCTCCTTCTAAAGGTATTCAGCAAAACCTGGAAACTTTAAGCTCAGCGCATTTGGGTACAGAGGAAAATGGCATGGGGCCAGAGGAGAACCTAGGAAATATAAAAGGTAGAACCGAAGGCGATAGCACTCCCGAGTCAGTTTCTCCTCTCCCTCAGGTAAATGGTAATGATGGCTTGGAGAGTGAGGGCATGTTGAGTAACTCTGTAATGAGCTCAAATAATGGTTTGCACACCACCAGTCCGCAGGTGAACAGCATTGGTAAGGTTGAAGAACAAGGGCTGGCTGTCTCTTTGAAGGACAGCACACAACAAAAGCCTTTAGTAAACGGAGATTTGGCTCCTGTAAATGATTGTACAGAGGCTGGGGGCAAGGAACCAAGTCTAGCTTTTAAGGTAGAGGTAGAGACAAAGACAACGCTGTCAGACCAGGACTACAAACCTCCACTGAAGATGACGAGGCTGGAGAACAACATTGACGCACTTGGAGCTAATATTCAGAGCACGCTACAGCACAGAGGCACGTCACCGTTTCAGTCTGCGGAGACCAAACCCAGTCCTGCGATCAAGATCATCAGGATGGCGCCGTCTCCGATACCTTCGGCGGAAGAGTCCAGTCTGAGCGACGACTTTGCAGAGGAGAATAGCAACAGCGGGACAACCGAAGCACTCAAAACTATCATCACACAGGTAACTACAACCTCCACAACCAGCACGACAGTAGTTTCCACGGAGATGAGGATATCCAACTTGCCGTTGACTGCATCTGGAGTGGTTACGAAGCCCGCGACATCGACAACAGAAAACAGTGCCGTGTCCACCCTTACTACCATGACCAAAACAACTGTGACCAAAATCTGTTCTGCTGGGCTCGACGGCCAGTCGGAGGACAGCCAGAGTGAAATGATGACACAAGAACAGAAGATGGCGCTTTCAGCCTCTTTCAGTAAGTCAACGACTGACACCAGTGGTAGAACCTCGGTGTGTTCTGTCGCTGTGAGCCTGGAGGACTCATTGTTAACGAAGGGCCGCGTTCGCCTTCTCAAGTTCTCGCGCACCAAGAAGACGCGCTCGGACACCGCCCTTCCTTCTTACCGCAAGTTTGTCACCAAGAGCAACCGCAAGAGTATTTTTGTACTGCCACATGATGACTTGAAGGTGCTGGCAAGGCGAGGCGGATTCCGCGAGGTTTCCATTTTTACCTACAATGCCAAACCAGCGCCGGACATCTGGCCATATCCTTCACCCAGGCCCACGTTTGGCATCACCTGGAGGTAGGTTCTCTCTCTTTGTTTATTTTTCTTAAAAACTCAGACTTTTTAATGGAGCTGGGGATTATGATCAAAATCTTCTATTGAAATGTATCATTCCACATCTCTTGACGCGATATGTTCACTCGCCGGCCACTTTATTAAGTGTGTACCTAATGAAGTGGTGGTGTGGTCTTCTGCTGCTGTAGCCCATCTGCTTCAAGGTTGGATGAGCTGTGTGTTCAGATAAGGTCTTCTGCAGACCTTGGTTGTAACAACTGGTTATTTGAGTTACTGTTGCCTTTCTATCATCTCCAACCACCATTCTCCTCTGACCTCTGGCATCAACAAGAGAACTGCCGCTTACTGGATATTTTCCCTTTTTCGGCCATTCTCTGTAAACCCTAGAGATGGTTCAGCATTAAGAATTAAGTAGATCAGTAGTTTGTGAAATACTCAGACCAACAACCATGCCCCGTTCAACGTCACTTAAATCTCCTTTCTTCCCCATTCTGATTGCTTTGAACTTCATGAAAAATATTGCATGTTTTCTGGACAGACATAGCTAAGATAGAAAGTATTATATAGTTTGGACGTTATGTTTATAGCTTCATATCGCTTGTTACGTCCACTGACAAAACCCAGCCAGCAGACAATAACTTGACAATCATAAAATCAACAAAGTCAAAAGTGAAGTGACCAATTATGCTTTATTTTAAGACCAACAAAAGAAAGACACACTAAGGTGGGGGAGGATGGGACAAATGATTTTGCCAAAAGAAAGTTGAAACAAATATAACAAAAGAAGGCCTATCTAAACTAGCTGTGAAGTAAAACAAACCAACAAAAGGCCTAACTAACTTCTCTACAAAAAAGGAGGGAGGAGGAGGAGAGGCAGAAACACACACACAAACAACGACCATGAAGCAAAAGTCTTCACTCTCTTTGTCCCCCTTGTGGTAACTTTACACATAAATATTCAACATATTTACTGACAAAGTCACTAGTTAAGTAGCCTTTATCTTTGGTGAAATTGGTGCATTTGATCCAGCTCAGCTGTTTCAGTAATCAGTGGGGAGCACTTTGTAGCAGGGAGCGACTAATGTTTTGTAATGTCTTGTAATAGTAGTATAACTGATACCTAAAACATCAGAGGAAACCAATGCAAATACAGAGAACTTGCAATGATGATGGCACGAACATTGACACTGTGGTTCTTGTACACTTAACCAAACAAAACTTGATTCCAAATGGAGTGAAGGAAGTTTCCATACAGAAACACAACGACAAATAAAAACACTGTTTTAATCAGTCAGATGTGACTCCCCAAAAAATATTCATTAAAATCCTGCAAGTGCAGCGTTCCAAATTTAATTTTTATTGAAACTTATGGCTTGACTAGGTTTCTATTATATCCCTACTTTATAAATGGCCACTTCAGAGTAAAACTTAATCATAAGACACTCCCCTGTGTTTCTGGTAAAACTACCCAGAGAAAGTGTGTCCAGTCTTGGAAAGATTTTTTTTTTCTGCCACCCATTCATTTAAGATTTGTATGCATTCAACATCACAGTACAGTTAATCTGTACAAACGGATTACTGCATATGAATGCAGAATCTGGAGGCAACAGGACAAGACAAAATATTGGCACTTTGCCCCCGGAGCCTAAATTGTCATCAAACCAAAACCTATGGCTTGGGAAGGATTATCCATATTTAATCTATATTTTCACTTTCATTTCTGCATATTGGGGACATAATATGGCCTGTGTAGCTTTGTGCTTTTATAGAATTATACACCGTTTAATCACCTCTTTAAAAGCTGTAGTTGTTTAAAATGTACAGCTGTGATGCTTAAAAAGAGAAAATCAGAAAGGATAAGAGTGATAATTTGTTCCTTCAGCATCCACCTTTAAACCCTCCCCCTGGTTTTGTCAAAGTGCCATGTCCTGTTGATTTGTTGTGCATTACCTCTCCCTCCCTGTCTGCTGTTTGTGGCTCTGGCCCTGGGCGATGTTGAGGCTCTGTGCCTGGTGTCACACAGGTTATTTTAACCAGACCTCAGTGTTCCGACGCAGTCATGAATCATCTGGCGAACAAGTGTCAGGATGTTCACTTGGTGCAGTGACCCAGCCCTGCAAACCAGGGATGTTTTCCTGTCTGTGGTCACACATGGGAATATCTACTAAAACCCCATATATACACACACACACACACACACACACACACACACACACACACACACATACACAAACACACACACACACACACACACACACACACAGGGCCTTGTGATGATGTTTTTGGAGATGTTCAAGATGTTTTAAACAAGCGCCAAGTTAGTTGTCTGAACAGCAACCACGGCTAAAATGATGGACGGAAGGAATATTTCTTCCAAGAAATAATTTTCGTTAATGGATGACGTCCTGTCATCCAATTCAACACCCAGAGCAGTTTGTTACACCCAAAAATGTTTATTTAATTAAAAACAGCCAAATGAAATATGCTTCAACACTTCAACTTTGACTTTTGTAAGATTAAACTGTTGTTTTTGGCCTTTTAGAAGTCAGAGATAATATCTTTCACTCAGCCAAATTATGAAATAATGTGTTAAAAAGGGAAGCCAGTCGTCCTTTCATAGAAAACATCACCAAAAACATCAGTCTGGTTCTACTCTGCCTCTTCATGTTCCCATGATCGTCCTGCAATGTGTTTTCTGTAACACTGAGCGAGGGACTGGCGCTCAGTCGCCCTGCACTTTAATGAAATGCATGACACCAGGCCAGAGGGGAACGAATTCTTTCTGACAGTGGTGTTTGCATTCAAGTTTATTTTCTGTGTAAACTTGAATGCAACCAACACATTTCCATTTTCTAAAGATTTCTTTTGGTATACAGTCATGGAAAAAAATATTAGACCATTGTTTTCTTCAATTTCTTGTTAATTTTCATGCCTGGTGCAACTAAAGGTACATTTGGACAAATATAATGATAACAACAAAAATATAATAATAATAATAGCTCATAAGAGTTTAATTTAAGAGCTGATATCTAGCCATTTTCCATGGTTTTCCTGATAGTAACCAAAATCATTATCAAGAAAACCATGGAAAATGGAAAGAAAGCAAGGAGAAAACAAGGGTGGTCTAATAATTTTTTACATGACTGTAGATTCAGATTCAAGATGTATAGCCATTTGTCATGTTATGTGTAGGTGCAAAGTTGTAAACGGCACAATAACAATAATGAGACTAATGTTTGCATGCAATAATGTATATGGCGAGTACTTAAACTTCTGCGTTGTGTTCTAGGTATCGCCTGCAGACGGTGAAGTCTCTGGCTGGTGTTAGCCTGATGTTGAGGCTCCTGTGGGCCTCTCTGAGATGGGACGACATGGCTGTCAAACCATCCGCTGCTGTCGGCACCACACGTACAGGTAGAACCCCGTACACTCCTACACTACAACCTCCTCCAGATAAAGATCCTTCAGCGTGGGATAATAGGGGGAAAATCATCAAACTTGAGTTTGGGTTGTGATGGAATTAATCAGGGCTGTACCGAGTAGTTTAAAGCTACATTGACATTTAGATTCTAAATCACATTTTGTTTTGTTTGTTTGCATGTCTGTTTATTCTGTTTAACCCTTTATCAGGCAAAGAACTATATTTGGTAACTTAAGGTAATATTTCGAGAAAAAAGTTGCAAATTTACTAGATTAAAGTGGCAAATCTACAAGAAAAAAAGTCGCAGATTTAAGAGATTTAACGTGGCAAATCTGCGCGAAAAAAGTCGCAGATTTACATGCAAAAAGTGGGAAAAAAACAACTTTTTCTCCCAGATTCACCACTTTATATCTCATAAATCTGCGCATTTTTTTCTCGTAGATTTGCCACTTTAATTTCGTAAACTTTTTTCTCAAAATATTATTTTCGTATGTTTTTTTTTTTTTTTTTACACATTCTGGCAGTATGTAATATCCTCCAATATTCTCTAGGGTTGAAATTTGGAATTTGCAAGTATTTCAATGAGTGCCCTATTAAGGGTTAAAGTGGTGAATCTGGGGGGAAAAAAGTTGCTTTTTCCCCAATTTTTTCTCGTAAATCTGCAACTTTTTTCACGCAGATTTGCCACTTTAAATCTCTTAAATCTGCAACTTTTTGTCTTGTAGATTTGCCACTTTAATCCAGTAAATTTGCAACTTTTTTCTCGAAATATTACCTGAAGTTACCAAATATAGTTCTTTGCCTGATAAAGGGTTAAACCTGGTATTTCCTGTGCAGTTGCAGATAAAGATCTTGGTATTATTCAGTTTGTATAATTAGATTCCAGTGGTGGCTGCTTAGGATTGTTACTCACTCTTTCAATAACCGAAGTATGTAAAGTCAAAATTAAGAAGAAAAAAAAGACTATCATTCACAATTCACAACATGTATTTTATCCAAGAAAATATTCTGCTTCAATCGATTTGTCGGTGTTTAGCCTTTCTAAAACTGCTCCTCTGCTGGCTGTGCACAAATGTGATGGTCTAGCAGCAATCTAGCAGCACCATAAATCAACAGCTACTTTAGCTCTGACTCTAATATTTTAATAATAGTCATTAGAAAACAACAAAAAAACACTTTATGTATCTGCAGTTGCTTGGTGCTCGTTGCTCCATCAAGACATCATCATTTTCATAATGGAAGCTGCTTTAGTTGTGATTAATCACTTTATACAAATTGGGGATTTTGTTTGAGGGTTTCTAAAATATGGCAGACATTCAAATGTTTGAAAGCAAGAACATTTTGTTCGCAACAGCTCTAATATCTATGTACCATTATCTAATTTCCTGTGTGATCCCTATATTATTGTTCTGCTTTATTTATACGCATATTCCTACCTACTGTGAATGATTCATGCAGCAACAAAAATCGATCCACTCAAACATGCTGTTCAAAACTCTAACTTCCTGTTTTGGCTTGGATTATCCTCCTTACGCCCATGTTGGCCCAGAGGAACATGCAAAATGCTTGTGTGAGAGAAACACAGCCCTCAGTGGGTGTCACTGTGTTTATGTTGGAGTGCATTTCCTTTCCATCTTCTCGGGCTCTCCTCCTCACCACCGTACCAACCCAGCCCTATCCCCACTCATTGCTACAGAGACATCCGATACTGAAATCACCACCACCGAGATCATCAAGCGCCGCGACGTTGGACCCTATGGCATTCGCTCAGAGTACTGCATCCGCAAAATCATCTGCCCCCTTGGAGTGCCCGAAACTCCCAAAGGTTAGATGCACTTTTTTTTATACCTGACAGTGAGTTAAAATACCAGAGAACAAAGACAATCAAAGCTCTGGATGAAAGAGACAAAATCATGATTGTAGTTGACAGAAAAAGCATGAACTCTGTGATTTGTGCCTATTTCTATCCTTTGTTAACATTGCTCCTTTTTTCTTTTGTAACCTTTAAAAATTAGACACGATAACACTGATCTCTTATTGATCCACCACCCCAGAAACCCACACCCCTCAGAGGAAAGGGCTGCGCTCCAGTGCCTTGCGCCCAAAGAAGCCAGAGCCCGCTAAGCAGACGGGCCCAGTGGTGATCGAGACCTGGGTGGCTGAGGAGGAGCTGGACCTCTGGGAGATCAGAGCCTTCTCAGAGAGGTCAGAGGGTCATGGGTCAATGCATCTACACACACCTGCCATGGAGCGTCAGATACTATCAGTCCAAATGTTCTCATTGCTCTGCTAGGGCTAAATTGCGTTGCCCTACCAAACTTGTGTGAGTTTGGTAGGGCTTTCGGCACATGATAAAAATGTTTGAAATAATCACATCTAAATTATATGATTTATGGAAAGATTGTCTGTTGGGATGGCCGTTTGGAAGAAACCTGCCAACTTGATAATACATAACATTAATGATCAATTAATTGATTTATTGCTGCATGCATATATGGGCAAAATAATATATTTATACATATATATTATGTATATTATTACATTGGCTTATTCACGTACAGCCGCAGAACTGAACGCTCGGCCGTGTTTCAGTTCAATGAGTACAGATACACAGTCATAGATAAAATTAAAATTAAAAAATACAGAGATCAATTAAACATTTTTAAAGACCATTAATCAATCATTGATTAATTATTCCTGTCCCTAATTGTCCGGTATTTTAAAATGACTAAAAAGTATGTATATGTGTTTGCTGTGTTTGAGGAAGCTCCCATTTAATGGAAACCAGTGGTTATTGGCTGATATTTGTTCAAAATAGTTTGATTGGTGGTCAGTTAGAAGAGCTGATCATATTACACATGAGACAATTCCTCTTCACATCGATAAAATTACTTCACCAGCCTGGCAGTTGTACCAGGTGTCTAAAAAACCCAATAAATTTGCATGTGTGTGTCGGAGCATGGATGCTGGAGCACAGAGGCAGATTTTCATTCAGCCAATAATGTTGTCAATAAATAAATAATGCTACACAATAAAAAGAAGGCTTCAAATAGACTCCATGTCCAGTGTTGGCCAGTGCTGCCTCCAGCGATCAGTGATTCAACACAAAAATCCTGTTCAGAGCACCCTTATCTGTGTTGTAAGCATTAGTGTCTTTTTTTTTTTTTTTTTTTTACAGGGTGGAAAAAGAGAAAGCTCAGGCAGCAGAGCAGGCCAAGGTGAGTGTGGTCTTTCCTCTTAATGTTTGATTTCATCAAAGACAGATATATCGAAATAGTAAATAATAGAAATAATGCACACTAACCTTCTTAAATATGACACAATTGAGGCTTACGCCTTACTTTTATGGGAGGAAAAATTGCACATGTAGCAATTAGCAAAAAAAACAACATTATTTGATTACTGGGATTTACACACTATTTGTTGAGCAGTGAGTGGCCACATTATACCATCAGTGAAGGTAGTGGTCTAGTTTTCAGACAGCTAACCCCTAAACATCCCAGTGTATACCACTTTAACAGCTCATTTCCATTCAGCTGATTGTATGTATTGGGTTCCTTTGTTAATGTAGTAACTGACTTATTTTACCATCTTAGAAACGTCTGGAGCAGAAACCAGGCTCAGTCAACGCCGCCCCAACAGGAACTCCCACAACACCCGTCACCACTCCCAAAGTCATTGTGGGCTCACTCTCAGGCCAGGGCACCCCCAGCACCAAGGTGGTGCTGTCCACTAAGATGGGCACCCCCGTCACATTCCAGCAGAACAAAAACTTCCAGCAGTCGTTTGCCACCTGGGTCAAGCAGGGTCAAAGCACACAAGGTAATTTAGAGAGGAGAATAACTAATGGCCAGCTTACTTTCCTCTTTTGGGACAGAGCATGTTGGAATAAATCATTATACATGTGTTCACAAGAGAGGCACCATTCTCTCCACATAATCTATAATCGTTTTACCAGACATCGTACTGACTCACTGCAGCTGTGCTCGTTTAGACACAAAAGGTGAGTTGGTAGTTGGCTGTAATGAACTAGAACTAGACTATGAATGTTTGACTCATTACAATGAACTTGTTTTAATTGTTTAAAAAAAGAGCATCTTTGAGATTTTCTTGTGCTAGTTGTCTACGCCGTATTGCTTTCCAACGAGCAGGTCAAACAAACTTCCTATGAATCCAACACAACATATTTTTTTTAGTTTAAAGCTTTCTCTGAATGTATTAATTTCCTTTTTCATATATATTGTGTTTTGGTTATTGATCAAATTGTTAAGTGGTGATATTACTAGTCAATATGACTCCAGCTGACTCAAGACACAAAATTACCAAAATAAAAGACGTAAAATTACAGCAGCAAAAAACTCAAAATTACCAAAAAAAGATGCAAAATGGACCAGAAAACAACATAAAAATAATGTAAAAAAAGACAAAAAATGACCAAAAAACGATATAAACCCAAAATTAGGCTTTGTTAAAAGTGGTGATATTACTGGATTTACAGTATTTTTTATTTACATTTTTTGTTTGTTTGCTGTATTAGGAACGGGCACAGAGACCACCGTGGCCACGTCTGGCGGGCACACCTTCCAGATTACAGGAACCTCAATGGGTGGAAAGGTTGTGACCACCAAGCTTCCTCTGCCGGCCAACAGCAAGATCGTCACAGTCAACGTGCCAACTTCACAAGGAGGTACACCGGGCTTTCATAAGTCACGCCTCGGAGGCGGACAGAAGGCACAAGTTACATTTATTCAGTGTAGACATTCCTTCTTTCCATTCACCACCATTTCAGGATGTGTTTTCATTGCTGCACCTCGGACCCACAGCTGAGACGTTTCAAATGTGTCAAAGGAGCCAAATTAGATCTGGCTCATTAATTGAATGCCATTGTAAGCAGTTCAGTGTGCCAACCACGCACCCGGCGCTCGAGAAGCACTGAGCCTGTCTTCACTAATTTTTAATGTTGTTGGTGCCAGCGACCGCAGGCCCAAATATTTTGAAGTCTACAAATTAGACACAAATTAGACATTCCTCTGTCCTTGATTGCCACTGTCGGGGAGCCAAGCACACAAGTAGAAGGTCGTTTTTAAAGGCCCTCATCAAAGACGAACTATGGAGCTCAAGTGTTCAGCTCTATTAACTGGCCTGTTGCCTCTCCAAATCATTCACACAGTTGTCACAGTTAGTTTTACCATGGTGCTAATGCCGCCGTGTTTTTCGTTACATGCTTCAAATTAAGCACTTAAATTAGCCCTTTTCCAGACCTCAGAATTATCGCCCACATCCCCAATTTGTTCAGTGGCTCCCTGTTAGCTTTATTTTGCTGTCTCAGTTCAGCCTTTAGTGATGCTAAAGGTTTACCCTGAACCACGGGGTCTTATTAACTAAAGCGTAACTATCTAAATTAAAGAATAAGATAAAAGAAAAGCAGCTGTAACCATTATTTCTCAAATTACAGTGAAAAATGTGTAATGTCAAAGTTATTGCTGATGAATGAACCAACAGAGAATAATCACCCACTCTTTAGGCTCATTGTTTTGGTTTTCCGGCCTCCAACCTAACTATTTTGGGTCATTCTCTCTGCTCTCATAGTGTTGTTTTTTAGTTGCAGGGGCTTTCAACAAAAAATGCTAAAGAAAAAAAAAAAAAAAAGCCCACAGCTCATTACCTGCTCAGCAAAAATCAGCAGGCTAGCAAATTTAGTGTCTAGCTGTTGAACGTAATGGAGCAGTTGTAGCTAAAGAGACAAATATTTCTCTCAGGAGTTGGTGGAGACCAAAAATGGAGCTAAAAATGGATATTGGAAATTGGGCTTACATTAATTTGGAGGGCAAATGGACTCCAAATTAAAGCATAGGTGCCTACCACTTTCTGAGCACAAGAGTGGTAGCGGCATTAACTTTGTCTGTAGGTAACAACACAACTAAGTAGGAAATAACAATAATAACCACAATTAAAAGTGGCAAATTTAAAAAAGTAAAAAAAAGAACATTTAACTTTGTTGCTTACTTACTTACTTATGGAAGAAGTGTGACTACGAAGGTAGAAAGACCAACTCAACAAAATCTGCGGAGGACAAAATCAGGCAGGGAAAACCTTTCACTTCTGTGGTATAAAGCCTTACAGAGGACAAAACAAAGCCAGGTAGCAGCCGGTTTGTGGTGCAGTGGTGGCAAGTTTTTTTTCATCACCCATCAGAGGTTGGTTCGCCAGAGAAGCTAGCCAGAGCAAATGCAACAAACTGGCTCTTCAGTCCCCCTGTGGTGCCCACTATGAGCTAATCTCGTGAGTCAGCAGCTCAGTTTGGTGTGGCACATCATGTCTGACTGTCGGCATGGCAATCTAAAAGAAAGCTGTCATTTTGGTTGGATGGTTTCTGGGACGGTGGACTTGTGTAGTCTGAGGTTCTAAATCCAGACGGATTCAGGATTGCACTATCTTCAGTTAGGTGCTTTTTTAACTTTTTTCAAATGTCAATATTGACACCGCGGATGAGGCGATGGTTTGTACTGAGCACCAGCTGGTCTGTCTGTGGTCCTGTCAAATTATGGTATGATGGATATTGCTCAACACCCAGTGGAGGTGGTCTGTCATGTTGACATGCTCCATTAAAGATGTTGGCGGCTCTCGTGTGGTTTATATAGGACAGATTCAGCATTCACAAAATCAATTACCCGATCTAAAGTGTGACATTTTAAGTTGAAAGTTTGCTTTAGTGGAAAAACACAAAAACATTGGATAGGAAAGGTTATTCTGGAAATTATAGAACGCTTTAGACTCTATCCACATTTAAGGTTGCAACATTGTGAAATTTCCAAGGGAAAAAAACACAATATACGGTATTATTATTATTATTAATATTACTGCTACTACTGCTTCGTTACGATGATCCTTAAAGAATAAACACAGTAGGGTTTTTTTTAGTTGAACCAACTTTTTTTTAAATTAACTGGAAGTGTAAAAAGTCTTTTGAATGTATTTTTTTTCGCAATCATAGATTAGCAAAGCTGTACGGTATAACCATTCATTTTCATATGAGGGTAAAGTGTGACACAGTAATGCACCAGAACTCTTATTTCCATTACTCCAAACAATTTTGAAATCTTTTAACAATTCAAAACTTTCAAACATGATGCAATGATTATTCCACTTAAAATAGCATCTCAGAATACATTAAATGTATCATTAAATAAAAACGTGTATAAATAAAACATTGCATTCACCAGATAAAAAGAATGATATTCACCAAGGATACAAAGAAAGTGATTTTTCTTGACTTTGAAGTCACCATGAAGGAGAAACTAAGTTCAGGTGGAGTGTAACCATTTAATGGACATGTGTATTTATCCAGCATGACTGTTGGGCGCCTTGTTTGTTTTGGAAGGGCTTAAGGAAGTTAGGCAGGAAAACAAGTTTACCCTGAGGTCTCCTTCCCAGACAGGTAGCCCTCTATAGCGGGATTCCATTTTTCTTTTTTTCCCTCCGTCTTTTTGAATAAACGTGGACCTCTCAACTCACTGGAGTCCCAACTCCCCGACCTCTCCAAACAGCCAGCCCATAGAAAAGCGTGTTTGATGTGTGCTACCAGAGCAGCTCCCCTGGTCTTACGACCGGGTTTAACGTCCCTGTTTGAAGAGGGAAACCCTTGATGTATAGGTTTACCTGCTCGGTTGCGGTTGAAAAACCGCAGCAAGAAGGCAGCAGAGGAAAAAGAGCGACACTCTCATGGTTTCCATTTCTGCCATCAGCTTCACGTGAGCTCATTAAGGCACAGAGCCCAGCGAACAAATATGAAACGCTCCCTTTGTCAGATTATAGTTAAAAAAGTTGCGTCTGTATTCATGCATAATTTATGAGGGGGTTCAGGTATGTTGGGGGAAACCCAACTAAGCTTTCAGTGAGCCTTTGAAGATTTTGTTTACCTGCTCGACTAATATTTACCATTGCTGTGATCAAAAAGCTGGCCATCGAGCAAGCAGAGAAGCCCACAAATAATGTATTGAGTTGCATCAATGCAGGACTTCTGTGCAGCCGCTCGCTTGTGACACGCAAACGTGAAGCCACCGCTTCACATCAGTAATTGTATTAGGAATGTTTGAGCTTTTTATAATTTGTTCTTAGATGGGTTTGATAGAGAAAAAGGCAGGTATTTCACAAATAAATACCATTGATCTCTAAAAATATAAGCTTACTAGCAATCTTATAAGGACACAACTAAAACTGTATCTTTAAACCACACATATTAGTCCTGCCGATTTCTTTTCACTTCAAACCTGCACAAACTGTCCCTTAGCTCTTGCTTAAAACAACTTGTAGAGTATATCCTTCTCTCTTCTTTCCACTACGCCTCTCTGCTCTCTTCTCATGTGTTCACCCCTTCTGTTTATCTTTTCTCTGCAGGTGTGGTTCAGCAGAAAGTTTTGGGTATCATCCCCTCCAGCACAGCAGGCGGTGCACAGACCTACACCACATTCCAGCCCCGCACCACCACGCTCAACATCAGGCCCAATACCCCCGGCTCCCAGCAACAGGTACATCTAACTTCTCCCTGCACTGAAGTATCCAGAGATTTCTTTAATCCTTTGTTTGTTCATCCTTAATGTGATCACAACTGTAGTCTGTACAATTTCTGCTTTGCTTTTTTCCTTTAAGATTCAAGAAAGCTTCGTCTATCACATGACGGAAAATTATCTTAGGTTAGGAACTCCTAAACATAAAAACACGAACCAATAAAAGATTAATATAAAATTACAAAAGCGAACAATAACTACAGTAACAACTTCTATTCTATTCTATTATTAGTTGTCGATGCTGTTTTTTTTTATATATCACAGCAGATAACGGATCTACTTTTTCTATGCATTATTTTATACCATAAAATATAATGTTTTTTTGTGTATATATATAATTCCATATTGTCACAAAGTTGCAGTTTTTAAAAATCAGGTTCTAGACATGCTTCTTTGTACGTCACCAGGGTAGATCTGGAACAGGAACAAATCTGTAAAGCTGTGTTTCTCCATAAAGAATCGTGGAAAACCACCACTTTAAATCATGTGTTTAGAGATGTGTTCATAAATGTCGTGGAAATGAGTAGCTCAGCATGAAAAAGGCATTTACAAAATGACTAATAGAGTAAAGAAACCTTAGTTGGCCAAGACCAAAAGGACCAGTGAGTCAATTAATCAGCTACAGGGCAGCTCTAACTTTGACCTCTCCTTTTTGTCAGTTTCTGACCATTTAGGCAGAAGATGCTGGCTTTGAAACAATTATTGATGTCTTCATGAAAATGTCTTTCTAGGTTCTGGCAGCTGGTGGTCAGATCCGTCCAGGAATGACAGTGATCCGAACACCGATCCAGCAGACGGGACAAATGGGAAAGACGATACTCCGCACACCCCTCGTGGTCCAGCAAGGTAACAGACTCTTCGTGAGAGTTTGAATACTTTTCAGTTGCACAGATAGCAAGTTACCTTCAAAGTTTAGAAACAAGCCAAAGTGCAACTCTGTGTTATGCCCTCTCTGTGAGTCAGCTTGTGGGTATGTGTAGGTGTATGTGTGTTAGCCTCTTGCTAAAAGTCAGTAACACCTTATGAGCAGACTAGAGACCCTTGTTGTCTAGTTAAACCTTGTTAAATATTGTTATACACCTTTCTCTTCCAGGTCAGGGTGGACAGCAAGTAGTGACGCAGATCATCCGTGGCCAGGCGGTTTCCACAGCGATATCTGGAGCCAGCCCTGTAGCCACAGTCACTGGTCAGGGAGCAGCCAGCCCCACCGCGGCTGGACAGGCAGCAGGCCAAATGCCACCCGGCACCCTACGGACGCAGGGGCAGGGCCAGGTTAAACTCACCCTGGCACAGCTCACCCAGCTCGCACAGGTCAGTGAGGGAGACTCCAGTATGTTCTGTGTCACACTGTGCAGCATTTTGAAACAACACTTCCCAAACAGAGATTCAATTTGATTTAAAAGAAAGGATATAGCACCAAAGATTTATGACATTTGTCTGTACAAATTGGGCCTCACCTCCCTCTCTTCTCTCGTAGAAGCAACAGGCTGCGTCAGGTGTGGATCGGCAGGCTGGTGTCGGTGGTACCCAACAGGCTCTGACCGTGATGGTTCAGGGTCAGGGCCAGACCACCGGTCAGCTGCAGCTTATACCTCACGGGGTCACAGTCATCCCAGGACCCGGTCAGCAGCTCATGCAGGCGGCGCTGCCCAACGGCCAGGTGCAGCGCTTCCTCTTCACCCCCTTAGCCTCAGCAGCAACACCCACGACCAGCACAGGTATGATGAGAAACCAGCATGGATCACTGGACAGATACACTACTGGTCAAAAGTTTTAGAACACACCAACTTTTCCAGAACTGAATTGAAAATGATGCAGTTTAATGTCTCAGTGTACTCTGAAATGAATGCACATTTGCAACATTTAAAATTCTTTATTGAGCATGATAGTGTTTTGAAAGTAAAAAAAAGATTCAAAATCACATTTTATGTTGGACTAAAGGACTAAAAAAAGACACAAAATGACTTAAAAAAGACACAAAATGACCAAAAAAGACACAAAAGACACAAAATGACTTTCAAAGACATGAAAAGAATTCAAAAATGGACAAAATAGCCCAAGACTCTGTAGAGTTAAGTTGTTAACCCATTTCTTGTTCCCTGAAAAGGGCCTTCTTGTATAATTCTGAAATGTACATTATTTTTCAGTTTTTGTTAACCTTACCTTTTTTTATTTACCTCTGGCAGTTCACCACTTACCTTTGTACCCTTTCAAGCTGTTCATTTGACTTGAACTGCTTGAATTTCAATAAAAAACTGGAAAAATTGGGGTGTTCTAAAACTTTTGACCGGTAGTGTATGCATATTAGGCAAACTCTATTGGGTGATTTGCAGTAAATGAGGGTGACATTTTCATTACCCCCTCTCTCTCACTGCAGCCACAGCAGTTCCCAGCCAGCCCAACTCCACCGCCACCAAAACCCCAGCACAGCCCGCCCAGCAGGCTGCCGCCCCCGTCCAGGCAGGGGCGACCCCCTTGGCCACCACGGGCACCCCTTCGTCAGCCACCCCACAGGGCCAGTTACCCCCTCAGACACAGGCTCACATGCCCATCCAGTCTCCCACCTCGCTGCAGGTGAAGACACAGGGAGGAACCACCCAGCTGCAGCTGCAGCAGACGCCCCAGCTCATCAGCATGTCTGGGCTGCAGCAGCAGGTTCAGGTATGATTTGCCATGTTTGCATTCATGTATTTTTATCAGCGTTTTGAAGTATTGCACTAGAAAAGATGTATGGAAATGACAGAAATCAATGAATCCTTCTATGTTGTTCAGAAACTTGTTTTTTTGCTGAAAAGAGTTGATGCATAAATGGAATATAAAGCGATTTTGACAAATACATTCTGACATAGCAAACATTAAACTCACATGATTAACAGTTCTTTCCGCTGTCTGCATCCTCCCAGGTTATATATTAATTTGTCTTTGTCTCCAGAACATTTAAAACTTGTCTAATTGAACCAAATTCCTGTCTTTATTTTTCTGTTGTGCGTGGGTTAGATAACCAAGAAGATGTGTTTTGTTTCTGGATTTACAAACTACTTCTTCTGTTCTGTTTACTGATGACAACCAGGCATAAAGCTTAGCAGACAGTGTCAACTTCTCTCAGTTATAGTTTGCTTATTAGCTTACAAACCAGCTGATGAAAACGTGCCATAATTTGCATGTCTTTATTGCGACTTTTCAATGCTTTACCTAAAGTCGGTTTACACTTGATTGAAAAGAAGACTAGCATTGGTACTGATACATTAGCCATAGCCCAAAACAGTGAAGTCAGATGACCTTGAACAACTCAGGTGAAGCTACACTGCTGATTTATTATATAAATGCATAAACACAACTGTTTTTCTCACATTTTGTTAAATTTGTGCATCCCCTGTGTTGTGACTGCAGGTGTTGGCGCAGCTGCAGGCCCAGCAGGGTGGAGGCTCTCTGCCACAGCACATCAAACTGCAGCTTCCTATCCAGATACAACAGACTGGGACCACCTCAGCTCAGGGAGGACAGGTAGTGCAGCAAGCCTCACCCCTTGCTTGTCTGTTCATTCTGTTTCAACACTGTATTTCTGCACAGTTGCAGATAAAAAAAATAGGTCACACTAATATTATTAGTATTACACTATTGTTGTGGCATTAGATTCCAATGGGGGGATCCAACTTTTTTTTGACCAAAACATTTCCAATAACCCAAGTCCAAAATCAATTCAAGTCAAAATTTAGTGAAACAATATTATTGTCTCTATTTTCAAAATCCACAACATGGTTTCATCTAAATATTCTGCATTAGTCCATATCTGTTTGCCTTTCAAAACAAAATTTTCACTGTAGTCAAAATACAGTTTGCTCTACCTCTTGCCCTACACAAAGGGAGGCGTGCACCTGTGTTAAAAGGCCAATATAACGGCTATCTAAAGTATTCATATTGACAAAACTAGTGAGTTATATTCATTAAAGAAGTTTAATTTATTAAAAAACACTCTTATTTAATGAATAACTTCATTTCAATTCAGGCTTTTGCCCGATTTATTTAAAAAAAATGTTCAGGCTGATGATGTGAAATGTGACAACAGACATTCAAATTCATTTAAAAAAAAATGTAGAAAAAATAAATATTTGGTACAGCCTCACCAAATTATAAAGCCCTGCTTGCTAAAGGGTTTTGAGCCTTGTAAAATTTAAGGAAAGCAAATGTGAAAATTTAGAAATTTCCTTGCTATTGCTTTACATAGTCCTCGTAGTCTAGTTTATTAACCTTATCGCACTTTGCTGTCTGCACAGATCGGGAACGTAGTGACCATCCAGGCAGCTTCTGTACAGGAGCAGCTGCAGAGGATCCAGCAGCTCCGAGAACAGCAACAACAAAAGAAGAGGCAAGCCGCAGAGGCCAAGAGAGAGCAAGCCCTTAACGCAGCCAGTCAGAGCGACATCATTCAGAAACAGGTGTGTGTGTGTCTGTGTGTGTGTTAGCGTGCTCAGGCACCCACCGTAGTCAGGTCATCCATCTCAGTCAGAGGCTGGCTCTCTCCCTGCCATCAGTACATAAACAGTCCCCATCCTCCAACACTCCACTGAGGCTGGGTTTATTTTTGCAGCTAGTGCCCTGTCTCTGTTTGTAGGGCTTAATGCCGCCACTACTATGTATGTGTGTGTCTGTGTGTATTTGGCACACTATACGGCCTGCTCACATTAAATAATAATCTGTTTCTATAGATATTTGTAGTACAAGTCAAACATCACTGAAGTCACAAAATTCAGATTGTATTCATTTAACATTTTTGCTAATGATTTATGTATGTTCTTAAGTTGTCTTCTTTTATTGCTTCACTTTGGCCATTTCCTCTCAAACTATAAATATCTCTTCTGTTGTTAAAAATGTGGCTCGTTCTGAGGTCTCCGTGCGTCGTGTGTTTCAGGTGGTGATGAAACAAAACGCTGTGATCGAACACCTGAAGCAGAAGAAAACGATGACGCCTGCAGAGAGAGAAGAGAATCAGAGGTTTGTGACTAAAATATGTCACTGTGTGTGTGTGAATTGATTTTCTCAACAGTAAATGCACTTTGATAACAACATAAACAACATGGAAATGAAAACTATAGCCACACAGAAATCCTGTTTAGGGTCGTTATGTGCAGGACATTTCCTCTCTTACATGTTTGTGTTCTGATCATATGGATCTCACTGTGGCAGTCTGTACACTCTCCTCTCCCCGTTTGAATGTTGTCCAAACACTGAGTTGGGAGTTACTACACAGCGTGAGAACTTTTGGGTGTGTAACCACCGACAGCTGCTTGTACTCACTGTGACCCAACAAGCAAGAACACAAAGACAAACCAGTGTTGCACAATTAAGTCACAGGTCAAGGATCTTCCAACCCTGCATCAGTTTGTAGAGATGTAGTGAATTTACACTTATATATATAACAGTTTTCAGTAGTTACAGTCATGGAAAAAATTATAAGACCACCTTGTTTTCTTCAATTTCGTGTTTATTTTAATGCCTGGTACAACTAAAGGTACATTTGTTTGGACAAATTTAATGATAACATCAAAAATATCTCATAAGAGTTTAATTTAAGAGCTCATATGTAGCCATTTTCTATGGTTTTCTTGATATTGATTTGGGTTATTATTTGTTGGGTTATTACCAGTTGTACCAGCCATTAAAATTAAACATTGGTCTAATATTTTTCTTCATGACTGTATGTCCTGAGTGCGAGGTACTATACTGACTTTCTTAAAAACCCACAGTGTCAAGATGTTTGTTTGACTCCTTTTACATCGGAAAGGTGAAAGGAGGAGTCACTATAAAAACAGAATCTGTAAAATAAAAGTAAAAGTCGTGGGATGTTTAGAAAGGCTTCCCTCCTGTTTTATATGCTGTACATAGATTATATTCTGACCTACAGTTAACCTTGACAACCATGTGTTTATGTCCACAGACGGTGTGTCAACACTGTTCCCATTCACACAAACCTGAAATACCAAACCCAGACTAGCGTGACATCACTACAGCAGCTCTGTCTGTTGTCTGTCTCTCCGCTTATTTTTCATCCCTTTTTTCCATTTCTTCATGTCATCCTTTTCTCTCACTTTTCCTTCAAAACACGACTGTTAGTAACAATCTTGAGCACTGACATCAGCTCTTGCGTGCGTCTCTGTGTCCTTTTTCATTAGTCTCCTCCACTTTCACGCTGCATTTGCAGTGTGTACTTCAGCGTAGGAACCTCCTGGCCCATCTCTGACCTCAGCAGCCATGGACGTGCGTTATTCACACAAACGTGCACTGAACGGAGCATCGTGAACGTGAAACAGCCATTTTCGATCTAAGCTGTGAATGGTAGCGAACACAAGTGAACATAGTGGGGACACAGAGCCATAAATTATCTTGTAACATACTGACATTTAAGTTTTATAGTACCTCAGCTTTTTTTTCTTCTTCACAGCTAAATATTTCTTGCCCTCTTTTTTTAATTTTCAGGAAGTAAGTAACATAGTTATTGCTATGTTTTTATACAAACTTCAGTATGTATAAAATATATATATATATATATATTTTTTTTTTTTTTTTTGCCCATGTATTTATTTTTTTATACATACTGAAGTTTGTTTCAAAATAAAAGAGTCCGTTATCACACATACACACAGCAAAAGCCTGTTTTGATAACGGACTCTTTTATTTTGAAACGACAAAATGAGACTTCCTGTGGATCGTTGAACTAACTCACGTGAGATTAAACTGTAAAGATAATGTCAAGGAGTTCAATGTTTTTGCACCAAAGAGGCATGAGGTTAGTTTTCACAGTAATCTTGCATGTTTAAATGGTTTTGGATCAAATTAAACCTAGTAATTCATGCTAGCAAGGTTTGATACAGTAAGCTAGTTTTGCTCTAATTAATACTCTTGTATTTCTGTGAATTTTATAATTGTTATTGCAACTTCCAGTTTGCAAACTGTAGCTTTATCCAACTTAATTCTCAGCTTATTCACGTACGACCGCAGAACTGAACGCTGGGCAGTGTTTCAGTTCAGTGAGTACTGATACACAGTCAAAGATTAAAATTAAAAAATACACAGATTGATTAAAAATTCCATGTGATCACCAAATTCTTAAGGACCATCATTGATTCAGTATTCCCATCCCTATTCCACACACATGGCCATTAATCCCCACATGCATTTTAATTTGCTTACATGTGTGTGTATGACCTTTCTTCCTCCTTTCTCCATGTTTACAAGAGCAGTGTGGCTTCCCAGTCGTCATCTATCTGTCCATCTCTCACTATACCACTCTTCCAACCCTCAGCTCCACTCCCATGCTACTGAAGCACAAAGTCTCGTACAAATAAACACTGGACAATGTAATACCACTAGAACATCTGCGGGACACGTGGCTCAGTAACACGACTGCTTGGTTCTCACAGGCATGATGACACAACAGCATCGCTTTTAGGAAGCAGCCATATTGGGTTCAGTACCCGGTTGTATAAACTACCTTCGAGTTCAATTCTAAGGCTTTCATGATAATTAGTTACTTTCATAATATAGCACAAACACTTAAGTTGCCATGCTTATGCTTTACTTACATCATCATCATCCTCATTATATTCCAATTTGCTAGCTCCTACAAAATTGACAACAAAGAAAATATCAAAAGAAAAACAAACTGAACTGCACAGAAGATGAGAATGTGGAAAGCTAAAGCAAATAATCCAAAGTAAAATTTGAACTCCGCTTTAATAAATTTGCAGAAGCAGAAGATGTGGTGAGAAGAAACGAACAAAATCAATTAGAGAAATCTTGCTGTGAAACCAATCGTTGATCAAGTAAGAACGAATATGGAAATATTACTCTCTGTAAGAGATATGATTCATGTTAATGCTATGAGACATAAAACTGTAATGCATAATGCATAATCAGTGATCAATTAATGGTCGTTAAGAATTTGGTCGATCATGTGGTATTTTTTAATTTTATCTATGACTGTGTATCAGTCCTCACTGAACTGAAACACTGCCGTGCATTCAGTTCTGCGGCTGTACATGAATAAGCCAATGAGCTGAGAATTTAGTTGGATAAAGCTACAGTTTGCAAACTGAAAGTTGCAATAACAATTATAAAACACACAGAAATACAGAGTATTAATTTGAGCAAAACTAGCTTACTGTATCAGACCTTGCTAGCATGAATTACTAGGTTTAATTTGATCCAAAACATTCAAACACAAAACACATTTAAATATGAAAGATTACTGTGAAAACTAACCTCATGCGTCTTCGGGGGCTAAAACATAAAACATTGAACTCCTTGAAGTTATCTTTACAGTTTAACCTAATGGGAGTTAGTTTAACAATCCACAGGAAGTCTCTTTTTGTCGTTTCAAAATAAAAGCGTCCGCTATCAAAAAAGGGTTTTGCTGGGTATATATATATATTTTGCCCATGTATTCATGGTTTATGCATACTGAAGTTTGTATAAAAACATAGCAATTAATCATTAATGGATCGTTAACGTTACAGATAATCGAGTTGGCAGGTCCAAACGCCCATCCCTACTTGTGCACCACGATTGGAAAGTCCCACACACAAAAAAAACGTAAAGGTGATCAACACTTGCAGGATCGCAGGCAAGGCATGCATCCACCTAGTCTGGAGTTCTGGTTCAAGTTTTAGATATTTTGAAGACTGCTGGTTAAATTTATACCCTATAAGTTGTGCAACGCTCAGAGTCCAGAGGGTTGGTCTTGTCCCGAAAAATACATCTTGGTATCTCCTCTTCAGTTACCGTAAATTCAGCCATTGTTTTATGTTCCACAAATGAATTTACTTTTAAGAGACTGGTATTGGTCCCCTAAAATGATAGGAGGAGATTTGGAAGGACCTTCTAGCAACATATAAGGAAACTTAAGTATTTATGCACAAAAACGTTGAGATCAAAGAGGTTTCCTTTACAACATTCAAAGGAAATCCTTATGTTGACTTGATACAACTATTTTGGAGGAAAATGTAATGGCAACCATAGTCTAGTATCATATTTGATACTTCACAGCAGAGACAGGAAAGACTTGGAGACAGGTCGGGATGGGATACAAGAAAAGCCCAGAACCTCAGTCAAACCCTGGACTTTGTAGTTACAGAGCTCACACAACCGAGCCACCAGAATGCCTCCAGGACCTGTTGAGAGAAATGCTTTCATTGTTCATTGACACGCACTGCCATTTCTTACATGTGGAAAGTTCAGTGGTCATTTTTTTTAAAGCAGCCAAGAGCCGTGCAGGTTGTACTCTCAGAAACATTGAAGCATTGTTTGGATCAATGCTCCACTCCTGCCCACTGGTGTGTCAGAGGGATAACTTTCTTCCTCTGTGACTCTGACTGTACTGACTCTGAATTCAAGATTCAGATATGTGATAATCCTTTCCCTCCCTGCTCTTTTATCCCTCTCTCTCAGCAGGAGTATTATGTGTATTTTATGCCTTAAGAAAAACCCAGAATAGGCCACAGCCCTATTTCACATGAGTCCTCATTAGATTCAGTGGGGCTTTTCCTTAAGCTGTGTTTTCAGGCAAGACTGTACATTTTTCATTAAAGGGGCTATACATCCTTAATATACAGCACTTCACTATTCTATACAATGTGCATTCATGACCCAAAAGGATATAAGTCTTTAATGAAGTCCTTTCCCATCTCCCTTTCTCCTGTCTGTGGCTGTCCAGGATGATCGTATGCAACCAGGTGATGAAGTTCATCCTGGACCGGATAGACAAGGATGAGAGGCAGGCGGCCAAGAGAAGAAAGAAGGAGGAGGTGGTGGAGGCAAAGAGGAGGTTGGCCAATGCCAGCAAGCTCTCCTCGCTCCTTTACCGGCACAAAGAGAGCCTCAAGATGGAGATCCTGAAGAAGCGGGCACTTCTTGACAAGGAGCTGCAGCTAGAGGCCCAGGTACGAAGGAAAAATAACAGAAATATAAGGAAGAAATCTGAGTTATTTTCAAATATTATCCAACATAGATTTTGTAGTTCCTCGGTGTTGGAATGAACTTCCAAACTCCATTCGATCTGCTGAGTCCTTATCAATCTTTAAGCAGAGACTGAAAATCCAGCTCTTTACTGAACACCTTCACACTTGATCTACATAAATGACAACGATAAATAGATAAAATAAAACAAACTGTTCGCACTGACCACTAGTGTGACCTAGAAGCACTTACGTCCTAATGGACTCAAACTTGGCACTTACTCTTGTGTTGTTTCTTGGCTTCATCATTGCTTGTGTTGTATTAATTCTTAAATGTATGTCGCTTTGGATAAAAGCGTCCGCTAAATGACATTTTAGAATTGTAGAATTTTCAAAACAGCATAAGAAGTTAGAAAATGGTCTCTAAACTGCATAAAAACTTTCACACTCAGTACAAAGTTGAAGAGGTTAGATTCAAAGGATTGAAAACATCTTTATCCCTTGATTTCAACTCATAAAGGATGAAAAACTTTACTGATTTTAAACCACTCCGTTACACTCCTCAGGAGGAGCTAAAGAGGGACCTTTTACGGATGCGGAGGGAGAAGGAGAAGGAGCGCGCTCAGGCTGCAGCTCAGCAGGCTGCCCAGGCCGCCGCCGCTGCTGCCGCTGCCCACAACCAGCAGCAACACACTCTGGCACACACGCACAGCATCACGTCTCAACACCACCTCACCACAGGCGTCACCTCCACACACAAGAGGAAACGGGACGAGGAGAGGGAGCCTGCACCGACGGCCAAGTCCAAGAAGAAGAAGATGATCTCGACAACGAGCACCAAGGAGAGCAAAAAGGACACCAAGCTCTACTGCATCTGCAAGACGCCATACGACGAGACCAAGTATGATGATGCTCTCTGGAGTACTCTCAAATTTAAATACCAAATTATCAAGGGGGTAGGCATAGAATTAGTAGGCACAATAAAACACTTTTACATTAAGAATTCCTCCAAAAAATAACAATCCGATGGCCCAGTTGATCGTCAACCTTTGTAGGAACTCAGAAAGTTCAGTACTACTTATAGTTTCTGGACCATTGGGAGGTACAAACTGAGGAGCTGGGACTTTGGGAGGCAGGAACCAAAACTGGAACAACATTTCTGCAGTTGACATGCAGGTTGAAGGAATACTTCAAGGACCATTTGTATATCAATTACTCACTCTGTGTTAACCATGAATTCTTCAGGAAAACTTTGTTTTTCTTTCACGCCTCCATGAATCCCAAAACAAAGAAAATTCTTGATCTGAAACACTTCCACATAGTGTCTAATGCTTGCACACAATACTCAAGATGATTAGATGCAAGCCTGCAAAAGCTTTGTTCATACTCTTGCGAGACACTGCAGGGGTGTTTTAAATAGTGCGATTTTAGCAAAATGCATGTGTTTAGGAAGAAGTGAGCATACAACTGCATAAATTACTTAACTGCTTGATTTGGTTCAGAATTTGTAAAGGATTGTTTTGATGTATTTTTGCTGTTTTCAAACTCAGCCCTCGTTTACCTCAAATCATCAAGTATGACTCGGTTTTTGAATTCTTTGTTCACTGTGAGGGCAAGTGAGAGATCAGTATTTTTCTGCAAGAAATCAAGGTAACACAGGGTGAGAAATTGATGTACAAATGGCCATGTTGCAAGTATTTCAGTTGCAGAAATACAGTTCCAGTTGTGGTCCATGACTCCCACAAAGTCCCAGCTCTGCAGTTTGAACTTTCCACGCCTATCACGCAAACAAAGAAGTCATTTTCTAATGTATTATCTAATTTGCCTAATCTATGCGGTTCTTTGGAACTTTAACATGAGAAAGACAGCATGATCTTTTAAATGTTACTCATGACAATATTTTTAAAACCATGATAAAATTAGGAATATTTATTGACGTAACCATTTAGTTACCCCTGTAAAATGTTTGTGACAGCACTTGTTTCTCTCTAAAGGTTCTACATTGGCTGCGACTTGTGTACCAACTGGTATCACGGAGACTGTGTGGGCATCACAGAGAAGGAGGCCAAGAAGATGGATGACTACATCTGTGTGGAGTGTAAAAGGGGCCAGGAGGGCCCCACAGAGGAGCTGTACTGCATCTGTCAGACGCCATACGACGAGTCCCAGTAAGGAGCTGCAGGAGTGTGTTTGTGTGTTTGTAGCAATAGTATGAAAACGTAGTGTTGTGGGTTTTTGCTTTGGTATGCTAACCTGACTGCATCTCACCACCATCTGTCCTTCACAATTTGTTCATTAATAAATCTACATCCTCAGTAAAAGTATGTCTTGCCTTCTCAGGTTCTATATCGGCTGTGACCGGTGTCAGAACTGGTACCACGGTCGCTGCGTGGGCATCCTGCAGAGCGAGGCCAACCATATCGATGAGTACGTGTGTCCGCAATGTCAGTCGACGGAGGACGCCATGACGGTGTTCACGCCGCTTACTGACAAGGACTACGAGGGCCTGCGGAGAATCCTTCGTTCATTACAGGTGAGCAGCTTTAAGCACACATGCTTAAAGTTTAAAATGTAGGCGTGACAGTCAGATCAGATCATTTAACCTCCATGGCATCTCAGGTCTAAAATAGTTGAGTAAGAGAGAAACAATGAGTGCTCTGGTACTTTTTTGTATCATACATTGGTAAAAGTTAACCCTATATACACAGAACTCATTCACTCTCCACTACATCATTGCACATTTACTGTAGAGGGACATGATTCTCAGCAGCAGCACTGTAGAGGTAGTTTTATTACAAGCGATAGAGCGAACACTAACACAGCTCCTCGTCGCCCCACTACAGTGTAAGAGCAGCAAACAAAAGTCCTCTGTGTCCTTCTTATCTGATGGGTTCGGCTCCCCAGAGCGCGCCTTGGACAGCTGCCTGGCCGCAGCATTTTTTTTCTAGCTTCCCTTTCTTTTCTCTCCCCTCCTCCTACCTCTTCTCTCATTTTCTCCTCCTCCTCTCTCTGTGTGCGTATGAGAGAGGTAAAAGTGTGTAGGAAAGTAAGACAGAACATCTGTGTTGACCCACCTGCTTTCAGTGTCATTTTCATGGTGCTGTTTGTTTTTCTTCAATGGTTTCAGCTTTCTCAAGTGTCTTGTCTTTCTCTGTATCTCTGTCTCTCCGCCCCTCCCTCCTCTGCAGGCACATAAGATGGCGTGGCCGTTCCTGGAGCCAGTGGACACAAACGACGCCCCGGACTACTACAGGGTTATCAAGGAACCAATGGGTGAGTGGAGGAAATGTGTGAAAGCACAATACTGACAAAAAGAGGGAATTAACCTGCTGCCCTGTTTGGGGCGACAGTTTCAGCGGACCAAAACATTTTCTTTGCTTTATGCCTTTGAGTGTCTGTGTTTGTGCACATATTAAATGTTCTCCAGTCTTATCACTGACCTGCTCAGGGAGCCTTTTCCCCACTGTTTCCTGTTGATAGTCTGCTGGAATTAAATGCATGTCAATTAGGAAAATCTAGATATTAAATCAAATCTGAAGGACCATTCAAATGTTGCATGCTTTTAGCTCAGTTACAAACAATTGCCATTCAGGGTGGTTTTTGAAGCTCTTGAGGCTGATTCATTTGCTTTTCCTGCCTTGGTTTTCATTTACTGTCGCCTCCATTATTTGTCTGTACTATTGCTGCAGGTTAATTCTGTTGAAAGTACAGATTTTTATTTGTTTATTCATTTATTTATTTTTAGCTTGTCAGTATTTTGTAGTTTTTGTGGGTGAAACCCATAAACACAGTATTGTAAGCCGTAAACAAAGTATGCAATAATTTGCTAATCCTTTGCAACATATATTCAATTAGTCAAAAAGTGTACAAATACACTATATTGTAAGTTCAAACTGATCTGTGTTTGTAAATATACAATGTAAATACAGAATTTCATTTTACACAGCGTCCCAACTTTTTTAAATTCAGGGTTGTAATACGTACTGCAACTGCATGGGCATATATATGCTGCGCAAAGGATTGTGGGTCAAAAGAAGCATGCTGGCTCGCAAACTGCAAAATGCAGCTGGATGTAGTAGGACACTGTGAGGCATATTGCATTAGACAAATCATATATAAGGACAAAGTTGTGTGACAGTTTGTTATCTGATGCGTTGATTTAGTTTTGCTGTTGATCAATGCAGCACCAGATTTCTTCACTTCATCTTTATTTTTGGTTTACACGTTCACAGTGCAGGCACATGATAAAAGACATGTTTTAGAAATGATAGGTGACACGAGTTAACCAGTGATTGATATACAAATGGTCATTTTGCAAGTGAAGTATTCCTTTTATATAAAAGCGGTCGTCCAGGCTTTATTTATTTTCTGAATGCTGAGCTCTTAAAACTTGAAACATCATATCTTTTGTGGATTGGCTTTACTAATGTCCACATACTTTTACTGTTGCACTTTGTGGCTCTGTTATGTAGGAAAATATAAAAATTGTGACATGTGACTCAGCAGATTACCAAGACTGGGATTGGGAGCAATCCCCTTTCGGAAGATAAAATTGCCTCAGTGGTGCTGTTTTCATATTATAATTGCTTTAGGTTACTGGAAGCGACACCCAGTCTCTATATCTGAAACATTAAGACCCAGCCACCAGGAGGCCAGCAGGGAGGAAGCCCTCCAACTTAGATCAAACCGGCCATGTAAATGGGGACTTACGTCAGCAGGGCCTTTTTGAACTTCCACACAAACAAACCGTTAATGAGCTGGTCCGGGTCTGCCGGGCTCCCTGTGGAAAGGGACCAGCCCCACACTTACAGCTCCTGTTGGCCCCGTCCTGGAAACTCTAGTCCTCTGCTCTCCCTTTCACCGCAAGAAAAAGACCTTGTTGGTTTTCAAAAAAAAATGAACATTTGGCTGGTGTAGCTGCAGCCGTTGGTAGTTTTTGGAGGGTTTTGAGATGAAATCTGATGACGGAGAAGAAGGAGGTCTTTGATATTGACCAAGAGGCTTGTAAGCTGCTGGCCAGCTGGGTGGGGGTTACAGAGGTTAAGAGTGGGATGTGTTTGTTTAAAACTCAGCCCAAAGGACGCCTTGCAGAGCAAACCACCGGCAGCAGATTATATGAAGCCTCGGCTGTTGCCAGTTAGTTTTCTCACTAACTCAATCTTTTTCTTTATCTTGATTTAACCAGGTTAGTAACACTGAAAGTTGTTTTTATGGGAGATCAAGACCTGGAAGCATTAATTTGACACTCAGATAATGACGTTCTCCTCAGGAATGACAAATCGGTCAGATCTCCGTAACTGATCTGGAACTCTGACTGGATCGAGGTTAAAGCTGGCTGAAGTTTAGGATTTTTGCTGTCAAATATAAAGTGATGAACTGTGTATCCCAGGAAACATATTTGAACGTCTGTCAAACACATGACACATAAGCTGCAATTACTTTGAAGCAGGCTTGCTGATCTGTGGAACAAAGTCCATTCGAAAAGCTTTTTTTCTGCTGCTCCCGCATATGTGATGTTTGTCTCTGGCTCAAGTTCAACACTTAATAAGTATGTTTTTTTTATTTTCTTACATACTGTACATTCAATTGTTAACCAAATATATATTTTTTAATCCCCTTTTCTTAGACCTTTCCACTATGGAGGAGAGGATACAGAAGCGCAAGTACATCAAGCTGACAGAGTTCGTAGCGGACATGACCAAAATCTTCGACAATTGCCGCTACTACAATCCCAGTGACTCGCCCTTCTACCAGTGTGCCGAGGTTCTGGAGACCTTCTTTGTCCAGAAACTCAAAGGGTTCAAAGCCAGCAGGTAAGACTGGGATAAAGACGATTAAATCCGCACAGATGAGGAAAAAGAAACACAAAAAATGTCAGCAGGTGACTTTGAGAGAAGGCAGGCAGTGTAAGCCCCTGGGTCAGAGAACGTAGGGTCCTTTAGAAAGTCATTAGCAGCTCCAGCTGTGCTGCTAACTCTGACCTCTGACCTCCTTGGAGGTTGGGTGGATACACACTTTCTCCAGTGAGAGCAGTTAATATTGTCACTTGACACTTGTGGAGTTCATTGACACCTTTTTATTGATTTCCTGGGTCACCGTCTTGTGCTTCCTCCAAACATTTAACCCTCTGAGCCCCGAGCAGTTTCAGGGCTGTTCTCCCGTCGCATTTTACTCACTGCAGCCTCGTTTCTCTCTGCAGTAGACCCGTTTTCATTGTCACACATGATTACGCACGGTTGCTGAAGAAATCAGAGTAGGCTTAACCCTCGTCTTATGTTGCAGGTCCAATTGACCCATTTCAAAGTTTAAAAATCTAAAAAAAAAAAAAAGTTTAACGTATTTTTTCATTAAAAAACATTAATTTAAATGTAAAATTTAATTTAATAAAAAAAGTAAAGTCATGTAAAACCATTGTATTTTCTATGTAGGTTTTTCCAATGTACATAAAAAAAGTTTTAACATGCATTTTTTTAATGAAAAAAGAGTGAATCACCCCCATTGAACCATGATCTGTGAGAAGAAAAGAACACCATTGCACTAAATATTAATTGAGATGGTTAGTAATGGAGTTATTAATGAAATATAAACAATGTTTATTGGAATGTTTTTAGTTTCTGACACATTTGGATGATTAAACATGCCCCGGGTTATTGCTGTTCCTGAAAAAACGGACATAACAGGAGGGTTAATACACGAGAAAACTTTAATCACATTGAGAGTTATAATCTGTTTTGAAGACGTGGGCTGCCTAAACCGAAAAGGCACTTATAAAAGTCCTCATCTTTATACATATACATAATTATTTTATACATTTACATGTACATTTTTTTCTATTTGCCTGTCCCCAAGTGACAAGTTATAATATTGAGACAGAATTTCACCAGTCAAATAAATAAAAACTCCTGTGAGAAAGTAGTCTTTTTTGCCAGATAGTTTTCTCCACCATCACATTGTTCCTGTTGGCGGCCTGTTGTTTTTGTTTTTTTGTAACACGTATGCATGTTTGTATATTTGTATAAACACACTATTTACATCTTTACAATTTTTGCTTAAACTTGTCTTGCCCTCTCCTCTCTGCTCTGTGTAAACAGCCTGCAGTCAGGCAGGATCTGTTTAGAGAAAACTTTATTTTTGGCTTAATTTGAAATAAAATATGAAAATAAATAAAATATAAAAACTAAAAATATAATATAAAAATATAAAATATTTTTCTTCCCGGTGTTAGTCACACATGAGCAGTTCAAGGACCGTCGGAAATTGTATAAATCAGTCATTTCTGTTTTTACAGTTACTTGCTACGATAAGTGGTGTCATTTTAAAGAAAATATACCTTTTTAAATCCACCGGTAGGTTTTGGGGTTCAAAGGGTTAAAAGTCCTGTTACTTTGTTTTGTTTGTTTGTTTTGGGTCATGACTGATTGCTCATACAACACACAGCATAAAACACTGACACAGTTAAATACAGTATAACATTATAAGAATGATAAACTGTATTTATATGTATAATATTTTCTACTATTTTAAAGTCTGACTGGTTTAGGGCTCTGCGATGCTGCATGCCTTTCCCTCCCCTTCAGACCATTTCCCTGCTGACTGTTCTGTATGAGCTTTCACTCACTCCCTTGATCCTCTACAGTTTCATGTTGATGGTATCTTCATTCAACCTTCAGTCAGATTCTTCCACCCACAAAAACATACCTGCTTCCGCTCTCATCATGTAATGACGGCACATATTCTGCTTTGTTGTTTTTAGTGGAGTTATGTAATGTTACGATTTGAGCTCTCAACCTTCCCTTTACAAGGAAAAGTAAATTAATCCATTGAGGCCTAAAACGCCTGTAAAATCTCTGGGTGATTTTAAAATATGCTCCTAAAACCTGAAGTTTTTCTGGAAATTCAACAGAAGTGTCAACGCTTCTACTAAATAATAGATTTTTCAGCTTCTCTAGCAGATAGAAATGAAATTCAAAAAGTATTTGAGAGCTTATACAAATACTACAAAACAACGTATGTGATTTCCAGGCTTCAATGGGTTAATACCAAAAAGGCTCAATCCAAGCCAAATAAAAAGCGAATTTTTTACTATTTCATCAAACAATTTGTGGGGAAATAAAATGATTCTACTAAATTGCTGTTTAAGATGAGAACCAAAGCTCTTTATCAAGTAAGCAGTTTATAAATCCAATTAAAGAAACATATAACTCTTCTTTATGGCCTAAATACTCTCAGCAGCATTTAGGCAGCTAATAACTTCACTATCTGGTTGTGCCTTTGAAATCACCTCATTGCTCCCTCTTGATGTGACTGCTTCAGCTGGATGCACACTACGAGATTAGAGCAACAGGTTGATTTTATATTTACATACTTTAAGCGACTTTGAGTACCTTTTTAAAAGCACTATAAAATGTAATGTATTATTATTATTATTATTACATACTGTACTTGTCATTTCTTGCACCTTTGCTGTACTTGAAAGGGAAAATTTGCCACTTTTTTATGTGGATCTCCAATCAGTGTTGCTGGTAAATGTAGTCTATAAAATCCTGTGTGTACTATCTTGACTAAGATAACAGTGCCGACCTCAGTATCAATATTTGGATTAAATCATCAACGATCCTATATTATCAATGCATTGTGATAATATAGATACATGTTATTTAAGATCCGCTTTTATTTAAAATTCCTGCTTTATATTTCTTCTTTTTATTAAGGAGAATACTTTTTTTTTTTTTTTTTAATTTAGAGATATATTCTTGTCCTGGTTATGGAGTCTTGTCCCAAAGTATATTTTTATGTTTGTTTGGAACAAACATGATTCCTAAACAGCCGAGTGAGCAAATAAAATATGCTGTCACGTTATAAGTGACAGCTAGCTGGTCAATGATATGACAGCGAGTATTAATTACAACATCACACACATTTATTTTTATAAGACTAAAAATTAAGATTTCCTTTATAAGTCCCACAACGGGGACATTTTTTAAGAGTTACAGCAGCAAATTGGATAGCAAAAAACAATAAATAGTAAACAGCAGTATAAACTAGAAATATAAGAAATGAAGAAAAAAATATAAAGTATTAACAATGTACAATATAAACAAGTACAAATATAAAAAAAAAAAAAAAATTTAAACGCATTTTTAAAACAAATGTCCAGTTGAAGTGTTGAACAAGTTAACGTGAACGGCACAGCAATAGCAAGTTAAAATAACCTCAGAGAAAGAAATAAACCAACAATAAAATAAAGATAGTTGCTCAAAGAGTTGGCTGCAGAAACATTTAATGCAACCCCCGTCTACCAATAGGAATCCAAGCTGAAGTAGCTTGTAGTTCTTCCTTTTCTCAACCACGTCACTGTCGAGTCAAACGACGGTGCTGGATGCAGGAAGAACGGTAGATTTTGCAGCTTTTTTTGATTAATTTAGCACGCAGTGAGGATTTTTTTTTTCTTCCTTTGACTACATTTACCATAAACACTGGAATAGACATCCACATAAAAGGTGTAAAATGTATTATTTATTTTAAATATTGACTAAAGAAGAACAAGCTGAATATTTCGTGGTGAGCCTTCAGGGAGTTTCTACGATCATTTTCAATGATACATCAGTTCAGTGAGTCTTGTGGTTTGCATCCAGCTATGTGCCTAAATCAGTGATGTGCTTCACCCGCGTATATTTACACCATCCATTCCCTCTCTATCTCTCTCTCTCTCTCTCTCTCTCTCTCTCTCTCTTTTGCAGATTGTGATGTCAAACTCCTGGGTGCCTGGGTCACTCTTAAAACAAACAAAAACACAAATTTGCTATCCCGGACGTTGCTGTTTTTACTTGTTTGAAACAGCGTTAAAAACGTTGTAAGGAAGTGCATATATAAGCCACACTGTAGGTGTGATTCCTTTTTTTATTTTAGAAGTAAAGGAAAGAAAAAAAAAGTTTCTACTGTCTAATAATGGCAGCCATGTTGGTAACACAAAGCATTCAAGGGAAATTGTATTTTCTTAGACTTCTTGCAACAGATGACTGATATTTTGTTTATGTTTGAGTTGAATATAAGACAAAATATGAACTTTGTCACTCTCGTTCTTGAGATTTAGTTTTGAAAAAAACAAAAAGCTATTGATTTTGATTGTAAAATCTGACTTCTGTTCACACACACAAACAGACCGATAACTTATCTTTTAATTTGACAGAACTGTTGTTCATTGTATTGGTCATTACATGCTGCAGCAGAACATTTTACCTCATTTCTTAGAGTTTTAAAAAGCATGCAACATTTCTTAGTTTCTTTTTATTGGCTGTACCCATGTATAATGTTATTTTATGTGCATATTATATCTTTTTGTGAAGGACTATTTTCATGTTCTAAAGGAAATAATGGTAGGATCTGTAAAGATAGATTGGAGAAAAATTTAGTTTTGCTTCCCTGTTCTAAATATGGCAAGCTCGACAGTCTCCAGTTTAAAAAAAAAAGAGTCCTTGTACATACACTGCTGGGCCGACGTCACATCACACATCTGGGTAACATTTCACCAACATGGCTGCTTGGTCTATGTCAAAGTGTCTGACCCACTGGCATCCAATTCATGTTTTTGTTCTGTTTGTTTTTTGTTTTTTTGTATTTCCCCCTAGTGCATATTTTTGTCATATTGTAAAGCTTTTAATAAAAAAAGGAAACAACACAAAGTTTTCCAACTGTTTTCTTCCTCCTCTCTTTGCCCATCTCTGTAGGTCTCATAACAACAAACTACAATCAGCAGCATCTTAGCTTCCTCCTAAAATCCGAGTGTCAAAAAGACAAGCCTCATGGTTTCCTCTGAATGATTAAGCCCTGCGGTCCGAGTCGGGCTTCATTTGAACCTGAGCCCTCTCTGAAGGAGAGCTCGCTCCCGGCTGAAAAACAGCTCGCACTGCTGTCAAAGCGCCCAACCTCCAACACCTCCACTGCAGTGCTAAGAGGAGAGAGAAGCCCCTTTTATCCAAAGTGTTACTGGGACGAAACGGCAAAGAAGTCCCACCTTCAGACGGGGGGGGGGGCAGGGCGGCCACGGACTCCCTACCAGTGCATCCCGTCCCGGAGAAGAAAGATCCAAACGGGAAACACTGATGAAGTTTTTTAAGTTGGCTGGTTGAATGTTCAGTGACAGTCTGACGCAGCAGCAGCAGTGGACTCTTAAAAAAAAAAAAAAACAAGAGTTGTGTTCGTTCTGTAGCTGATCACTATTTTTGTGTATCCTTATATAACAAAGTGTCAGCTTTGATCTTCCCACCCAGAGGTGCAACTTTCATTTCATCCTGTCAAACAAACATCCCACTAAAGCCTCGTCCCTGCCTCGGAGTTATATGTCCATGAGGTGAATGAAAAAAACAAAAACAAACTGAAGATAACCCCACTGAAGCCTGTCAATGACTACGTTTACACACACACTATTATTCTAAATTTGATACGGGTCATGTTAGCAACATATTCTGTTAGGATGTTATGAAGTAAACCTTATTCCAAAAGGGGCATTTACCGATTAACACATGGGATGTGTCGATATTCAGATTTTTGTAGCTTTCTTTGGACATTTTGAATATGCGTCTCAAGTGAGGTTGTTCTCGCAGTTTACAAAACGCAGCCTCCTGCCTGTTCAGGTTTAGCTCTGTGTGTTGCAATAGTAATACTCAAACCAGCCTGCCAGCAGTTTGCTAGGGTGGGCTAGAGATGCATGCATCCATTTTAAATATGAAAGACTTGGATATTTGCCGTCTTTCAAGAAGGTTGTTGAAGAAATTTGTCTCAAAACCAGAAGAATCTGCCGAGCTCATGATTAATTTGCTTTTGCAGATGTTTCTGTTCCTTCTCCCATTCAGACACAAACTTTGATCCAATATGGGTCCAGTGTAACTTTGTAATTATGTGACTGCGTGTCCTATTTCTCACCTCAAAGGTTTTCAGAAACATATTTAAGTGACTGTTTCAGACCATTCTGCCATTATTTCCCTGCTTAAAAACGGACCAAGCATCAACCCAACCCAATACATTTCACTGCTCTGATTGGTTGTTGGTGTATCAAGAGGCAGTTGGTTCTGCACCTGTTGATAACGCCCCTTGGAAATTGAAAATCACCTGAGAGAATCTAGGCTAATATGCATTTGGGGAGGGGGGCAGTTTTTGCACAGTCAAACAACAAGTCAGCCACCGGTGGAACAATTTGGGAAGATTATTTTTGATGCAAAGAAGAAAAATCAGCGGCTACAACCACTTTTCCATATTTTTCCATGAATACTTGGGCATTGACCCAAGTATTCATGGCTGCATGCAGATTAGATTATTTATTTTCATTCGCCAATTTATAATCTTTTTCGGAATCAGGGCAAAAACAGGAATATTTTGTGCATGTAAACGTAGTCAAATTTCCCATCCATTTTGTGCGGCGGTGTCACCTTTCACACCAAACTCCACTGCACCCAGTTGTTTTTCCTGCACCCACCAGTTGTGTGTAGCTCTGCACGAAGCATGAAACATCCACTTTACATTCAGTATTTCCCCGTTCCCCGGTTCCCCATCACAGTAGCCTGATACTGAGAAGCTTGATTTGTGATAGAAGCTAAATTTCTGAAAAATGGTTGAGGTGAATTTTTCTGTCGGATTAACAACACACATGGGCGTCGACATCGCTCGTTCAAGTAATTCAAGAGGTCTTATTTTCGTCCGTCGTGTTAATTTCCAGAGGGAAACACCCAGGACAGAACATCCCACCCACCACATCCTGCCCCTCTTCTGACCTTTTTTCCATTTTGTGCTCTTCTGAAATGCAAGTGAAGAATGTTAACTAGCTCTGTGCTCCTTCAAACTTTACCTTTTTTGAAGGACAAGAAGCGAGACTGTTTGGCCTTCAGGGAAGGCGAAACTTGTCCGATGCTTGACTAAAACACATGTACTGTACCTCCCTCCATACACTCGTTGTCTCGTCAAAAGCTCTGTTTCTGTCAATGGCTGAGTCTGTTAGTCTCTCTCCTCTTATCTATCAGCCTCTTCTTCCAACATATTTCATTGAAGTTGACAGGTTGGCTCACATATGTCTCTCAACTCGCCCTCAAAGCATGGTTAAGTAATTGGATAATGGACTTTTCCACTCAGCATCAACTCAGTTATGTTGCGGTCTGCGGCAGCATGTCTGGGAGCAAACTTTGAGTGGGGACTGGGGAGTCTTTGTACCGTGGGGTTTGTATGAAAATTTTATAGCTGCATTTTTAGCATATTTGGGAGCATTTTTGTAATGTGTTATCAGTTTTGTAGGAGGGGAGCAGTCATGAGACACAGTTGTCTTTAAGTTGTTAAAAAGCTGTTTTAAATTAGACAAAGTTTTGCTTTCAATCAGTTTTTGTGTGTATTTGAAGAGTTGAGAGATAATGTAGCTACTGTCTTCTTTACTGTGTGTCTATCACACAAATGTCCCTCACTTTGTGATCTGATGATGACGTGTTTCATCCACTGTTTGCAATCTCTATTGTATATTATGGCTGTCCAAATATGTAGAGATGAAAGATTTTTAGAGCAGTAGAAACTTTTATTTTTCACTCTGTCAACCAGCAATTAAGCCCGCCTGTATATTTTAACTGTCTATTTTTTTCTCTTTAATTGAAGTGAACTCTACATTTTAGGTGAAATTGCCCTTTATATTAAAAAATGCTGCATATTGTGAGCATAAAGGTTTTGAACGGGGTAGAGTGACACAGTTAACTGTAAAGAGTTTTTCTTTTTTGTAAGAAACCAACCAGTTCAACATAACTTCTATATTGACATTGCATTTCTTGTATTATTTATTCATATCGATGAAAAGTTCTCAGTTTTTTTTAGTAATGTTGAGGAAACGTAACTGCAGATAAAAAGTACTCTATGTTTTTAACTGATTGTGGCAACTCCGAAGAGATTCTCTTTTGTACTTGATAGGACATTTCATCCTAGATAATAAAGTAATGTTTTTGACACCAGTTTTTAAAAGAGTTGTGTTTTGATTGTCTCTACTTGTTACAAACACACTGGAGAGCAGTTTATCTTACCTCAACAATGTCTGTATAAATTTGTTACTGTGCATTGTATTAATATTAAACTCTTTCACATTAAAATAACCTTTATAAATCACCCTTCATGAGCAGATCTTACAAAGTGCTTCAATTCAGTACACTATATTAATGAGGAGCCTGCTGTGGCAATAATACATCAAAATAAAGCTTAGAACCTGCAGTTAATAAAACTTGGATTAGTTAAAAATAAAAAAGAAGAATAGAAATAACATCTGTTTATGTTAAGTGAGGTGTATAATTGGACATCACCTGCAGAGCACTGATAGGAGACTCCTTTAAACTGACGTATTAAAGAGCGTCCCTGTGGCTTGGGGGTTTAGACCCCTACCATGAATAGCGACCTTATTCAAGTCCTGCCAGGAACTCTTGTTGTATCTCTGTCTGTCTCATTTACTGTCTTTACCTTTTAGAAAAGTGTCAAAAAATAACTTAAGCAGGGTGTTCTCATTCATTGCTGATAGGTAAACCTGCAAATACGAATGTATTAATTATTCATTCTGAATCGTAGATATCCCATATAATTGAGAGCCAGGAGGCACAGCTTATTACAACATATTTATTATTAGGCAACGTCCTCTAGTGGCCTCAAGGGCCAAGGAAGAGGTGAGGCTAGGTAGTATAAAGACTGACAAAGCCTGTTTAGGATGGATCAAACAAACACAGGACTTTGGCCCAGGAGACTGTTGTTTGTATCTGCTGTGAAACCAAAAGTCAACATTTTGATTTTAGGTTAACTTTTAAATTACCTTCTATGCGTGATTTGTCATTGCATCCAGTAGTTACGTGTGAAAGTAGTCATTCTAAACCAAACCCTGAGCTTTTTCTTAACCTTAACCAAGTTGTTTTGGCGCCTAACCCTAACCAGGTAGTTCAATTTTTCAGCGTTGTCCATGCGTTTAAAAGAGTGACCCTGTGACAGTTTCAAATCGTTTAACAGAACGTCATATTCCATCAAGCCGTGTTTCCATTAAAGTTACATCAAATTTTTAAGCTAAATCTTTTTAAATGTCGCATTAAAGAAAATGTGAATTAGGGGCATTTCTATCAACTGGTTTAGAGTGAATAAACAAAGCTGCATGGACGCTCTTTCGTCAGAAGATGGCATTGTAATGTACTGCTGCGGGCTAATCTGTCAGTAAACAGTAGAAGAAGAAGAGATTGAGCAAGAGAAAAAAGAAAAAAAGTTTCCTAAGTCAGACAACTTTGGCCACCCATGAGAGAAAGTCTTCAGGAATTGGGTTCAGTTGGGCAACTTATAATTATTCTTTCATATCAGCTGGTCTTGACCGGCAGAGCAGAAACAGCTGATCAATCATGCGAGTTAAATGTTCACTATGTCAGAAAAAACCTTCCCATCTCCTGTTTAGCGCATTAACTATTTTCCGAAAAAGACAAAAACTACCTCAAGCGAGCATAAAAATGTTTATCCTCATTTTTGAAAGTTATCGAATTCGATGTTTCCATCAAGCTTATCTCATGCGAATCCTCAAAATATGCATAGAAATCTGTTGACACAACTTCAGATATCATACTGATAATGAGAATACATTGCACAGAGACTGGGATCAGCTGAGGCCTACAGCTCATTTTCCCCCTGGGGCTCCTTAGTGAGTTAATCCGACCCTTCACGACAAGTTCAATCGTTTTCTTAACTCTTGTCAATTATCTGGAAAAGAGTGAGTACTTGTGAGCGCTGAACGACAAGGTCATGACCCCAAACACTCTGATACAAACTCTTCCTGTGATCAAATTACCATCACGACACATAAAAGCCACCTCCGAGGTTGACCTTGCACTCTGCTCTCACACCCTCCTCTCCCACCTCCACCCTCAAACCGCTAAATGAATCCAGAGGCTTGCATGGACGCTGTGAGCACTGCAGATGGCCACAAGCCCCAAGTGGTTTCAATCCACCACCCTCATCCCTCTCTCTCACTCCCCCCTTGTGGCTTGGGGGCTATCACACAGGAAGCGACTTATCGAGATATTCCCACCTCCCTCTCCTCTCCTCTCCTCTCCTCTCCTCTCCTCTCCTCTCCTCTCTTCTCTTCTCTTCTCTTCTCTTCTCTTCTCTTCTCTTCTCTTCTCTTCTCTTCTCTTCTCTTCTCTTCTCTTCTCTTCTCTTCTCTTCTCTTCTCTTCTCTTCTCTTCTCTTCTCTTCTCTTCTCCTCTCCTCTCCTCTCCTCTCCTCTCCTCTCCTCTCTCTCCCCCACACTTTCTCTCCCACCTCCTCCTCCTTTACATCCTCTGCGATGAGGAATGTCCTCCCGCTGCGATAGTAGCCAAGATGTGGAGCAGGCTCCTGTTTCCTGCCCGCCTGCATCTGTTCCCTCCAGCGCTGATCCCAGATAGAGGCTTCCTCGAGCCTGGGAACTGACCGGCCGAGCTGACAGACGGACAGAGGGGGAGAAAAGAGGCTTAGCCCTGCCTGCCTCCACGTCCAAGTTCCCAAGTCAGTCTCTCTTCCCGGAGGCCAGACGGAGACTCTGGTTGTTAAACTCTAATTAGAGTGTCTTACTTTGGGGGCTCCTTCTCATGCAATCACTGGGAATGATAATGAGGATCAATGTTTCAGTCAGTGGGCAGATGCATGTGATAGCATGAGTGGAGGGTTTGTTTTAAAGACAAATAAATTCCTCACAGGGTCGTTGAGTACAAAACAAATACACATTTTTATTGGGTTCATGTATAGTAAAGCAATGTAAGCGTTCAGTGCAAGTTTTCCCTTTTATGAGCTCAGGGTCGTGCTACAATCAAGCCAGGGATTTATGATTAAATAGGACGCTATCCCTTTAGAAAGACAGACCCAACACCCCCTTTCCTGCTTCAATAACCTTCCTGTGTCATTTTACATAACCTTCTTTATTTCCCTCGCTTCTCTGATTCTGCCAGAATACATTAAATACCCCCCTTTCTTAAAGCTTCGGCCCTCCCAGAGGAGGACGCGTTTGTGTGTAAGCAAGAAAACAAGAACCATCACAAATTGGAGTTGTGACAGAGACACTTTTCAGAGTCATGTGTCCAGGTGCAGAGAGGATCAGATTCCTGCGATTAGATTTATGGCTTAGTCCCTACAACAACACACCCCTCCTCATTCAGCAAGGCCCCTTTTGATGTCCCAGTCTACTCAGGCAGATATTTCATCGTGGACACATAATTAAAGTTAGAAAAATAAGCCGCTCTCATGACAAGCAAAGGTCCTGTGCTCCTTTTCCCCTTTATCTCCCCCCTCCTTCTCCTTCTCCTCCTCCCCCACCGGGGTTTGTCGCTGCTTTTTCAGGCCCTTCATTCCCTCCCTTTGGTCCTTGTAACAATAATTGTGCATTTCCTGCTCACCAATAACAACCACAGTGACAACATGCATGGGACTGAATGTTACAAAACAATATTATTCAGTGAAGTACAGCCTTTTGCTTTCATATGAATTTAAAAGCATCATCCATTCATCAAAGGTATCAACATGATTAAAATGTTGTGAGATCCAAGGTTCATACATGTCCTAAAATGTACAAAGTAACTGCCATTATTTTGAAAAGCTAGTATGTTTGTACTGAAAATAAGTTTATCTCCAATATCGTGTAAAAGTTTTTGTTTTTTTATGGTAGCATGCCTTGAAAAGCTACTGCGACAGCTGGAAAAAACAATATTTAACCAATAATCTAATCTATATGCATGTTCATATGTGTGGTCAAATTATAATGATAATAAAGAGGCTGGATCTTACTGTTTCTCTCTCAGCTCAAATATTGTCTCATTAAACACACATAAATAAAACAGAAACACTACTGGTGAAAGATGATAAAATAAACCCATTCTTTGAGCCAAATTTCCCTTTAAAGGTACTATATGAAACAACTGACATGAAATAATTTGTCCTTGAATGTGTTAAGAGATTACTATGTAACCCAAAAACCGAGACTTTCCCTGACTTTGCTTATCACGGCCTGTGGACTGTTTGTTATGTACATTTCTGCAAGTAAAATCAACAGTATGTGACTTTCACTGTGTGCAGATTAGCTAACGTTCGCTTGAGAAGGAAGTTATGTGTCTTTCATTATTTGTTGTCGATATAATGGAGTTTTTTTTAATCATATGGCTGTACATGAATGTCGTACCACTATCTCTACATTCTCTAAAAGTAGTTCAAATAGAAATGGAGTCCTCTTACGTCAACAAACAACCAGCACCTGCCATAAAGTACGTTGACCAAACCAACATTGGGGGGAAACTCGGGATAGCATCAGCAGGGCGTTCATTTAGTGATCTTCGTTTAGTTTTGTGGATCAAATCGAGCCTGAGATGGCATTCTTCCTATTGGACAGGTAAGATTACAATGCCCAGGGTGCTAGCTCATGTCGATTTTCTGAAAGTTGCACATAGTACCTTTAAAAGTGAGCTAATATTATACCTTTTTGACATTTTGAATGGACTTCATGAACCAGCCATGAATGAATGAGGAGTTTGAGTGGATTTGCTGTTTTAAGAAAATAAAAGTTGTTTGATGCCCCAAATGTCACAAAATGACCGTCAAAAAATCTGTTTAATTGAAGCTGCTTGTGTTTTCTATCAAAGACACCACAAGTCAGAACTTCAGGAACTTTACAAAGGAGTAAAAAAAAAGGCGAACCAGGATTAGGATACATCGTAGCAGTCCATATGAAAATAAATCCATGCCTTCCTTCTGAGAAATGTCTTCTGTCTTGCACAATACTGAGGGGTTAGTTATGATCAGTTTTGGTAGCTGCAATGTCTCTTCCCCTGCAGCAGGGGGCGATAGTCTTATCGTTGGTTCACCTACACCTGGCGCGGGTGGCCTCCAGTGCTTTCTGGTGCCTCCGTTTGTTGAATCTCTTAACGTAGTTGTTGCTTCGCAGGAGGCCGTCTCCAGGCTTCAGTTTACCCCCCAGAAGGTTTAGGAGGTCACTGGGAAGGTGGCGCCTCCGGTGGTAGATCTGACCCATTACAATGTATCTGGTCCCTTGAGAATGAATAGGGGAAATGTTGAAGTGACACAATCGAGCACTTTTCATGATTGCACTGAAAGTAAATGTTACTAATTTTGCTAATCTCAGGAGAACATGATTCACGCATCACAAACCATATGTCCCATTATATATATATATGACTTGAGCAGTGGTGGAAAAAGTATTCAGATCCCTTACTTAAGTAAAAGTACTAATACCACACTGTGAAATTACGCCACGACAACTAAAAGTCCTGCATTCAAAACTTACTGAAGTAAAAGTACAAAAGTATCAGCATCAAAATGTACTTAAAGTATCAAGAGTAAAAGTACTCATTATGCAGAATGGACCCACTCAGATTGTTATTTATGTTCTGAATATATTGTCGGATTATTATTATTATTGATGCATTTATGTAAATAGAGTTTTCATTTATTAAAGAAAGGGCTCATTTTAACTAATTCATACAATGCTACGAAGTTTACTTATATATAAAAAAATCTAATCTCTTTAAATTGATCATGTTTTTATGTTCTTGTTGTATAATCTTGACCTGAAAAGTAACTAAAGCTGTCAGCAAAATATTTTAGTATTTGGCTCAAAATGTAGTGGGTAGAAGTTTAAAGTTACATAAAATGGAAATACTCAAGTAAAGTACAAGTACCTCAAAATTGTATTTAAGTTCAGTACTTGAATAAATGTACTTGGTTACACTCCACCACTGGACTTGAGTATCGATTAAAGGTTATTTTTTTATACTTTAATAAATAAAGTGATATAGTTAATAGGGGCATTTTCACAGTAACAATAGTTTTGAGGGTTTTTTGTAAACAAGACATATTTCCTTTTTGTTTTATGAGGCTTTTGAGCGACTCTGTTGCACTCACCAAGTTTGATGTCAGGGCAGGGCTTGCTGCACTTGTAGGTGTCCAGGACCAGAAGGCGAACCTTGAAGAAAAAGCTGTCTGGCGTCACGTAGAGACGACTCATCTTGTAGAAGCCGTCACTGCTCACCATCAGTGTAATGAGGCGTATTCCTTTACGCACCACATCGATGTCGTGAACAATCCCATTGACAGCTGTTAAAGGGGAAAACAAACGTCACAAAATATGTCATAAAATACATAACTAAATACCCCCACTTTCGAAACGGCGGTTGCTAACAAGTGCCTAAATGAGACGACGGTGGTTGTTGGGGACATTAAACTTCATCACGCTGGACCTGGACGGGAACTCTCTCTCTAGTCCACCTTATAGCCTCTAGTCATGTTTTCTGTGCTCTTGCAAACTCTTGTAGACTTTAGATTGGAATTGTTACTAGGCTACAGTTTCGCTAGCTTGTCAAAACTGCTGGTTAGCTTGTCTGAGACTGCCTGAAGCATAACAGTAGTGACGTTTAAGTCATGCGACTGTGGTGTAGGTTGCTATAGCATAAGGTTAGCTTTTTTACTTTTGTTGGCTGCATTAATGCTTTAGGCATCATAACAATTGTGTTCATTTGCAACTTATGTTCTGCAATGATCCAAAATCCAAAACAAAAATCCCAAAGTTGAATTCTCAAGAGACCCCATGGTGATGCTAACTTCAAGTTGGCCTACAAAAATACGTACCGGTAATTTTGTTTGCTCTCTATTGTTTCCTTCTGATTATTATATTTCTCAAAATGTCAAACTAGCCATTAGGCTACAACTATTCATACAGTAGTTTATTATCAAAACTCTCATTTCAAGCAGTAGATATTAGCTGAATTTTAGTTAATTACTACCACCACAAAGCAAGGGATGTGCCCACAATGTTCAGGGATGTCAATTATTATTGTTCCAATCAGTATACATATACCAAGTATACATAAATCAAGGCTTCTCAAGCTATTTATTATAGGTGGGGGAGAAAATTGATACAGCATAGTATCGCAATTATTTACAAAATATTTTGCATGGCAATATTCTATCAATTCATGGACGCCAAGTATCGATATTTAGTATTCTGGCGGCCGTCAGTATTTTCGTCAGTGGTTGTTTTTGTTTTCTCCTGAGGCCGTATCGACTCACTTTTAGGAAAATACTAGAAATACTAGCATGGTATCATATGAAACTAGAAGATCTAAGGAATCTATAGGCATCATGTGCGTCAGGATATGATGTCAGGATCGTGTCGGGAATTTGTCGAAATAACGCTGCAAAGTTATTTTTTTTATGTTTGATTCAAAAAAAATTCAGAACAGTGAAACTTAAAGCTGAGGAAAGCTTGAGAAAATGTTGCAATTGTTGTCATCCATACTAGTGCGAGCGGATAAGCTCATATATGGAAGGTATTGTGCATTTTATGACTAATACATGAAACTTTCTCCATGGTTTCCATAGACCATGAAGTTTAATTTCAGACGTTGAGTCATTTCAGATTTGACAGTCATAAAATTCCATGTAACAAGTACAAGTCTCTACCTTTATACCTGAAAAAATACCCATATACTTGTAGGGTTAAGAGCCCCCCTTGCCAAATTGAGGCTTTAAACTAAAACCATTTTACAGGACTGTGTCTGAGGCGGCAAAAGTATCTTTATTAGAACAAAGTTGCAATTTTGGCAAAGATATTCATGGTTATAATGCAGAGTGATGGGGCAAAAAATTGGAAAATGCAATACTGAGGTCACCAACCTCTCAAGTTCACCAGAGGTCAAATACAAACTGCCTCCATGTCTAAAATACAACCTTTGGGTATGGAGATTATATGCTGAAACTTTCATGCTTTAGTCATAAAATGCACATGTTTGCTATCAGTTCAGTTCAGTTTGACTGAATACTTTGTTGGTCAGTCTGTAGGTTTGACTCTCATTGTGGAGAAATAAAAAGATTGAAGTGAGATGAATAGACTGAGAATTTTCTTTTATTTGACAAAACAATTCTTTATAGAATTTAATTTTTTGGATGCAAAATGCAGTTAAACAGTTAAATCGTAATATATTGTATCGCAATACTCACCATATCGCAAAATGCTTAAAATCGCAACAATATCGTGACTCAAGTATCGATGCAAAATTGTAACGTGGGGCCTCTGCTGATTCACACCTCTACTATTTATGTATTTTATTGTTGCTTGTACGTTTGACAAACTATGTTTTCGTCTCTTGCTGGTTACATACCAAACTCACTGTAGCAGTAATACTCTCTCTCCTCCTTCTCCTTCCTGCACTCGCTCATGCAGAAGGCGTCATGTGTGAAGTCCGACTCTACGGAGAAAAAGACAAGCAGAAGACAGGGACGGAGGGATGAGAAAAAGAGAAAGGGACTGTGTCTGCTGCTGTGCCCGTGCGGAGCCAGACTCTCATTCCAGCATCATTAGAAAAGGACAAGGTTGTCATTACAAAACCCAGGCGTCGCATTCCTCCACATGGGACGGGAGGAGGCGGCGTGTGTGCGATGGGATCACATCATGTAACATTTTCCATCTTAATTACAATATCAGGACCTTCTCACTTGCTCTGCATCCGTCAGCCTATCAGCCAGATTTGAGGGATGTGGTTGTAATTAGTAGTGGGGGTTGGTCACTAACTACCAGGTTCAAATCATTGCTGTCATTATCAGTCTATGAGTGAACTCTATGAACTCTGTGTCAGTTTATATTATATTAAAATCTATGTATTTTTAAGTATTTTATGAATTAGAGGGTAGAGAGCAAAGCCTGCACCCCGGGGCAGCCATCTAAGTTTTATTTGTATTAGACAGATATGAGAACAGTGAATCAAAATTTAGGAGCTTTAGTATGAACGAGTTACTGCTGCTAGATCAAAATGTGTTACCACCATCTCCGGTCTTCCCTATTTGGTAGCCTCTACTAGACGAGACGAGTAAAGAGTTACAGGAAATGTGAGAACATGACATGCAGTAAAGGTCACCAAACGGACTCAAATCTGAGACACTACGATGACATGGTCAATATATTAAACCCACCAGGATGAACCAACAAATTTGGCTTTTGAGCGCCTTATTTTTCCTTTTTGTTCAAAAGGCCTTTTTCTTTCTTCTCTTTATTTTTCTTGTTGCTGTTTCTGTCATCACTGAAATATTTCAGGTACACCCTGTGTTTTTATTTCTCTTATTATTTACTTATTTTGTCATTTTATTTGGATTTTTGGTTAATATTTCTGTCTTACTTTTTTGGTAGAGCCCTGACTATGTACAATATTGATATATATCCGACAAGATATCGGTGCTTGTTATGTCTGTTGCAAAAAAAAAAAGGAAATAAAATGTTAATCATAAAAAAAAAATTCATAGTGTTTTCACAATTGAGGTCATAGGTAGTTTGGCTTATTTTGTGATAAAAGTGCCTTTACCCTTGCAGGAAATGTATTTAGCATGATTGGAAAGTGAAATCCATATGCAGTTCTTTTCATTTAGAGACTAATCCAAAAATGTTTTATTTGGAATGAGTGATTTTTCTTTGCATATGGTTGTGTGATATCAGATTTTCCCCAAGTGTTGAATTAGGGCTGATTGGGCTAGATACTGATGTCTAAAACAACAATTTGTCAGAAAAGAATTTTTTTCCCCCCAAAAAATAGCTGAACTATTTTGTCTTGGTCTGACTGCAAACCATGTAGCCAACATAAAACGTATGTGACATCAGATAAATGTTGGCCACTGCTCTCTGGCCACTGTGAATGTCATCTTATTTGCTGATATGCTAATTGCAATCAGGAAGGGGAATATTGGCCGATACAGATGTTTGGCTGATATAATGGTGCATCCCTACATTTTTAAAAAATTGTATTACTGTGAATAAATTTACTGTGATATTAAGCATAATAAAGTACCCCAGAACTTTGACATATTTCACTCTTTTTAGATAATCCCAAAAGAAAACATTTTAAGACAAAAACAGCTCAATAAAGTAACATTTAAAGATGGTGAATATGTGAACAACTCTGTACTAATACTGAGGTCAGCCTCCCATACCTCGCCTCAGGATGTCAAAGTGATACAGCAGGCTGGAGGAGCGCCGGTTCAAAACGACAGGCGGGCGGCTGTTGTTCCGGGTCGCAGCACCGATACCTGACTGATACAGACTGGACTTCCCCGGCCGGTTCTCCTCTTGATCCAGCCGGCGGTTGGGGGGATCTCTGCGCGGCGAGGGGGCTGGTTGGTGTGGCTGAGCCTGGGGCTGCGTGTGGGGTGCGCCCCTGGGTTTGGAGTTGGGGTGTCCGTCTGGTTCACCCTGCTGAGGAGGACTGGCGTTGGACTGGATGTCCTGGTTGGTTTTCTGCACGGTGCGGTTGGTGACAGCAGCTGTAGCTCCTGTCAGCGGGGTTTTGGGAAGCAAACCAGCAGCTTCTCCTCTGGTTTTCTCGCTGTTGTGCTCCACCAGACGGTCGCTCTTGTGGCCCTTTTTGCTCTTGTTGTGGGGGCCATGGTGGCGAGGGATGGGGGCCAGATCACTGTGCTTTGGCCAAACAGCAGAGGGGAGAGGATGGAGTGTGAATTTGGACTCGCTGGTCTTGCTGCTCTTCTCCAGAAGCTCGTTGATGGGCAGGGAGGGCTCTTTAATCACCATCCGGGTCTGGTTGCTCGGAGCTGGATCCACAAAGGTGGTTTGACCCTTTTCTATCAGGGTGTACAGCTCTGCATCGACAAAACAAAAAGTTATTTGTTCTTAGATATTTCCTTTCATTTGATACAGTGTGTTAATGTTGTGTCTTCTCCTACAGTACATAACTGTGGATGGCCCTTGAGAACTATTTTATGGTTCATAGGATCTTTTTTCTTCAGCTAAATTAATAAAGTATGACTAATTTGTGTTAGAACTTTAGCTGGAGTTTTATCAGTATCTTTCATCGTGGGAAGCTGACACTTAATTCTACAATATGAGACTTTTTGAACTCAGCATGAGTGGGTGGAAAATGTCTAATCTGATAAGAATCAACAGCTCAGATAATAGCTTTTAAAACGAACAAAATTGTCCCCAGTCCATCAATGTTATGAAATGCTGTCAACTATTCCTCACTTAGTGTTTTGTCTAAATCACACTATATAATTGTTTGGGGATTAAATATTTCTTCATAGGAATTATGTAGACAAAACTGCCTCAGATTATTGAGTCATACCAGGCAAACACTGATGTAATGGATATTGTTCTGCAGAGATCCAAAGCTACATATTTTTCCAATGTTAAACAGGAAATAATGTTAAAAGTGTTAAATTAATAGACCTCACTAATAAGAAGGCAGCACAGTTAGCATATAGGTAGAAGAAAATCTGTTTTTCCCCCAGCGCATAAAAATGTACAAAACTAATAAATAAATTAATAATAATAATAATAATAAAAAAAGTAAACTCACCATTGACAACATGATCCTCTGTCTTGTAAAGAGGAAACCCCAGAAACAAGAGAAACAGAATAATCCCTGTCATCCTGGATGTTCAGTGTGGACACACTTTAAGGTCTGCTACAGAGAGGGGATTCCTGGGATTTTTATATGGCCACTCAGGAATGAAATGGGATGGGGAGGAAAAGGGAGACGGTGGGACGTCCCTAACACAGAAGTAAACACTTGGGCATGACACTCCTTTCATTCATAAATAGATTCTAAAAAGGGTCCCATTGTTTGTTGACAATATAAGGGAGGAAATGTGGTTCTGTTTATGTATTCTCTGTTGTTCAACAAAAAATGATTTTATGTAAGCGAGAACAAGGTTTATTTTGTGGTATCTGGTGTCCAACAGCATGTTTTTAATCTTTTCTACTGATGATTTACTTGCTTTGATTTATTGATTGATTTGTCATTTTGTTGGCCAATATAAAACACACTTCAGGGCAAGCAATAACTCTACCAACAGCTTCCTTGGTGCCAGGTGGAGGTGAAAGTATACCTGAGTATCTTTAGTATCAATGAATATTTGCTGCCCCCTGTGGGTCACAGTGAAGAACTGCAGCACATCATCAAATTCTTCATTTTAACATCTTTTCTATATTTCATAAATTGTCACTAAACAATCTGACAAGAACACAAATGAACATTTAATGCGTTGTCTGACTGTTCTCTTGTGATTACAGGTTTTGCTCTTAATTGCAAAAGAACAAACAGCTTAAAACGTCCTTAAAATTACATCCAGATGTTTGGTAGTTTTGTGCTGCTGTGTTAAAGACATTTATGCGTTTAGATTTCTTGTGTTCAAGCTACAAATCGACGTCTTTTTTTGTTGGTGCAAAAGGGGCGTTAATGCTGCAGGTAAACTGTGTGCAGAAATGCGCATCTTTAAGATTTGCTACTAAAAGCATCCTTCTCTGGTCTCGTCCATAAAGATGTTGCTAGAACAGCTGAAAGAGGTCTACATGGCATGGTACAGAATGGACAAATTCCTTATTTCAGTATTTACTAAGACAATCCTAAATGTCCCATCATTCAAATTACGGGTAAGTGCGATTTGTATTTGAGCCCTGAAAAGGAGCTAAATACGACCCAGATGGGACTCGAACCCACAATCCCCAGCTCCGGAGGCTGATGCCTTATCCATTAGGCCACTGGGTCATTACGTAGCTATTTGTGGTAAAGAAGTCTTATCAAAACGAAAAACGAGATCGAAAATAGCTATAAAATATGTATTTTTAGGATCCAAAATTAAATTACAGATTGTTATAGACGGAAAAGAATAACTAAAAAACGACAGATATTTCAGACATGGCCGCAATAGTCCACAATGAAAACCAACTAGTCCCTAAAGATGTGGCAGCTTTATCTCGCGATACTAACATCGGTTGCCTTTGACAACGGCTTTGTTGTTTCAAGTGTTTTTTTTAACCGAGGGCTACGGGGGCGGAGCTCAAAATCCGCCTGACCAATCAGAACCCAAAAAACACAGGGCGGTATATAAATGACGTCACGTCTAATGTAAAAAAAATAAAAATTACAAGGAATCTGTAAGGTAAGCACGTCGCACATGCTTGTGCGGCGAAATATACATTTTAAACAATCATATAGTTGGAATTACAGTTTGAATTGTTGTTTTGGCGAATTATTAAGCGTTTTTATCGTTGTTCTGGTGGATTTCAGCGGGTTTTGGGGTGTTGGTTTACCAGGCAGGCTCCGTTTGCGACGAGCCACATGGTGTTAGATAACCGGCTTGGCCTTAAGAAAAGCGGCCAGTTGACGCTAACTGCTAGCGTTAGCTAAGTCACCGCCTTTTACCGACGGAGCTAACGTAACGTTAACCGGAGGGAGGTAGAGTAAGCAGCCGCTGTTTTTTTTTAACGTAAGCTTATCATCCTTCAACAGGGAGTGCCTTTAACGTTATAGGAATCGACTTGTTCAACGGTCAGGAATGTCAGCTGGCAACGACAACGGAGCTCGACTCACCCAGTTCAAAAACAAAGGGAAAGATGTCACCGTAAGTCATTCGGTCAGCAGTAATACATTGACTGTTTAGTTAATCGCAACGAATGGCTGTCTTAACTATGATTGTATATGGGCATTTGCTTCTCTAGGAGTTACGACGCAGGAGAGCAGAAGTCAGCGTGGAGCTGCGGAAAGCAAAGAAGGATGATCAGATCCTGAAGAGGAGAAACGTGCAGAGCCTCCTGGACGAGCCAACCTCTCCTCTCCAAGAGCAAGATCCCAACGCACAGGTACTCAAGCTGACTTTGATCTGCTCTACCGCCACTTTCACTTACAAGTTACTTGATTTGGCTGGGGACAGTAAACGGAACGAAGAGATACAAAAGATAATCAGGCTGTCTCATTCTCACACTGAATGACACACTGAATTTGCTCTTGGGGATAAATAAAGTAATTTTGATTGGTTGATTTGAACCCATCTGAAATAAATACAGCTGGTCTTCCAGGTCTGAAACATATGATTATTTAGTTGGCTTTGAATGAACAACAACAGCTTCCCTGCCAACACCTAACGCTGTACTGTTTGAAAGTGTAGTCACATCTAAACTTAAAGGTGGAGTAAGTGATTCTAATTCAATGCATTTGTTGTCAAATTCAGCGGATATCTTTTGTTGAATTGCCAGTTGTCTGTTCTGTGCATGCACATGATACACAGCCCTGGCTCTGTAATAGGGGAAAATAAAGTGGCTTGGACAAAGACTCACAACACATTCCAGCTAAAGTGCAACAGCTGCATTCATGCCTGTGTACAGGAGAGGAGAAAGGCCATGCATGTATAAAAAGACAGACATTAGGGGCGAGAGGTCTAAAAGAACCACAAATGTAATGAGTGTATTTTATGGACTCTTCACTTAAAATATAAAAAAAAGATGTTTCTCCCCAAAGCGATTTACAGGAAAAAAGGGGAACAATCAAGGTATAAGGGGAACAATCAAAGTACTTCACTGTTGAGTCACTGTCAAATAGATTTTTTCAAGATAAGGAAAGTTTTGATTTTGCATCCCGTACCCAGTAGTCCCAACAACCAGTAGGTATTAGGTTCAGTCTTTTTGTATTTATTTTTTCCATTTAACTGGATTGTCCTGACCCTGTAACCCTGACCCTAACACTTTCCAAGCATGCATGCTATTTTAAACTCATGTTTGACCTGGGTTTACTGGGCAAATAGGTAATCCATTTCTGTTTTTTGTTTTCACAGCCTCCTCAGCACTGGTCTGTGGAGGAGATTGTAGGAGGTGTAAACAGCCAGAATCTAGATCACCAGCTGCAAGCCACGCAGGCAGCCAGGTAAAACCATTTTGAAAAGAACCATTACTGTATGTAATATGAATGTAATAAACTTGTTCCTGTCTGGTTACAGTCGCAGTCGGTTAAAGTCTACCAACAGTTTATTTTTGCAAGTTTATACCAGCAAAACATGATAACTGGTGTATTTCCCTCCAGCTAGTTGTGAAACATTGACATTCAACAATGCTACAAGTTTTTTCTCTTTCCTTGAAGTTACTTTCCCTTTATTAATTCCCCAACTGTGTTTTTTCCCCTGATGTACAGGAGGCTCCTCTCCAGAGAAAAGCACCCACCTATTGACAGCATCATTGCTGCCAGTCTCATCCCCAAGTTTGTTAGTTTTTTGGCACTGTCTGAATGCCCGCCCATCCAATTTGAGGCAGCTTGGGCCCTTACCAACATCGCCTCAGGTACATCAGAACAGACCACTGCCGTAGTGGAAGGAGGGGCCATCCCAGCCTTCATTAGCCTGGTGACTTCACCTCACCCACACATCAGCGAGCAGGCCATCTGGGCCCTGGGTAACATCGCAGGTACTGTAGACCTACAACACTCAGCATCTCCTTGTGTTTCAGTCATATCCTTTACTTGTTATGCACCAGTACTGCATTCTGCACAGTCATGTCGTTTATCTTTATGACCTAGATAGTTAGAGTATCTGTAGGTTTTATTGTATGTTACACCCTTACACTTACTAGACTTTACATTGAGTGGCTGCGGGTCGTCAATTTGGTTCCTTTGTTTGGTCTGGATGTGTTTTTAGTCACCACATGGTGTAATCTCGAGGGATTTTGAATTAATGTAAAAGAGGTTTTTATCCTAAAGTGTGTAATTTACTCAGCGAGTTCATTTTCCCAAAGACTCGTGCAAGATCAGAAAGCAAGCCATGGTCTATCTGATGATCTGCACTGGTTGTTTTCTCAGTTAGCAAAATTATTAAAAGAGATCATGGTGACCAAGTGTAGGGTTGGCTCTGAAATTATGCATTTTTCATGACCATTAAAACCACTGACTATTCTGATTTTACTGCTGACAGCACATGAAAGTAAATGTCTATTTCTCCCTAAATGTAGGCGATGGATCCAACTACAGAGACCTTGTGATCAAGCATGGCGGTCTCCAGCCACTCCTAGCTTTGCTGGCAGCCCCTGACCTCTCTGTGTTTCCTGTGAGTTCACACCAAACTTTATTGCACTGGTGGTTTGTTGAGACATTTTCATTTAACATGGCATTATGGGCCCCCCTCCCCAGTGTGTCTTATTCCACTGTATACATCTACACTTTCTAGGTCCAGTTGAGACAGACACTCACACTCATGCTGTTTGTAGATTTGTAATGTAATTAATATTCTACATAACTGATTAGTCTGTTTTTTTTAGTGGGGACATGAGTAAATCTGTGCATCTGTGAACATAAATATCTTCTTCCTCTTCTGTATGTTTCGATTGCAGGTACACCTGAATTTAGAGCTGAGCACTTATCTTATATCCGATCAATAAGTCTATAAGTTGTAGTGAAATAAGAAAGTATTTAAATTTTAAATGATCAAACTTTATTCGCATTAGTGTAGCAAGGATATTGTCAACTGTTTACTCTGCCTATAATAAGGCAATAGGCTGCCTGTATCTGTGTGTAAAAATATTTTTTCTAATTTGGTTTTGTTGGGATATATTATCTTTCTGTGGTTTGGCTGATTGCTCATATACCTACAGACCAGACCTAGCTAAATATTAGCTCGCCTTCAACACATTTTAGTGTCAACAAGGCTTATCAGGCGGCCATGTGGTGCGAAGCTATTTATTCCTGTTGAAAAGTTAATGCACAGTAGAGAAGCCCTTTACACATAGCAGTGAGGTCTGTAATTTGGTTTTGTTTATGCACATAAGATGTGTTATTTATTGGGATTTGAAAATGTACGGATTGCATAATAGCTCCTACTGTCAAATAGTTACTGCGCATTTTCATAAATTGCAGTCGTTAGTGAAGATTTATTTATTCAATTTAATTCACCAGTTTCATGGGTAGATAAATATCCTGAGACTCTGGTGTTATTTCTTTTGGTAAGGGCTTATGTTGAAATTTATTTAAAACTAAACCTGTTCTTTCAGGAGATGGCTTGTCAAAAATAAGTTTCTTTGATGATGAATAAACCTGTCAGTATTACTACTTTTGATGTTGTAAGGTAACACTTGATTCTTGATCCAACAAACCAGTCTGGCTACCTGCGCAATGTCACCTGGACGCTTTCCAACCTGTGTCGGAACAAGAACCCAGCCCCTCCTTTGACAGCGGTGCAGCAGCTGCTTCCAGCCCTGGTGCGCCTCCTGCACCACGACGACAGGGAGATTCTGGCCGACACTTGCTGGGCCGTGTCCTACCTGACTGATGGCTCCAATGAGAGGATAGAGGTGGTCGTGCAAGCCGGTCTGGTGCCCCGCCTGGTGCAGCTGCTAGCATGTGGGGAGCTTTCCATTGTGGTATGTGGTGTTGAGTTTAAGTCAAACACTACTAATATTTGTGACATTTGAAATAGCAGTAAGCACACTGTCTACAATGCTCATATACAGTCAATAAAATGTCAGTCTTCAAAGGAATATGCTCCTTTTAAAGGAGGCTGCTTTTGATTTCTTCCGTGAAGACAAGACTGATAAAATCTATTACTGCGTGCAACATTGGATCCATGAGTGCTTATTATATTATCAACAATACCATCAATACCATTATCATCAATACTGAAAATCAGTCTTATTCCACTGTTGTATGAATTGTTAGAGGATTCAGATAGATGTATCGAATTGTAACATTAACCGCAGTATTTAGGTATCAAATATATTCATTCTCATCACCATTATTCCGGCTATATATTATCCCTACAATATGAATACAACTGATAGTTGTCTTCTCTCCTTCACCTCACAGACTCCAGCCCTGCGGTCACTTGGCAACATTGTGACCGGGACAGACGAGCAGACACAGTGTGTGCTGAATGCAGGTGCTCTGGCAATGTTCCCCGGCCTGCTGCGCCACCACAAGCCCAATATCCAGAAAGAGGCAGCCTGGACCTTGTCCAATATCACTGCTGGCAAGGACTCGCAGATCCAGGAGGTTGTCAATGCCGGCCTGATTCCCATGCTGGTGGAGATCCTCCAACAGGTCAGAATACAAGAGCAGACAGATACAAATAGCTGCTTTGTTACAATGGTTCAAGTAATGTTCATTAATACACAATAGGTCATGTTAGATTTCATTGAACAGTGACGGGTACATCGTTTGCTCCCTTTTCCTCATCCTTATTTCTTTTCTTGAACAATGCACAGCCACATGGCAGCACCTGGGCTAATAAGTTGACATGTCACAAAATTATTTAGAATTATAAATACTTGCGTACATATCTATACTATTTTTATTTATTTTTTTACTGCCTGACCGGCAGTCACTTACCTTTTCCCCTACTTCCCTTCAGCCTCCAATTCATCATGTATAGTTTTCTTATTTTATTAACAAATAAACATATTTTTGGAGGAACTCAGTTTTGATGATTTCATGTTTATTCATGATGGATCATTAAGTATGTCTACAGTAGCTCTAGTTTATCTCTGTGCTTTTCTCTGGCTGTAAACATCACGTGTCCTTTCTGTTTAGGGAGACTACAAGACTCAGAAGGAGGCAGTGTGGGCTGTCACTAATTATACCAGTGGTGGAACGGTGGAACAAGTGGCCTACTTGGTTCAATGCAACGTGCTGGAGCCTCTGCTCAACCTGCTGACAGCCAAAGACAGCAAAATCATCTTGGTCATCCTGGATGCAATCTACAATATCTTACAGGTATATTTCCTCAACCATGTTGCTATATTTGCATAAGAGTTGCTGTCAGCAAGTTTGTCTTTGTTATGACAGTTAAATTGGGGCTGTTTGTCCCCCTTTTTTTTCTAAATAAAAAAGCTCTAATTTTATGCATGGAGAAAATGGTCAGACGGCCAACTGACACCCTTTTGTTGGCCAGGTGTGGTCCAGCACACCGTTTCACTCACTTTACTCTATATTTCTGATGAGATGATAAGAAAGACACATTTTGGACCCGACTTCTTTAGACTTATTCATCATGTACAATGAGAGATTCATGGATCCATAAAAATGATGAAAAAAAGGCTACAAATAATGAAAATATTTTAGGCTCAGTCTGTGTGCCTACCTTGGAATCTAAGGTTTTCTTTAATATATCAGAATATCTACATTTTCAGGCAGAAGCTGAAGCAGAAGCGCAGTGCAAGGGGAAAAAATCTAGTTAGTAATTTAGATAATTAATAAAAAAAAAAACACTGGCAGGTTCTTCTTTAAATAATGAAGGACAACTAGCAGAATAGTGCAAAGGTTTTTTTGCAAGTGAAAGAAAATGCACTTAAATTCAAACGATCTTTTAGGGAGCCAGCCATGCATTGGGGATTAAGTGCTGATGGCAGGCTATTGTATGAAACTGCAGGAAAGAAGATCATTCAAATACATTTCAAGACTCTTCTACCAACATTTGTTTCTACGGCCCAAGGGAGTGGAGATTAACACTCTGGATTTTTGAGATTAGGAAACATGAAGATTTTTAGAATTTAATCTCAGTCAAATTATATTCTGAATTACACAGATGGATTCTCGACAGTTGCAGATTAAAATGGATGGTCACAGGTTTCATCTCTAGGAGAGGGGACTATTGGTCTTACAGATTTCTTTTTCCTTTCTCCACAGATGGCTTACAAAACTGGCGAGGTTGACAAACTCTGCCTAATGATTGAGGAGTTGGGTGGTTTGGACAAGATTGAGGCACTGCAGTCCCATGACAACGAAGCTGTCTACAAGTCCTCTCTCAACATCATCGACAGATTCTTCTCTGAAGAGGTAAGAAAACGGGGCTCCCATCAGATCAGCCATGATGCACTGTAGTGCAGTAGGTAAAAGTGGACCATTCAGAAAATTTAAGGGAATATTTTGTGATGACAATGATTGGTATGAATGCTGCAAACAGCCATAAAGATTTGCATACAAATGTAATTTAAATTTCACTATATATTAATTTGATGAGTCTGGAGTTCTGAATCTGTCAAGCTTAGTTTTTGCTTTTCTCAACATGCTGTAGATGTTCTGAATTTCCCGAGGACTTTGTCAAGAAATTTTACTCGGTGTAATTGAATAGTTTGTTACAATTCAAGCAGAGCACAAACATGGAGAGAATGAATAGACCTGCAGAAGAAGTATAACTACATTGTCAGTTGTATGAGTCATTCACAAATTAAATGGCAACAGTCTTGGCAGGGCGACTAAATGTGGTTACTCCTTGCAACTTACTGTTGCCAAACAATTATTTTGGGGTGTGATGCAATACTACAGTAGCCTGAGCTAAATTTTGGCAGGTTTCTGCAAGGCAACATTCAATATAATGCTCATTTGAATGTTTAATGGATGTTTTGTTTTTCTTGGTGAATTCACTGCCTAGAGGCTTTCAAAATAAAACATTCTGTGACATGATTTGTCTTCATTATTACTTAAATCACAACAGACGCTTTCTTGGATACAGAAGTGGCCCTAGTCTACAGAATCCATCTTAATCCGTTAAACGATCCCCAAAACATGCTAAGATTTGGTTAATCCTCAAATGCTTCTCTCCTCCCGTCCCTCTTGTCTTTCAGAATGAAGATGACGACTCTGTAGTTCCTGAAGCTACCGCAGATGGCTACAACTTCCAGATCCCGGAAGACCAAAGCACTTTCCAGTTTTAACATGTCCGGCTTTCTTTCTTTGTTACATAAAATTAGAAAATTCCTACCTTGTTAATATTTTGTATTTTTTTTAGACATTTCATCCTTGTACGTGACAGTACAAAGACAAAAAAAAACAGTTTTAAAGAAATATTTGTAAATAAATATTACTCGTGTATAAGGTCTTTTCTTTCTTGTTGGGTATAAGATGGCTATGAGCAGGGAGATGTGCCTGATTTATTTTGTCAAAAGATGTTGAGGGGAGACGTTAGGAATGGGAGGTGTTTGTTTTTTCTCCATATCACCACTAGGGGACACTGTGGTTTTTCTCTTTACTGTTTTGTGCTTAGAAAAACCTTGTGTCTATTCTACATCTACATTGTGAACTATTTTATGAATGAAAAACTATGCATTTTACTGCTCAAGGTGTATTACACTATATGGCCAGGGAGGTGCAAGAAGAAGCAGAACCAGACTTGGAAACCTAATGTCAGTCATGTCCTTTACTGTAGACCTGCATCACAGTATCTACCCTCAGGGAAAACCATTATCCTTTCTGGGTTATTGGATCCGATGTATAAACTGGCTTTATGATATTTTTACGCAAGTTTGTGATTGTTTCTGGCTTGATTTTTGGCCTTTGGTGGTGGTATCATGTATATGAAAGACTTCACATTTCAAGAAATTATGGCTGTCAGAGTTCTCTTTTATAATAAATCACAAATAAGTACATAAAAAAAGGAAAATTATCCTACAAAACTTTGATGCACCCTTCTTCAATTACCGCTACACGTGACTGATTCAACTCCTGAGTAATATTAACCTAGAACCAGGACTAAAACATTTCAGGACTTCGAAACAACCCTGACAATCTAAGTAATGCAAAGAACAACAAAGATAAATATGACCCCAATTTAAATACAAATCAAAAATCAGGGTTTTCATAGATTATAAATAACATAATAAGCGATGTTGGCAATGAACTGTTCTTGGTACTGCACATAAATAAATAAATAAAAATCTAATGAAAATCTAAAATAAATGACAATGAAAAAAGTGCTAAAATGTTTGTTTTTTTTATATACGGCTGATAATTAATGTTACACTTTTATATATTATTTTGGTGTAATCGTAATTTTTTGGACGTGTTTTGTTTCTTGTTGGTAATAAATTTTAGGGCAGGGATGGGCAACTTAAACGCTGGAGGGGGCAACAATTTTTCATCAACACTACCACAGGGCCACATACAGGACCGTGTACTTAACCAGACATGATGACACTGCAATTTAAAATATGTTTACAGTGCAGTAACTTAACATATTTCATGCTCAAATGCATGTAGAACAGTATAAATAGGAATACAAAAGGTTTGAAACAAATAAAAAATAACCACTTACCGTGGTTTCTTTTTTTTTCAGTGCAAGAACAGCAAACCAACATTAATTGCAGGAAGTAATTTTGCGCATTTTTACACTGCACTTTTAAGATTTCATGCTCAAATGCATGTAGTTGTACTGAGGGCCATTTCAAGTGAGGGTGCGGGCCGTATGCGGCCCCCGGGCCTCCAGTTGCCCACCCCTGTTTTAGGGAGATCTAACACACCTTTGATAGTGGTTTTATTGTGAAGGACCGTACCGGATGTCTCCCTGACTGACTCAGTCTCCACCATCATCACGACCAGCTTCAGTGTGAGCAGCACGGGCAGAGCAGACGGCTGCATGGATGGAGGGCAAACCGTCCACTTGATTTCTATGAGTAACCGTGGCGTGAACGGCATTTTGGGACGTAGTTAAGTGTTTGCAATCCGCGCTCTTCACTCCAGCGATGTTAATATGAAACCAATATGTTGCATTCACAGTCGGGGTGATTTGCTATGGTGATACTACAAGCTACCCCAAGCTAGCAGAGGGATTGTTTTGGGAGATACCTTTCTTTTGAGTCACTCATACACCGACACATGAATTAGACGCTTTTTTGTGCATTTTCATCAAGCTGGAACACAAAGGGGAATGTCTAGCCAAGGAGTTAGGAGAAACGGCCCAGTAAAGCTGCGGTTGACAGGTAAGCGAGTTTAAACCCCCTCCTGCGGCGCTCGGTAACGTTAGCAGTTAGCCTGCTAGCTGAACCAGGCTATCATCTGCTGATGGTGCCGCTGGACACTGGCGCATGTGTCTTGTGTGATATAAAAATGTTCAATTCGTATTATATCTTATATTTTTTACTGCGTTAAATTACATAATTTCTACCTAAATGTAACCCAGGCTAAGCCACTAAGTAGCACTGGTAGACAGTCAATGAGCCTTGCTTGTTAGCAAACATTAGCTGTGACAACAACGCTGTTTATGTTGCATTAACCTAGCTAGCTAACGTTACTCTGCATCTTTACCAACGGGTTTATTTGAAAGGTTAGCTTTGATTAAATACTTAAGATAAATAGTGGCAAGTATGTGTTAATATCCATCTATCCCATAGTCTCACAGGGTAATTTATATCGTTATCTTCCACACTTGTGGTTCTGTTTAAATGACGATACGGATAAAACATCTAATAATTTATCATTTCAGTGTTTTTTTGTGTAGTCAGTCATATTCCAAAAACAGCCGAGGAGGTCGAGGAGGTATTTATTGTAGCTTCATGGGCTTAAATGGATGTGGAATTACAAATTACAATTGTAAAAAAAAAAAAAAAAAAAAAAAAAAGCCGACATCTTAAAGCACATGCTGGTGGCATTCCCAATGGCCTTAATGTATTTAGGTAATATCAATAATGTGCTTCATAAATAACAACATAGAAGATATACTTCTATACTTTGTGCTGCACACGTTATGTATTTTGTATCAAGGCATGCAGAGGCTCTGCAGGGCTGTGGTCCTATAGGAGGGAGATGACATTTGTAGCATTTATGGATTTATGCAGGGGCTAGATTTTCAGCCCTTCATCCACATTATTTTCTGGTGGCAGTTGCATGAAATGATAAATCTGGCACTGTTGAAAAGGTACAACTGCTTACCTGAAGGAGGACATAGAAAGCCTAAGATTGTTTCATTTTGTAGAGGCTTTTCTTTAACCTGGTGATTGTCCACAATTATTATTATAGTGTGAGTTTTGGTAGGGTAAGCTACATTATGTGAATGAAGTGTCTTCTCATTCAGCACAGTGTGCTACATGTGCTATTACCCAGAATGGTGAAGTAATAGTGTAAAGAGAATTGGACTCTTTAAGCTCAAAAACCTACCCTACTCACCCGCCCTGGGTTTCTTTTCCCCCCTCCATATGGGGAATGGTTTTAAATGGGCTGCAGTGGTCTTCAGACGGAATCCCAGGAATGTAAAACCTCGGAGAGGAAATGTGAGTCTTTCCCGATTATAGACACCTCCTCTGTCTGTCCTTCACTAGAGAGAAAGGATAAGGGGAACTGTGTGTGTGTGGGGAGAGGGAGAAATTGGGGTTCATATGGCTGAGAGCAACCCGAATTGCTGCTTACACAGTGATGATCAGTGATGCTACGTATACATTTAGACCTGTACATTAATTTAAACTTTACACGCTTGTCTAGTTGTGGCCACACTTGATTTATATGTCTGAGGCCATGTGCATTTAGACCTAACATTGCATACCAGCCGAAGTCCAGTTTTACTCCGTCTGCTCTGTGGTCTCTTTCATAGTTTGCATGTTTTTTTTTTCTCTGTCAGAGAGAGTTAGAATTGGCTAAGCCAAAAGCCTGGAACTAAAGACATTAAGAGATTATGAGCTATTGTCGTGCTCCATAATTGTTTTTCTCCGGTTACAGAGTTTTTTTTTCATGGAACATATTATTAGATAAGAAATATAAATTATTGGTAAGACATGTTATATGCCCAAACAGATATGACTAAAATTTGTATTTGAATCAAATTCAGTTGAAAAGATGTTCATGTCCTGCTGACTGGTGACTTGTTAAGTACCATTTGTATGCAACTGATGGAGTCGGTAGCATCACTGCAATTCCCCAGCCTTCACCCCTGCTCATCACCATACATATTCTCAAAGCGATTACCTGTTACAGTGAGACAGGGTCTTTGCTTCAATGTGTAATTTTAATTACAATTTTGTAATGCATTTCAAACTATTTTTCTATCTTGCTAGTACCTCTTGAGTGAATTGCCCTGTGCTTAATTTTGCTTGTTGTCTTCATGTGGCTTCAGGTTTTTGCAGAAGGACTGCCTAGGATAATCACTGTACTGTCACTAATTACGCTTACATCTGCTTACATAGCGCTTATCACTGTTGCGATAGCATAAAAACTTCAAACTTTTTAAACTCACATTTTATGCACATATGCTGTTTTCCAAAAATTAGGTTAAAAAATCTTGATTTATCGCCTTGCTTACAATATCTCAATATATTAAATCGTAACTCGTGTATCATGATGCATATCTTCATCGGCAGATTCTTGCCAATACACAGCCCTGTTGTTACCACTGATACAAGCTTAAGGATTAAAATAGGATTTTATTTATTCTTTAAATTTTCCTTTGCCAAATTGAAGTTTCAGCTATTAGACAGCTGAATTTGAGTGCCATTGTTGTTCTTCTTTGCCTCCCTCATTGGGATCTCCTCTTGTCAAGGCATTGGATTAGAACTTGCGTAGGGTGGGTTTACACATACTGCAGAATTCTGACCAAATTCATCCCCAGTTAAGTCATCCCACACTAGGCATTTTTGGCGCTCCTCCTTATGTCTGGAACATTTATCTGGGACAGCTGCTCTTTGATGATTAAATTAATAAAAAATAAAAAAAATCCTAGTTTGAGTTTGCTGGTAGGCGGTGTGTCGTTGTGTCCCCACAGAGCTTACTGCCAAGCTTGTAAAAGCGAGCAATCTTGGATTTTGAGAGCTGTTATGTTATGTTAGGGAGCCGACAACTGGTGTAGTCCCCCTCTGTGTCCCTGCACAGGGAGAGTTGGTGTATGATTTACTGAAATTGAACAGGAACAGGGGGTTTTCCCCTCGTTTTCCTTCACTGGATGGAATCTGGAGTTTCTCAAAGGTGAATGACATTAGATGTACAGAAGGATGAATCCTTTCCTTACCCCCTTTCTCAAATATGGCCTGTTGGCTGCAGTATGCTGTCGTTGCTCCTGCTGTAAGGAAGAGAGGCTGTTGATGTGATCCATTTTCCCCATTAGCCTTACAGTTGGCATGCTGCACGCAAGGAACGACTGGAAGAATCATCTCAGGGTTCTTCCTGTTCTGTGTGCATGTGTGACACACAGGCGAGCAAGGAAGACAACATCACATGTACATTTTTCATCAACTGTCATGGATTATGTGTCTGTGTGTCTGTCTCCCTCATTGTAACATTTTGGGAAGCTGGTGCTGAAGCATAGGTGTGTGTTGATGGGGAGGTAAAACCAGGAAGCCGGTGATTAAGATAAAGATCGAGCCTCCCTCCCAGGCCTAGCATTAGCACCAGGGTCAACTGCATTTCAGGGAAGTTATTAGGGTCCAATGTCTGAGCATTCACTGTCAGCTCTCATAGTACAGTAGTACAGCTGTGTGGGTCAGCTTGTTTGTACACAGCGCAATGTTTGTGTTCTCAAAACAGAAGACAAACACACACTTTAATGTACACACACACACACACACACACACACACACACAGAGAGACACACACACACACACAGTGGAGCTTTCACAGGATGTACTGTCAGCACGCGATGTTGAGCTAAATTAGGGCTGTCGTCTTCCTAAAATATAAGCAATGAATGTTGCATAGACACGGGGCTAATGTGATGGTGAAAAACTAACAAGAGTTGACATGTTTTAAGTTGGCAGCAGTTATTGTGGCTAAGTTTTGTTCACACTAGAACATTGGATGAATGATTAAAAAAAAAAAAGGTGACGGATGCGTTATCTTATGTCTGAAATGAGAGGAAATAACAATTATTTGGAAATGCTTAAAACAAACCCTGGTGTGTTTTCCTTGTTTTGGGCTGGTGTGAAAGCTGTCAATCTAACCCTTGTGCGGACCAAACAACCAAACAGAGAACGCCTGGAAAGGTGTCTCGGTCGACTTTCAAGCAGTTTGTTTGTGATGTGCAACCGAACCAACCGGAAGATTTTTAGCATTATTTCAATAGATAATTTACTAATAAATCAAACTGCTAATCTTGAAAACTGGCCAGGAAACAATCTTATAAATGTTCTGTATATGGCCATGTATATTACATACTCATGGAAACCATAGGCAATAAATTTACGTCAGTGTGTGTATTTTCCCCTGTTAATATATCAAAAGCTGTTTATACTGCTGTGCTTGTTTCCAACTCCTAAGGAAACTAATAATCCTCATGAGCTGTTTTTTCTTTATGAGCTCTTTGTGACTTAAATATGCTTATGCTGATCAAAAGCTTTAAAGAGCTGCATACATTTCTGTCAGAATTTTAATTTCCCACGTGGGTCCTGATGATGCAGGATGACGATCGCCACAACTGTCCAATCAGTTGATTACCTGTCAGTCTGTATAACTTCTTGTGTGATCCTTTAGTTCATTTGTAAAAAGTTAGTGTGAACAGAACCAAATGACTCAGTTGTGAAAGCATCCATAATCTGGCAGGTTTGATATATATATTTGTATTAAAAAACAGTCTCACTACTCTTCTTTGACTTCTGCACCATCACCTCCATTATTTCTGCTTGCCAGCCTTGCTGGCGTCTCTGAATGATTTGAATGAAAGCTGATTACATAGATAGTCACATTCAATCAACACATAGTGAGCTGCTGGTAGTGTGGGGACTTGGCCTATATGTGCCCGTGGTGTAATTTATTTTGTTTCGTCTAAGCTTTTCCTTTTCCAAGTGGCTCACCCCCTTTAAACATTACAGAGTTTTGACAGTTGAAATTTGGACCAGAGTTGGTGATTATGATTCATCAGCACACAATGGCTGTGACTCATGCTGTGACGTATTTGTGGTGTTGCTCTCTGTTTTATGTATCCCTGGCACTAGCTTAATTTTAGGAGCAAGCAATGCTACCAACAGAAAGCACAGTTTGACCCAGTTATGAGGCAATTAATAGGCACTCCTCAAAATTCTTTATTCCTGTGGAAATCGCCTCTAAGATACTGGGCTTTTCTTAAGACCTTCACCAAATTGATCTACATTTCTACCATCTCACGCACACTGAAAGAAGTCTTTGTCTTCTAAATATCATCTGCACCAACAACATTGATGATTAACTTGTGCATTCGGCCTCAGGAAAGATGAGAACACATAATCTGCCAATGTGCTGCAGATTTAAACTTATAACTTAAGTACACAACCATGTAGACGGTTGCACATTAACCTGGGCTTCCAGTCACTCAGATAAGTCAGCCTTGGCTGTTCAGTATGCTCCTCATATCTACTTCAAATTGAAAAAGCAGTGTGTTGTTTTGGGAGGGCAATGGGTGACTCGACTTTGCAGTCCACTGCCTTTTTGAAGTCTGAGGTTCAGTGGTTGTGCTGTTTTAAGACGGAGTGCACATGACAAGTATGATGTGCTCAAGCCTACATGCTCATTTCCATACTGCTTACCTCTGGCTTTTCTCTTTCTGGAATCAGATGCCTCCTCTTTGACATGACTCCTTGTTTGTCTGAGCCCAGTGGTCGCTGTGATTTCTTAACAATGAAGCACGCTGTGTTACTCTCATCTTCAGACTGACAGTGTGTGAGAGAATAGATGTTTTTTTAAACTTGTGTGTACTTTATAATCTGGCTTGGTGGCCTGTGTTTGTGTTTATGTGTATTAGCTCAATTGTTTTACGTCTGATCTTCAAGGACAAGAGAGCAGCCCAAATGGGGCAGTACCCCACTGCTGCTGTCAGTCCTGCTGCTGTCATATCTCCTTCCATCAGCTCATCTCATGTTCATCCTTTTCATATCTTTTATCATCTCTCCTCTGGTAACACATTTCTGCCTATGTTAAAGTCCTCTTTTATTCTTTGTCCCCTCTAACATGCATTCCTTTCACTCACTACTGGCCAGTTTGTCTGTTTTGTTGTGGCCATTTTCCCTACAGAGCGCTAAATGTAAATTTCTAATGCACCAACTGTCTGTATACCTTAAGATGAAGCCCAAGCTGTCAGTCAAACTATGAGGTATCTTTTCTTCATATTGAGGTCTTGAATGACTGAAGTGCTTGCAGAGGTTGTCCGTGGAGGTTGCTGCAGAGAAAGCATAAATTATTGAAAGTAAGGTATTTAAATGAAGAGCTTCACTGATATTTGAGAGCTTAAAAATGTGTGCCCTAATATAAAACGATGTGTAGGCCTGGGTGATACAAGGAATTTCATATCTCAATAACAATATATATATCATGATGTGTTCTGATATTTATTTCATGTGCACTACAAAGTATATAAATAACACATGATAGACATTTTTATAGGATTTTTGGTATGTAAATCATCTCTAACGCGTAGCGCAGCTTCATTTTTCAAGAGACACAAAAAATGTATGTTGTAGATTTTAAGGGGAAATTTCATCATACAATATGATATAGATTTGGACAATGATATTTGCTGATATAACAAAGTCTGTCACGATATGTTTTTTCAATTAATTTAGGGGGTCTCTGATCGATGTGATTTGCATCAGCTCATGAAAAGCAACTCAAATATTATTTGACTGTTTTTATACTGAGCTATTACAGACATTTAAATTGCTAAATAAATAAAGAGTTAGTTAAATTAGTATTGGTTAAAAATGTGGCACAAGAAAGATAATTTAATACTTACAATATGCGTTGTTTCTGATTATCGTGGACAGTCTAAAGCCAACTTAAATCTATTGCCCTGGGCGTCTGAGGCAGGAATCAGTGCTAGACTCTTTAATAAAGTGTAAACTAGTCAACATGCAGAGTCTGCAGCAGGAATAATTGGGCTAGGTAATGACCTTTCATTCATTTGCAGTGAATGAGTCAGCTGAGTCATCTGGCTGTGAATGTTGTAAATGCAGAATTACCCTCGAGTCTAACGTAAATATCCAGTACTACGGATTAGTCTGCGTGCACAGTCCTTGTCAAGAAAGAATTGATGCTTTTGTATCTGCGTGTGACTGAATTTCTGCTTGTCTGCTTGATCTTGCCTGCAGCGTTTGGGGTCACTGTATTGTGGTTAGGTTTTGTAGAACAGTGCAGGGCTCTTATACCCAAACTTCCTCCAGCTCTGTTTAGTCTGCATCACCAGCATGCACTTCAATTGACCACACACACACACACACACACACACACACACACACACACACACACTCATTCAGTGTTCACGTGGCTCTTGTCTTCACATGGAAACGTTTATATTCACTTTATGATGCAGCTCTTCCAGCTGTATTTATTCTTTCCGTTATCAGCATATCTGAAAGGAAAATACAGAGGTTAATGGTTTTCAGATGCAGTAGACCACACAAAATTATGTTGCACATTGTGCTTAATTTGTAGGAAAAACAAGAACAAATCTCACTGCTCATATGTTAATCCCAAACCAATGCATGTATTTTAATTTCACATATGTTCACTTACCCTCCTCAATATAAGCAAAAACGTATTGGCTTTATTGTCCATGATTTTGAAATAGAAACTCACTGTTTCTAAGCTAGAAAACAAAAGGGTGGTGAAACACTTTTAATGTCCTTTTAACTTAGATTTATCAGTTTTATTTTCATGATCATCTTAAAAGTATGTAAATATTTTGTAGCGCTGCAACTAAAGATTATTTTCTTTGTTGATTAACTCTGCTTGCATCGTCTTGGTGTTTTGCTTTCTCTAATATTTATCTGACAGTTATTTTGACAATCCCGGCAAGTTTATTGTATCTACACAATCAACAGTTTATCATTGCAGCCCCTCAATCCAAGGATTTATCAAGAACCACTCTTTCCCCCCTCTCCTTACCCTGTTCATCTTCAAATCGCCCCATGGAATAAAGCTCTTGGTATGTGTTTTTGTTTTGGATTTTGGCATCGCTGAGGCTGATTTACCGGGATGTAATTCCATAATGTGGGTGAAAAGGGAACACAGAGCTCCGCACAGTTTGTGGTCATCTCAGTTTCTCCTCTGTGCTCATATTTCATGCTGCGGGGGAACCCCCGGGTCCCAAGTGTGCCGAATTATACCCTTTAGTTTCATTGATACATTTGTTTTCAGTTGACTTGTGGATTTTCCTATTAGGTTTAGCACATTTAACACAACCACAGCAAAGCAGATATAAAGGAGCGTTGCTCTGGAGACACGTCAGCTGTGTGCAGCTGGTCAACCCTTTTATTAACTCAAGATGGATGCTACTTGATATCTGATCGTGCCGTAATGATTTGTTTTGAAACATTACTGTTAAAAATGACAAATTCAAGCTGGCTTAGCATTTTTCAGGCACCGTCTGTGTATCTCAACACAGCGCTGTGTTTTAGGAAGAATTTGGCATATGAGGAGAGACTGTGACTCAGTAATGAAATCTCACAAGGCGCTGCCAGTCTCATAACTCAGCTTTACTGTTCTCTACTCATGACCTGCGTTTTACCACGCAACACACAAGGAGCTTACATGCTTTCTAGACTAAAATCTTTTATGCATAGGGTATTTGGCTGGAAGCTGGGCTCAGGGGAAACTTGTTGTGACTTTACCACTAGAAAGGGATCAGTTTAATACAAATTATACAATGTATTGTATATGGAATTCATGTATCTTCTATATTTGTTTCTTCTGCACTACATCACAATGTAGGCTATAAATATGCCTTTTCTTTGGTGGGCTTTCTACAACCTGTGTTCTAAGACTTTGGTTGTTTCAGTCAGTCCTTCGTTTTATCTGCTTTTCAAATTACTTTTGAACTTGGTGGCATCAGTGTACTTCTGAGCAGGAAAATGGAAAGACTGAACACCTCACGATTGCATAACAGCCTTAGACTGGAAAGGAGGTGGTCTTCAATATGCAGAATGCATTAAACTTTCCAAGTGCTTCAGGAGGATTTTCCTGCAGAATATGGAGAAGAAATATCACCTTTTCTTTTCATAGGTCAAGAGCATAATATTTCTGACAGCCTCTGAGAATTATGAGGGGAGGCAAAAAACTTGAGTCTTAAAAAATTAATTTGGAACATGTGAAAAGGCAGGTAATTGGTCTACAGATGCGATTCTTCTGCAGTGTTGCTCCTGCTCTTAACTGCAGCCCTCTTCCTTTCACTCTCTGAACTCTTTACCTCCCAGCTGCAGTGTCTCATCATGCGTCTCTGTATCCTGTATTTTTCATTTCAGTCTTTTACTTTCTTTTCTTTCTTGAACAGGATGTCCCTCATCTCTCTGTCATTTCTCTCTCTTCCTTCCTCTCCCTCACTCACCCCCGGATCTAGTCCAGACAGCTGACAGACGACTCTGCCGGTGTGGCTCCAGTTTGCTGTATTTTTTTTTTCTTTATCTGCTCTCAGCTTGACACACACACACACACACACACACACACACACACATATACTTCCTGTTCAGATCCCTCAACACAGTGCAGTACTTAATATTTGTCAATGTTGGGGACCCTAAAGAGTCTTTTGGGGGATTCCAAGGGCTGTGAGTAAAACTAAAAAAAGCATTATTTATTTGCTTAATACAAAGGCATGAACTGAAAATGGCATTGATATGTGTCATGTTTATCACTATCCCTGACCATTTTACAGTGTTTTACACATTGTTGATAGTTATACAATTTAATAGCCTACCAAACCAAGAAAAAATGTTTATGCATCTTCTAAATTAGAATTCTCTGACGGATGGTTCAAATTGATGCCAAACTTGTATTCAAAAGTGAGTGTTTCCATGAGCACCAGACTGCTGTAAGAAAACCTGATTTTGCTGTAGTAGTGTTTGACTGTCTGCCCTGTTCAGTCCTGGTTCTGGTTCTTCTGTGCTTCCCTGTTCCTGGCCCAGCAAAATGGCATGGGCCTCCAGCAGTGTGGTGTCATGCGGTCTGCTCCCAGAAAGGCTGGCTTTGCCCCACTGCTGGCCAGGGGAGAGGCTGCTGTTGCAAGCTGAGCACTGACTGCAGGTTGAAGGCAGCTGCGTAGCCGGATCTGAGTCTGTCAATGCCGCACTGAAGTCTGAGCTAAAGGATGTTCTGCGGAACCTGCATGATTTCATCTAATTCAGAAGAAATCTGACCTGATTACACTGGGACACGCATTTAGAACATAATAGCCAGTATTCTTGTTGGTGGCCTTGTTTGCTTATGTAGGTCATATTGAAGCATTAATATTAAATTGAGTGTTTAATAATGAGTTAAAAAATAAAACAAAAAACAATGATTTTCACAGCTTAAATTAAAGTGAAATAAAAATACAATAATTTCCCTGAACAAAACAAAATAATAAAAAATTGATTTATTTTTTTGCCCCCCATTATTGGCCTTTTTTTGTGATTCCCAGAAAATGAAATTGTGCCGTCAAAGAGCCTCCATAGATCCATCACTGTTGCCAGGCTAGAGTTGTAAATATTAAGTAGTTCTTGTCTCTGGATAAAGGCTTTTCACTTTCCAGTGTTTTTTTGGGTTGTTTTTTTTTTTAACCCAATTGAGGCAGGAAGGCAGGTCAGACTTTAAGGATCACACTTTCCTCCCCCTCACTGTTCTCCTGCTACTGTTTCTGCGGTCAGACTGCCCACTACTGTGTTTGAGTGTGTGTCTGGTAGACCATTCAGCATGTCTACTGTACGAAAACGAAAACACATACACACACTCACGTACACTGCCACTCAAATTGCATCTCCCCTCTCTCAGAGTCTGTGTTTTCAGTTTCAGTGTGGGAGAGAAAGTCAGAGGATGTGAGTGATGCAGTGGTTTTAATCGTGGAGATGAGGATCAAGTAGCTCGGACGGCGCCGGCGTGCCACACCATCCCACTCTACTTTTAGCATAATCACAATAACAGCAAGATTTCCCACCTGTTTACAAAGCTCAAGAAGTAAAGACAGATGATTCCTTATATTCAAACAAAGGATGTTATCCCTCATTTACCAACAATAGGCGTGTTTTGTTGCTACTTCTGAATCAGGGAAATAACTGAATCCTCTGAGGGAAAACAAGAGATCACATGCTTATTCTAGATGGACACTGAAGAGATTTTGCTGCATTTTTAAAGGCTATTTTTTGATATTGGTGATAGTGAGAGATTTCACAACATTTTGCAACATACATGGCAATCGAGCAGCTTGATGACAAATTTTAAGTTTGAATCTGTTACTAAAAATAGCTGTAAAAACGACAACACAAGCAGTGTGAAACTATTATAGAGTTAAAGTTAGAGCGCTGTGCATTATAAGAGAGTAGAGTTTGAAGTTGGATACTGGAAAGAAACTTGGCTGGTTTGACATTACGTGGAGGTAGGTAATTAGGGCATAATCTGTTGAGAGATGAGAATAAATGAGAATTTATATTTGCCTCCGCCAAGGAGGTTATGTCATTGGTGCCGTTTGTCTGTTTGTCAGCAGGATTACGGAAAAACTACTGGCCAGGATTTTCATGAAATTTGGTGACAAGGTGAGGCGTGGGCCAAGCAAGAACTTGTTTCATTTTGAAACAGCTCCAAATCATGGGTTGGGTATTTTTTCATTTGGGCGATAGGGCATTTGTGCCACATTCATGTGGTGTCAGAATAATTGTTAAACTAAGCTTTAGACTGGGAAAGTTCAAGTAAACACCCCCTCAAGGTGCAACGTTAATGTTGCGAGAAGGGTGTGCACTGGCAGAGGTCTGCACTCTCCAAATGCCCTTCTAAATTTGTATCCAACCAACTTTCTCCCATTAAAATGCTCTCCTCTTCAGATGTTCAGTAGCTGGGATATTCTAGTCCATGTAAACTAAATGTGGTCAGTGTAAGGTCATTGCTGCCTTTGCCAAGGATGTGATGTGATGTTATGTTATGTCATGTTATGTTATGTTATGTTATGTTATGTTATGTTATGTTATGTTATGTTATGTTATGTTATGTTATGTTATGTTATGTTATGTTATGTCTGTGCGGTTTGTCTGTTTGTCAGCAGGATCACGGAAAAACTACTGGCCAAATTTTAATTAAAATTAGTGGAAGGATGTAGCATCCTTCCAAGGAAGAATAACCAATCAAATTTTGGAGTGGACCCGAATCATGTGGGCGCGAACACAAATTATTTTTCACTTTTGTTAACATTGCGGTATAGGGCATGGCCTTGGTGGGATTCTGCGCTCTCTGACTGCCTTTCTAGTTAAAGAGGTGCTGCTGTGCTGCACATCACAACTCTCCACCCACAGACAACAAAAAAGCCTGGACTGACTCCACCATCAGACTCCACCAGGCTCAGCTGAATATTTATGTGTACACACAGAGATGAGGAAAACTACTGCAGCCTGAAGTAGCCTCTCTGTGTCATTCATACGCAGAGTGACAGGAAACACGGCCCTGTCGCTACCTCTCTCTCTCTTGCTTCGCTGCCTCCATCTTCACAGTAGCTGTCTGTCTTGCACCATTCTGTCTCACACTTCTAACCACTTGCCTCTGAGGTTCCTCTTCAGGCGCTGTTTGTCTGTCAACAGCATAGTAAATACGAAAACAACATTAAAAGAGAGATATTAGGTACAACTGGCATTTACTGTATGTTTGGCGTGTTTAAGAGGGAGATTGCGGTCTCCAGTGGCCGGGCCGTATTATCATATGGGCTATCATATGCCCATATGTTCAAGAACAGACAGTGTCTATACACGGCGCTATCGGTTTGAGACGACTACTGCTGATTCAGTTTCTTTTCGCTATAGTTGAACTCTCATATCTACCAGTTTCACCCTGCGTCCATTGAGTTCTGACATATGTAAACTTATGTACAACAATTAATTTAATTCAGTTCAATAAATATCTGTGAGCATATTACGTCGTGAATGAGGCTTTTGTGGAGACTAAGGTAGAAACCAATGTACCCATCATGTAGGCGGTCCCTTTTTCTCCTCAGGTTTTCTCACAAAGTGCTTGTGGGATGCAGAGATAACTCGTATATTGTATTCCCCACAGTGCTTCTACTCTGCCCCTCTCCATCACCCCCTCTCCTCTTCTTTTTTTTTTAGGCTGCTGCTTCACTTTTCCTGTCATATTTCTCTGCCTTCGTCTTTTATTTGTCCCTATCCTCTCTCTACCTCTTCCTTTATTACTCTCCTTTCCTCTTCTTAGTGCTCTCTACCCCTTCGACTCCCCACCCAGACCTCTGAATATTGATTTCCAGTTCATAATCATGTCGTATATGTAGATAGTTGGTAAGTGAACACACAGTGCACTCCTGGATGACTGATATAGTAGGTTTTCTTTGAAGCACCTGAAAAGAGATTAACAAGCTTCAGTGTTATTTCCGCTACTATTGCATCCTCACAGCTATTGCTGTTTTTAATAGCGTTTTCACACCATTTCATAGTTTGTTTGCCTTTGTCCAAATCAGTTGATAAAAAAGCTTGAAAAATCCAAGTGAAACAAAGTGCATCATGACTACAATGACTGCTATGCAAGTTGCTACTATTTGAGCGTTTCCTACACTTGAAGATGCAAAGCACTCTGGGCTACAAGAGCTGCTTGGCTTAAACTTGCAGAGTACAGCTGGTTGTTGGGTTGGATCATGTGCCCACAACAAACAAAATGTTCCGTAATTCATTTGAGACTGGACCGAGACTGTCTTCTCTAAAGGCCCTCTGTGCTGATGTTCTGGTCTGCACCTGAGTGTGATTACTGTGTTAACACCAGCACAAATGAACCACACCAAGGGGGAAAACGAACAGAGCCCAATTTAGTGCTGCTGTGAAAACACTCCAAGACTATGTAAATATGGCATGGACTGCCATGTAAACACATACAGTACAGTACAGACCGAAAATCAGCATGTGGAACTAATGACAGACTAAAGCAATGATGGAGCAAAAATTAGTTAACCAAGGTTGTCTGAACCTGCATTTGTTGGACTTGTGATCTTGTGAGGCAAATCTCTGCAGGTGGTAAATGTAGTTTGATTCAACCTTCCAGCACACACAATCGCACGAAGCAACACCTCTTCATGTCATTGCAGTCTTCTTTATCCCTCTCCATGATATTGATGCAAGGAAAACCCTCTTCCAGTCCAAACCAACCCACATAATTTGACCTTGTGTGAATCATATGCAGCGGTCTTTAAATACTGACAAGCATCACCTTAACTGCATTCCTGATACAGTTGTTGCATGAATCATATAGTGTGCTAATAAAGAGGATAGACCAACTTCCTTTAACTAAAGCACGTGCAGACAAAATACTGATAAGCACAGCCTTGTTAGCTAGTGTCCTCCTCCATTGTTATGTATAAGCTCATTTTACTAATAGGTTAATAGGGCATGCAATAGGTAGCAACTGAAAAACGCAGCAGAAACAGCTCCCCTGTAGAAACATGAGTCATATGAGAATTACTTTGCTGTGATACGATATTACACCTGACTCTAAATCCAACGTCCGCTTCCTGTATGCATATTCCATTTACTTTGTGACTCAGTCTTTAGATGAGCTTGAATCCTTCCGGCTTATTTCCTCCCCCTAATTTTTTTTATCTTTATCCCTCAGTCCATCCTTTTCTTTCTGCTTCATGTCACCTTTCTTCTTTGGTTCATTCAAACTCACCATCTGTTCATTATGTGGCAACTTGCCTTTTGACTCATTTATTTTACTCCCCGTTTTACTAATTTCAGTCTAAGTCACAAATCACCTTCTTTCCATATCACCTCCTATCCCTGTCTGGCCATTTCTGTTTTAATATAGTAATGTGATCCCAGGCCTCATTTATGGAAGTGTTTACTTCAAACAAAAGGAAAAGATAGTCATATGTCAACATGTTCTATGTGCTGTGCTATGCCATCTAATAGCTGGGAAAACCCTGCACAGCTCATCAAAATGTAAATGGTTGAACTTTTTTGGGATGATACCGCTTCAAAAGGTTGAGGCATCCTTTAAATACAGTCTTGGTGATCTCACTGCGGACTTGTAAGCAAATGTGATAAATGCTAAATATGTCATGCACACACCATTCATTTCCAGGCTTTATTCTGGTCTTTACTCATTCTTGTACCTCTCCTCTCCTCTCCTCTCCTCTCCTCTCCTCTGTCACCCCCTCTTATCTCTTTCCGCCATTCATGCTACTCCTCCCTCAGTGTTTCCACTGTTGCCAGAATGTCATCACTATCAAAATTCCCTCGTCCAAATTAACTTCTCCCCTTTCTTTCCCTCCCTCTGCTTTCCCATATTTATCTCCCTTTCTCCCCCTCGACTGTCTGCATTCCACAGATTTGTGGCTCTAGATAGACCTCTCTCCGCCCCTCCTCACATTCCTCCCTCCCTTCTCCATTCCACCGTAGATGCGTCCAGATGAACATTTCGTCTTTACCTTCTCACCCTTCTCCAGCCCAACCCTCCTCCTCCATGTAGTGACTACGTTCCATTCCAGATTCCTGACTCCAGATTGTTGGCGTCTCCTCGGGGAGCAGAGAGGAGGGGGAAGTGGAGGTGGAGTGTCAGCTGTAGACTGCTGGCCGCTCAAATGAATGACATAATTGGCATCCTGAGCATTCACCGGGCTGGAGAAAGGGTGTGAGGTTGGGAAATCTAGTAATGGCTTTCCAGAGAGGAAGTCCAATGTAGATTAGATCCCCAGTTTGGCAACATTGCCCAATTTTGGATCCCCTTAAATGCAAATTCATACTGCACCATCATTACTTTTTGCAGTGTGCACTTGCCACTGAAACATAAAGTTGGTCACGTACACACAGTGTACTTGTGCTTGACATCTTTCCAACATGTATTCTCACTGTGTTCTCGTGGGTGAGCGGGCCCGCCATGGAGGCGTGAGGACGGGAAGAGGAAGTGTTTTGTTTAACTGTTGAACAATGCTGTGAATGAGACAGCATGGGGCTGTAGCAAGAGTCATAATAGAGGCAAGGGTGAAGGATGTGGGCCTTCCCTTTCAAATCTGAATTACTGTCACTAATGAGTCGGGGATACCAGTGGGTGTAAGGATTTTTTTTTTTAAACTTCAAAATCATGTGGGCTGATTAATGGATCATTTTGGTCTAGTTGACTAAGATTTATTTAGTTGAGTAGTCATTTTTTGTGCTTAAATCATGCTGAATTTCTTATTTCCAAGAAACCTAACCACACATTTCTTGGAAAGTCATGTTTTAAAGTGGTGCTTTTTTATGATTCTTTGTGGAGAAACTCAGTTTTTACAGATCTACTTGATAAGTTGACAAACTGTGGCTCAGTTTGTAGAGCGGTCGCATACCGATCTGAAGGTTGGTGGTTCGATCCCTGACCATGGCAGCCTACATGTCGAAGTATCCTTGAGCAAGATGCCCGATGCTGCGTTCATCGGTGTGTGAATGAATTCCCAATGATGGCAGGTGGCACCAGTGTGCCCTGGTAGCCTCGGCCACCGGTATGAATGAAAGTATGTGAACGGGTGAATGAGCGTCGTGTGTGGTGTAAAGCACTTTGGATAAAAGTGCTATAAGTGCACTCCATTTACTATTTACCATTTGTATGAGTGTTAGCCAACCAAGAATTTCTTCAGCTGAAGTCATCCCTAGTGTGTATTTAGTATGAAAACTCCCTCTGCACTATAGGCCATGTGCTATATATGAACACAGCCCCAATTGTGTAACATTGCAATTTATATAACTCCTCAAAAACTTCAAAGCTATGTATAGCAATTATATTTTGTACATGACAAATTGTAGGCTGTAAGTCGACTAAGAACTTCTTTATTTGACAACAGCCCAAAAAATAATTTACTATAAATGTCGATTTAAAAAAAAAAAGTATTTTCCCCCTCTCTTAATAAAGCTAAAGAGATATTGGAAGATATTTTAATATTTTTTTTAAAATGCTCCTGTGACATTGTGGTGCAGCATGGCCCATTTTGTCCAGGAAAGAATAATTTTCCTGTTTTTAAATCAGGCAATTATGCTCTAAAAAGGAAGGATGCTTTTAAAAATTGAAAGCATAGAAACCTTTGAAATGGCTGAGTGAAGTAGCTTGGGTCATTGCACATTGGCTGGCATCAGGTACAGTGTAAAGGGAAAAGGAATCAAAATCTGGCTTTGGGCCACATGCACATTTCATTACTTGGTAACCTAGATTTTTGGAGAAGGAGGGATGCTCCTTCAATGTGTGACGTTTCTGTTGTATTATTAATCTTCCAATGTTTATGGTGCACTAGTACAATTTTCTGTGTGTCTGTTACCTGAGGCCTAAAATGTTATCATAACTTCACACTTGTGGACAGGCCTGCAGTTTTTAGGTCATTGTTTGCCTCGAGGAAGCAGTTGTACTTTAGGAAAGATTAATGTTCATGATCAACTTCTAGGTAGAAACTCACACCTCCCATGGTTGGCTTTTTACATGCCATTAAAGTGCAGTTTAAAAAAAATATAGTTAATAAGCAAACTTGACACCACAACATGATTTGTCAAACATGTTTCAAAGGTCCATAACTTACATTTGATTTTCTCCTTACACTGCTTAGATTGTATTTAATTGAACTCCCCCAGGATAGTTTCCAGTTTCTGTTTCCAAGTAGTAACTGTAAGGCCATTGAACCTTTTTGTTTATTGTTTTGTTGCAAATGAGCCTAAACTTCTGTACTTGTCGTTCGAAACAGATGTTTTGTTAATCAATATTTGAAGAACTGGAAGATAAAAAACAATTTTTTAAATCCTGAAATATGTTGCCTTGAGGGGTTTTAGGTTTGAGACTTCAGTTCTTTTTAGGTTTCCCTGACAGCCAAAGCCCCACTACAGTGTGTTGAACATTTCCTTTTAAACAACCCAAAACTACACTGTTGACCATGCTAATATTTGGAAAGGATAGAAGTAATGTGCCAATAAAAACAAGCACAGCATTAAACAAACTTGTTTACAGAATAACAGCTTGAATTTGACTAATGCTTTGGCTGTAACACTCCCCAATAGGTTGATTAAAGGTAAAGGAACTTAATTGCACATTTTTATGACAGAACTGATCCCTTTTATCATAACTTCTTCTTGTATGGCTTCTGCACTAAAACCAAATATGCACTAAACTGAAGTTGAAAGTAAAAGATCCTTGGATCCTCACTACTCTTTATGACTGTATCAGCATCAAGTTCAGCAACTTGGTGCAGCAAGGTTTGACCTCCCTGTCCTTGTAGTGATTCCGGAGAATTAATTGAACAAATGGACCACAAAATGGCTGTACTTGACCGCCGAGTCTGCAGTGCACAATCACGCAATGGTCTACTGGAGTTACCACTTTGGTTGAGGGCAAAGCAGCCCAGCTCTGTGGCTTGATAATGTTTACAGAATGCAAGAGGCTGTAGGCATGCTGGTGGTTCAGTGGACTGTACAGTGCAAATCATACACCATTGTGAACTTGGATACAGCCCATGTCCTTTTGTCTTGCCATCCCCTTTCTTTGAAAACGAAAAATTATTTTCCCACAATAATTTACAGAGCCACGATCCTCACTCAAGTCATTTATGCATTGACACAATGAACTATCATCGCAAAAATATATTTTTCCAAAATACTATTAATTTGTCCTATTCATTGAAAGAAGTAATGTTTATCTTGTGATGAATATTTAGCTGTGAACCTTCAGATATTTTTCTGCAAATGTTCACACACATCTCACAGCTTTCTTCTCTTATGTAGAGTGAATAATACCAGCATGAATGAATGACAGATTAATCCCACTCAGAATTAAGCATCTTTACAAATGTGCATTGGGACAGCATTTACAGCAACTTGTTTAAAAAGTTTTGAAATGTTTCATTTTGTGAATAGAGCTGCATGTATCTGTAAAATGAAGTTTCAATCTATATGACCTGATCTATCACACTGTGAAAGAGCATCCTCTTTGGGTTTTAAGGAGGGGGACATCAGACTTATCCCACTCCCTCCCCCTTTCCACAACGAACAGACTGAGGCGTTAAGCAGTCAAAGCAAATGGAGACTCCCTTGAGAAAACATCGGGCACCCCTGCTCCTGTCTGTTTAAAACCTTTCACCTTTGACCAGAACTAATGCTAACCTTCAGCCTGACCTTTTGTTTTCAGACAGACAGAGACGATACAAAGCCTTAACTCCTCTAACTGCCTCTCTTTGTGGTTTGAGGCATATTTGCATATTTTGTAATGAATACTAACAGTCTTGTTTTTTTGAAATTCACAACATGATTATCATGCATCATTTTGCTGTGATTTATGTATATTCCAATGTTACATCAGTGGGTCAGTATACTACAGGCCTACTACAGAAGGAGTTTTCACATTACATACATACTAGGATTGTCTCCAACTAAAGAAACTCTTGGTTGACTAACACCCACATATGTTTGTCAACTAACGGTTTGTTGCATTAATTGTTAGATCTGTACAACTGAGTTTCTCCACTAAGAATCATGCAAAAGCACCAGTTTAAGTTTTGTGATAACCAGAGAGACTAATCTACTAAAGTGTAGCAGTCGACTCAGACCCTAAAGACCAAGTAGGGGCAGCCCTAACACATACTATAACATGACATATTTGAATAAAAATTTTCACTGCATCCAACTGTGTTGTATCACTGGAAAGGCCATGGGCAATGGCAGAGAAGCTGCTTCTTTTCTTTCTCTTCTGCTAGCCAGTGCATGGATGGCCAGTAAGGAGCATTTAAAATCTGGGTCAAACCATTTTCCTGCACTCTAACCAGTGTTAGGGGAGTTAAGGAAACATGTATAGTAGAGCACAAGACCACTTGTGCCCATATGCAATGCATCCACTTCACATATTCAGAGTTGGTCACATAAAAAGTTGGAGGGCCCCGACACTGATGTCATGACTGCTAACTGCTTTGGGCTGGTGTAATGCAGTTAGTGATTCTGTGAATATGGGAGAGGGTGTATGCCAACCCCCATCACGGTAAGGAATTGTTGATATTTCCTCCATTCACAGGACATCTGACTGGTTTCTTTGGTCTGTTAACATGAGGCAACAGGACCTGATATTCACAAAAGAAGATTACATGTTTGAAAATGTCAGTTGTAGCCTTTAACAGATTTTATATTTTATATATATTCAAATCTACTGAGACAGGAAAATTGGCTTGTTACTTTCATATCTTCTTTTTCTTCAAATGCTGGTGTGCAGGCTCAATTAAGTGCTCAAAGAGTGCACTACTGGTTCCCCAGGGGACGGGAAGCTATGGTTGACCTCTATAGCCTCAGGGCATATTGTCTGGATCAATGACAGGTCACTGTCTGTCTCCACCTTCTTAAGCTACCAGATAGTGGTAAAGGCATTATCCCAGCATGTAGCTTTCTTAGATGGATAGGCTTGGTGTGGCGAGACTGCTAGTTTGATTTATGGCTTGTTTCAGACTGTAGAGTGGGGTGACTCACCTACAAATGGTCCCAAAACAGCAGCTGTTTCAAATCCTTTTAACAAACAATGGAGCAGAGTTGACCCCTTTTTGACCCTTTAACTACTATCGCAGCTCTGTCTAATATGAAGGCAGCTTTGGGTGGTCTAATGAATAAATCAGCAATATTTAGTGAATGTAAGCTCTTATTGGTTTTCTTCTGCTCTAGAACCTGATTTTCCCAGGTAGATGTTTTCAGACATATAAACGTTGAATATGAATACAAATTGATAGCCAAATACTGAGGATTATGCAGGTTTTATTTGATCAAAGTCGGAGTGTGGGACTTTCATATATAAATGAACATCCATTACATTAAAAACCCTTGCCAAACAAGTCCACGCAATGTTGATTAAGCCTAATGCAGCCAGGGTAAGCTCTCTGTATTTCTCAGAATACCAGAGTTGTGATGTCTGTGGCAACTTTCAAACTGGTGCACAGAATGCAGTTTATTTTTATTCAGAACTAGCAGTTTATGAACTCTGAAAAGTTCAAACGGGCAAAAGTTTCCAGAAAATAATGTTGTGAGACCATATTGTTCATACAGATTTCATCAACATGGGTTTGCTTACAATTTGGTAACCAAATGTAAAAAAGTGTAATTCTAACTCCAGGGTATGACTCAGCAGTCTTATTTCAGCTCTTTCATTTTGAAACCACTGTATGGTTAAAAATGGATCTAAAATATGATTGTTACTCTGAGGAACTTCCATCATAAAGGTCAGGAATGAATTGCAATTATTTTATTTAATAGTAAGCATGAGAAGATGGTTTTTGCAGAATCTTCTTCCGAAATAGAAAGCCGCTGGTGATGGTAACATGTTTGTCATCTGCTCTGTTGTTTACAGGACATTGGCATGCAGGCAGAATAATTGTGTCTTCTCTTACTGTTAAATTGAGGGTTTGTTGTGGGTATGATGATCCACGGACAACACTGAGGCCAGCTTCACCCCAGGGCTTCCTGGTCATTTACTGATTCCTAGTTGACCTAGCTTTCCGTGTTAGGATCTGAATGAGTCTGGTTCTCAGCCAGCCCTGGGTCACTATGGCCTGCCTGCTCACGTGGCAGCTTTTCATCACTGCTAGATCCCCACAGGGTGCTGAGATGAGATTTGATTCCTCATTGATGCTAGGGTCCACATTGTTGGGGTTTGTATCAGCTTTTCAACATATTTAGGCATCTTGATAGTCCTTGTGTGGTTTCTGTAAAAAATCATAATCTGTTAGGCTACCTACAAAACTTCAAATCGAGGTGTTTTGAATATTTCGCAGGCTCTTTGTTTTCAAAGCATACTCATGTATTTGTTCTTTTTTTAAAATAATTTCTTACTTTGCTCTAGTAATGATGGAAGTGCTTTTTATGTAGCGACTGTGAAAGTGTCCTCAAAAATGTATAGCTAACTTTCCAAAGTAAAATTCAAACCTACACCTAAACTGATATTCTGCATTTTAGGACACTGTTGCAATGGACAGGTCCCAGTCTAGCTCCATTCCGGAGGAGATAACAGCCTGTGTGAAGCCACATGTAAAAGATGTGATTCAAACATCACTTAACTTCCATGCATCATGTTTTATGCATCACAATTTTACATAACTATGCCACTTCCGGTAGTCACATCCTTAACGTAATACATAGACTTCTTCGACATAAAGTTTAGATTACTTTGATATTATTAGTCCATTTTTAGAATGTTTTAAGCTAATAATCTGTCCAGATCATACAAATTTAACATTTAAAAACCTTATAAAAACCTGGAATAACATCAGATATTTTAACCATATTTTATGTGCCTTTTATAAGTCATGAAAACCTCACTGGTAGTTTTATCTCTTGGCCCTCCAGTCATAATTATTGCACCATTGTCTAATTCATGCCCCCTTTGACCCTGTTGTTCACCATCATCAGTTGCAGCAGCATGCTGTGCCTGGCAGCACAGTTGGTGAGAGGCCATTGATGACAATGAGAGAGGCTTTTCTCTATGTTGTAATTGTGGCTGAGACACTGGAGCAGTGTGCAGGTTAATCTTTTAATCTTCATTAGCATAGTTTAGTAACCAGAGAGCCAAGTCTGTACTATTGCTCAGCACGCTCGATTTAACCCAGTAGCTACTTCAGCAGTTGCGTCTTTAGATACCGTGAGCAAAACAAAGGACAAAATCTTTGTCAAAATGTAAAATTAAGTAATCATAACATATAGATGTTGGAGCTAAATTTTGCGTAACACACTTTATTTAAAATTGTTTAGTAGCTTAGGAATAAATCAGTTTTAAATCAGTAGGAAACACGTTTCTTAGACCTCAAGGATGCACTCAATCTTTCTTGTCAACTCTCAATCTGCGCATATCTTTGTGTACAAGAAAACTCCACAGGGCCATTTTTAAATAAGATTTCCAAATCACTGGATAGAATAGTTTGTCACTAAACCTCTGCTGCTAATACCTTGGAATACATGTACACAAAATAGGCTGATGCATGTGTATATATATATATATATATATATATATATATATATATATTCAAGGCGAGGGTTAAGACTTAAAATCATGACCCATTTTAACTTTGGTGGCTGATTTTGTCTTCGAGTTGGAATCTCTATCCACAAATGTCCTGCCAAGATTTCAGGCGGCTGTCTCTCCTGTTTTTCTCCTGTCTGCTGACAACACGGTGTCCGTTTTGTCCCACAGGAGGCTTTTCTGGCTGCCTCCGATTTGGCCTGCACCCATACTGTCGGCTTTGGCAGTGTAATTTCCCCTGACAAGCTGATGGTTAGTGTTCATCCAGTCGGCCCAGTCAGTGTAATTTGGTTTATGTTGAGATCGTCTGTTCCCATGTTGTGATTCTGTCTGATTTGTCTGACTGTGACATTTTGGTCACAGTCAAGGTCTCCACATTGAATGGGTGTAATACTAGGTTGGTTTACCAGGCCTGTCCATATCTTTTTCAGAAGCGGTGCTTGTTCATCATTCGTGGCAGGTTCACATGCTCAAACACAATCTATTGTGTCATCCATATACACGATCTCTCCAGTGCAGCACTGTTTTGTCATAGGGGTCTTAAAGTTGGGGCAAGCCGTTTTTGGGGGGCCTCAATTGAGAATAAATGTCACAGCAAAGTTTTTGTATATTGTAATTCTAGTGGTTAGTGGCCTAGTGGCTGAAAATCCTGCAGAAAAATGTGCTATTCCAGCATTAACGACAAAGAGCAGGAGCTTTATTTTCAGATTCATTTTTTTTTTTTTTTGCCTTTTCCAGAAAATTGCCGACCCCTACTTTAATGTAATAACTGTATTTCTGTGATGTATAAACTCTTGGAAGCTCTGTCGCATTACTGCATTAGAATTCAGTTTTTTAAGCAGCATTGTATATTCATAGCCTATGTGTTTTCTAAATGAGGCTAATGCGTGTGTAGTTGGCTCCTGTAAATAATTGACACAGCAGCATACAATTGCACTTTCACTACAGACTATACATTGTGTTGTAGCTGTAGGGCAGTATTCCCTTTGGAAGCTGTGTTTTTTTTAGCAACAGATCTCATCTGAGGCAGGGTAGAGAACACATGCACACCAATGCAGAAGTGCCAAAAACTTTAGTTCCTCGACTGGTTACTTAAGACTTGCCTCAAAAGGGAGTTGATCCTCATTGACACCTATGTTAAAGCTTTACAGCACTGATGTACATCCTGGTTAAAAAAAACAGTGTTTGTCTCTGAGGCTTATTTCCTTCTCCATTTAATTTATATTAAGGTTTAAAAATATGCATTATCAATTCTCTATTTAGCCCGCCAAAGCTCACCCCCCCATGCCACTTCTTTTTCTGGATTACCAGGCTATGGTTTGCTTCGTTTCGCCTCTTCAGAAACCCATGGGTGAATTAATAGAGACTCCATCCATATTTAGAACAGAGCATCTTTTTAAATTGTCTGTCTAGACACAGGTGGATGTGAAGTGGCAGAAAATATAGCTAGGATAAAGATGTCAAGCGGCAAAGGATGGGATTTGTATTTTTACCTCCTGGTCATATACCTTTATTTCCCATCGAGCACCTGGGCACTCCAGAAGGTCTGATCTGTGTCTTTTCTTGAACTTGAGTATGTAAATCTTGTAGTTAATCTTTGCCTTGAGACTAAGACAACAAGCACAAGAAAGGGGTCACCTGTGCCGGCATTGATAATGAAGTGAAAGTGCCTGCCCATGACCATGAATAGAATTAAGCGAATACAGAAAATGGAAAGATTGGTGGAAGAACCACTTGCAGAGAGATTTTCTGTCCCTTTACTTTAAGTTTAGCACAATCTCCAATTCACTGACAGAAGTGATAAGGATGTTTGTCAGACTGCTGGCAGTATGTGATGTTTATTTAACTCCCTTTTGCATCTCTAAAGTTCACTGTTGTTTTTATTACCTTCATCATGTTAGTTTTCTCTGCCACTGCTCCTGATTGTTGCTGCTTGGCCCGTTTTGTCTCGCTCTATAATTGTCGCAGGCTTGTCTAGCCAGCTTCAAACAGAGAACCGGCCTACTTCAGTTCACCTCAGCCCTCCAACATACAGGGAGGAAGATTAAAAAAAAAGGCAACAACAGACAAACCCAAACATAGACTTACTATCTTACTTTCTCTGTCTCTGTTGAAAGCCATTGTATGTTGTCTGTGATGCAAACCCCCAGGGATGTTGCTTCATACAGAAAAGAGTGCTTGTCTTCTCAATATTTCACAAGAAGAAACTCTTAAGACTGGGTTTCTTGTCTGTGAGGGGGCAGTGGGGATAGACAAACCTATATATGCTTGCAACAAGACAGCAGTAATTACTTCAAGAAAACTGTGTCAGGTTTTAGAGCGAAGACGAGAATGAACATGTGATGAAATATTTAATTTTGCTGGGCTCTAACCAAAAATAATATAAATAAATAAATAAATAAATAATAGAATGTTTTTAACATTTTTTCATTTCCATTGCAGGGAGATCTACTGTATTATTTCTTATAAAAATAAAAATACATATAAATAAATATATGTATTTTTGGCAACAGCCAAGATTTTTGTGGTAAAAGTCTTCTGGCCTGTTTTTTTTTTTTTTTTCAAGATCTCCTGTTTTTTTTTTTATCTACCCTGTGCGCATATAATTTTTTAACCTGTCGTTAACATCTCTCTGTCTGTCTTCTCTTTCAGTCCTGTGTGCAAAGAACCTGGCAAAGAAAGACTTCTTCCGTAAGTAGGGTCTATTTTTACATGTTTCTATTCCTGTCCCAGTCCCTCCCTTGTGCATTAGAATGGGCTTTGTCAGCAGTGGCAGCTTGCTCGCTTTTGAAGCCGGGCTGTAAATGAAGTCCTCCAGGAGCTGTCTGTCTGTTATACACACCAGGAGGCTTGGCACGCATAGGGACCCGCCGTTAACCTAACTCGGAGTGATAGGTATCAGGTCCACTGGTACAGAAGCACTAGACTTAATTAAAAGGCTTTAATTAAACTGGATAGAAATTACACCTTATTGGCAATTAGACAGTTCATCCTCTGATTATGCATTTTCCCATAAAAGCACCACATGGCATATCAAATACTTGAATGTCGTGTTGGAAAATAAGAAGACTTAAATATGTTTTTAAGTGGTACAAGTACACCCTGAAGAGTGCTATAACATAAAAGTGAGATATGATAAAACACACAAGTGAACACAAACCTGAGGAGATCAAAATGCTGATTGCTGGAGATCATCCAAGGGAGGGAGTAGTGTGTTTTTTTTTTTTTTCTTTCTGGCTTCTAATTTACTTTTTGTTAACATTTAGCTTCAGGCTGTTTCTTTAACCTCTGTGTAGGTGAGTGGGACAGGAGGCCATCCTCTGCCGATGGCATTAATGTAAGAGGAGACATGCTTTTTACTTCCTCTGAGACAAACAATAGAACAACATACATCTGTTACCGGAAGTGTCTGTTATGGTTAAGATGAAAGAACTACATTTTCAACAGTAGGAGGGTAATTTGCTCATAGTTTGGTTCTGAATTAACCTGGTAGTCATGGATACAGACAATAACAAGTCAATTTTTATCTTAACATGTTCACACACATGCATACACAACCACAAAGAGGGATTTCACACAAAAGCATAAGGGTTACTGAACAGGTTTGACTTGTGTGAAGTATCGGTGCCCAGAGGTATATACTCTGACACATTTGAACTGCGCATACGCACCTTTGCACAGTCACACAGAGATCCCCAGATAAACACACCAAGAGGAATCCATTGACAGATTTCTAACCGAACAAAATAGTTGTAGCGTAAAGCTCACGTGACTTAACATTGTCCATTGCATTGAAAAATATTTTTATAAAACAGAGGCAAAACTATTTTAGCTGCTGTGTAATGCATATTGGTGAAACACTGCAGTATCTTAATTCACAGGATTTTTGTCCTACAGCGATTTAAACCATCCAGGTGCATCAGGGGATATGCTCAACAACTGCTGCATAACTGTTATGATGACTTATGTTGCATTGCCCATGTTTGCCTTATGGTAGATACAGATATTCGTTATAAATAATTGAGAAAATTCTCTTGGCAGATAAAAAAGGTGCAAAGAAACTGTTAAAAACTCAATATCGGGGAAAGTCTAGACTGTACTTGAGTCTTTGAGGCTGGTCCTGCAGGCTAAACATGGCAGTAATAAAAGACCAATGTCAGAAGAAAAAAATCTTGCAACCTTCATGTTGATAAGATGATGGTGACTCGGACAACGCAAACACGAAGTGAATGACAGACAAAGGAGACTGCTGCTGCGAGTAGCCACAGGTGTAGCGCCCCAACAGGAATTGCATTTGTTGTTCATATTGTGAAATTTCTTCTCCCAGTCTTTGCTGAAAAGATATTTTAGACACACTCTGTTTTTTTTTTTTTTATTTGCTGTATTTGCCACATGAAATGGAGCTTGAACATGTCACACGTGTATCTCCTCCATGAAAGAGGGATCGGTTACCTCACTCAGTTGCTAAACAAAGCTTTTTCACTTTCCTTTGTCTACTATTACAGGGTTGCCAGATCCTTTTGCCAAAGTGGTGGTGGACGGCTCAGGACAATGCCACTCTACAGATACTGTGAGAAACACTCTGGACCCAAAGTGGAATCAGCACTATGACCTGTAAGTCAACAGAACTGTGTAGCAATGTACCATGTTGCTGTTGACCACTTAAATAACAAATCTAGCAAGTGTGTAAGGGATGGATTTGTGAACGAGGTCACACACCACCTGAACTTTGAAGCAGACAGCATTGTTGTCACAGAAATGCTGCACACTGGTTTTGCTCTCTAGTATGTCTCTGTGTGGAGCTGCTATGACAAGTGTTTCAGGAATGCAGATTGAGTCGCCTCTTTTTTACTGTGTGCAGAAACACCCATCTATAAAGCTTTTAAGCTGTTTTTCACGTGAACAAAACATCTTGTAGAGTGAGATTTTAGACATTCCATATTTTAGGCATCCCCAGTACATGCATGTGGAGTTTTTTTGGCAAGAAACCCAAACTTGTAGTAATATGAATTCCTTCGATCTCAGATAATAGATTCTTCCTATTTTGGGTATTAGAAGTTTGAGTTTGCTTAGTCGTTTTGCAGCCCTTCAGCGATGTCCTCTGTGAACCAATTCATTTTTTCAGGCTTGCTCACTTTCTTTGAACCAATTGTGGCTTTCAATAGGTCATTCATATTTCAAACAAAATCTATGAATAATGCAATGTTAAAAAAATCTAAAGGGTTTGGGAAGAAAAAGCTGGTTAGCTTACTTAAAAAAAAAAAGGTTCATCCCTAGGCTGAGGTCTGTGTCAGCAGGTTGTCATAGCTAGTTCACTCTAGTAATTTTCCCCCTCGCCCACAATTTTTTAAAGTCCCAGACAAAAGCCCCAGATCAGAGGCAAATCAGTGTTGGCTCTGCTCTTGCTCCAGTGAACAACAATCTGCATGCAAGTGTTGACAAAACCAATGCATGGCTGACACATTACGGATATCGAGCATGCTAAATATCTAGATCTGTCTGAATCTGTGGTGGAGATACAGACAATGAGAGCACAAGACATGGGTTGAGAGAAGGAATATTGAGCACCGTGTTAGTGTGGGTGGTTGAATAGTCAAATCTTAATTAGTTGGGTAGACATTCAGTTTTCAATTGAATTCAATCACACACTTTAACCCCATGGCTGAAGCAAATATTATTGAAAGTCTGGAGCCCAAATAATAACACAAAAGGTAGCTTAATCATAAATTTGAAACAATTTGTTAGCTGCTTCCCCTTTTTATAACGAAACCCAGTTGTGTAATAATGACATATGTTTGAAAGTGTCCGTACATGAGACTGTACATGCCTTTATCAGCTGAGACATCTATCTCACACACCACATCACACTTATTTTCAAACACACACCTGTTTCTCAATGCCTCCTGTGCCCTGTCAACAATAACCTCAGATCCCCTCTTTTACATAATTGTCTAGCCCCTTCTCGATCCCCACCCTCTCTGTGGAGTATGTTTTCCGCCAGCGACCCCTGGCCTCTTCCTCTGGTTCAGGAAATTTCTAACATGCCACAGAAACCAGATGGGAGTGTGGGCTTGGCAGATTGCCAACTCGCCACACCCCCAGCTTCAGGAGGTGGGGTCTTTTCCCACATGACACTGAAACTACAAGAAGCCTCGATGCTCTGAATCCCTTATCAAACATACGCTGCAGAAATTATGTCATTCTTTTCTTACCACAGTTGATTCTCTTTAATTCATCGGTAGCCTATGCAAAAAAGCATAAGGACACACAGACCCAACCAACTTTCGAAAACATTCTGTTAAAAGTTCATGAACTCGCAGTAGTATGTAGGTCTGGTTTTGGCAAGTTGCCTCCTCATGCTTGGCCGCCAATTTCCAGCCTTTTTATTATAAACTCCTCACATTGCTTTGGTTAGAGGGTCAGATTTGGTCTCAGCTCCCTCTGACTTTGCCGCATATTTAACGCTATACATGTTGCGCTGTGCATACCATGCACCCTCATGAGAGCCTGTGTCACTTTATCAGGCTACACACACACACACACACCAGCAAGATTTGTTTTTTCCCCAGTAATAAATTATTGAACATACCAGTGGCACCAGCACTGCTACAGCCTTTTTAAAAATGCATTGGCAGCAGCTGACTCTTTTCATCCCAACCTACCTATCTCAAGCCTTGGAGGCCTGTATGGTAGACATACACACCTACAGTATAATCAAAAAGTGAGTAACTCCAGACATTGATTAGCAGAGGTTTAACCTGCGGATGATTTCTCTCTGCTTCATTCCTGTCTGCAGCAAGCTGGCACAGAAAAACACGGGATAACATGGGAGAGAATGCTAACAGAAAGCAAATTACTCACTCTATGCTTGGAAACAGGCAGGGCTTTGGTTGTATATTCAATGAGTGTTTTGTCTCTCTGACTTGGCCCAATTTTCATGAAACTTGTTGGAAGGGTATAGCATGGGCCAAGGAAGAACCAATTACATTTTGGAGCAGATGGTAAACACGAGGCTCATGAAGTATTATTTCTCATTTTTACAACATTGCGAGATAGGGCATTTCTGCTGGATGTATGTGGTACTAGGATAATCGGAAACGGAGTTCCTGACTGATAAATTCACAACATCGCCCACTCAAGTTGCATATTTAACATATCCAAGAAACGGCATGCCTTGCTGGGGTTCTGCGCGCTCCATGTGACCTTCTAGTTTTACTTTGTAAGTGATATTCTTGCATACATATTTGCAGTTTACAATTATGAGTGACAGGAAAAGTCTGTGGGAGCATATGTCCAAAAGTAGAAGTGAAATGGAGTAGTCGGTTCAATGTAACAGCAAGGAACAAGGGAGCTGGGGAAGAATGTCGTGGCATCAGTTCAATTTGCATAAATCAGATCAAGGTACATGATATGGATGAGCCAGAGCTGCAGAATCTCCACTGTGATTTATTTTTATCTTTTATAGATGTTAGCAACCAAAGGCTGTCCAAAATTAATATGAAATATATCCAATCTGGAAAGAAATCTTATTTTTGATTTCCCAATGTTATGTATGTTCCCTGGCAAGAAAATGTTTGGGAAGTCCTGCAGGTCTGGATTTAGTATGTCCTGGAAATATAATCTGGATTTGACCCAGGGTTTTTTCCTCTCCTCTGCTGTTGTCTGTTGAAGCAGGAGGACTCATGCTTTTTGTTGATGTTGTTGCTGCTGTTGCCACCTAAAGTGTTTGTGTGTGAGAGCGAGATCTAGAGAGATGGAGAGAGATTGTAATTGTGCTTTCTCTGTGCTTGACCAACAGTGTTAAGTTAATCATATGGGCGTTTCTTGTTCTTGTTTTTAAAGTAGATTTCATGGTGGAGAAAATAATTTAACACAATTAATAGAAACACAAGGTGAACATACTGTTTGAACCCTGAGGAGTATTCACAAGACAAGTCTCCTAACAAAAACGCGATTCTAATGGCTTACATAATTGTCACATTATTAATTCATTTCTAATTAATGTTTAATTTCATGGCTCCTATAACATTTGACATAATATACAGGGCTATATTTATCCTTCAGGGGTCTACTTCTTTTTACTTACATTTTTTATTATTTTGAGCATGCTGGCATAATATTTTTTGTTGTCATCTGGCAGTGGTTAATGTCATCACTTGCACTTGCACTCAGAGAACAAAGCCAAGAAAAGTTCTGTCAGAATTAAGGATAACATGCAAGCAAAGAGATGCAAAAAATGCTCATGAAAAAAATAAAAGGGAGACACTTTTGTTCGAGGCAATGCAGCCTGTACGTGATGTTCAGTTTCAGATTGTCACACAGTGAGAACTCGTCTGTGCAGCTCTGGACATGTGCAGACAGCACTGTCTGGACAAAGTTCCCACACCGAGTAGCTTTCAGAGCGACAACCCCCAACTGTAGAAGAAAGGGAGTCACAGCCAGTTCAGTATATAGATATATGTTGTAACCTGTAGTTCTGCTGGTTTTGGGGTCCACTTATTTATCATGGACAAAGTTTCCCAACACCTTTTCTGTGAGTGAGGAAATAGCCTTTTGTTCTACCTGTTCTCTTATCTTCAGACAGTCTGTCATAGTCTCGTTGGCTATTTCACTTCCCTTTTTTTTCTTTTGCTTCAAGATGTTTTGCACAACACACCTTTGCATCACATTGACCTGTCATTGACACAGACGCACTGTAATGGGAAGAGCATGAGATTAGATTTAAGAACAAGATCATGTGCTCAGGGAGAATTTTAGAGTCACATCATAACACATAAAATTCAAGGAACCATATTGAAACAATGGTTCAAACATCTGTTGTTCTAAGATTAAAACTGTGTCCAAACTAAAGATGAGCTTATTCAAATTTGGTCTCAATGGAAATGTGTCAACTTTATTTAGAAGAAAAAATCAAATATAGGCAAACCCATTCAGCGAGTTTGAGTACATCTTTGAGAACAGAAATCTTCCCAGTCATCCTAACTAGTGAAGAATTCTTTATAATCCCACTGTCATATTATGGTGAAACAGAAGCCTTTTACAAGATAGCGTTTGAGCATCTTACCTCAAGTGGTTTTTTAGTCTGTAAGTATCCATTTCTTGGCAAGTATGCCTTTAATTAATTTGCCTTCATTGGAAAACAAAATTGACAGTTTCATTGCAGAAAGCTGTCTGTTCTTGCACCCACTTGTTATCTAATAATGCTAAATGGCTGTAAGATGAGATCATAATCAACATGTGCAACAAAGCACGGGTCTAGACACATCAGCATCTGCTGAAGAGGGAAAAAGTGTCAAGATGCTAACCTCGGCTATTGCATCCTTATCAAATATTCATCTAGCAACTAGAGACTGAATCGCTGCACACCTAAAGGGATAGTTTGGATTTATGGAAGTGGGGTTGGGTGAAGAACTTATCCATAGTCAGTGTATTATCTTTAGTAGATGGCGGTCAGCACAACCCTAGTTTGGAGGAGCAGGCAGGGGTACTGACATTGAAACAATGTAGTGCTGTGAAAGAGGCAGCAGTAAAACATATTTTAGTAGTAGATCAGCAACTCCTATGTTCTGCAAGGTAAAATAACTGTTTTTGAAGAGAGCATAGATAACAGCTTTAGTTCCCCATGTGTAAACCTAAGCAGGGCTGTCTGAGATTAAGTGGTAAAAGTATTCTAAATATAGCATACATTTAATATTTTATTGATGTTTTTTTTACAGAAATTACATTTTTGCTGCTGCCCCAGCCTAAAGCAGATCAATGCTTAGCTTCTTTAATGGTACTCCAGCCTCCTTCTCCAAACTAGGGGGATGTTGACCACCATCTACTGTAGGTTATACACTGGTGATGATTGATAAGTACCTCGTACAACCCAAAACTATCTCTTTAAAAACATCCACAATCCACACAGGTTCATTTCAGTGCAACAACTTTCCAAATTGTATGATTTGGCTTACATACCAGGTCTGTATGTTTTGAAGTGTTCAGTAGGGAAACCCCACTTCTCGCTAGTGATACACAGCATAATGTAGCGCTTGCCATCAGTGCTAGGTGCTAGGCTGTAATTACATGTGCGTGTGTGTCAGTGACTGAGTGATTGTGCATTTGAATGCTGAACTCTGTGTGTTTACTGCAGGATCTGTCTGGATCTCAGACAGTGGTGGAGCACATGTCGGGGACTTCCTCTGTTTTTGAACCACGACTAGACTGACCTCAGCTGCGCTAAATCTGCACAAACACATAAGCACGTACACACAAGGTAGTTTAAAATCAGCTAATCGGCCTCATTACGCAGTCTGAAAGTCTGCACCACAAACATGGTGTGCATTGTTCTCCTTGCTGTCAGGGAGAAGAAGTTGGAACCGATGCAAAATACAAGTTTCCGTTTTTTTTACATCTTTCATACCCTGCGGGTTGCTGAAAACCCCTGCCCTTACACACCTGCAATGTGCACACAAGTGTACACAATGTCTTTTTGGATGCTTTGAAGTTCTATACATATGTTTAGGATTGCAAAATACTCCACTTTTTTTGTCTTATTGACCTGTTATCTTTCACCTCTCCTCCTCTGACAGATACATCGGAAAGGCAGACTCGATCACCATCAGCGTATGGAACCACAAGAAGATCCACAAAAAGCAGGGCGCAGGTTTCCTGGGCTGTGTCCGCCTTCTATCCAACGCCATCAACAGACTCAAAGACACTGGCTGTAAGTACCTGTTAGTGTATGTGTAAGTGCATGCTCTGCGTGGTGTGCCGGTGTCTGGTCTTTTCATACTCCCTCTGCATGCTCACCCTGGCCTTTACCCTAAGGTGCCAGTCTGGCTTGTAAGTGAAGAGTGATGGGGAGGCTCCACAGGAAATGCAGAATTAATGAATGAATAACTAAACAGTGGTTGGATGAGCCATGTTAACGTCTCTCCACACATGTATGCACACACATCCTGCACTCAGCACACAGGGACAGACAGACATCTGTGTGGATCAGACCTAGTGTCTCCAACAACAGACAAAAATGTCATGTCAGGGAACCTTTCCTGTGCCTTTGTTTTATCTGGCTGCAGCCTTTTGATAGCTGGCTAGCCTGCTGCTGCATGTGAAGCTCTTTCAACAGTGCTGCTGTCCCATCCTCAGCTTGCAGCCGGCTGCGGCTTTTGTGCCAGCCATTCATTGCCATAAGATTTATGGGCGCAATACACAGGCAACTCCTTTAGGCCACACATATCAGAAATACTGCTGTAGACATCAGACACCTGGGACTAAATCGATTGCCACAATTCATTTTTACAGCAATGCGACTCTGTCAGGGAAACAAATGCCTCTTATTCTTGGAAACATAGTCCTGCAGATATACATATCGGAACTGTTTTGCACAAGATGCAGAAAGAGGAGGAAACATGCTGTTTTAGGATACTTGTGTGTGATAATCCTGTGTGACCATAAAGTCACTTCAGTCGAATGTGGGTGACATACAAAAGAACAGCAATGATTTTGCACAGACGCGCATATTCTCAAATGGTTAGTTTCCCAACTGTATGGCTTCAGACTGCGGCCGCTGTGTTGCACCCTTTGATTTCCAAGTGACTCTTGTTCTTTCTGTGCAAACCACATGGCCACATGCTTGTTAGCTCTGTCTGCCTTCTTGTTGGTAGTACCAGTCAGTTGATACTGACACACATACACTTTACTGTAGTATGTACTGTCAAATTAACATTCCTTCCACACATTCTCCTCCCTTACTTCAATCCATCTTCCTCTGTCTTAAACAAAAATGTCAGACATGTACCAGAACCACCACACTGAGTTGCATTTCTTCCCCCTTTTTTTTTAATATATCCTGCTGTTTGCTTTTTTTCTATCCATCCATTCTGCACACCCAGCAACCACTGTAGGAGTTGTCTGTCTGAATATAATTGCCATTTTTATCTAAACTGCATATTTAATACTTCCATGAATGTAGGGAGTTGTTCTTTGGTTTGGTCAAATGTAACAGCCTCCTATGTCAGCTCCAAAAAGCTGAATATTTCACATAGAAGTGCAATATATATTCCAGCCACCTTTACATTTGCTCCTAAATGGCATTCTTGGCACATAACCCCCCCCCCCCCCCCCCAAAAAAAATCCACCAAATACCACAAAAAGTGGAGCTTGACTGCCATGAAATCCTGGTGCCATACTTTAACTCCACTGGGGGCCGAAGAACTTGCCCTCAAATTTACCCACAGCTTCTAGAAACAGACGGTATAGGCTCCAGTTAGGCTCCAGACCAGCCACTTACCATACAGCCAACATGGCAGAAATTATACTTTCTCGTAGCCACAGGAAGTGGACAGATCAGGGTCCATGACAAGACACCAGCGCTCACATTATCCCCTTGTCCTTGTCCTTTGTGCTGCAGACACACGAACTGTGCCCAGTCTGTGGTCTGACCAAGATACACACACACACACACACACACACACACACACACACACACACACACACACACACACACACACACACACACGCACACACGCACACACACACGCGCACACACACACACACACACACACACAGACAAACATAAAAACATACAAACACACAAAATACTTTACTGGAATTGCCCTGGTTTCTAGAAGTTGTATTCAACTGTTTGACTCCTACACACACACACACACACACACACACACACAGACTTGCAAACCAAAAGTGGATCCGACATGATTATCTAGTTTACTAGAAGTCTGTCTGGCTCTGCACTGAGCTCCACTTCCTGTAGCATCGCAGACACAAACCTCTAGGTCGTCTGTCTCACTCCTGAACCCACAAACTCACCAACACACACACACAAACACACCACTAGTTTTTCAGAATGACTTGCCTAACTACACATGTTTGTCTGCTTCACTTTGATCCTTGATGTTTATTTGTTTGGATTGTTCATAGTGTTGATGTAACGGCCAATTACATTGACTGATTGTGATACTGCGATTAGTTTTTACACATGCATGCAAACACACAAATGCATATGAAGAAACAGATATGCGTGAGCTAAATGAATATCCTTAAACACTCTCATGTTGGTCTACATGCACACATTAACACTAATTATTGTAGTTTGTTCATTGTAGCACACAATTTCCCCAGGTCTAAGGAGTTAAACGATGTGGTGAGGGCCTGTGGTTGAAGGTCTGCAAATGTTCTGTCTCCCTGTTTCCCTCTTCTCTTATTTAAGAGAAAAATCTGCTTACTATTCCAGCCATGTAAGGCTTAGACCATCCCTGTTTAGTCTAGACACGTATCCGGAACAGATGCACACACGCTAACACACACACACACACACACACACACACACACACACACACACACACACACACACACACACACACACACACACCTGGAAACAAGCTATAGGGTTGTTTATATCTGCTTAATCTATACAGACAAACAGATGCACCATGTTATGTGCATACAAAATCCTACAGGCAAACCAAAGACATGACAAATCCAGTCTGACTTTGGTTTTAGTGTCAGTGCATAAAGAACTGGGGCATCTCTTTATCTCCCTTTCTCTCACTCACTCACCCTTTGCCTCTCCCTCTCTTACACTCACACTCTGTCTTATGTCTGATTATGTTTTACTTTTTCATATTTAAGTAAGCCCCTGCAGGACCTGGATACTTTTTTATTGTTCATGGATACTAATATGTGTTGCTGCTGGGCTTTTGTGTGTGTGTGTGTGTGTGTGTGTGTGTGTGTGTGTGTGTGTGTCTGTGTGTCTCTGTCTTCATCTTTCTTGGAGTCTTCCTGGGTTGTGTTGTCTGTGTCTGGCTGTACTATCCAGTGCTGAGCAGACACAGAGTTCCTATCTAGAAACGACTGTTAATACATTTTTGTGTCCAAAATGTGTGATATTTTGTGTGAACAGTTTTTTATATTTTCTCATAAATTAAGTAAAAAGTTTGGAGTGAAGAAGTGCTCAGAACATTATGAAGGAAGTATTCCTTCATAATGGTCTTCTAGGCTCATATGATAACAATATCTTTGTTGTGGTGTTAAAACTGAGCCCACTACTGTCAGCCAGGAGACTTAATCAATTGTTTCTGTTTTTCTTGCAGATCAGAGACTGGACCTGAATAAGCTGGGCCCCAATGACAATGATACTGTGAGAGGACAAATAGTCGGTAAGAAACACACAATTTCAGTTGCATACTGAATGGTAATAATCAAGTAAAGCCAAAGATGTACACAGCATGTAGATAGTCTTATGTCTGTGTTGCATATTCATGAAGCTGTAGTGAACTAAAGTGTAATTATATTCTGTATATGGAAGTTCAGATGGACACTTTTTGTCATTGAGAGCTTTTATTCACTGTACATTTAAAGTCAGAATACACAGAACCAATCAACATCTGTAAGGCATTGTTGGAACTACTCCCATGCAATTTTCTTGTTTTAAAATATAAATGGAGAATTCAGATTTTCTGTAAATGGCAAGTTCCTCCTCATTCAACTTCACCAATCATTCTCAATATCAAACATGTTTTGTATTTGTGCTTAGGGACAGTGGATGTGCCATTTAATTGTATTATTTAAACATTATAAAACACAAATTGATCAAGGCTGCATCCTCCGCACAATATTCTGCCTTGGTTATTTTTTTCTCTGGCTCGGTAATAAAAGACAAAGGAATATATTTAATATCTGTTATTGTCATTGATCTACTGTCTTCTTTGTCTTTGTTAACTGTGTAGTAAGTCTTCAGTCCAGAGATCGCATTGGGACAGGAGGGCCGGTGGTGGACTGCAGTCGCCTGTTTGACAATGACTTACCTGATGGGTCAGTATTATCACAGGTTTTCCTTAAAAATGAGCTCTTTTAGCTTGTTTATCTTGTTCTTTGTCGTGTCAAGAGGTGGAAAATTGTGTTTTTTTTATTTTTGTGATTGCTTTACAACAAGTATAAGGCTTTTGTTTCTCACCTGTATGTCTCATTCTGTCATGAAACAGCTGGGAAGAGAGGAGGACAGCCTCTGGAAGGATACAGTATCTGAACCACATCACACGTACCACGCAGTGGGAGAGACCTACTAGGTACGTCTGCACACAACAGCCCTCATTTATCAAATGAGCGTACGACAGAAAACTAGCGTAAAGTAGGCGTAAGATCATTTCTACGCAAGGGTGGGCAATTATCAATTTGAACGTGAGCGGAGGGTACGATCAGATCTCACGTCTGTTTTTATACTTTATACTTTTATTTCATAAACCTCCATCGCTGCATATTTCTGCTCCTGTTATTTGTAACTGTGCACTTTGCTAATAAAGATGACTTTAGGGGGAAAAAAATCCTCTTTTTGGCCATATTGCGCCTTTCGGTGTCGTAAAACCCTCGAGGCGAGCCTTCTGAATCAGGCATATATTAGGGCGTGGGATTGTTTCGAGCCGTCACATTTATCAACAGCCGATCATTCTTACGCTGTGTTTGGCGAGATACGATTGTTTGATAAATCACATGTGAACCCTGTCGTAAGACGAAATATACACTCAGATCTGCGCTGGTTCCTACGCTCGTTTGATAAATGAGGGCCAATGAGAGCTTTTCCAGTGGCCCAAATCATATTATCCTTAATCCCCGTAGTGCCTACCTTATGTGCAGCAGCCATTAGCCATTTTCTCATAGCAACTCACAAATTACTGACCTGATTCTTGAGACACTGAGGCCGCGTTCAGACTGCAGGCTAATCTGATTCAAATCAGATTCCTATTCAAATCCGATTTTTAGGGCTGATTGTTCACACTGTTTTTAGCAAGTGTCCAAATCGGATATGGCTCTGTTCAGACTGGGCCACATTATTGACTGATCTGACAGGTTGCTGTAGTAACGGCGTCAGATCGTCTGACGTCATATAATTGGGACAGCGACAAGAACAACAAACATGATGGAGGCAGGTCACCTCAGTATATTGGCCTTATCACTGTCCAGTAGAGGTGCAGAACATCTCAGACGCACCAGGGGAGAAACCGGGCGGATGGACGCCCCCGTCGGGCCGCATGAGTCGGGCGCGGCTGCCAGTGGACACCTCGTCTCCGTGCTGCCCGCACTACGCGTAGAGTGACGTCACGGACAGTCAAAACCCATCTGAGTGTTTAGAGCGGTTCAGACTGAGACGCATCTGTCCAAATGCGATCTGAAACTACCTCCCGAAGGTGCTTTCGATCTGGTCTGCAAAAATCGGATTTCATGTAATTTGTGACTGTTCAGACTTCAAAAGAGCCATCTAGTTCTAATCTGGATGGGTTAAAAATCCGATTTTGGCTGGCAGTCTGAACGCTGCCTTAGTGGCCCATTCAACATTTGTAGTACACAACAGGAGACTGTATGTGTCAGACACATTCTCACTTACTGGAAGTACTGCATTTGGTTCAGGCGAGAGGTTGCACCTGAGCAGAGCATGCAAGAGGCAGCACCCTGATGCTGATTACACCAATGTCAGGTAGTCGGTACATAATTTAATCATAACCAACCAAGACTTTTGCCATTCCTTACAGCAGAAGATATAGAATCTTGTTGTCTCTCAGCATCTTCATGTAAATTACCCTTCTTCTTGACCCTCGAATGTTTGTTTTCTTCTGGTTTTTCAAATCAGCTGCATGAGAGAAATATCATGAACTTGCTCACTTGCTGTGAATTCTCTGGTTAATGACCTCCTTTAGTCACACAAGCTCTTTCGGATATAACACAGCCTTATATTAGGGAGCTGGCAGGGTAAAATCTGTTTAATATCTGGTTCAAGGGATTTGGAGATTTGCGTTCTCACATACAGCTCCTCCATATAAAGTCCAAATAAATTAAGGGTTGCAGTGCATGTGTGGAACGGACTATGCTGATGTAATGCACAACAAACTTGACCTTTTACAACAAAGCATGGAGGGGAGTGTCTATTTAAGTGGTTCTACTTTTCCCAACTTCCCTTTCCAGAAAGAAAAAAAACTTCCACTCAGCTCAACTCACAGCACAACAATAACAGTCTGTTGTTAATGAGCGAATTGCTGTCAATTTCCTGCGTCCCCCTACCCGCTGCACCGCAACTCAACACACACGCACACACACACACACACACACACACACACACACACACACACACACACACACACACACACACACACCTAAATAAACTGGCCCGCCAGTTGGGCAGCCAGGTTTTACTTGGCCCCTGTTCCTGCAGGAACAACTGTCGCCTTCCTACTTGGCCCATATCAGTGGAGCCGTTAGGGGAGTAAGCAAACAAATAAAACCACCTCCTCACACACTAGCCCCACCTCTTCACACACTCTTACTACACATCACTAATGGCCCGGCAGCAGAGTACAACGAGTTAGGACAAGGAGGAGATGGTGAATAAAGGGTTAAGTGGTAGGGCATTGAGGCAGGCATCAGGCATCGATTAGGGACTGCGTAGGAAGAAGTGGCAGGGGGAAAACTAGAAGAGGTGCAGAAATTGTCTTTTTCCATTTCCTATGTTAAATATGCAACAGCAGGTGCACCAAATTATTCCATGTAACATTTAAAAAGTAAATTATTAATATTTTTTGCCTTCCTTATAATCTTATGCAAGTATGTTACATATTCACTTACCAATATAAAAAAGGGAATAGCGTGTTTTCTTAAGCAGATAGTTGTGAATGGAAGATTTTACTATTCTCACAATGTTTCACTGGTCCTGACTGATGACTGATGTAATCTGGTCCATGAGCTAGTCTTGAGAGGACACATTGGAGATGTAAATGCAAAAAAATACTCAGACTGCAAAGAAGAAGAATATAATGTGAAAGAAGGACAAGGGAAAGTGGAGGGAGAGGTGTGATAAAAGTGAAGGGGGGAGAAAGAGGAAATGGGACGCAGGAAGATTGTTTGGAGGTGGGAGGAGGTGGGTTGTGGGTCCACAGACAAGGGTCCAAGATTTAAGATAGCCGAGGCGTCAGTAACTCTGGACAGCTAGACAACGGTCAGACATGCTGCACGCATTCTTCATGGACACATGAAAGATACAGATACAGGAAGTGTAAGTAAGTCAGTCTGTCTCTGTATATGTCTGCGTATCAGATATGTCTTCTGCTGTTAAATAGCACACAATCTCTACTTAGTTACTTTAGAGGACTTTCTGTTTTTTCTTTTATGCAAACAAACAACAAATAAACTGGCTAAACCTCTGACTTAACCTATAGCATACTAATGCAAAGTAATGCTCTTCTTTGCATCCTGCACATCAAGGGTAGAGGAAAACTTGCACGGTCACATCCTTTCACCAAAACTGAAAGTCAATCACTTTAAGTTCACTCATGTAACACCTTACCATGCATGTTGGTGCACAGTTCTGTTGTTTTTGTTAATTTATTTATCCAGCTCATTGCAGGAGAGTTGGTATTGTTGGACCAAAAGCCCCTTATAAATGAAAAATGTTATTTTCAAATTCATTAAATGATATTTAGAATAAAGATTAGGATTCCATTGCATAAACAGTCCATTAACATGTATGTGAACATGCACACCTTCTCCTCTTTCAGGCCAGCATCGGAGTACTCCAGCCCGTCAGGACGTCCACTGAGCTGCGTGGTGGATGAGAACACGCCAGTGATGACGCCTGTAAACGGGGCCGAGGCCAGCTGCCCACCAGGCGAACAGCGGATCCAGGAGAGACGGGTTCGATCTCAGCGGCATCGCAACTACATGAGTCGAACACACCTGCATACACCACCTGACCTGCCTGAGGGCTATGGTGAGAGACAGAACAGTTACACACACACACACACACACACACACACACACACACACAGACACAGATTAGATTTTTATGACAATGGGATTTTATGAGGTATTCTCACATAGTCAGTGTATTACCTGCTGTACATGGTGAAGCATGTATAATTACCGGCATGGAAACTAAGCAATGCACTGTAAAACATATTTTTTATTACACCTTTAGTCCCTGTTTAAATTTACACATGAGAACTGAGGCTGTGATCTGCACTCTCTTCAAAGCCACTTGACTACTTTGACAAAAACAGTTATTTTGTCTTGCAGAAACAGGATTTTCTGGTCTACCACTGACTCGATCTTTTAGTTGGTTTGTGTTATTGTGCAACGTTGGTGAATCTGCACTAATCCTAAACACCAAAGTCGCACAATAACACAAACAAACTAACCAATTGAGGCAGCTGTAAACCAGCAACTCTAGCTGCTGTGCCTGTCCCCCAAGTGAATGCACCGAGTGAAGTAGCTGGCACATTACAAAGTCAGCTGTAGTCACTGTTAGCTGGATAATCACATGTATCCCTGATATCAAAAAGGCAGGTTAAGGTGAAGTCCCAGCTCTAACCCACAAAAGGACTAGATCAAAGACACGGTGAGCTGCTCCTTTGGCAGTATCTTGTTTGTAGCCTGGAGGTGATACTTTGAACATTTTTTCTTTTAATGATGAGAATAAAGTTTAAATGTCCTTTTAATCCTCTTCTTCTCTCTCAGATCTGTCCTGAAAGCTCACTGACACTTTCTATACTACCTCCTCCTCTCTCCCTCCTTCCCGCAGCACCACATCATGACAACTGTATACTTGCTGTGTGTTAATATTCCTCTCCTCTCCTCTCCTCTCCTCTCCTCTCCTCTCCTCTCCTCTCCTCTCCTCTCCTCTCCTCTCCTCTCCTCTCCTCTCCTCTCCTCTCCTCTCCTCTCCTCTCCTCTCCTCTCCTCTCCTCTCCTCTCCTCTCCTCTCCTCTCCTCTCCTCTCCTCTCCTCTCCTCTCCTCTCCTCTCCTCTCCTCTCCTCTCCTCTCCTCTCCTCTCCTCTCCTCTCCTCTCCTCTCCTCTCCTCTCCTCTCCTCTCCTCTCCTCTCCTCTCCTCTCCTCTCCTCTCCTCTCCTCTCCTCTCCTCTCCTCTCCTCTCCTCTCCTCTCCTCTCCTCTCCTCTCCTCTCCTCTCCTCTCCTCTCCTCTCCTCTCCTCTCCTCTCCTCTCCTCTCCTCTCCTCTCCTCTCCTCTCCTCTCCTCTCCTCTCCTCTCCTCTCCTCTCCTCTCCTCTCCTCTCCTCTCCTCTCCTCTCCTCTCCTCTCCTCTCCTCTCCTCTCCTCTCCTCTCCTCTCCTCTCCTCTCCTCTCCTCTCCTCTCCTCTCCTCTCCTCTCCTCCGCAAACACTTCCCAGACAGTGTTTGGGCTTTACAGACTGCTATTCCCACAGTGAAGAGAAAGAAAGAAAGAGGGCAGGCAGGGTATTCATAGCTCAGTGTTTAGCTCACTGAAGGCATTTTTCACGTCTGTGATTCTTAAGCTGGCCTGACTAACATCATGCAAACACATTGGGGCAATAATACAGAAGCTACACAAGTACATTTTCCAGCATCTTAACGTTTTTTTAACGTTTTACTTTTCACAGTCAGCCACACTGCACCCCTCAGTACCCACAGGGTCTGTAAAATAAATTATTATTTTAAGTGTGGTGCTGTATGCCAGTGATTTTAGAATGGCACTGTTGGACCTGTGCCCCCTTTGAAATGTCCTGCTGTGTCCACTGAGGCTGACCAAGGACAAAGTGAGTCACTGATGCCCAACAGCGAGCGAGCTTTCTTCCTCAGCTGAACCCTCTGAACCAGCAGCTGGGTGTGGTGAGGGAGCGTGAGAGAGAACATGAGCGAGAGAGGAGAGTGTGTGAGGGGAAAAAAAGAGTGGTAGAGGTGGGTAGGAAATGAGTTGTGCCAGTAGGAAGTTGGGGTGGGGGGTAGTGATGGATTAGAGGGTGCATATACACACATGAACACCATGCCTGTGCAACACACACACACACACACACACACACACACACACACACACACACACACACACACACAGTGTGCCAACATTCACACACTCACTCTCTTTTCATGCATGAGCTGGGTGCAACGCGAGATCCAACAAGCCAATGATGGACCATTCTCTTCTGATTTCTTTTTTATCCCATTTGTTTACAGTGTATTATTTTAGAGGTTTGGATTGAGTGACAGTGTTTTCCTTTCCATTTCCTTTGGTTTTGGCGTTAAATGGGAAGGGATTACTTTAAGAGCACACACCAACCTTTGAGAGAAAACAACTAGGATGCATCGAGAAACTCTGTGCAAGGAAAAACACTCATGGAAGTCTTTGATAAATTTCCTTCACATTTTATTTTCCTCCCATCCTCTTGGGATCGGCCTACTGGAGACTGGAGAGGAACTAATTGATTACATTGGCGCACACCTTAAGAAACTCTTGTCCCTGCAGCTTGCCTGTCACATCCATTATTAACAGAATTCCCCTTCTCTAAAATACATAAACTCACTATCCATGCTTGTTCCCATCAAAGCCAGACTATAAAACAGATTCAAGCTTGTTAGAGTGCTCTTGTTGCCTTGGTGACACATTAATTCTAATTAATTTTCTCTCTGTTTTAGAGCAAAGAACGACTCAGCAGGGTCAGGTCTACTTCCTTCATACGCAGACTGGAGTCAGCACCTGGCATGACCCCCGTGTGCCCAGGTAACCCCCGTTTTCCAGTATTTTATTGTAGATATTTGTATCTATTTGTAAAGCACTTATTTTGATTAATGTTGTTAAGAGCTGAAGGGACAGTTAATCACAAAATAAAAAAATAATATTTTTCTGTTAACTGTGTTGCTAGATGTAAGCCAAGATTAACTACATTTTTATTCATCTTTCTATTAATTTATGTATTTTAGTATGTTTCATTTCTTGATATATGTTGCTACCTCTGGTGTTTCCTCACTATAAATTGATGAGATGTATGATAAAGTTTTCTCAGTTGTCCTGTTATTGTTTTTTTATACACATTTGAAAATTAGGTGGGGGAATGGGAGGGGTCACATATCTATTGTACATGAGCAGATGTATGGTAATATGGTTAGGGGGTTATTATGGTAAAAAGAAAATATTGCTGTGAAGTTTTTAAATGTAAATGTTTTTAAGCCAAGTGCCATCTAGTTCTATTATATTCTAGAGAAGTCAGACATCCTTACAGCAGATGTATCCAACCCTCTGCAACTCACAGCACAACAATCTAGATTGATAAATAGCACTAATGGTAAAAAATGTGTTATTTTGAAGTGAACTATTCCTTTAATGTGAGCATAATTATCTCAATAACACATTGCTTTAAATACATAATAAATGCGCTGCAGTGCTGACAGCCTGTATTGTTTTAAACCAAGTATAAAACCTGACACGTATTCCCAAAACTGACAGGACCAAACTGGACATGACTGTGTTGGATCAGACCTAATTTCTCACTTAATTGCCCAGAGTTGTGTTCACAAACACTCTTATTAGTCATATTTCAGGCTCAAGTGCGGGTCAGCCAAACTAATGACCTCTGAGTCCAATGTGGAGTTGGAAGAAAATTTTTGGACAACCGTTGAGCTAAACACACCAAAGGCTAGGTTCTGCGTTCAATCAAACTGTTTCACCAACTCTCAATAGCCCACTAGTTAATTCACATGAGACTTCAGGCTCTGCTATTGCGTTACATTTTTGGCCATGTCTCTGTGTAGCTGCTGCTCAGCTATTAAGCACATGCATTTAACATCCAACTCAGAGCAGCAACCTCTGGGTTTGGTCATTTTGGACAGAGCTTCTAAAATGACCCAGTATGTTGTGATGAGTGCAGCGAGGCATGTGCTTTGTCCCCGAGTGATGTGTCCTCACTTCACACAAGGACAAAGTACTCACACACACAATCACAAGTCGTCCTTAGGCTATAGTGTTGTCCCAGATCAGGGTTTAGGTTTTTAATGACGGGAATGTCTCCGTCCAGGAGAGGAGAAAAATCAAGAAATTAGAGCAAGTACTTCGTCAGAAGGACAATGACAATGCTGTGGAGGCTCTTTGGTCCAGTGCAGTGTAGTGGTCTGATCAAGTCCTGTGAATCCACTGTACAAATTGATTTAAGTGTTAACGCCAACGTGGCGTTAACACTTAACATTAACAAATATCAGCTCTTAAATTATACTCTTGAGCTATCTTTTTTTTTTTACATGATTCTACATCCTGAAGATTTATACACATCACATCACATTAAATCAAAGAGGGCTTGTGGCAGTTGGCTGCAAGCAAAACCATAGAAATTAAATAGTATTGTTTTTATAGATCTGGGTACAAAAAGGTTTAAATAAAGGTATCATTTGAGTGGATAGTTTGGATTCTACTTGATGTAGTTTTTTTTCACTCGATACCGTAAAGTTATACTCATATCAGGACTATCATTACATTTTTTACTGAAAGGAAAACAGTTAAAACATGGTTAAAACGTGTTTTTGCTTTATTGCGATTACATATTAAAACCATTTAACTACTCTCCACTGCTACTTACCAGTGAACTTTAAAAATAGCAGATAACAATGTACTGTACCTAACCACAAAGAAACCGCAGGGACATTTTTTTTTATTTTGCACTAAAAATCTAAACTCCACAATTGACAAAGCAGCTCTAATGGGAATCAGCACCTGAGGAGTTTTTTTCAGGAAGTTCATCGCTTTATTATCCATGTAAGGAGGAAATGTTCTCTCATCTGAGGCCATTTAATCATAATCATATTGCATCACAATTCTGATGTACTTGAGCTAGTCACATTGTGATGGTCAGTGCTGTTTGGTCAACAGGCCTGTGTGCGTCTGTGTGTATTTATAGTCTAGATTTCAAAATTACTTTTGTAGTATTGTTCTTGCTAATGGTTTCTGTTTCCTTTATTCAGGGACCTTAGCAATGTGAACTGTGAGGAGCTGGGCCCACTGCCACCAGGCTGGGAGATCAGAAACACGGCCACAGGTCGCGTCTACTTTGTCGACCACAACAATCGAACAACACAGTTCACAGACCCGCGGCTATCCGCTAACCTGCATCTAGTACTCAAGTAAGTTTATTGATGTGTTTGAACCCCCAGGACAGGGTTTTCCAGGGTGTTACTTTGGCTGTTTTTTTGACCAAAGACATACAAAATGTTCCTTTTTATTGATGTTTTTTTTGTTTCTAGTAGCAGCTATGTACTTGCACAGACTTCTTGTAAAATAGAAATGGTCAAATATCTTGATACATGCAAAAGACAAAGGTCGGCAAAAGTTGCTTCGAAACAACCGAGGTGTTATGAGTTTGAAGTCATTTAGAAAACCACATTCCCTCTAACAAGCTCAGTGAACAAAGAGTTTGATTTCACCATGAGTACAACAGGGTCTTAAATTTACTTTTTTTTTGTCAGGCAAGTCCTTTTTTTTTATCGCCACAATCAATGTACTAGATTAAGGAATAAAATGTGTTATTTAAACAGAATTTTAGTAAAGCATCATGTCATTTAATTCAATTTGTTATATTTCCACAAAAAAACATTACATGCATGGTGAAACCCAGTTGTAGAATGTAACTGCATTCACTGATGTACTGTTCTAAAAATCTTTTATTTTACTTGAGTATTTCCATTTTATGTCACTTTAAACTTCCACTCCAAAGAGGGAATTATTACACTTGTCTTCTCCACTACATTTATTTTAAAGCTTAATAACTAATTGGTACTTTACAGACCCAAATTATTAACTGTTTGGGAACCTGTGAATACAAACTACAGTCATGAATCAATGATTAACAACTTATTTTTTGTCCTTCTCTTTTTGTCCTTTCCCCTGTCCTCTGCCTGCCTTGTGTCAATCCTCACTGACCCTGATATCTTTTAATCTATTTCCTCTCTATGTATTTGTTTCTCTTTCTTCTGCTTTTCTTGTTTCTCTTTTTTTCCCTGTTTCTTTGTGTCCTCTCACTTGTCTCCTCTGTATTGCTCCTTTTCTCCTGTCTGTCTCCTCTTACTGTTTCTTTTTTAATCCTGTTCCGTGTTGTTTTCAATGCTCTAATCTTCTTCTCTGTCATTCACATTCTTTTCATGCCCTTTTCTCCCTCTTTGTCTTTCTCTGTCTTTTCCTCCCTTCTCTCCTCCTGTTTTCTCGGCAGCCCAAGTCCAAATGGTTCCCGTGTGGCCATGGACAGCCAAAACACTAACCTCAGGTAACCCGGACACACACACACACACACACACACACAGACATTGCGTGTGTTCACATACCTGCTTACAGACTGCAAAGATTAGTAAGAAAAATTATCGCCAACTATTTAATTACTGATTAATCATGCAAATGTTGCAGAAACTTTTCAGATATAGAGATTTCCTGACCAAACAATAAATCCATTAATAGAGATAGTAATTGGCAATCAATAATAAAAATGATCGTTGGTTGCAGTCTTCAAATACAGTAAACTGTATCATGCAAACATAAACTTGCACATGGTCTGGTTGATGGATGTTTTCATACACTCAACCCAGCTGTCTGTATAAAGTTGTTTCAGCAGCCAGTCACTCAAAGTTACACACACACACACACACACACACACACACACACACTGTTACACTATGATGAGAGAAAATGCTGACTGATATTTATTCCACAGGGTAATGTCCAATGTGTGTTTTTGTATATACGTGCATAACCTTCCTCAGGGTTGACACACACACACACACACACACACACACACACACACACACACTGGCTGGCCGTCCGTCCGTGTCGGAGGTGTCAGTCCATATTTCAGTGTGTTTGCACTGTCTGTCAGCAGTCTGCCTCCACTGAAGATCAGCTTTTAGGCAGCTAAGCCAGCAGAGAGGCCCGGTGAAGCCGACCCCACTTAATAATACCAAACATGTGTTAGCGTAGCGACCGTTAGCTTAACACCAGTTCTCATATCCTCAACAAACACACACGGGCCTAATACTTTAGCGGTGTGCTAATTCTTCCACTGAGTGACTTGGAGAATAACTGGCAAAGTTGCAAAGTCATGATATTTGTGCAGAAGTAACCTGTGAGTTGTGTGAATCTCTGATAGGATAAAACTGAATTCTAGGATTGTTCTTTCGTGTATTTTGGCTGTTGCGGAGCTCCCTGTACTTTCTGCCTGCCAGTGTGTGAGGCAGGACTCATTAGAACAAGAGGAACATAGTGAGATGTGGAGATTTTGCTCTTTGCTTTTTTAGTGCAAGTTCTTAGTCAAAATCTCTTCCAATAACAGCGGCTGGCACGATAGACATGTTTGGGAAATCAACATCTGGTCATTTGGTCAAATAGTATCCATATGTGTCAGAACAGTCTCTGGTTGTGAGTTGAAGCTCAGCTATGTTATCCAGTCAGCATCATTAACTGCTTGTCTGACTCCTTATTAGGAGAGATTTGAGGGAGTCCAGACAAAGTTTTAGAACTTTGAAAAGGTCGGAATTAACAAGCTCTAATTTATAATGCAGTTTTCCGTGATACACACTGATTAATGAAAACAAAGTCAAAACACACTCTATATACAGTCCGTGTCACAGCATTAAATGTGCAGAGTCCAACACTCTTAAAACATTTATTCATTCATTCATTATCCTTAACTGCTTATCCGAATTCAGGTCGCGGAGGGGGGCTGACAATGGGCAAGAGGCGGCGTACACCCTGGACAGACTGCCTGACTATCACAGGGCATTTCTCTCATTCACACATACGGGCAGTTTTTAGTTACCAAATAACTTGACCTGCATGTCCTTGGACTGTGGGAGGAGATAATTGTGTTAATTATTTCATCTTAAAGGTACATTCTGTAGGATTTCATTCTTTTTTTGGCATGAGCTTTGGCTTTTGGCAGTATTTTTTGCTGCTGTGTTCACGGTTTCATCAGTATACATTGTTTGTAATAGATTTAGATGATAAAGGGTTTGAGAGTCTATACCTGGAAAGTGTTTGAATTTTGCACTTAGACTAAAAGTCCGGCAACATCACTTCTACCTAAATACTTTATTTGATATGAAATCAGCTTACCACTGGAGATAAGTATCAGTGTCAAGAAAAATAACTTCAGTTAATTGACAAAAAAACACAGTAACAACAGTACTTCATGTTAAGGTTTTTTTTTCTCAGAGCAGTCTTTGTGTTGTGCAGTTGTCTGAAAACAATTTCTTCAGTTTAGATAGATACTTTTTTCATCCCCGGAGGAGAAAAAAGCCTCTTCTAAGCTTTGGCTCTAAACACAACATTTTATTGGGCTAAATGATCTCAACAGCACAGACATGATGCTGGATTGTTTACTGGGCGAGAGACTCAACACTGCACCCCGATGACTGACGGCAGGCTCATAAACAAAAACAACAGTGTGAAGAAATACATGGAGGCCACATAGGGAGACGCACAGAGGAGACAATCTGTTTACACATCCTGTTCTTGTACAAATCGACTGTGTGAAATTCTGAACATTTGACAAGTTCTTGGATGTGTTAAACCTAATATACCTTCTCCTCAAGTCCAGATATATAAAGAGACACCAGTATAACCAGTCAAACCACTGCTATACCCTTCTTTTTCTACCTTTTATTCGTCTTCTCCTCTTTCTGTCTGTATTCATTTATTTTCACCCTCTGATCTCTACACCTCTCTACTCCTCTCATCTCCTCTGTCCTCACTCATTCTCTCTCCTCTGCCCCCCACCCTCCTCGGTGCTCCAAAAACTGTTAAAGTTATCAGCCTCTCTACTGGCTCACTGTCAGATCATCTGTCTTTTATCAACGCCAGGATTTAAGAATATTTTGCCTAGCATCCACATAGGTCCACCACACATGCACATGCACAGACACACACACACAGTGACCCTGCTATAATGCAGCACTGCATTGACCTGTTTCCATATAGTGAGACTGAAGGTGCTGGTTCTAGCGGGGCTGCATGTCGGTGCTGCTACTAACTGCATGTTACCTCGTGCCGATGTGTGGGGTTTAAGAAAAAAATGCACCTTTTTCTTTAGATGTCTACAGGGTTGCAAAGTATTTCTTTAAGTGGATAGTGGCGGTAAAGAAAAGTAGGACTGCATAGAGAGGGGACACAAAGGGTAATTTCTTTTTGACACTGATAAAAAAAATAAATAATTGAGCTGTTCCCCTTGTACCACTGGAAGATGTTTTCATCATTGTTAGTGTGCATCTTTTACTCCCGAATATTCTTGCTCTTTGTCGTCGAATTCTGCAATTCAACCCAGCATTGCCCGTGGAGAGCCCAGGTCTCTGCTGACTCAGAGGAGGAACAGGCTGTCTGATAGACCATTTAAGAGACTCCTCCTTATATGGTATTACCTCTGTTTTAGTGATAAACACGTCAAATAAGGTCTATAAAGCCAGTTTGTTTGCGTGTGTTTGGCCTGTTAATTGGAGGTTCTGTACCATTTAAACAAGCTTTTTCTTTCATCATCCAATCCGCTACATGGGTAATGTCGCAGAGTAATGCTTAAGTGATGTAACGAGTTGTAGCAAACTAATTTCAACAGGGAGTAATTAAGTGAAGTAATGCATTTTTTAGAAACTACCCAAGCACTGCTCTTAACACACTTTGTTTTCAGTGGGTTTATTTTTAACCTCATGTCTTTAGCAACAGTTTGTGTTTTGTCTGTAAGATCAGATGACGTGGAACAGAGCTGACATTGCAGCATTGTGAGTCTGCAGCTTGCACCTCAGTCTCCTAATCCTCCAGGATGCTTCTTGGTTTAAATGTGACTCAGACGGCCTCGTTGCCGTCGACCTGAGACTAATGAAGGCCTTGAACTGTCAGACAGTCAGACACAGCTACATTACTGTGGTCTGCCACACTGTCTCTCACATACTTAGTTTCCTCCCTTGCACCAGCACATAGTATATGTCTGAAAGATTACATCAGTGTTTGCTTAATGTATTTTTAGTTGCAGCTGGGTTTAGGTTTAGTGGGCATCAGCAGGTATTTTCCCAACCAAGTTATAAATCTTCATGACACTTATTTGCATTGATGTTTTAACAAGGGGTGATTATATTTGGCACATTATGGATGTGTGGTATATTTAACCTGTGAAATATAAATATAAATGCAAATTATTGCGTTAGCAGTGCATCCAACACACACACACACACACACACACACACACACACACACACACACATATGTATATATATGTGTGTGTGTGTATATAATATATACATTTGCTGTATATATTACCATTATTTGCACACACATTTACTGCACTATGGAGTTAGTGTGAACTGCTTCATTTTTTTTACTCATTTGCTGCGTAAGCTGAAAGTACAGCACATTGTTTTCTGTAATGGCAACACCTCGAAACACTTACATTCAATATTCTGAGAAATTGTCGTCAAATGTGACATGTGCGTCAGGAGGCAGACTCATTGCTGCAGCTGGTTTCCTGTACATCCTGTATTTTTGAAACTTATAGAAATGTGCAGCTGTGGTAGTTTGGTATTTAGGAAGAATGTGAGAGTTCACTCATTTGTTGAAAAAACAAAAAGCATATTATCAAAGCAAATAATTCTGTACACACATTCACCCACTTTGACTTCTGAGTCGGCTTCAGTGTTTGGCCAACCTCTCTGTCCTCTGCTGCGAGTGTAAAGAGCAGGGCACCAGCTGATACTCAGACTCATAAAGGGCTCTTTGATTCTTTAGGCCGGGTGGGGGGCAGAGTGGGTGTATTGGTGTGGCTTTAACATCACTGCACCTACTCAACACTCATTACAGCCCACCTGTATAAGCTGACATCAAAAAGACTTTCCCCTACATTCACAAGCACGCAGCCTTGCACTCTCTCACCTAACACGCACCCAGTCTGCCTCTCTGTAAATACACCACGAGGATGGAGGACTGTCATGACTCTGCAGGTTCAGGTGCATGTGACCCAGGTCTGGCAAATGTTCACTTCTTCATTTCTTGACTTCTCCAGCTTCTTTTTCCTGCTGCTCCTTCCACTTTTGGAATAACAATAATACAATCCTCTGGCTCTTGTATTGAATTTGAAAGTTCTATTTCCCCCCAAGTAGTATTTCACCCGACAGTCATAGCAATAGAAATCATTTCTCTCTTTTGACTCGGGCAGATTTTCAGCTTTGCTGTGCTTTTATTTTCTATATTTACCATCAAATATGTAGAGCTCGTCCCGTTTGGAAACCAGAGACGGTGAACTATGTCGAAACGTATTTTTAATTACACCGTGCCCTCGGAAGGAAAAAAAAAAGTGCGCTGAAATTATGCTTTATTATATGGTTCTTGAGCCTCCCAGCCAAAAGCAACTCATTCCATTTTGTTTTAAGGCCATCTTTTCTTCCCCTCCTCCTTCCTAAAGTGGTTTCCAGGACTGCTCCGCTGCAGTCTTACCCTTTCTTTGACATGCTAGGAGCCCCAGCGCCTGCCAATAAAATAAATAGCAGCGGACTTTATTATACAGGGATAGACTGGCGAAACACTGCACCCGTTTAGTTTGGAAAGCCCAAATAGATGAGGCCTTTTTCAACCCACTGAACCAGAGAACCAAAATGTACAAGTGTCGGAATAAGTGGGTGGCTATGTGCTGCTACGTTAGACGGTCTCTCCTTTCTTTTTATATACCAATTCAGTCTTTGTTTGGCCAACAGCAGCCTCAACACTCCTCTCCCGCCAGTCTCGGAGGACAGTAGCTTCTTTTAAAGAAGTCCTCTGCTGGCTCAGCATCTCCTCACAGGAAAATGAGGGCTGCTGTTCTGTTGGAGGGAGAGATGGATTATGTTTTTATGAGGCCCACCCAGGCATCCCACCACCAACACCACAATGAGGGCTGGAGGAGACCAGAACTAGAAAACTGACCATGGCTCACCCTTGCCAAGATTGTTTTTAATAGTGGTCTCATCTTTTTTAGAATATGCAGGCCCTGAATGGCAAGAGAGGTCAGTGTTTCCCCAGGAAATCAGATAAGCAGAACGGGTCACACCCACACTTTCTTTAATTAATTACTAAATAATATTGTATATAAGATGCATTCAAATTAAATTATAGCTATTCTTACTTGCTAGTCTCCTTTCGTGCTTGCTAATAACTTATTTAAAGAGTCTGGTCTACAAGACAGACAGTGTTGCATTAAGAACATTGATAGACTAATTTATCAGACTCAACTTGATGCATCAGTTTCAGATTCAATTGTGCAAAAGCTTTAATGATACCAACCATCTGGATTGATTCTATTAATGTTTGAAATCAAAATTTAAATCAATATGTGGCAGTAAATGTTAATTTTGTGGTATATTGGGTGGGAAACACTTAAGAATGCAGAATTATGCAGCCAAATATGCACTCACAGCAGCTTTTGGAATCTACATTTATCCAGCATCGTTTACAGCAAAGAGAAAGGCATCCTCAGTACTTAAGCTAGTCGACGGAAACAAGACTGGAAGTAAAAAAAAAAAAGGAGTTTTTTTTCCCCTCCCTTCACCTCAAAGTGTGAGGAAGGGTGGCAGCTCCAGTGGTTGGATGATGGAAGTTCCAGTTGTGGTTGGTGGTGGGCAGGGATAACTAATCAACCTTGACTGTCAGCGTCTTCATGCTTGACAGGAAGTAGAGATTTCTTGGGAGGGAAAAATGTTGAAGACACAGAGATGCACGTGGAGTAATGATTTATGGAGAATTAAAATAATAAAAGTTGTCAGACTTGAAGAGAGATGTATGATGAAGGAGGGCAAAGAGCTAGCCAGAGGCGCCAACTCCTCTTGCACCACTCTCCTCTGTATATTTCTTTCCCTCTCGCTCTTTTCTTCTCTTTCTCTCAGCTTACCCAAGGCTTATCTCCCTCTCTGTCATTCCTGGTGGTATGATATTTACCAAACGTCTGGTCAAAGGTCCGGCTTGTCCACAGGTCTGGATCAGATTTACTCAGGGCTTAGGGCTCTGTTCAATGCTCTTTGCTTTGAGAGCAGTGAGGAGGGCTGAAGAGGGAATTTCTTTCTAAACTCCCTCGTTCAGCGGTTAGAGGAGATGGAGGGGTCGGGGAATTCCCTACAGGACATATCCCGCTTTCATCTTGTGTAAATATGTTGCCTCAACTGGAGTCAAAGCAGTAAACAAGAAAAAATATAATATATACTCATGACCATGTGACAGTAACACAGCTGTAACACACTGAAACTGGAAGGAGCAGCTCAGGACAAACTGTTTTTTAATACTGCTGTTTAAATTAACGGTGATCCATGCTGACATTTCTCCTTTCCCTTCTGCCCTTCTTTCTTGTCACTCCTCTGCTCATTTGTACCATCTCCCTCCTTCTGTTCAACTCTCCCCCTTGACCCTTCATCCTACGTCTCCCCTTCAACCACATTCTCCCTCCAGTCATCCGCCTCCGCCTCCGTTGAAGGACCAGGGTCCTGGGATCCCTCAGCAGGCTCTGTCTCCAGCCCAGCTGCCTGAGGAGGCCGAGTGCCTGACGGTGCCCAAGTATAAGAGAGACCTGGTGCAGAAGCTGAAGATCCTGCGGCAGGAACTTTCTCAGCAACAACCCCAGGCCGGCCACTGCCGCATCGAGGTCTGCCGTGAGGAGATATTTGAGGTAAAAAAAACAACTCAATAGAGTATAACCTTTTTCACACAAAACAGCATGTTAACAATGCCTGATTCTCTTTCTGTGTATCCTCATGGAACACACATGTTTGTAGATTATGAACAACCATGATATATGTTCTGTTACATATATTCATCTAGAAAATAGTCTTGGTACTTATAAACATGAAACCCTAACCTAAAATTTCTGATGTGCTTCAAACCACCTTGGGGTCCGCTGGGTTCGCAAGGCTTCACAGGGGTTTCGTGAGGCCCTCTTGATTTTAAGGGGTGAAAGACAACTCTTGTAAAACATATACAGTCAGCTTATATTCCAGCATTTCAGTGACATGACTTCTATACAATTGTACTTGTGTTTGCAACCAGTGGAGTCGCCCCCTGCTGGTTATTTGAAAGAATGCAAGATTAGTGCCTGTTGCTTGGGTTAACTCTACAGTTACTCAGTTGTTCTGTACTGTTATTATTATGCATTGAATGTAATATGGAATATACAGAAAATATGTCATGAAGCTGCCAGTTTCCTCAATGATAGAAAAGGGGTCCTTAAGACAAAAGGCTGGGAAGCAGTGCTTAAAACCATAAAAGGAAACATTTGGTCAACTGTTAAAGGGCATCTGACCACAGCTGCAAACACATGCATATAAATATATTTAATATGCAAACACAAAATTTCCCTTGAATTTGAATTTGTATAATGTGTGTCTATGAAATTCCCCATGTGGCATTCACAAAAGCATCACGTGCTGGCGTGCAAACTCGAAACGTCCACAAGAACAATAGCAGAATGCCTTCAAACCCAGATCTGTGCATTTTACTGGCATTTTTTCACCCCATTTACGATGTGCACCAGAAAAGGGCCCAGGGCAGCGCAGAACCACTACTCAGAACAGCTTTATGATTTCCAGGGAAAAGCAGAACAGAAAGGCCTTCACAACACCACAAAAAAGCTATTCCTTTGTTACTTTTCTTCTCCTCCTCTGTCTCTCTTTTTCTTGCTCTCTCAATCATTTGTTCTACCAAGGCAAGGCATTCTTTCTGGATGATTTCAGCAGCTAAAGAGATGGGGAAGGGGCGGGAGAGGGGAGGCTGGGAAGGAGCGGGTGAGGAAAGGAGCGAAGGCAGCAGTGGCAAGTATTTGGGGCCAGACATAACTTCATAACTACAAGTTGAGCAATGAAAAATATGACTTCATCCTCCTCCGACGTGACAGCTGTGGAAAGGGAAAGTTAAGTGTGAAAACCAGCCCTGCTGATCCACTTGAGGTTTTCGTGCAGGAACCAGTGCTGCAGTTAACCGCTGGCCGTCTGTTCACACAAGTGTGTGCATGCACTTACAATGGTTCTAGTCTGATTCCTCACTTTCACGTGTTCTGTGTCACAAGTGGACATGTGATTTACAAATAAAATGTTTCACTTGGTGCACATTCCATCTCTAATTCAATGGAGGTTTTTTCTAATGTTTTGAGCACTTTGCACATATTTTTGTTCACCAGCATGTTGGATAACTTGAGTTTAGAGTAATCTAAAGTGTTTGTTTCTTTAATATCATCTTACAGCCGACTGTCATGCTTTCACAGTTTGAGCAGTGCTGTGGCTGCGGCAGGACATTGTTTACTGGGGCATGGCCTCTGAGTCTTTGGACTCTTCAGAGGACAGACGGATAGAGAGAGAGAGAGAGAGAGAGAGAGAGAGATGGCTCTTATGTAATGTAAAAAGGAAATACACTGGCAATTGGTGGGGTGGGGGGTTATATTAAGAGAAGCAAAGAGAGAATTACCAGAATGCACTGGAATCAATTTATTTTTTAAAGTAATACTTTAAGTCTTTAAGATGTTAGTAATAGTGACTGCATTTGAGGCTTTAGGTTGCACCGAATGTGCAGTATGCAGCCTGATTATGTCAGTGCTCTCAGGCTCAGTCAGACTGCTGAGTTGCAGACGTCTACTGCAGGAATTGGGTCAATTCTCATCACTAGGTAGTAACAAGTTATTTGTTGTTACATAGTGTGTGTGTGTGTGTGTGTGTGTGTGTGTGTGTGTCTGTGTCTGTGTGTGTGTGTGTGTGTGTACCATGGACTGTACTAAAATGAACATTGCCACTGTGACGTCACCGATTGGATTGTGGATTCCTGTTTTAAAGCCACCAGTTTTTTGATCATTGTCATCTTAGATTTCTGGATCTAGAAGTGACCATATTTGGATGAGTGGGTGGCGATAACACTAACACTAACACTAGGTGCTGCGTTGGTTAGCACGGTGCATTAACAGTCTATGGTTATCTGTGATCATGTTCATGCTTATTGTTGCTGTTGAAAAACAGGTTTGAAACTAAATGTAATGCATGAAAAACTGAATGTCTTTTAGTCAAACCAAATACTGAAGACTTTCTGTAGGCAACTACAATGTTACAATTAACTGAAAACACACTGAAATAGTGACAGCTACGGCTAAACTTGTACTATGTGAACCTGAGGTATCACCATAGCAGTGACTTATCAGCAGACTGTCAACTGTCACTCACAGTGGCCACACCCTTAATTATGCATAACTTTAAACCTTACTAAAATAGAAAAAGTCTTCCGGTGTGCAGTTGTCATGAATAGGGAAATTAGCCAAAGACGATGATGAGAGACCATTTTCTGTACCAGGCTGTAAACATGTTTACTTCTGCTGTCAAGTTCAGTAATTTTAATGTGGGGATGGACTCACTTTTAGAGCCAGCCTCAAGTGGTACTTTGCAGAACTGCTTCACTTTTCAGCTCTTGATGTTGCCGCTTGGTTCTTTACTTGTGATGTCCGTCAAATTACATTGTAGACTCATGTTCTGAGATATTAAATCTCTTGTTTTTGTGTACTGCATTGTTTTAAATTTGCTGTATGTGTTGAATTGTAGGAGTCGTACCGGCAGGTGATGAAGATGCGTCCAAAAGATCTCTGGAAAAGACTGATGATCAAATTCAGAGGAGAGGAGGGACTGGACTATGGCGGGGTAGCAAGGTATTTAGTCACATGTTTATTTTTCTCTGGCCTTATAAATGTCAGAAAGTATTTTGTTGTTGTTGTTGTTTTGAAGTGTATTTTGCACAGTAAATCTGTTTGTGTGTTAGGGAATGGTTATACCTGCTGTCCCACGAGATGCTGAACCCCTACTATGGCCTGTTCCAGTACTCCAGAGATGATATCTACACTCTACAGATTAACCCCGACTCTGCCGTCAACCCGGTAGGAATTAGTTGGATAGGCCTATAAAACTCGGTGGCAAGTCTTTCATGCGGATTTATTTTTCTGCTCAGCATGTCGACAAATAACTGTAAATTATCCTTGAATTAATAGAGCAGATGCTCTCCTTTCCTGGGTTAAAGTCTCAGGTGCTGGCATTGTGGTAAAAACTGACGCTGTATTATCTGATATTATATAAAGACTTATATGATATGAATGTCATGATTCTGTGTAATATGCAGGAGCACCTGTCGTACTTCCACTTTGTTGGTCGCATCATGGGCATGGCGGTGTTCCACGGCCACTACATCGACGGCGGTTTCACTCTTCCGTTCTACAAACAGCTGCTGGGAAAACCGATCACGCTGGACGACATGGAGTCTGTCGACCCCGACCTCCACAACAGCCTCGTCTGGATCCTGTAAGAATCTTTTTAATGTCCAGGCAACCAATTATCCTCTAAATTCTCTCATTGAAAACTCAAAGTCTAACCGATTTTATGAGAGAGAAAAAAATTCAGATTACCAATATAATGGCCAATATAATTAATTTTTGAGCTGGAATGAAAGACTTCTATGTGTAAGATGCAGCGATTTTGCACCAAAATACCATTGTAAAAGCTCTCAGAATGCTGCTTTCTTAAATTAATAACTCTTAAAGAATATTATTATACGTTGTGCATACAATGTTGTACGTTGTAAACCTGTCCTAGAAATGAACAGTGAAAAAATAAAGATTTTTTTAAATCGCTAAATAAACTTAAAATAAAAAGTTGAATAAACATCACCACTTTATGTTCAGTGTCTGGCAATTGGAACATTTAAATAAGTAATTAATAAAAATGAAATGAATAGTTAATACCATTTCTATACGTTCTGTCAAAAAAATATTATTTGCACATATTGGACAACATATACGCCAATACTGATGGATGCCAGAATGTCTGTGATAGAATGGTAAATCACTGTGGCTCTGGAAATGTATGCAGAACTAATAATAGCACCAAATACAGGTGACTCAGCACTTAATTTAAAGTTATCTACTAAAACATACCTGTAGCTCAAAAACAGTGTTCCTTCAAGAAGCAATTGCTCACAGGTGTGCTGTGTTTAAGGGAGAAAATCATACATATATACACAAAAAGCATAGAGACAGAAGGGAAAATAAATGTAAACTGCACAACCAAACTTTACCTTACTGCCTTTAAATTTCTATTGACTGTGGCGCCCTCTGCTGACAGCTAAGCTAATGACATCTGATGTCAAGAATGACCCTCCCTGCTCGTCTGGCTGTTCTGCACGTTTTCACACTAGTGTTTTCCACATGAGGATGCTGCAACAATCATCCTTTAAACTTCTTATTCAGCATGATGTCTTCAATTATTATCAAGTAGTAATCTCTGAGTCAACACGGATCATGTGAAAGAAATTAATTAATAAATGCTGTTTTTCAATGGAAATACTACAAATACTCACTATGAAACACATGATATAAACACGGTATATGTGTTAAGTTGGAGATAAATGCTGTGAGTCCAAGTTCTGTTGGACTAAATCCTAAATAAAGGAGTAAAGACTTGTTCCTGCCCTCCCTTCTCTTCAGGGACAATGACATCACTGGTGTCCTGGACCACACTTTCTGTGTAGAGCACAGTGCCTACGGAGAAATCATCCAGCATGAGCTCAAACCTAACGGCAAGAGTGTCCCCGTCACAGAGGACACCAAGAAGGAATATGTCAGGTAAGGAGAGGGATACACACACACAGAAACATGTCATGTTGTGTTTTATTTGGTGTTATGGTGAGGAATCTGTTTTTTCTAATGGGAAAAGTGACCGATAGTCCCCTCCTTCTTCCTTCCTCTTGTTTCTCTGTAGGTTGTATGTGAACTGGCGTTTCCTGCACGGCATCGAGGCTCAGTTTCTGGCTCTGCAGAAAGGATTCAACGAGGTCATTCCTCAACACTTGCTCAAATCCTTCGACGAGAAAGAGCTGGAGGTACAAGATGACAAAATATATTCTATTACATCTTCCAGAATACAGTAATAACTTCATGTATACTTTTCTAGTGTAGAGATATTTAAGTTTCTATCTTCCTCTGTACCTTAAGCTGATAGTGTGCGGCCTGGGAAAGATCGACATCTCTGACTGGAAGTCCAACACGCGCCTGAAGCACTGCACCCCCGACAGCAACATCGTCAAGTGGTTTTGGAAAGCCGTGGAGTCGTTTGATGAGGAGAGGAGGGCCCGGCTGCTGCAGTTTGTTACTGGCTCGTCCAGAGTCCCGCTGCAAGGGTTCAAGGCTTTACAGGGTACTTATCTGACTCAGTAGATAGAGATGTGTCTGAGACAAGTTAACACACATGGACACAGTCTCTTAGTTAAACTTTAGAGAGCTGCCCCACTTCTCATGTAGCTTTTGCCCAACAAGCCTTCACTGGTTCCAGAACGATTCTTTCTTTCTTGATTTTTTTTTTTTTTTAGAAACAGTCATTCTCAATCCATAGCCACAATTTCGAAACTATGACTAAACAATCTTTTTTCCCATGACTAAGGGAAAACACTGTGATGTCAAGATGAAATATATTTTGACGACGAAAGACGAGAATAAAATACCTTTTAAGAAAAATAAAAATCTTCCATCCTCTCCTCCCCACAGACACATCATGCAACATGCCTCTCAGTTTGTCTCTGTCCCTGTCTCGGTCCTGACAATAGTAGCATACTATTACGCATCTCATAATGGGCTGGGTGGTTCCATCACTAATAAGCACAGTCAGGAAGACTCTGAGAAAATGCAGTGTGTTTTTGATCAGATAATGATAAAAAAAACACAGTTGAAATATGAAACGTTGCTATGTGTTTCTTTTAAACGTGTCACCCTTTTGTAGCATGTTGTCATGAAACATTATTTTCGTTGTTTATAACCCAGTGACATCTAATTTAATGTGATGAAGAAGTGAAATAATCAGCACAATGATTATGCTTTATATAAATATGAAATTTAACACAGCTGTAAGGTGCTGGAAAATCTTGAAAATGTTATAGAAGTGCTTGTATTTGATTTTGGAAAAGGTGTAGGAACCCTGTTATTAGCTGAGGAACACTGCTGATGGATCCTCTTTGTGTTTTGGCTGCAGGTGCTGCAGGGCCCAGACTCTTCACTATTCATCAGATCGATGCCAACACCAACAATCTGCCCAAAGCCCATACCTGGTGTGTGCACACACTCACACTCACACTCACACACACACACACACACACACACACACACACACACACACACTCTGTTACAATATGATGAGAGAAAATGCTGACAGTGATATTTATTCCACAGGGTAATGTCCAATGTGTGTTTTTGTATATACGTGCATAACCTTCCTCAGGGTTGACACACACGCACACACACACACACACACACACACACAAAAGCTCTCATGACAGAAAGCGATGCCCTCAGAGCTTCACTCACTCGTTTCCTTTCCTCTCTCCTCCAGCTTCAATCGGATCGACATTCCGCCCTACGAGAGCTACGACAAGCTATACGACAAGCTGCTGACTGCGATCGAGGAGACCTGTGGCTTTGCAGTGGAATGAGAGACACATTGGAGAGTGTGTTTGTGTGTGAACATGTGACTGTGTGTGCAGGACTCCGATAGACTTTCACTGTCACTGCGTCATGCCAACAGACTCGCTCAGAGCCTGATAACGTGCGTCTTCGACCAGCCTGCCGTCTTCCCCTTCTCTCACACATTCTTCCTTTATCGATTTCTGTTTGAACAGCTGCTAAAGACCCATCCCGTCATTTATTTTGTTTTCATTTATTTGTTTTGTTTTCTTTCATTGTAGCTCGTGTGAAATATGGAGTTAAATCTAAATCTAATCACGTCAGGAAGCAGTTTATCAAGTTGAAGTTCAACGTCTTATAAAAGTGATTTCAAAATTCTCCCTCTGCGTTTGAGAGCAGCGAGTCACTATTTTGTTTGATTGAATTGATCCTCGTCATGCTACTGAATATTTAAACACTGCAGGTAGCCATATCTTGCCCTAGGTAGCCATCCTAACCTCAACCAATACACCTTCAAATCCTCACGGCTGCAGAGTTGGTGTGTTTTATTTTGTCGGAGCGCCACAAATCCATCCTACCTCACTGCTTTGATATCTGAAGTGGTTTCATTTCAAAATGATATGTTTTGATGGCTAATTTAATTAAAATTCAGAATAAAACTATCTTAAATTTTTCCAGCAATACTCGATGAGTAGTCTGGTTTTCATACCAGGAGTCATTTTGCAGCAATTAATGAATGAACTTATATGAAATCCTATAATTGGATTATCATTTTGAAATGGAACTCGTAAAGACGGACCTGGATGTGGGTCACTACCCGGTTGCATGAAACCAATTTGGTTCAGGTTGTCCTTAAGTTTTAATGTATGGATATCTCGGAAAAAAATGGTTGCATAAAATCATAAGGATTTCATTAGGATGTAATAAAGGAAAATCCTTCTTCTCTAAGTGTTTGCCTTTAGCTACTTAAGTATTCGCTTGTGTGTCGCGAGAAACTCCTTGTAGGTTTGTGGCATTTTCTAACAGCAGTTATAGTTACTGTCGATATTGTAGCGTTAACAACTAGCAGGTCAAAAGTTAACTCTTTATCAGATAAGAGCATCAGCTAAGATCTTATTGAAACTCGCCAGTTATTAACAGCTCCTGTGAATGTTTGGCTGTCTCCTTTTTTGCTGTTGCAGTAATATTTTCTTTCTTTCTTTCCCAGCATGTTTTTTGGCATGGACTTTGTCAGTTTCTGGCCACATCTTCAGTTTGTGTGTACTAATTATGGCTGGGTGGAATTTATTTTGATTACGTGCTTTCTCTATTTACAGGTGCATCTCAATACATTAGAATATCATGGAAATGTACATTTCCAGTAGTTCAAGTCAAATAGCCCCAACCAAGTATTGAATGCATATAGATGGACATACTTTTCAGAGGCCAACATTTCCATATTAAACATACCTTTTAAAATTGGTCTTTTGTAATATTACATTTTTTCATTATAATCATTATAATTAGAAGAAATTAAATAAATGAAGACATGAAATGTTTCATAGTGTGTTCAATGGATCTATACAATGTGTTATTTACACTTTTTGAAATGAATTACTGACATAAATAAACTTTTCTATAATATTCTAATTTATTGAGATGCATTCTGTAGAAGCCAGCTAACAGTGACAGCAATGCTGCCAAGTGAGTGGGGCTGAACTACAGTTCATGAGGTGCTCTTGAGGCTGTATTCTGACAGTAAATATCTAAAGCCTTCGTCTAAACGAGTGATGTCACACTGATCCATGAAAGGGCCATGTGGCTGCATGCAAATCAACTGAGTGAAAACGGTTCAGTTCCAGTTCAACAAGGAGATGGCCGATGAGGTGTTATGGACGCTCCTGAATGAACTCCTGAGTTTTGGGTGTTTTATGCAGCCGGGTGGTGATGTTTTGTGGCGTTCCTAAGTCGAGCTTGTGGTCCGTCTAAAGATGAGGGACAGACTCTGGTGAAGAAGGAGGAGTGAATCTTATTATTTTGTTGTAAATCACTGCAGCGTGTCCACAGCTGGTGTAAATGTGTGTTTCTCCGTGTGTGAATGTTTGAAAGTATGGTAGAACGTTCGTAGACAAGCTCCCCGTCATCATCGTTTTTAAAGCTGCAGAGGTGATTGAACCTTACTTTTTTACCCCCAGTTCTTCCTACTTTTCTCCCATTCACGTATTTGTCTCCCGCAGTTCAAAGGATGTTTGTTTTTATATTTTACAATTTTTTTTTATTTCATCCAACCAAGAATAACTCTGCACACTTCCTGTCAGATCATATGTGAAAAGGGGCACAACTGTCCACGGGACCAGGCCCGATGAAGCCTTTCAAGGCAGGCGTCTATTTTCTGTCACATCCTCGGTTTAAAAAGGCAGAAGGATTTCTTTCTCTCTCTTGTCACTTTAGAGCACTTTACAAACTGAGCAGTGATGGCAGGAGTGCTTTCTTCACGTTAGATTTAAATATATCATTTGCTATGCGACTTCATTAGAACTATACAGAGTTAAAAAAAAGTATCTATACACCTGTAATTTTTTTAGTATATATGTACAAATACATAGCTATTTTGTATATTGTTGCTTGTTGTTTCTGTTCAATTTAAATGCAAGCATGTTGGTGTCTGTCACAGACCTCTTTGCATTCTCAGGTGAAGTTGTCCTTTTGTTTTAATTTTTGTTTTAATTTTTTACATTTATTAGGCTGGGAGGGGTAAAACTGGTTGTAATAGAAACTATATTTCGGAGGCCCTGTCTTTAAACCTGTGATAGAGTATAAACGTTGGCAGTTTAAAGGTTCAGTAGGGTAACTTTTATAGAAAGTAACTTTTAGTCAGATTTGCTCAAACTGTCGCTGTGTCCTGGCAGTTAGACACCAGACAGATAATCATGTTCCTCTGCCTCCTCCTGGTGCTCTGAATGCTATTTGCAAGATTTACTAAAGAATTAAGAGTTACTAAAGTGGCGTTCAATCACTGCTGGTGAACTCTGATCAAACATGGCCGGAACAAAGAGTCCACTAAAACAAAAAAAACAACAAACATTTGAGGTAAGAAATAGGCAATGAAGTAACAGAATAGTGATTCATATTTGATCATCGTTTAAGGTCCCACAGCTCTGATTGGTTGTTTCCCTTCTATTGCGATGATAACATTGGGAATAATGGGATTATGGAATTAAAATACAAATTATGAGTAAGTGTTTTCTGTTACAGGTTGAATTGGTGGTATCCTGAATACAGTTACTGTCTCTAAAAAGTGATGACTTGAAGGGATTCTTTTGTTACCTCCACAAATGAGGTTATGTTTTCGGTTCAATTTGTCAGCAGGATTACAGAAAAGCTCGTTTTCTTGACACTTGGTTCAAGGGTGCAGCATGAGCCAAGAAAGACCCCATTACATTTTGGAGCAGGTCTGAATCACAGGGTGGAGATACAAAATACTTTTCTCCTTCGTTAACATTACGAGATGAGGCATGGCTTTGCCAGGTCTGCATGCTCCAGGTTCCCTTCTGGGTTGTTTTTATTTAATTCCTTTTTTGCTCTAAATTCACATGAGGCACGCTTTGTGTTTTTTTAGATGTTGTTTTTTAGCGTAGGAATATATAACACCTAATTCCAGAAAAGTTGGGATGCTGGGTTAAATGTTAAATAAAAAATGATGCATCAAAGTCATCAAGTCAGTTTGAACATTAATTTTTTCAACTGAACATTTGGCACAAAGGATTAGAAATCGATCATATTGTGTTTCATCTTTCCAATGTCCTAACCTTCTTGGAAGCGGGGTTGTACAACCCAGAAAAATTAGCTTAGCAAGATTATTTTGAAGCTTTCCAAAAGTAATCTAAAGTATTTAGAATATGTTTCTTAATTGGAATAATCCAATTACATTTTAGGGCAAGTATTCAGTAATTGGTAAAGTAGTACGTTTTAAAAAAGTAACATTGACTGTGGATTCTTACAAATATGTTCAGGAGCACCAAGAGGAGGCAGGGGAAGTATGATTAGTGACAACTTAATAAAATATCTTTGTCTATTTTTGCTCAAAGCTCCCTACTGAAGCTTTTAAAGTGAGATTTTTTTTTTTTGGTCAATCACTTTCACTCATTAACACACTCGCAGCATCATAGGAGGACATGAACGGCCGTATTTGCTGCTCTTGAGGTCTGTGTCACCACTAAACAGCCCAGACATTAATGTTGTTTCATATGCACAGGAGCAGTCTGCTTGCAACATGATTTTATTTTAAATGCATGAAAATGTGCTGATGGTGGCCTTGAATCTTCAGAGCTGCAGATATTGAAGGTGCTGCTGAACTCCTGGGTGCTACAGCGTGGAAGTGTTTAACCAAAATGAAAAAGTCACTAAAAACCAGAGAAGCATCTCCATTACTGCAGCCTCCATCCAAAGAACCCCCTGCTCAAGAGATAAAGCCTATTTATTTGCATAATTATTACTCATTTTGATTGGAAAAATCTGTTAAATATTTTTTTTAATATGTATACTGCCTGCATTTATAACCAGAAGGTTTGTTCGCTTAAACTCAGAAGCCTTGAGGTTTTTTTTTTAATTTTGTGGTCATCATGAGACAACAGAAACAAAACATGAAATGGTCTTTGTACAGTTACAGAGAATTTATTTGATTTTGTACCTTTAATAACGAGACTCAGAGGCAGAAAATAAATGCATTACATGTTTTTTTTGCACACATTATGCATACTTGGGCTCCAAGTTATAATCAGACACTTCCTTCTATTTACCAAATAGTTAATGGACTGATCAAGTTTTTTTTTGTGTAGATAACATATATAAATATATAAATATACACACACACATTCTTGATATGCACACATGTATGTTTGTCCAGTGCACACAGTCCACTTCTGCTCTTTGTTACTTTTTGTTGGCACCAAGTTTTCTGGCTGGTTCAGTCTTCAGTGCAAAGGTTGTGGAGGTCGAGAGCTTCCAGACGAGGGGAAATCACATTTTTCCCCAGTTAAGCAGCCAAATTGGTCGGACATCTTTTGATAATTTTGCAGGTCATCATTAACTTTTTCTAACTTTGAACACCTGCGATATATATAAGAAGACTTTTGTCTACTCTGATGGATCTGAAAAGACTGGGTCCTGGTCTAAATGATGAACTTTAATGCTGGTTTAATTGGTTACAAACCAGAACAACGTGTGTAATGTTCAGCTTACTCTCTCCCCACACTTCTAACTACAAACTTACATTTTTCTGTGCAAATTTTTGTGTGTATGCGTGAATGATTTTGATTGAATTCAGTACAAAACAGAAGAAAACAATCTTTAAAAAAAAAAACTGCACCATGTTTTATTTCTTTTGATTTCCTATCTGTTTTTGTATTTATTATTACAGTATATGTGTTCATAGTTTTTCACATCAGCTGCTCTGTGAGTTTGTAACTGACAACTGTACATATGGACAATAAAGAAGAAAGTAATAAACTTCTTGTACCCTTGCAGAAAGCTGAGCAATAAAACTATGCTGTTTGGACCTCACAGCATTATGTTTTATAGAAACATGTGTACTGCTGCCTTTTTTTCTGATTAAAGTTTAAAACTGTAAATAAAAATCAGGGTTCCCACGGCCATTAAACACCTGGAAGAGTCATGGAATTAGATCATTGAACGTTATGGACAAATCATAGAATTTAGTTGTTTGCAATGAATGAAAGCATGAAATTGTTACAGTGAAGTCCAGTAATATGACGGTGATTTTACTTTCTGTATATGTTAAACTTAACGTACATTCTACTGTAACCTTAGATGTACATTTATAATGAAACCTGAACAAAATTCTTCTGCAGTCTCAGCGGAAAATATGAGAAAACACCCTGAAAATATATTTTATGTAGCATTATCGTTGATTTTAATGTTGTAGTTTTTTAAGGTGGAGCTGGTTTTACCTACTATTTTTTTGCACAAGCTGAATCTAATACAACACATTTTGCAGCCTCATTGTTTTTTCTTTGTTCTTTTTGCAAATTGAAGTAACAGAGCTGGGACATAGTCAGGGGGCCTCATGCAAGAATATTTTCATATTCTTATCTTAACTTTCTCTTACTTCATATTTGATCATTTCTATAGCATTGTCAAACTCAGAAATGCTTTAAAGTAATGACATAAACAATATATTAGTGAACAATTGCACATGACTCCTATCACAGGTCTGGACCGGTTGTGAATTGTGAGAAAGTACGAGGAAATTGTGAATGGGGCAAATTCTCCTACAGTAAAAGTAGTTCTTGCATGAGGCCCAGTGTTTTGCAAGTACGTTTCAAAACTTTGCACTCAAACTCATGAATACTTTTGGGGGGTCAACTTCCTTTTAGGTGACTTGACCCCCATGTGACGTCACAGGATTAACATCGTGTGACTTTGGTCATGTCCCACCGCGAGGTCGCAGCTTTTATTTACACTTCCCAAGGCTGTTTTCATATTGTCCCGGTTCACCCGATGCAGCGGTGAACGTCATCATACGCGTCATATACGTCACAGAAAGGTGTCTCAGAACCACGTGCTGTTACAAATTTGTATTTCTCAAAATTTTTAAATATTGAAAACAAAAGCAGTTTTTGCAATATGTGGGTGTGGGTGTGTGTGTGTGTGTGTGTGTGTGTGTGTGTGTTTTCATTATTTTTCAGTTACAAGACAACTCCGTGCCAGCTGTGAAAATGGATAACTGGGAAGACATGGAGGAAAAACCTGAAACGGCAGTAAAGACGCACAAGGAGCTGCAGCTACTTAATCATAGGTTTGAGGTTCTCCTAGTGTTTTCATCTTGTATAACTTTAATTTTTCAAAACATGAAAATATTTTATAATAATATGATATTATGATAATAAACAAGCAGCAATACTTTAAGGATAAAAGTTGCACAAAGTGCTTTTAACCAAATTATATACACAAGGCATGAAAAGTAAAAGCACTCAGCAGAATGGCACCAGCTAGTGTTATTAGATTGCAGTAATATTAACTACATCAGTGAGAAAAATGTAATATTTAAAAACCCTTAAATACAGTTGAGTAGAGGCAGAATGCTTGTATTTAAAGGTTCAGTAGGTAACTAAAAAATGGTGATGTTTGCAGAAACTGCAACTAGATTCTAACAGTGGTACGTGAGACAGATAATATGTGAAAAGAAGTCAAGTTCTTGTAGATTTGTGCAAATCCACCACGCCTGAAGAAAAACCACCAATCAGAGCCAGGAGGCGTCTCTAATGCAGTGATTGTGCACATGCTGCCCCCCTCCTGTTTGCCCTTTATCAGTTATGCTCAGATTCTTCAGCATTCAGCTCCAGAAGTAGTTCTGCAATCACAGTGGCTGAGAAACAACAACCAGACATGCAAAAACTGCCCATCCCTCCTCTGCCTACAACAGCGTACACAGCAAAGACGAGGAAAAAGAGAATGACCGTTGACGAAAAGCAAGCTAAAAAAGAGTTAAACCAAGCCCGAGACAAAACGAGAGTAAACATCGGAGCAGCTTTCCCGAGGTGGAGAGAGCTGCAGGAGCTGGAAGGATTCAGAAAGGATGCAGAGTTAACCACACTTCTCCTTGACAGGTAATTACCCCGGCATAATGTCTGTCACAGGCTTAAAAGGCGTCATGTCATTGGGGTTCCACATGTGCAGTAAAATCTGGTGTACACTTACCGAAAGGCTCATTGTGTGGTGAACGATCACAGAACACCTGGGTCAACCTGGTCTCACAGAAATCCGTGAACTAGCCACGGATGGTAGATTACAAAATAAAACAGATTTCAAAATAAAACACAGCGGATCGTCTTTTTCTGGCGATATCTTCGGCACAAATTGATTATGTTCATTCACTGAGTGAATATTTAGAAAATAAAACATATATTTCTCGCTAGAAATGTAATCAAAATCCATTTTTATGCAGGAACAAAGTCAAAATATTGATTTTTTCACTAAAAATGAGAGAACTGTCCGCCATATTTTTTGTTCTGACCGCCAGAACCTTGAAAGTCACGTGATTTGGTCACAAACCAATAGGACCTATACCAGGTTGGGATATGACTGTCATTAACTTGCATTGTAGCGAAATCCGTGTCAGTTTCACGGAAATTTGAGTGATTCCTTGGCTATTCCACAGATTTTGAGTTAAGCAAATCCGTGGCTATTTCACGGATTTCTGTGAGACCAGGTTGCCTGGGTTCACCTAGAGAGCACCTGAGCAGAAACCATCCCTTTATTTCTAGCGCCATCTTCTGCAAACATCCAACATTACAGCTCCAATCACACTGTGCATGTGTTGAACTCCAGTGATATGAAGCCATTTGACCCTGTGACATCTCTTTTTACCCCCATGAAGTATAGCAGAGAGGGAGAAGGAAGTTTTGCTCTTTCACAGTTTCAACCAAAGTTCACAGCACCTTCTTTGTTTTTTGTTTTTAAAGGGTCCAGATAAATAACTTTTTTCACATGCTCCAAGTGCCACTACATTCTGACAGGAGTACATAAGACAAATGATGTGAAAAAGATCAACCTTTCTGGCTCCTCCTAGTCCCTGAACAGCATTTGCAAGAATCCACTGCATCTGAACAAAAACCACCAATCAGAGCCAGGAGGCGTCTCTAATGCGGTGCTTGTGCACGTGCTGCACAGCCCCCCTCCCCCGTGCATGCTCTCATTCAGTCAGGCTCGATCCCTTCAGCGTGCAGCTCCAGTAGCAGCTTTGGTAACACAATGGCTGAAAAACAACAACCAGCCATGAGGAAACTACCCATCCCTCCTCTGCCTACGACAGCATACACAGCAAAGACGAGGAAAACGAATAAGACCAACGACGAAAAGCAAGCTAAAAAGAAAGAGTGTGACCGAGCACGAAATAAAACAAGAATTAACATCGGTGCAGCTTTTCCGAGGTGGAGGGAGCTACAGGAGCTGAAAGGATTCAAAAACGATGCCCAGTTAGCCACATTTCTGCTCGACAGGTATTAATACCGGCTTGATTTCTGTTTGAAGTACAGCAGAGAGGGAGTAGGAAGTTTTACAACCAGTTCACTCTCTTCTCAGTCTTACCAACTGCACCTTTTAATGTCTCCTTTATGTCTCTTTTAAGGACATGAAACTCTGAACTATACATACTCCAATTATAAGAATTAACTTCTTACAAACTTCATTGTATGCAGTCTGCTGTCCGGATGCCCACAATAACAAGAATACATGGTCTGCAGCATTCTCCTATGGAGTCAGCATGTTCAGTACAATAATATACTCGACACAGATGTACACAAAGTTTGTATTGAGGCTTTATGTTTTGCCTACATGGTTTACAGTCGGCAGTATACAGTTATTTTTAAGTGGCACATAGGGAGTGCTGGGGTCAACTCATTAAGTATTGCACTTCCATTGATAATTTTTTTTGGATCCTACATCTATCATGCAGCTTGTTGTTGCAGTGCAGGTTTTCTTTAAAAAAAAAAAAGAGGCCAATGATGTCATGATGTTCAGACCTCTGATGTCATCAGCCCTTTTTTGTTTTGTTTTTTTGTTCCCTGAAACTCTTCTGTTTCCCTCTATTTCCTTATTGTTTTCATAGATCGGTCGTTAATAGTAGTTGTTTCCCTCTGACTTTCCGCCGACTTAAAGTAATATTTACATACATAGTAGTTGTAAATCTTGATGATTAACCACTCAAACTTTGGCCATTTAATGCTATTTGGATCTTTACCATCCTGACAGCGAATATGGGTCAGAAACTCTCGCAGCATTGTTTACATTTACATTTAGTCATTTAGCAGACGCTTTTATCCAAAGCGACTTACAGGAAGAATAAAAGCAAACAATCAAGGTATTGTGCAAAAAGAGCTATTAGTGCATCAATAAGTGCTCGTGACAATTCTTTAAGGAGTAGAATTATCGTGTGAGGCTAGGAGAGAAGATGCTCTCTGAAGAGCTGGGTCTTCAGGAGTTTTTTAAAGGTAGAGAGGGACGCCCCTGCTCTGGTTGGAACTGGTAGTGTGTTCCACCAGCGGGGAACAAGAAATGCAAAGAGTCTGGATTGCCTTGGACCAACGGGGGGCAGAGCCAGGCTCCGTTCTTTGGTTGTAGACCAGGCGCGCCGCCGCGTTCTGGATCATCTGAAGCGGTTTTACTGTGCAGTCTGGCAGGCCCGTCAGGAGGGCGTCACAGTAGTCAAGTTTTGAGATGACAACAGCTTGTGTCAAGAGTTGAGTAGCATGTTGAGTTAGGTAAGGTCTGATTTTTCTGATGTTGTAAAGTGCAAAGCGGCATGACTGGTCATCAATCATCACCCCTATGTTTCTAACCACCCTGGTGGGGGCAAGACACAGGGAGTCAATTTTGATGTTGATGTTGTGGTGTGTTGTAGGTTTAGCAGTGAGGACCAGCAGTACAGTTTTTGAAAGGTTCAGCTGGAGGTGATGTGCCTTTATCCAAGTGGCTATGTCAGAGACCCGAGCAGAGACCGATTGGTCATCAGGAGGAAATGACAGATAGAGCTGAGTGTCATCTGCATAGCAGTGATAGGAAAAGCCATGTGAGCGGATAATCTGACTCAGAGAGGTGGTGTAGATAGCAAATAGCAGGGGTCCCAGCACTGAGCCCTGGGGAACCCCTGTGGAGAGGCAATGCAAATTAGACAACTGTCCATTGTTAAGGGTTAGCTTATTCATGTCAAATAATAATTTGATAATAATCCATGAAAATAATCAGGAAAAACATCTGAATGATTCATATTATTTGAAAACTGTACCGCTGGCACTGCTGGGACCAGCAGCTAACTATCACTTTCTGCCACCATATAGGCTCCGCCCACAAAACACGTCATCATTGTTAGTAAACAGTACATTGGTCTTTCCGTAGTCATACTCTATAGCATGTTGATTTTTGTCAAAAAATGGTCAAATTTTAAAACGCCTAAAAATGGATCAATTATAGTCTGTTGATACACGTTAGAGCACAATATGGTGTTTTATTGGAATTTCTGGACAACTTATCCTCAAATATGTGTCAACAGACTTTAATTTACCCATTTTAAGCATTTTAAGCCATTTCAAAATTTGGCCATTTTCGAAAAAAATCGATATCCTATCGTGTGCCTTTTTTCAGCTTTTGGACATCCCATAATATGGTGGGTTTTTTCCCACAATTTTTGGACAAATTATGCTCTAATATGTATCAACAAAGTATAGTTGGGCCATTTCTAGCCTTTTTAGGCATTCTGAAATTCAACAAAGAAATAGAAATGCTATAGTATGACTTTTTTTCAGTTTTTGGACATCCCATAATATGGTGATTTTCTTATGGTCATTTCTGGCCATAATGGGATGTCCAAAAATTACCCCCTCAAAAAAAAAAGTTGATTTTTGTCAAACGTGGTCAAATTTTAAAAGACCTTAAAATGCAATAAATGCACATGAAGCCAAGATAAATTAACCTTTTTTTTAACCAATTGGATGGAAAGCTTCAAGGCTTCATGGGGCCATCAATATTAAAAAACATTAACATTTGGCCACATGTGAAAACTGAGACTGTCTATACCCAACAACTGTCACATTCTCTGTTTTCTGATTGTAGTTATCTTCAGACCAAGTCAGAGAATCAATCCGAACTGCCAAGCCTGGAAAGGGAGTCTTCATCTGAAACCTGGTGAGTGTGTGTGCGCGCGCGTGTGTAAATGATATATCTTTAGTAGCCAATAAGCAATCTAAATGTATACTCCGGTGCTTCTTTGCTGTCTGCTTATTTAGTGAAAGTGTGCCTCCTGAATACCAGTTTATGATGACCTCACCAAGTGAAGTTGAGCAGGAAACTTCGGTCCAGTCTTCTGAAAATGGAATGGTAAATGTGACTTCGACACATCTCCCATGCAAACAATTAGTTGCATAAGAGAACAAATTGCCAACTATTTATGATTAATCATTTCTTTCATTTTTTTCCAAGTAAAAACATTTTCTAGTTCCACCTTCTGGGATGCTTATTCAGCAAAACAAGCCATCTGAAAGTGGCACTTTACACTCTTGAGACAGCCATTTTTGATATTGTTTGTCTAAAGAGATGAATCCATTTATTAAAGGAAATAATCACCAGAGGAATTGAATCTGTGTCATATGGATGTGAGGTTACTAGGTGATCGAACTGATACCTTTTTTAAAATCTGTTTTTGTGTCGTGTGTCCAGCTGTACTGTATGAACTTTGTTTCTAACTAAGTGGTGTGCTGATGGGTTGCTGTTCTTTGTCCCATTTTAAGGAGTCCGGGAAAAAAGCTGTTGAACGAAGTCCGAAAAGTCAAGATCACTGGACGATAACCAACCAGTCAGAAAATAAAGAAAATAGAGGTAAGTCACCTTTCCATTAGCAAAGTGCAGCAAATGTAAATATAAAGATTGCAAATTGACTGTATGCCAAAAAAAAGTGCTATACATAAAATCATAATATAACATGTTATTTAAAAGAAGTGCATTTTCAGGTTTCAAGTTTATTGTCAAATTCACAGCGATTATAGAGAAGCATTTGTTGCAGTGAAAATCTTAGCTCTCAGGTTCCCTTCATTAAATAATTCTGTAAAGAAAATCATCAAATGGACGAAAGGGAATCTTGACAGAAATAGTGCAAAGAAACAGCAGGCAGAACAGTTTGTGGCTTGGGTGATTGACTTCAAAATCAGGTTGGTTTTAATCCTGAATTCCTGAATGTTCGTCCTTTACCTGAATGTCAAGACGTGGGACGTGCCTAACACGTCATTTAAATGTCTTCATTCACAACACTCCGTCAACAAATTTTTTGAATGTAGCTCTCAAATACCTTTCTTCTCTACTTCCCTCTATTTCAGAACTATAATCCAGAAATTTGCTATCGTTTCCTTTGGAATATCTTTCACTGATATAGTTGGAAACGCTATATTAATACACTTGGTAGTAAGTAATAAATGATGTTTAAAATGGATTAACAGATATTAAAGAAGACAAAGATGAGGAATTCAGCACCTCGTTAAGTGTGGGAGACGGATGCTACCTGGTGGATCTTGGGAGGTATGTTGATTAGGGTTGCAAAATTCCCGGAATTTTCAAAGACGGAAACTTTCCATGGGAATTAATGGGAATTAATGGGAATTAACGGGAATTTATGGGAATTTTCAAAATTGAAGGTTGGCTCTTCTTAGGGAACTTAAATATAGTTGAGGAAAGTACATTTTAGCATAATCTTGACTAAAACAAATACAAATCATCAAATCTTCAAATCAAATACACTTGAATATCCATGCCATTCCTCAATCACATGCACTGAGCACACTGCTTACTGCATGGCTATTGAGACCACACCCCCTACTGGCACTGTGCAATAACCCTAACCCTCCCACACAAAGGTTCGCAACAGGCTCACAAATGTGAGAGTGGAAAAGCTGGTTGGTATTCGCGCAAACCTAAGGCTCTTTGAGCCTGACACAGAGCCATCCTCAACAAGGCTGGAAAGTGACACTGAAGAGGAAGACTCAGAGTTGGATGTTGAGGAAGGGGACATGTTGTTGGATGTTGATGAGGAGCAGGAAGAGTCTATTGACTGTGTCAAAGTGGCATTTTTCATTTAACATTTTGAATGGGACTTTGTGGAGATTTTTGGATGGGGGGGGGGGGGGGGGGGGGGGGGGGGGGGGGCATTTTTGAATGAGTGGGGTTAGGGGATGGGTGATATTGAACCCAACACTCCTGTTTTTGTTCATCCATGAAACAAGTTATTAGAACGTGTTCTACTCTACTTACAAATAAATCTGTTGAAATTACATATGTATTATATGTATTGTAGCTTCCAATATGGAATATTTCCAAAATTCCCAAGCTTAACTTCCCATGGAAATTTACCGGAATTTTTCCGCCCCTTTGCAACCCTAATGTTGATTAGATTTCTATTCAATACTCTGTTAACAAAACCCGCTGAAATAAGAGTTCGCTGTTATTCATGCATCTTTTGACTCCCTCAGCTCGTCGGAGTTCATCGTCGACGAAGAGTGCCTCCTCCAGCTGTTCAAGTCGTGCCGGGAATGCAGCAGACAATGTACGGTTAGAAAACGTGTCACAGGACTGAAGCTCGTGGTTAGCCAGACGTGCGATTACTGTCAGAGACGCTTGAAATGGACTAACCTGCTAGATGATGACGACGACGGGGATTTCCAGATAAATGGAAAAGATTCAGCACTTGGACAGACCAACTCAGCCTGTTGAGGGACTCTCCAAGTGTACTGAGAATACGCTGAAGCAGAAATGTTTTTAAAACATTTTTTTACCTGCAACACAGACGCAGCAGCTTCTCTGGACTTAGCTGCGACTAATTCCAGCCAGAGGAGACAGATGAGCCCACACGTTTAATGGATGATGGTGATGATTCATGTGTTCATTAGATACAACATCAGTGGACAGTGTTTCAACATTGCAACCTTTTGTAATTGTTTAAAACTACCGTGTCATTAGTTCAGGCTGAGGGTTAAAAACAATCACAATGGAGCAGAAGAAAAGGAGAAGTCACAAAAGACTGATTATCATCGCCCCCCCGGTGGTCAGACAGCACAACACCAGGTTAATTCAAAATCACACAGCATTAAAAGTTAAAAAATAAATAATGCACTGGCATGGTTAAATCATTAAAAAGGAAGACATCGCACATATATGGGAGGGAACAATGGAAGTTAAAAAATCTCAGTGTGGGACATTAACTTTGAATTGGTGGTCCCTATTTGGCAAAAGGAAGAACGTTTTTACTAGTTTGCTACAATATCCGCACACAGACTGCACAGTGAGGGAGCCATTTTAAAACATTCTTAGTTATCAAGTACTAAAACCCGTGGAAGAAGGGGACTTGGTCCAAGGTGTCGTTAAAGTTCAGGAATAGCAGCAGGAGGTGAGAGGAACAGTTAGCTACATTAGCTAATAGCTACAATGTGTCGGAGTGCGTTCAGTTCATTAATAAAATCACTCATCAGGAGTTGTACAAGTTCTTATAATGCGAGTTTCCTCTTCTGTGCAAATCTGAAGGAAGATGCAGAGGAGTTTGTACTGTTCAGCCGCCAGAATGTCGTACCCTTAGTTGTGAATGGGAGAAACGTGTTCCTTTGAGTCCAGGCTTGAGTGAGTCAAGCTTAAAATAGCCCTGCGTCTGGCTTCCCCGGTCAGTGCAGATAGCTCGTGTTGTACTGGAAGGAAGCCATCTGGACCCGATTGCGCAGCCTCTGGACCTCCAGATCCTGGAAATGGTCGTCCTCGTCGTTCTGGATGATGATCTTCTGCAGTTCACCGATCTCCCGCTCCATCCTGGAACGCAGCTCTCGCTTCATCTTCAGCAGAGCCTGCAAAGCAATGTGAACGGTGAAGAGTTTAAGTTGTTTTTACATGAAACTGTCTATGGCGTAAAGTTATATTTCAGAGCGTATTTTTTTCAAGTGTGTTTTGAAAATTTGCACCTGAAACCAAAAAGGTTTCATAATTGTTTTTGATAAACCAAAGAAGAGAAAACAACCTTGAACAGACACAGCTGTTGTGGAAATTACTTTAAAAAGTAATCTGAACTCTTTAAAACGCCAAAGTTGCACGATAACACAAAAAACTGATCGAGGCATCTGATCTCTGGTGGCTTTGATGAGAACATAGACAACAGCCTCAAAAAGCCACCCGATGAAACCAAACTCAAATTGGTGATTTGTCAGCAGATCTCCAATAAGAAGACCGGAGTAATAAGTTAAAAGTTTACCTTTTCTTGAGCTTTTTTCCGGACCTGGATCTCCTGCCGCTCCTGTGCAAGTTTTTCAGCTAGTAGTGAAAACTGAAAGAGAGAAAGCACATTATAGCTCACCTGGAATTTATGAGTAGTAAAGTAAAATATTGTAAAGTCCATTTTAAAACAAAAATACAAAAGTGTGTGTGTGACTTTTGGTTCTTCTAAGTGTGTGTGTGTGTGTGTGTCCTACTTGGTCTTTGTAGTAGTTCTCCATGGACCTGATCTGGTCCTGGTGTCGTCTCTGATGTTCCAGCCGCTGCTCCCTGGCGTATGCTTTCTGCTCTCTCAACCTGACTTTCTGTAGCTCCAAACCCTCCTCAAACAGCTGCCGAAACATCTGCAACACACACAACCACACGTCACACCAAAGGCTAAATTACAGACCATGTGATCATCTGCTGCTAATATTTAATTCAGTAATGACTTTTTATTATATATATTTTTATTAGATATTTTTTATGTGCTTTCTTCTGATGATCATGACTCCCTTCATATTTAAATGCAAAAACTTAAATGATGGTGACCAAATTTGGTTAAACAGGTTTGAGTTTTAGAAGAAATGGACAATGTGAACAACGTTGAATACCTTGAATTTGTGGGGAAAATCTAAAGGCCAAACCATTTATGCTTTTTACTTGTTTAAATCACTGAGTATATAATCTGTTTGTGTTCTGAATTATTAGACAAAACAAGCAATTGAATTCAGGGAAAATTGGGACTTTGGGACACTTTTCAATCAACAATGAAAAGAAAAAAAATGTAAGTAGCCTTTGTCCAAAAAGTGGAGTGCAGAATTAGGAATGGCCTCCAGTACTCACCCTCTCCTCCTTGGTGCGCGCTCTCATCAGGCGGGCGCGGTGCTGGACATGGTAATCGTTGTGATACTTCTTGGCTCGTGCGATCTGCTGCCTCTGCTCCCTCAGTCTGTTCTGGGTCGACTTCTGCTGCTGGATACGCTCTTTGAAGTCCCTCTGGGAGATAAAACATTTTTTAGCTTGCAGCTGGGCAGCTTTGTATGACGAATACTCAGAGGTGAAAGTGGAACAGTATGGTCCAGTACTCCATATCACTAGGAGAATCAGTACTGGTACACGGTACTGGGGAGAGGGGACAACAGCTGCCTGCAAAACCTATAATGAGTCCGCATGATCACATTTCCATTTCATGTCTATGAACATGAGATGCCATTTATAAGAAACTTGTTTATATTGACTGAAATTGCTCCAGTGTCAATGTGTTTGTGCCGAGCACAGACCTGTAGGTTTTAACTCCATGCTGCCTGTTATGTTAATGCTGGCTAACCTCGACTTCTGCTGCAGCTGACTGTCTGATATTGAATGCTATGAAGTTTTTGGCAGGAAGTCTTTTTTTTTTTTTTTTTACAAAAATCTCCCATGTAAAAATAGGTTGAGATATTTCAAATGGACAGCAGGTTAAACAATGCAACATCTGTAGCATGAGATCATGTGTTTCAGGTGTTAAAATATTGACTGTGTGTGTGTTCAGGAATGCATTAAGCCAGGAGAACAACATGAAATGTACAGAACAGTGTGTGTGTGCTCACCAGACGCCTGTTGTGGTCCTGCTCTTTGTGGATAATTTCCACCAGCAGGTCGTGTTTCCTCTGGGCTTCCTCCACCTGGAAGACAAGCAGGCGGTTACATATCCACCAGATCATATATTCCTGATTTTCATGTCAGGCTCTCACATCAAAGTCAGCACATCACTCGACTTGGAAGAGGCCGCAGTCCTACCTGCGTGGAGAGTTTGCTGCGGCGCTGGCTGTGAGAGGACGACATGGCGTGGAGTCTGTCAACCTGCTGCATCTGCTGCTCCCACATGCGAGCCAGGGCGTGGGGGGGGATGTGAAGGTAGGGCAACTCCTCTCGGAGCACAGGGAGGAGATCATTGTCCTTCACCTTCACTGGAGAGACAAAGAGAAGGGACACAACATTAGCAATCAGGATTTCTTTATTTCTGACATTAAATAAAATATAAAATACTGCTTGTATCATACTTTATTTTAATTAATGAAGCTTTAATGTGTACATCATATTAATATTGCAGTTGATAAAGGTTTAAATAAGGTCTACAGACTGGGGCCCCAAAGAATCAACTACTGTAAGAAAAAAAACATCACAGCAAATATTTCTACTAAAAACACTATTAGTCACATAACATAACTAATGCCATCTTAGAAAAACAACAATTACCGTTTTCAGAAAATTATAGTTAACTGGCATATCTTATAAAATGAAAATATATTATTTTCTTTGACACAAATTGCAGTTTATATCCCAACTACAATCTATATTAGTACTTGAAGGCTTATTCACCCTCTCAGATTCTGACATCATTAAGTCTTCAGCATAGACTATAAAATAATATCGCGTAAACATGAACTCAAAATATAGTTCCATCTATTAAAACTGTATCAGCGGGATTGAGTGCTTTGGACTACATTACATTAACAAAAACCATGGGGTCTACGGGTCCCAGTATGTAATACACATCAGAATTTGTTGATTTGTATTTTGCACTAATCTGAATCTTCAAACTTTAGCTACTAGTTAAATAAATGCAGAGGAGTAAAAGTACAATATTTGCCACTGAAATGTATTTCCATCTTATACACCTTCAACTCAACTACAAAAGTGCCTCAAACTGCAGTCAAAGAGACAGTTTGACGTAGAAAAACCTCATACAGCAACATAGCAGTCCAGTGTATAACCTACAGGAGAAAGCGGTCATCACGCCCTCAGTTTAGAGAAACAGACATGTTACTGCTGTTGACGAGGGAAGCAGCAAACCATGTTTTAGCCACGTAAAAACGCATTATTTATGCAATATTTATAAAATGTACACCGCTTTGCCTTCCTGTCAGACAGCCCTTTCCTTTGGCACTACATTTGTCACATTCATGCGTAGGAATACGGAAGGTCTATGGTTGAGTGGAATTCAACTGTGCCACGCACTGTATCACGCCGCATGTTTGGGTGCTGTTGCAGGATCGGACAGAGACCCAACTAGACTTTTCTGAGGACTTGGAGGATGGTGCGTCCCTGTGTTTTTCCGGGCTGTACAAACAAAGAAGCGCCCTGGTCTCCGTACAGATTTCACCGTGTCCCGTTCACTGATGTCGGGCTGCAGTGGCTGCTTGTGCTGAACATAGACCTCAACACGCCACCCGCAAGAGTGAGGCAACTCCGCGTTTGCAGTGTGCATTTCTCCGAGGAGGATTATTTAAAACCACAGCCAAATAAGTTAGACAGACACTTGCTGAAGAGCACCGCTGTACCCAGCCACCAGGTAAGAGAGCATAAACACCTGATACATTACACACGTGTTGTATGTGCGCAGTTAACAAAGATCAGAGATCTCCTCTGGGCAATGACCAGCCTCCCTTTCAGTTATCACTGTAGGGCAGACCCAAGAGCAGACGGGAAAAGTCTGTTTTCTGAAGACAAGTCTGACTACTATATGGCATTATTTGCATGCAAAAATGGCGTATAATTAACCATTTCGTCCAAAGGTAGGTGTGCTTTAAGTCCCTGCAGAACCACAACTATCCAAAGCCAGTGACTCGATTATTAGGTTGTTTTAGCTGCAGGATTCATTAATTTAAACGCATTATTAAACAGCTGCTTTAGCACCTACCGACAGATTTCAAAGCAGAAGTACAGACGAGCGATTTTAAGCTAGCTGCTGGGTTAGCTGAAGTCCAGTAATGATTCACCAAGTCCTGCAGAGAAAAATCTCCACAATTTATGCGGATGTCCAAGCAGTGTTGACGGTAAATGTAGTCATCTGAAGCCAAAATAAATAATAATAATAATAATAATAATAATAATCCTCTGTGTGATGATTATTGATAGAGAGCAGAGTTCTCTCTACATGTACGGGAAGGCATTGCATGGATAAACCCAGAGACAAAGACAACGTTAAATGCAAGAAGAACCACAGATTTTGCAGCTTTTGAGATTCTTGCTTCAGTCAACCACATTTATTGTCAACACTGATTGGAAATCCACAACAACAGGTGGCCAATTTTCCCTTTAATATAGAAATGTGGGTAGCCTATGCAGTAGATCGCACGGATTGAGGGAAGTAACTGTATCCAGCTGCAACTAACAATGATCAATTATTTTGATTATCCGGTCATTACATCGAGATACTGGGATGCACATTTTTTTACAAAGCCCCAGGTGACATATTCAAGATATTCAGTCCGATATGACAGAAAACAGAGAAAAGCAGGACGTTTTCAAATCCGAGAGGCTAAAAATATTTTTTTCTGCGACTTAAAAGGAACACTCCACCGTTTTTTCATATTAAAACATGTTATTCGGTCAAGTAAGACGAGTTGATACAGACCTCTTGCGTCTCAATGCGTGCACTCAATCGCCCTGGCACGCGGCGCCACTTGGCTAGCACTTAGCTTAGCCCAATTCATTCATTAGGATCCAAACAGATGGACAGTTAGAAGCGACCAAACTCCTCCACGTTTTCCCTATTTAAATACAGCTACACGAGTAGTTAAACGACCAAGTATGGCGACACAAAATAAAACGTGGCGCTTTTCTAAGCGGATAAAAAGGATAACTATAATGTATGGCGGAATAGCACTTGGGAGCACTTCGACTCGGCGCAGTAATATCATCACTCCTGAAAAATCTTCTCCCCCTCCCTCTCCCTCTCCCTCTCAGTTCCGTCAACAGAACCTACGTGAGCTGCACCAGGAGTAGTAGTTCGAGCAGAGCTGACGAAGTATCAGGTTGTAGGAAGATATTTGTGAACAATCATGGTTATAACGTGCATCGTAAAGGGTTGCGATAACAAGCAGAAGGTATATAGTGCCGTCATGTTTCACAGAATTCCAACTCACCACAAACGGCGGAAAGCTTGGTTAGCTGCTTTGGACATGGATCCAACAACATCGGTGGATATTCTGAAGAACTGGCGTGTTTGCTCCGAGCATTTCACACAGAAGGACTATACATCCACAGGATTACGCCTAAAGGATGCGGCCACACCGACAATACTCAAATCAGGAACACAGCAAAGTGGATCACCCAACACTGTAAGTATCCTTTTGTATGGTATTTGGTTGTCCTGGAAGTGGCCATAACATAACGTTAGCTTATCCAACTTGAGTGTTCAGCCCGGGGAGAGGGGGAGAAGATATTTCAGGAGTGATGATATTACTGCGCCGAGTCGAAGTGCTCCCAAGTGCTATTCCGCCATACATTATAGTTATCCTTTTTATCCGCTTAGAAAAGCGCCACGTTTTATTTTGTGTCGCCATACTTGGTCGTTTAACTACTCGTGTAGCTGTATTTAAATAGGGAAAACGTGGAGGAGTTTGGTCGCTTCTAACTGTCCATCTGTTTGGATCCTAATGAATGAACTGGGCTAAGCTAAGTGCTAGCCAAGTGGCGTTATTATAGTTAACGAAAACTATCAAAATAACGAAAACTAAAATTGAAAAAACATTTTCGTTAACTGAAATAAAAATAAAAACAAGAGTTTTTAAAAAAAACGATAACTAACTGAAACTGTATTGTGTGGTTACAAAACTAACTAAAACTAAATAAAATTATAGTGAAAATGTCCTTAGTTTTCGTTTTTGTCAACTTTTTTCATACATAATCCAGTGTTTCTATTTCAACATGCAGGAACACATGGTAAATATGTTTACTGAGACTGGGCTGTCTACACTTCAAACAAAATACAAAACACCCCGAACTGTAAGAGTTAATGAGGCTAAGATGGATAAACCAAAGGAAATGAAGGCACATACCCATTACAAAAAAACTAAAACTAACACTAAAACTAATAAAAACTAAACTAAAACTAAGCATTTTCAAAAAATAAAAACTAAACTAAAACTAGCAAACTCACTCTAAAAAAAAAAAAACAAACTAATGAAAAATCCAAAACTATTATAACCTTGGTATCAACTCGTCTTACTTGACCGAATAACATGTTTTAATATGAAAAAACGGTGGAGTGTTCCTTTAAATAGATTAGCAAAATAATTGGTAATCATTTTTATATTGAATGACTCGATTGTGCAGCTCTACCTACAAACATGGAGGGAGTTGGGAAATATTTTAGTTCCTTGCTGTACTACGTTCTATGTTTGTAGTAGTGTTATAGCTATTAATGAAATACTTAAAGTCTGTGCTGTGTGGTATTATATAGCTGCATGACACTGGGGAAGAAATGGACGGATCACCAGATGAGGTCAAAGGCCCAGGTGAGTTGATTAATGATGTATTTGTTGTGGTTCACTGCTGCATGTTTGATAAATGAAATCACGATAGGTGTGTAACAGATGTGTGGCAGATATGTGGCTTCATCAGATGACCTTGTTGATGCAATGCAAATAATTACTTGCATTTTTGCAACAGATCTTTTTGACTCACAAAATCAATATTAATTTACAGGCAATCAAGCAAATGTATCTGAGACTTGCGCTACAACCACAGAGAAGTAAGTCAACAAATACCTTTGATCATGTTCCTCTAATGTTACAAGTAATCTGTGTAGCTTAAAATAAGGCAGACTGTTCTGTGAAAGGTTCCGACAGGTACTAGAGATCTTCGAAAACGCTTGAATGTTTAATGTGGTTTGGAAAATGCTGGGTTTATGAATGAAGTGCTTGAAATTTAGGTTATATAAGAGTGAAAGTCTACTGAGGTGTCACCCTTTTGTAGAATGCTGTCATTAAGCATAATTTTGGCAGTTTGAATATTATACTACTTAAACATGATAAATTAATTTGTTCTATACAGTTTACTGTATGCACTGCACATAAATTACCACAGATGTAGGTCATGTGCTGGAAAAGCTTTACAATGCACCTTGAAAAAGCTTGAGTTTTGAAAAGGTGATACTATAATGTCCATATAAACTCAACTTTTGGGTGTTTACACCTTTAGCAGAGCTCCATACAGCAAGGGTGTCATCATCATTTTTTCGCTCTCTTTTCTGTCTCGTGACAGACCGACTCTGCAGCACATTGTGGACGAGGAGGCCATCATGCAGCTGATGAAGAACTGCCCAATGTGTGACAGAAAGTGCCGCTGTAACAAACGCACTCAGGGCCCGTACTTCATAGTCTACCAGAGCTGTTACTTCTGCAATTATCAACGCAAGTGGGCCAACCAGCCTGAAGCCAGAAATATGAACATTTACAATTCAAACAAGCCAAAGCCGAAGAAACCAAAGCCGAAGGACAAGGTGTCTGGGAATGCCAAGGCTCAGTCGTCACAGACTAATAAAACAAGCATTTCTGAATCCTCAGTCTCAGACTCCCACGACCCATCAGAGACCTGAGGAGCCCAATGCTGACCAATGACTTGAATGAGTCCAACATTGGGCATGAACCCAGTTCTACTTGTAGTGGAAGCTTGCCATTGCATTGTGAAAAAACATAACCCAAAACATTTTGAACTCTTTTAACAGACAAATAACAAAGTCCCACGTAGTAAATATACAAATCTTCACTTACGGGCTGCAGTTCTCCGGGGGGCCTCCTGCAACCTCCGTCCCGGTGTGGTTTGTGTGTCACGTTGTGACCGATGCTGGGTCTTCGTTCTAGCTGGGGACGGCCTGGGAGCTTCAGAGACATCTCTTAGTATGGCCTCTCTGTACTGTCTCTCCTACACACAGACACACATGCACGTTAGTAAACTGGGACAAACTGCCCAACAGTCACAAACAAATTTTACATTTTTCACCATATCCCTCCAAGTAAAAGGCTTTTTTGTTAAGGTTAATATCCTTATAATGTTGCTTGTATAATAACCATCTAAAAAAAATTATTTTCCCCTTTGCCATTTTGTGCCAAGTGTTGGAGGTAAATTGGTGTTTACAGATGAAAAGTCCTCCTTCACTTTCCACTGGAGTGGAAGTGGGTTGCAATTCGATTTGTACTTTCATGGTGAAAGTTGTGGTGGAAGTTACTGAGAAAATATTAAATGGATCTGCAAGTCTTCACCATGTTAAGACTCATTCTGCACTTTCTGTAAATACATTAGAAAACTTCTATCTTCAATCTGTCTGAGCAACTCTGCTTTCACAAATTGATTGTATTCGTGAAACTGTACCAAGCAACCAAACCCAGTAGATACAAACAGAAACATTTCTTTTGGACAGCCAGTAAAGAAATTAAGTAGATGTAACAGTATGTGAACAGACAATGTGATGGGGATTAATATATTACATATATAAATATATATATATATATATATATACATATATATAAAAACAGACAGAGCTGAACAGGAGGTGAAGGGCTGAGAGAATTCTCTTTATCAAACTAATGACTCACAGCTTCTTGAGCTTTGAGGCGAGCCTTGTGTAGATCTGCCCGTTCTTTGTCTTCATATCTTTTCAACTCCTCCTCATAGGCCTTATTCTCATACTGAAAGAGAGACTCATTTTTATTTTATAGCTACATGACATGATGTATACAACCAAGAGCAACAGCACATATTTAAAATGAAAACATTTTAACTACTTTTTATAACCAAGAGTTTAATTATTTTAGTGAGGAAAGAACAAAAAATGACCCCAAAACAAGCAAGCAAATACACAATGCCTTGATGTAGCTATTTTTGCAACTCTAGTTCAATTCAGGTGAATTAAAACTGAGGAAAAAAAGCAAATATAGCTAGTAATAAATATGATATTGGCTGAATCTTAGACAGGAATGACTTACTACAGCAGTGGAAACGTTTTGCATTTTTAAAGACTGCATTCACATTTACAGGAAGTTTCAGACAGACACATAACCACCAACTTGGGCTTGATTATCGCTGAACTACTGCTAAAATCCTTCCAATTCAACGTAACATTTAAATCGGATGAGCAGTCTGCAAATTACAGCCACTTCTGACATTCAGTGTAGTGGAACATGTTATTGAGTTTCATTCAAGTAACATGCTGTTAACCTTAATTTATTTGAAATTATTTACAGTAATGGATGAAAACAAAGTAAAGTGAGAACTTCTGATCTCTGATCTGTCGGTATATTCTGTACCGTGCATTTAAAAGTAAAGCACTAAAGAAAACGAGGGACGATGGGAATACCTTGCTGTGTTTTCTGTGAGACAGTCTGTGGTGTAGCTCTCTTCGTCTTGAAGAATCTGAAGCTGTAATGTTGGTTTGTCTGCCATCATCAAGACTCAAAGCCTCTGCCATGGCATCTTCTAACTGTCCCTGCAGGGAGCGTCGGACCCGTGGAGGGGAGGGAGATAAGGAGCGTGTCCGCTGGGTGGATTCAGCATCAGGTGTTCCTGAAAATAAAAAAGTTTTACAATGTATTTTTAGTATCACCAGTGATTTGAAGATAATAAAAAGATGTCAACTGTGAGTTTACTTAGACATAAAATGTATTTACCTGTGTGTTGTTTGGGAGGCCTGCGACACTCCATGATGCTGTCGCTGTGGTGGGACTGCTTGTCCTCTTCTCTCACTTCACTGGACTCTCCACTTTCACAGAGGACTCGTTTGAGCATCTACACATCACACATTGCAAGGGTTAAAGTAATTAAGTGCACACACTACATATTCTGATGGTTGTATTTGAGAGTATGTACCCAGGACTCCCTGAGTTTATTTATTTATCACGGTAAAATAATGCAAACTGCACTGAATTGACCATAACTAGGACTGCAAGCAGTACTGAACAGGCCCTCGCAGTACACGCGTGTCGGGGCATGCTGCCGTCGGGGTGTGTGCGTTACAGGGGCCAGTCTATACCACCCCTATGAATTTCATTGCCTTAAGTGTTATAGTGTGGCCACGGTACCAAATATGAAATTAGACTGCCACCACAGTGCCACCTAGGGGCCGATCAATAAAACCTTAAAGGGTTATCCTCAGGAGGGCATTGACAATAATTGTACCAAGTTTTGTATAATAATGCACAAACTATCCCTTTAATCCTCATACAGTGTCTGAAGGAGGACTCTTAACTGATATGTATAAGTGAGAAGAGGCAGGTAGCAATGGTGGAAAGTAAGTAAAGTACATTTACTCAAGTACTGGACTTAAAGTACAATTTTGAGGTACTTTTATGTACATTTTATGTAACTTTATACTTCTACTCCACTACATTTTGAGGCAAATATTGTACTTTTTACTCCTCTACATTTAGCTGACAGCTTAAATTACTTTTCAGGTCAAGATTTAAAAGATTTTTTTTACTTTTCAGGTCGAGTCCGCGCATGCGCAGTACTCGATCTGAAAAGTAAAAAAAAAAAAAAAGTTTAAAAAAACTACCAAAAAAAAGTTTTTAAAAAAAGGGGAAAAAATGGGAAAAAAAAGAAAAGGAAAAAGGACAGTGGTGGAAGAAGTATTCAGATCCTTTACTTCAGTAAAAGTACTAATACCACACTGTGAAATGACTCCACTCCGCTCATTTTAACTACCTAATAAACTTTTAAGTGGTTTAATTTATAAAAATGGGTAATAATTTTAAAGATATTTTTTTGGCCATTTTCAAGGCTTTATTGATAGTGAGACAGATAGAAAGGGGGTGACAGAGGGGAAGACATGCGGCAAAGGGAGCTCAGGCCGGATTCGAACCCGGCTCTGCCGCAGCGAGGACTGTAGCCTCTGCACATGGGGCGCCTGTGTAACCCACTACGCTACGGACCACCAAAATGGGTAATAATTTTAAATGTATCATGTTTTTCATTTTAAATCTTGACCTGAAAAGTAATTAAAGCTGTCAGCTAAATGTAGAGGAGTAAAAAGTACAATATTTGCTTCCCAACAAAACAAAAACCACACACATGCAGAAAGAATCAAAATCATTTTTGCTCGAATACAAAACATTAATAACGATATGTGATCTATAAAACACACACACACCTGATCAAGTTCCTCAAGTCGATGGGAGAGGTTCTCAGATAAGTGATGCAATTCCTCTTCTGCTTTTTTGTTCCTCTGTCTGCGATGTGACAGAGGATCCTCCAAACCTTCCTCCTCCAACCTGCTACTGCTCAGAGATGACCACAAAGACACCATGCAAGAAATAGACAGTTAATAAGCATGACCATATTTGCCCTGCATAACATAAAAATAGGACCATTCCCCAAATCTCCACCCATCTTACATGAGGCCTGTCTTGTCTCTGTGATGTATCCTTCTCTCTGTTGGTCTTAGTGTGTAACTCAGATCCTCCTCATCCTCCTCTTCCTCCTCTGTGTCTGGTGGGGAAGGGGTTGTGACCGCCATCTCATCCTGCAGCGTGAGGAAGAGCACATCTGGCTTGGTGCAGAATAAAACCCTCCTGGGACCCCCATTAGTTGGCTGAAATGAGACAAAATCAAGTTTATTTGGTTAAAAAGTGACACAAAACAGAAAATGAAACAAGGAAGAGGGAAAGCAACACAATTCTGCATTAAAATGAATCCATGTTCCCTCAATTACATGAATACATACAGTCATGGAAAAAATTATTAGACCATTTTCTTCAATTTCCCTGTTCATTTTAATGCCTGGTACAACTAAAGGTACATTTGTTTGGACAAATATAATGACGACAACAAAAGTAGCTGATATCTAGCCATTTTCCATGGTTTTCTTGATAATAACCAAAATCATTAAGAAAATGAGATAGATATCAGCTCTTAAATTAAACTCTTATGAGCTATTTTTGTTGTTACATTTGTCCAAACAAATGTACTTTTAGTTGTACCAGGCATTAAATGAACAAGAAATTTAAGAAAACAAAGGTGGTCTAATATTTTTTTTTTTACATGACTGTCAATGGCACACTGTGGGCTTAAATTGGAAACCGATGAATAAACTAGAGTCCGGCAGATACATTAGCAGGACTGATGTTATCTTCACTCGACAACAACATGTTACATTAAATTACATCTTTATGCACACGACATTTGTTCAATAATTCACTTTAGGATGACTGTAAATTATATAATATCCAGTAAGTCTTTATTCTGCCTTTTCTCCTTTAAAATGAAATCAGCATACTCACTAACATCTCACTGTATATGTCAGTTCATGTGTGGGTATGAGGTTGCTGTAAAACTGCTACAGGTCAGAGCTCAAAACTGCATATGCGACCGTTTTTTGAGAGTGTGCGAGTTAAAATTCAACATGGTTTCATTCATACGTCATACGTTTCATTTCTTACCTCCAGTGTCTCACTCTCCACTTCTGTAGCGGCTCTTTGCTGACTGGACATGGACTTCTCACTCGCAGCTGAAAACAGAGCAAAACATGACATCCAGAACTAAGTTACACTTCACCCTGGTGGGGATTTTCATGTGTTTTACATCACACAAGGAGATAAACAGTAAAATTTGCTGGATGATGGTCAACTCCAACATTAAGCCACAACTATCTATTTATAGTGTTAGCAGGCAGCAGAAATCAAACTGGTAAAGCAACAACATTTTCACCTAAATAAAAATTAAAGTTACATCCGTTTTACTCACCAGGAGACTGAAGTCCATTGGTAACAACTGTCTCAGCCGGCGGTTTAGAAGTCTGTGTCAGAGGATAATGAGAAAGTGAGAGGGGGGAAAGAGCAAGAAAAAAATGACTGAAGCTAAGCAGAAAGCCTTGGCATTTAGCTATTATGGGACAAAGATTTGTACTGAAAAATACCCTGCAGCTCATAAAAGTGCATTTTCTACAGTCGAGCACCAGAGACCAGAATTTTATAATATAATGACACAGGTGATGATGGGTTAAGTCACTCCTGTGTGACTGCTTTCACACAGTTTAACCTTTGGCCTGCTTCTATAACACCAGGCTCTCCTGCATGTCAGGACCTGCTGTTAGGTAATGCAGAGTTTCCACTGCATGGTACAGCCTTGCTTGACTCAACTCACTTTTGGTTCAAGGTCCTTTCCTCTATATTTCGTTTTCCACTGTGGAAATGAAACTACTTGACATAATCTTCAATGAAACACTCACTAAATCCATTCATTGGATGGTGGAGTTTTGCAGGCTGCAAATATTTAAAATCAGACTCAAGTGTATAAAAATGTTATTTATTGATGGTATTTATTGAGATGCTACCAAAAAATGTCTCTATTGTCTTTTTAAAATGTGTTATATTAATTGGCTTTGAATTAAAGTTCATTTCTGTTTGCATTTATTGTAGAATATGCTTATGTAGAGTATGTTTTATTCAGTATTTTGAATCTAGGTTGCATTTATCCTATTATTCATTTGTAAATTGCTATGAATATGTTTTGTATTATTGTCTGTGTAGCACTTTGTAAACTTGTTTTTGAGAAGTGCTGTGTAAATAAAATGTACTAATATCATTATTGTTATTACATGTTTCAAACAAGCCACTGTTGTTTAACTGTTGGCACCTTTGATTCAGATCAGGGTTTGGTTTAGATACATAAAGAGAGCTTTGGCTGAAGCTTAGTCACACACAGTGAGGGTGTGGTTGGTCATGGCTGGAATTGAAGATTAAATGAAGTCTATATAAAGAAATTAGTTTCTTCCAAGCTAATATCCAGCAAACATTCAGAAATTATGACTAGAATGTCCCATCAGAAGTTTGTAAAGGGATTATTTGTACAGCTTTTTTTTCAGATAAATAAGTTAACATTAAATGTAAAAAAAAAAAAATATATATATATATATATATATATATATATTGTAAATACAGTGCTAAGATCACTATTGAGGATAACGATATTACCCAGGTTTCCTCTTTAAAATTTTTAGGGGTATTAATTGATGAGAGGTTGTCATGGTCAGAGCATATTAAACTTGTCAATAACAAAGTATTGAAATCTATTGGTATCATCAGAAAAAAATGTGGTTTCATATCTCAGAATGCTTTAAATATACTGTATTATAGTTTAATTGATCCACATCTCAGTTATTGTAATATCGTTTGGGCCAGCACTTATTCTTCTAATTTACAGAAATTATTAATCACACAAAAGAAATGTGTTAGATTAGCCACCTTCTCTAATTAGTTGTCTCCATCTTCCCCTCTGTTTAAGAAACTTCATATATTGTCAGTATAGGATATTAATATACTTCAATCATGCATATCTATTGATAAATATATTCATCTTTCCCACTTGCTGCCCAAATCTTTTCATGAATTCTTTACAGTTAACTTGAGGAGCTTTTTATAAGCCCATATTGGGTTTTTTAACATCTCCCGCACTTACTGTTCTTGTTTCATTTCCGTTTTTTGTAACTGTCTTTCCTCATGGTGCAAATAAATAAATACAAATTATGAAAAGTCAGGAAGTCTGATAAACAAGTGCGTATTACTCAATGACTCCATGTCTCAACCATTTCAAATGAGTCAGCATACGCTCACCCTTCTTTTATCACCCTGGAGTCACTAAAATAGGAACTGTGAGTATGTGAAAGTGTTACAGAGAGAGATACTTTAGTATTACTCTATATCTCTCTGCCAGGAGACCTCAAAGATAAAGTTTGCATGTTTTATCTCTGCATGCAAATAAGAGGTAAATTCACTGTAAAACATTTTAACCTCTTCATACTGAATTATAAGACTACCTCTGCAGAGACAGCAGCAGCTGCTTCCTCCCCTGTGCGTCCCTGGCTGGGGCCGGCTCTGTGGGGGGTGTTGCTCTGGGTGGGCGGCTGCAGAGGGATGGCTGTGGGCATCGGTTCAGTTAGTGGAGCGTCCTGCACGTCCAGAGGACCAGAGGTGGTGACTGCATCTAAGGTTGTAGATTAATTTGTGAGATTTATTTTAAAAGTTACAAATTAAAAACTTTAATAATGGAGCGTCTTGGTAGCTGAATGGTTACAGCACACGCTACATAACCGCAACATTGTTGTTTCGGATTTGAATTAATAAAACCACAACTGAGTTACACTGTGCATTGAAGACAAGCTTTCATGTTAAAAGGATTATTTTTGTTTATTAATCTGTCTCGACTAATCATTATGTTGGTCTGTAACATGTCAGAATTTGCTGAAAAATACTGATTGTTTCCTAAAGTCCAAGATGACGTCCTGAAAATGTCTTGCTTTGACCACAACTCAAAGATATTCAGTTTACTGTCATCGAGGAGTAAAGAAACCAGAACATATTCATGTTTTTGGAGATGAAATCAGAGAATTTTGATATTTAGAATAGTTTGTGATTAACTTAATGGTTGACAAAACAAAAACAAAACAGACAAAATCAATTCATCATTCTTTGCAGCGTTTTTGAGTTTTACAGATCCAAGCCTTGGCTTAGAGTGGTGAAAATGTCAAAAAATAAAAAATATGCAAATGCCTGACACATTTGCTTCACTCACCAGGCAAAAAGAAAAATCTGTTATTCTTTTACATATGTGATGACGACACGGTGATGCCTTGTCTGCCGAACACTGACTGTTGATTCTAAATGGTCTCTTCTTTGTGGTTTGCAGCCAAGCCACAGAACCGGTAAGGTAACTTTTGTATAGAGTGACAACTAAAACAACAACTTTAATCAGTGTATAATCAACAGCATATGCTCTCTAAAAAGGCTTGGAAATGGTTTCAAACAGAAATGCAAGAATATTTTGATAAATTTTCCACTAGAAAAATGTGATTTCCTGACACATCTGTACATCAGGGAAGAAACATCAATATGTATGCATAAAGACAACAAGACATTTGCCATAAACTCATTGACTGGGATAAAGATAGTCTGAGTTTGCATGTCTTACCATCTTGTTTGGCTGTGAATGTTCGTGCCGAGACTCCCAGCCCAATGAGCTCACTATTTGACCCCGTCTCCTCAGCGTCCCAGGTATGGAGGGAATGTTTACTGGAATGGGCAGCGGATCTGAACGATAAAACATGACATATCATCATTGAATACATAGCACCAAAAGACATAAAAATAATTGGACTTGCATGTTAGAATGTAAGTTTTCCAGATCTGAGCCTCGTCTAAGATTGGGTCATGACACTTACGTTGCAATAAGCCCTTCAGCTCGTTGAAATCATCACAACAGGAGCATCGGTTCAGACACAGACTGATGCTAATCAGACACAGACTGTATCTGTGGTTCTTCTGGTGCTTACAGTAAAAGCACAAAATATAAGTTTTGGGGAGCGCAGACCTCCACCAAGGTAATAAAATATGAATAAATACACCAGCAGTGCTTCAACCTGCCTGCACCAAAACACAATTAAAGAAAGACAAACAAAAACCTAAACAAACACAATAAATTAGAAACCTAAATAACTTGCAGGGGCTTCCCTGTTTGTACCTATATGTTTGAGAGTGACGCACTAATATTTAAATATTTACATTACTGCAAGAAACTTAGCCTAACTGGCTGTTGTGTCAACAGGATGTACAGTCCGGGTCTACTCCAAAGCTGAATCACATGGCTGCAGTCATGAGGAGCAAACATGACTATCGGCAATGTTTCAATTTTTTTGGGAGCTTGAACAGAATTATTCTTGTCTTTTCTTGGTAAAAGGGCAGTGGGTGTACAATTGTGAGGTTCTCTTTGATCACATACTATCCTCTTTCTCCCTTCATTTTAATCTAAACCGTGAGTTATAAAATAAACTGACCTGTATGCATATACTGTAAATGTAGATGGTTATGTTTTAAGAAACTTTAAGGCACTCTCTCTTATTTCCTTACAATTAAAACCTACGCCATTTTCAAACAAATAAATATTAAACAAAAATTAGTATACTATCTCCAGTGCAATTATCTAATGTGTTTTTTTAGTGTTTGGGGAGTGTATGCAGTGCATCCAGGGGAAGCTCTTACTCTCCACTGGATGACAAGGATGCTTCCTCCACTTTCGTCTCTTTGTGCTCTGAGGCGTCACAGCTTGATGGCTCCTTGGTTTCACCAGGCACATCCTCATTGAGGCTGTCATTCAGTTCCTCTGAAAAAAGAGACCAACAGTACAAATGACTAAGGGGGAGGGACTGTAAACTAAAAGTAAAACAAGAAAAAGCAATACTTGTGTGACTTCTAAAGTAATGACCTGAATGGAATTTTAAAAGTGAGCAAACTTTTGACCTTTAATACAACAATAAGACTCAGGAACACACTGCAATGGAAATTAGCTGTTTGAAAAGATAAAGACAAACCTAAAAGACTCAGCCAAAAAAAATCTTGTTGTTTTGAGCACAAAAGTAAATTCAAAAGCCAAATACAGCAACCACTGACCAAACTACTGAAAGCAGAAGCACAACTTGTCATTGTCAGACACTGAAGATAAACACCGCACTGTACCCAGTGTCACCAAAGCTCACATTAATAAACATTTCAGCCCCAAACATTGAGCAATCACATCACAGCAAACAGACCATTGTTGGCCTCTGTTGTACTCAAGTTCAGTATTCACATCCAGGACATTTGGATGAGTTCTTTGTAAGTACAGACACAGTCATTAACTACTAATTGCTGTTTGGCAGCGTTCCGAGGGACACGCAGAAACACAAAGACATGCTCAGTTCTGCCAAATGAAGAGAGGCGACTGTTCCTTATAAAATCTTGCACCAGCTGGTCTTAAACTGGGTTTAGGACACGTTATGTTCGGTTCATGCTGAGGAACAGAAGGACAATCTCACCTAAACAGAGACTTATGTTTCAGTCAGTGAAAAGCAGAAGTAGTAGTAGTTTCCGGCAAACTGAGAACACAGAAGCTAAAACTGGCCCGCTCTGAAGAGCCATTACGGCATATTAATGTGTTCATTGTTTGATATCAATCCTGATAATGCTTTTCCCCCCCAATATTTATAAAATAAACAATTATTTAGGTGTGTATTATTGTTAATGTTCTTTAATTAACATTGGCATGGCACCAGCTTTGTGAATTGCTAAAGCAGCATCTCCCTAAAATTAATTGTAATACATTTGTATATATTATGAAGCTTAAAAAATATGATTTACCCTCAGAACCCCAAGCAATTATGGGGTGGTAATTTCCTGCACCTCGATGGTGCAAAGAGCAAAATCATGAGAAGACGGGGGGAATTAAAAAATATACTCTGTTCAGTATTAAAGTTAAAAATAAAATCATCAAAACAAATCATAAAAAAACAATGTGCAAGTTGAATTTCTTCGTAAATTGATTTTACAAGAATTGGGGAAAAAAAGTTGTAGTTTAGTTCAGTCAGTTGGAGTTTTACTGAATTTTTGTCATTCATTGCAAATGATATGTTAGAGGCAAAATTATGAAAGAAAGAAGTGATTTTTCAATGAAAAGTTGCCATTTCAGGTTTAGATCATGTTATTTTTCTAGACTGAAGCATTCATCACAAATGATTTGTTCAAGGATTGTGGGAAATTTGATAATCAGACGAGAATTCCTGTTTTTAAAGTTTCTAGATATGATAAATGGTGTTACTTTGGAAAACATAACTTTCAAAGCCACCAATGGGTCGTGGGCTTCAGAGGGTTAAATATGATGCCAGTCTGTGTGGAAAAGTTTGAGATTAAAATGCATATCATCTGTGAAGTTGACAAAGGAAAAGTAACAAATCAATCTGCCTACCGCCGTTGTGCGACTCCTCACTTATCTCCTCCTTGAGATATTCCAGAAGGCCATCGAAGATTTCCAGGAGGTTCTTGATGGACTCTTGGTCTCCTCTGACAACATTTTCTCCTGCAAACACACAGTGTCATCCTCAGCATTATACTCTCTCTTTTATTGCTGAAGAAAAAAGGGGAATTATTCTAACTTATCCTCTCTTGTATATGCAGATTACTCAATCAATATTGTTTTAAAGACTGAAATGTTTATTTTACCTGTAATGTGTGAGAGACTGATCTGAAGGTAATCCAGGGAGAGTGAATCAATCACAGACTGAACGTTATGGATGTCATCTTCTTGACTGCATGGCGATGCGATGTAATCTAAACAAGTACATGCACACCAATGTGAATAACCAAATCATGTATGACACCGTAGAAACAATGAAATGCACACAACAATGCCAAACTTACAACATGCATTCACATACTTCCTTGGGCTTTCCCTTTAGTCGTTTCCTTTACTTAACAATGCCGGAAAGAGCTCCGCGACATTAACAGTCTCATGATGGCATGTTTAATGGTCTTAGGAAGCATTCCTGACAGACTAAGAATACTCAAGAGGTCATGCTCTAAACTAAATCCTCACAGCTTGTTAACCTTAAGGTCTTATTATTAGAGTTTCAATTTCCTTGTTAGAGCCACAAATAATTGTTATTTTCATCATCGATGATAATTTGCTATATCAATTAATCATTTTGTCTATACATTTCAGGAGAACTAAAATTAAATTGCTTGAAATCATTATGTATTAGGCTTATAATCTCAGTAGACAAAGTGAGAAGAAAATTGTCACAATTGAGAAGCTGAAAACAAATAATTTTTTTCACAAAAAAACCCCCAAAACAACCCCCTAAACAATGAACTGCTAATCAAAATAGGTGCAGTTTTTTTCTGCTGGTAAACTTTAATTGATGAACCATGTGTGGACTAAGGATGTCAAAAGTAATGCAGCTTTAATGCTTTTTCAAATACCACACATTTAAAACGATACAATCTCCATTAATTATACCTTCAATAGCATAGAAAGTACCAAAATTAAATATTTTTAAAACCCTATGGATCAACAATCAAATGTTTACATTAGAAAAGAAAGAAGTAATACTAAACATGATAATTATGACAAAGAATGTGTAGGCCTATAAAATAAGGAAAAATAAAATAAAAAACAGTAACAATAATATTAATCACTATTAACAATCATATTAATATATGAACAGTATTACAATATTTTGGTATGTTCTCAGTTTATTTTTCTGTGCCAACACTGTGCCCAAACACATCATATTTTGGGTGCCAATAACTTTTCTTTCCTTGTTTTTTTTGTACTAGTATTTCATTGAAGTTTAAAATGCTGGCAACAACATGAGTGTGGACATTTAGTAGATCTGCAGCTTGCTCTTACCTGGAACTTTCTCCCCCAGGATGTTTTCATACAGAGCAATGAAAACATTTGCCTCACAGTCTGTCAGTTTCCTCAGCCGTAGGTTTATGTGACACTTGCTGAGTAGATCATTTGCCACATCTACCCAATCTGTAGAAAAGAAGGCAACGGTCTTGTTCATAAAGTCTTTATGCAAAAAATGTAATTTAATATCTAGAATGAATTCCTAGAGAAGAGAAAAGCAGAGTAATAAAACTGGAAACTTAATGCTTGATAAAGGAGACATCTGTGTAGGCCTGTCATGATAACACATTTTAAAGGCGATATATTTAATTTTAATATTTTTCATTTTATAACGATATTTGAGCACAATAAGTACATCCTTTTCCACAGCAAGGGCTTTTTAAATCTTGAGAATATTAATTGAATTAACATTGGAATTGAAATGTGGAAAATAAATATTAAAATATCCTAGATAATTAAAACATAAATTAATAAACTACAACCAAAATAAATATAAAAGACTTTCAGGCCCTGTTAACAAAAAAAAAGCACTGGGATAAACATTATGTTTTATATTATTTCATTATTAAAATAACATATAAACAGCTGGATTGGCTGCTTGGCAAATATAGTTTTTTTTTCAGCAATTCATAGTGCCTGTCAAACATTTGCAGCATTACTTTAAACACAGCACAAAAAGTCACGCATGTAAACGACAATATATTGAGTCCAGAAAAAAAAACTATTGTGTCCATTTTAATATATCAAACGATAAGTCGATATAGTAATTATTGTGACAGGCCTACATCTGTATAGATACCATGTATGAATGATTTTACTTCTATTTCTATTTTGGGGATATTCACTGGTTACTTATGCACAAACCAGGTTCAGTACCTCCTCTATGGGTGATAATGTTAATTCAATCATGAATCCGCGGCAGAGAGAGCGGGGACTCATCTCTCCCTGTCTCTCACACTAAGTTAGCCAAGTTACTGACTACACTAGCTACCGTTACAACCTACCAGTTTCTAACAAATAATAAACATCACGTTTTAAACAAATAACACCGGCGAGCATGGATTTGGGATGAGCAACAGTAAGCAGACTATAACACAAAGTTTCCTGGCACCTTTAAGACACCTCTGACGTGTTTCACCGCAACTTTACCGGTTGTGTTGACTCAAAGGTAGCTAGCTAATGTTGCTAATTCGGTCTGTTTGCTAACGGGGATACTATGAGAGAACTGTGGGCTCTAAATTAAAATATGTATCTGGAGTAAATGGTTTAACACGTGATACCAAGCTTGGTGACACCAGGAGAGCTATAATAACCTGTCAGCTAACGTTAGCTGTAAGTTTGAGTTACGTGTCGTTAGCTCTGCCCGGACCGGAGCTCACTTACCTCTCTCTCCCTCCTGGGTGCCCATGAAACGGCTGTCGACGAGCGGCAGTTGGAGCTCAAAATCCACTCACTGGCTGGAGAAGAGGGTGGTGTAACCCTGAGCCTCGGTCCTGGTCTGATCCGTTGGGTCCGTTGTGGTGTTTGTTGTGGTTTTCAGTGAGAGGGCAGAAGGAACTACCGTCTCTCATTTAAAACTCAAGTCTTGTTTGATTGGACGTTGGGCTCGTTCTTTGTTTCCGGAAGTGTCCTTTGGTTGGTGCGTACCGCCCCCTGGTGGTCACTGTGTGTAACGCAGGCCGCAACAGAAGAACAACAACAAGAATACTACTATTACTACTAATAATATGAATAATAATAATAATAACAGCTGTAGAATGTAAAAAAAGACATTTACTCATACTGTACTTGTGTAACTGTATACTTCTACTAGACTTAAATGCAAATATTGTAATTTTTTTCCCTAACCACACATTTAGCTTACATTTTTTACTAAGTAGTATTATTGAATTATTAGTTTTGTTTTATATATATTCCACATAGTACACATAGTATTATTAAGTAGTTAAAATTAGTCCTACGTTGACAGTAAAATGCCTCTTACGTAAATGCATCAATAATAACAATCCAATAATAAATGAAGAAGATATTAAACGAAAAATAATAATCAAATAATATATGTGGAATATATATGAAACAAAACTAATAACCCAATGATATATTAGGAATATATAGAACAAAAAAAAGAATCTAATATTGTATGTGGAATATATAAAATAAAAATAATAATCCAATAATATATTAGGAATATATACAACAAAAATTATAATCTAATGTTGTATGTGGAAAATATAGAACAAAAATTATAATCCAATAATATATGTGGATTATATAAAACAATCTGAGAGGGCCATTCTGCATAACAAATACTTTCACTTTTTAATAATTTACTATGGTACATTTTGTTGCTGATACTTTTGTACTTTAGCTTAAGTAAGTTTTGAACGCAGGACTTTTACTTGTACTGGAGTCATTTCACAGTGTACTTGTGTAACTGTATACATCTATTCAACTTAAAGGCAAATATTGCACTTTTAACCACACATTTATCTTGCATTTCTTTTATTAAGTAGTTAAAATTAGTCCTATGTTGACAGTAAAATGCTGCTTACATAAATGCATCAATAATAATAATCCAATAATATATGAAGAAGATATGAAACAAAAACAATAATCAAATAATATATGTGGAATATATAAAACAAAACTAATAATCCAATAATATATTAGGAATATATACAACTAAAATAATAATCAAATAATATATGTGGAATATATATAAAACAAAACTAATAATCCAATAATATATTAGCGATATATACAACAAAAATAATAATCTAATATTTGATGTGGAATTTATAAAACAAAAATAATAATCTAATAATATATGGGGAATGTATACAATAAAATAATAATCTAAAAAATGTATGTGGAAAATATAAAACAAAAATAATACTCTAATAACATATGAGGAAAATATAAAACAAAAATTATAATTCAATAATATATGTGGATTTTATAAAACAATCTGAGAGGGCCATTCTGCATAACAAATACTTTAACTTTTTAATACTTTACTATAGTACATTTTGTTGCTGATACTTTTGTACTTTAGCTTAAGTAAGTTTTGAACGCAGGACTTTTACTTGTAGTGGAGTCATGTCACATTGTGGTATTAGTAATTTCACTGAAGTAGGCTAAGGGATCTTCTTTTACCAAGGAATAACAATTTTTATATATAGTTTTCATGGAGAGAAATAGGGATAATATGAATATTAAACTACTAAATATCGTGTATATATTGTATTGTATGACAAGAAAAATAATTTCGTGAAAACGTAAAATTCCATATATTTTGCTTAGTTGCATTAGTTTCGCTAACGTGCAGCTGTGACGCAGGACGCCGCAGCCAAACAGCGGGAAAGTTTAGATGGTGAGTTTCATATGATTTATCATCACGTTTTACAGTATCAGCTTTAGGTAGCGTCATTACGCAACGTGCTATCGGTCCTGATCTTTTATACAGTCTATGGTCCTGACTGCTGCTTCCTCTGACGCTCGCCTGTATTTATCTCGTTGCGGTGCAGTGGTTGATGTTGTCTCTTAGTTTGCCTGAACACTAAAGCTGTTGTGTTGCTGCTGATGTTACAGTGAGCAGGGACAGAGTCTGCAGAACTCTGAGTCATGTCGTGTTGTTCAGTCAGCTGTTGATCTGTGTGAGCTCGATGAGGCTGTGCAGGTCTGAGGATTTTGTTCATCCTGGATTTAAGTGAAGTTGTGCTGCATAAAGAGTAATGAGCTGTAGTAAGACCATGTGTTTGATTCATGCATTAAAACGTTTTCATTTAAACTTTAAATCTGCTTTTTGTGTTCAATCTCTTTAGGCTCTTTTTAGTAGTAACTCTGAGCGTTGAAGTATATGTTTTTAGGCTAAAAAGTAAGCCATGTGTCCAGTGGCGATTCTAGATCGATTTTACTATGGGGGCCAAACAGGGGCCAGTGTTTAATCAGAGGAGCACATTAAAAAACGGCAAAGATTATATTTAAGCATTCAAAATCTTTATTTTAGCTTATTTAAAAATCTCAAGTATCTCAAGTAACCTTAAGTATATTTGGAACATACAAATACATTGATTGAAACAATGAGACTTACCAACTATAACAATTATTCTTGTACAACAATGACATTTCTCATTTTTGTGCACAATTACTTTTTTATTTTGAAAGTGCAGCACAGTGAGAGTGATCTTTTTTTAATATACACAAGCTTTTATTGCACAATTAAACTATTATACAATGTGACATTTTTGTTTCCTTTTGTGTACAATGAGATATTGTTTGAACAAAAAATAGGTGAGAATTGTTCCGTCGTTCATCATTATGAATTGATCATTTTATTATTAATTTGACACAGGGGCCACAGCAGGGGCCCAGTGCTTCTTTACAGGGGCATTGGCCCCTGGAGGCCCCTAGAACCACCACTGCATGTGTCTATGACACGTGCATCGTATGATAAAGCATCTCACCATTTGTGATTGTGTTTTGTTTATTACCACACTGTTGTTATACTTTATTATCACATTTTATTTCTTTTATATTTATTTGACTACAGAGAAAGCTGTCTATTTTATCTGATATCAGGTTAATAGGTTTCTGATATACCGGTAATTTAAATCAAAATAGTAACAACATGAGGTGCGTGCCTGATTTGTTTGTGTGTGTTGGAGAAAACACATTGAGTTTTGATGAGCTGAACTGCTCATTTCTAACTCCTTCTGTCTCCCAAACTCAACAAGAAACACATTTGTTTGATTCAAGAAACAAAAAAACAAAATCCACCTTTAGAAATATACTGTTGCTCAGAAAGATAACATCTATTACCCAAAAGCAGAAGTCAAGATTTAAAGGCCATGACTGCTACATGCAGGATATCTAATTAAAGACTGAAGTTATCAGAACTTGCACAACTGTAAGATAAACATCTGTGTGCTCGCAGTTTCCTCATGGCGACACAGCAACAAACAGTGCAGCATCTGAGGTTTTTAGAGGAGATACAGTAGAGAATGTCAGTGCAGAGATAATGAGGCCTGATGCAGCAAGGGGGATGAACATGACAGATACTTTCAAAAGTCAAAAAGTAAATTCAAAAGTCTTAACTTTATATGAAGCAATGTATGACCCATAACAATTACCCTGCATCTTATTATTTATCAGATAGTTTAAGCCTGCATCTTTTCACAGATCCAGTAGTTTTGCGATGTACACGATATATCATTCCAGCCGTTTTCCTCGTCAGGGAACCTTAATTCTCCACAGTCTTCATCTTTGCCCTGAAAGCTGTTCGGCTCCCCACGTCTCCAGTAGCTGAAACCAAACATAAAAATAAATCAGAAAACAGTAAACACAACGGCCTTCATCTATCAAATGAGCGTACGACAGAAAGTGAGTGTAAAGAGGGCATACGATCAGATCTCATATCTGCTCTCAGCTCGTGTACGCAAATTTGAGTCAGCGTGAAGTCCACACGTCTGAGTCGGACAATTGATCTTAGACTATTGTATCGATGCCTGGAGCTGATAATACTCTATGGTGTTTTATTTTTTTAATGGTGACAAACCGAATCATGTTTAGGCTACATAATTTATCATTAAAACATCATTAAAATAAATACACCCCCGTCGCTGTGTATTTCTGTAAAATGTCTATTTCGCTCCTGTTTTCATTTGTGATGGGGCACAGTGCTAATAAAGGTGACTTAAAAAAAAAGAAAAGGGGAAAAAATCCTCTTTTTGTCCATATTGCATCCTTCAGTGTCTCTGAAGACAGGGCAAGGCCTCTGAATCGAGTATATATTAGGGCTTGATATTTAGATGACGCTTGTTTCAAGCTGCAACATTTACCCTGTGAATGGAGAGATTCATCCGTTTGATGAATCACCTGTGAACCCTGTCGTACAACGATACATACGCTCAGATCTGCGCTCGTTTCTACGTTTGTTTGATAAATGAGGGCCAACCAGAGCAGAGCAGCCAAATCAAACCTAAATCCATTAATATTAAATATTGTGTTATTAACTAAAACAAATCCTTGTCAGAAAGAATAGCTGTGTCAGCATTGCAAAAAATGGGTTTGTTTACTAATGTTGCTGTAACATATCTGTATAAATAATTAATATAAACAAAAAAAAGTAATTTATGAACCTTTGGTTCAGTGCAGTCCCATCCACCCATTTCCACGTCCCCTCTGTCTCCCTGTCGGTCAGACCGAGCCATGTCAGCCGTTTGAACTGTCTTGCAAATTCCTTGTTAACAGAAAGAGAAAGAAAAAAATAATGAACTTAACTGAATAATAACCAGTTTCATCCACCCTGCGTTCTGCTACACACCTGCTCCTCTTTGCTGTTGATGATCAGCAGGTCTGCACCACGCTGCAGGCAGTCGTTTCTACTGTCCTGCCAGGGCTTGTTGATGGAAGATATGTAGTAGAAACTGTGGTTGAAATACATCCATCCTTCCTTGGAGTAATTATCTGTTAAGGATAACAAAATAAACAAATAACAAAACACGTGAAAGGAGGTACAAAAAATGTTGATTATGTATCTTTTCAGAGCTGCCAACTTTTCAAAATACCTTGGAGTGAGATTTTGTCGGGGTGACCAAAATTTTGCCGGGCACACAGTCACACTCGTTGGTGCCTCAAATATCAGGGAATTGGAATTAATTTGGCGATGTACCCATGTTGTGCCCTGCATTCTGGTGGTTTGTGGGGCCCAAAGCCGTTGACGGTCCACCCCCAATTTTGGATTAAGTAGATGTGACTTCCTGCATTCTAGTGGATTTTTGGGTGGTGTGCAAAAGATGTGCAATACCTGAAACTGGTCGAGAATGACCAATCAAAGCGAGCTCCCCAGCCGTCAGAGCCGTGCGTAAATGGGGCGATGATCCCTAGACGCCTTGCGCCATGAACAGGGTGTTCATCCCATTCTAATATCATAAAGCTGGGCTGTTTACGTAGCAGCTACAATTATAATGCCATAGACGAAGAAATTTACAGGATGTGACATGGTATGTCTGTATGTGTGATGCTCAGCCTGGTACGCGCCAACTCAGCCCAAGATCAGATTTTTTTTTTGAGTGAGAAATTGGATATGTGGCGTGAGTGTGTGTGAAAACAGACAAAATTGTGTGTCACACAGCGAACGCGTGAGAGTTGGCAGCTCTGTCTTTTTGTTTTCATGTGTGTTCATACTCACAAAAGGTACTCAGCTTCATCTTTAGTTGTTCTCCCTCTGCAGTCAGATTTTTGATAATGGCCTCAAAATCTGGTGTCCTCGAACCAGAACTGTCTGAAAGAGCAGACAGATATGCTTTTGTTAACATAGAGGGCATAATGTTCATTCCATCCTTTACTAACTAGCCCGTTCACTAGGGCTGTCGGGATATACCAGTATTGACCGTTATTGACCCATTCAGTATGTTTACATGACACTTGTATTATATATTATTACATGACACGAATTATTGTCTTAAGCTGACTATAACTGGACAACTGAAGTGCATGTAAACGTGTTAGTCCAAATAATGTGAATTCTCCGACTCTGATTAGGACACCCAGATAATGCGGTTGGAATTGGATTTTCGCCGGCTTGTATGACACGACAACGCATGTGCGTATGACCCCGGAACAAAAACATTCAAGAAAGCCAGTCACACTAGCCGTTCACATTAGCTGGTCACAGAAGCCATTCAGTAGCGACGGCGCAAAGTGTCGAACTGAGGTCAACCGGAAAGGGGGCCATATTAACCCGCTGAAACGACGCATATTGCCACCCAGTGTTGAGGAGGATGACACGTTCCCGTCAGTCATTCGATTTTCAGAATCGCCTTTATTGTCATTGCACAGAGTAACAAGTACTAGGACAACGAAATTAGCCATCAACCCATCCAAACATATACTTAACACACATACAATATGAAGGAGGTGGACAGGACAGGGATGAAATAAAAGAAGTACAGCATAACGTGAGGAGAGGGGAGGGGAAAAAAAGAAAGAAAAAACCTCGGCAACATAAGCATACTCAATACACTTCAAAACATGAACAGACAGACTTATGACATGCCACAGGGGAGGGGAGAGCTAGCAAAGGCAAGCAGCCATCCAGTCCTGCAGCTATTCAAGCGCTGGTCACAGACCCTCTTGTCACACTTTCTAAGTTGCATGTAAACTGGGACAAGGACAGAAGTTCAATTAGACGCCAAAATCGCTTTTTAAGCATAGCTTGATTAAACTGTGCATGTAAACGTACTGAGTGTTGTGTTTCCCATCCATCCAAAGATGGACTTTTTGGTTTCATCCATTGATCAGCATCGACTATATCTCGTAAACAAACTTGGGGTTTGATCTCTATTCAAACCTGATTTCTTTATAGTTTAGATTTAAATTTTATTTCATGTTTATTCTCATTATTATCTACCCGAGAGTTTTTGTTAAAAAAAAAACAGTTTTTTAGTTCTTTTTGTAAGTTTAATGAAATCTTAAGACAAAGAGGTAAAAATGAAACACCAAAGTATGCTTTACACGTTGTAAAACAAGAGTTGTTAATTACAAAAAAGAACTATTGCTCCTAGACTGGAGGAACTATTTATAGAGAAGAAGTTCCTCTTTATTGTATCTGCACCCAAAATACCTGAACAATTGTAGTTCTTAAACCCCGTTTTAAGGAACTTTATTGGCTCATGTTTCACATTATGTGCAGGATGTCACAGCAACAGACACCACAATAAACAGATCACAGGTTAGAGATGGGGGAAAAATAGCAATATAATATAATTGCGTTGCAATATTATATCGATTCATGGCCGCCAAGAATCGATGTGGTCGTCAGTATCATATGAAACTAGAAGATCTAAGGAATCTGTAGGCCCATGTGCGTCAGGATATCATGTCAGGAAATTGTCGAAATAACACTACAAAGTTAGGTTTTTTTTATGTTTAATTAAAAATATCAGAGCAGTGAAGCTAAAAGTTGAGGAAAGTTTGAGAAAATTCTGCAGTTGTTGCCCTCCATTCATGCTTGATATCAGTTAAATTCAGTTTGGCTGAATACTTTTTTGGTCAGTCAGTGGGTTTGACTCTCATTGTGGAGAAATAAAAAGACTGAAGCGAGATGAATAGACAAAACAATTCTTGATCTAATTTAATTTTGTGGACACAAAATGCTCAAAATCACAATAATATCGTATCATGACTCAAGTATTACAGATTGCAATGGAAAATAAAATATATATAATATAATGCTCAAGTGATTAACGTAGCTTGTGTTTGTTGTTCTTTGGCCTGTAAATATTGAGAGGGTGAATATAAACGAAAGTCAGGAGGCACAGGGTTAACTTGGAGAGAAAAAGTAAGATCACTCACGGAGAGCAAGTCGCAGGGAAATGTTGACAGTAGCTTGTAGCATACACAGGAGTCCGACGCTCACAGCAACCAGTCTGTAAAGCTTTTTCTCTGTGAGCAGAAATCAGACAGAAACATTATTAGGCAGCCAAGCGTGATATTTTACTCTTTAAATGGCTTTTATTTGAATTTTCTACACGGTTTCTGGATGAAATAGATTCATATTTAACTTCCTGTGTAGTTTGGTGACTGATTATGAAATTTCCTGAAGCAAAAACTGCACCTGATTCTGACAAAAGCGCCCAAATGGAACAAGTCAGATAACCTTAAAGTGACTTACTTCTGGATGAAACATCACACAGGTTTTCTTCATCCCAAGTCATCTCAGCACAGGCAACACCTTAGTATATATAAATATTGGATCCACAACCAGAGTAAGACAGAAGTGTGTAACAGTGTTTTCTCTGATCTGCAAGCTGCTTCTTTCTCTCTCTTTATGAAAGCAACAACACTCTCGTCTTCCTTTCAGCAACTCAACGCAACCTCCCACACCTCTTCATTTTGCCTTTGCTATCTGAACTGAAGACCTTCCTCTACAGATTCAAATTAAGGGAAAAAACTACAAGGTCATCAGGATGCGCATAGTCATACATTATTTGTAACAATAATCTACAAGAAAACATTTTCATTAACCTTTATATCAAGCTGTTTCACCCTCCTGCAAAACTAACAAGCAGTGACTACGTTTTTACCGACCAAACCACAAATAAAGTTAATTTATAACAGTCTATACAACAGGATACCAGTCATATAATAATATATAAGTTTGGATGCTTTTTTTGTGTATTGCTTCTGTGTTGACAGACTGACAATGAAAGGAAACATTCTCGTTATAACTTCAATGTACTAAAATAGCTGGCAGTGACCACGACTATATAATATCCCTCTCTCCTTTATTCTTCATTCATTCTACTGCATGCTAGAACTGAATCCGAGGTTGTGTGCATTAAGTTTGCATTGGACGCCACTTCTCTGCTTCTTCTCCTCCATCATGAACCACATCAAAAACCTGCATCATATCAACTATTAATAATGAAACAGAAACAGTTGGCAGTAGCTTTTATATTTTCCCACAGGATCAGTCAAGAAGAGTTGAATAGGACTCAAATTATTTAGTTTTGTACGATTAAGGTATAATCAAAACATCTTAGTTAGATCAAAAAGATTTCCTTCATGTTTAACAGAAACCAATGTATCTTTACGACAGTTCATTTGCAAAAACAGATAAAAGCCAAATGAAAAGACCAGTTAAATTGATAGTCCTTTGAGTTCCCTGTTTAGTGTTTTGAAGAAATTACCAATGCTGTTGTTTTTTATGCTGAGCACCAACATTAATATTCGTCTTCTGGGGGACTGAAATGGACAATTTATGAAAAAGACAACTTTATACTCATAAATACTCATCATTATTTGTTTATTTATGCTGGATAAACATCACACTGCATACAGAAATTGGATTTATTTATAATTGCCACAGAAAAACTTTTCTCATTGTTCAGCAGTGTAACAAGGGATATTTTCAACAAATTGTTAAATCACAAACACATTAATATCAGCCTGATTCTTAGATCAGATCAGTCTCTTATGGAAAGCAAAAATGTGCAATAACAAGTGAAAAACCACAAACAAACAAACAAACAAACAAACTAAGAAATAGTCAGCAGTCAAAGAAGTGATATTTGCATTTGTAAAAGCTATATTTTTTGGTCTATGATACTGAGGAACTTTAAGTGCAGCTCAGCCATAATCAATGTTTCACTTGTTGTCTTGAGAGTTTGGTAGCTGAGTTACAGAGCCAGTGTCTTTTCACAGATCCAGAATTTTTTGTTGTCACATGGTCCATCATTCCAGCTGTATTTCTGGTCAAAATACCTTATTTCTCCGCAGTCTTCATCGTTGCCTTCAAAACTGTTAGGCTCATCGGTGAGCCAGTAGCTGAAACCCCAATAAACAAAGAATAAACTTTATATAAAGAAAACAACAGCAGAAAGCAGGATTTCAGGTTGGTTGACTTGTTTGAAAACTATTTAATGGGCATTTATCATCCACCACTGACTATCATCCAGTAGTTTAAGTTTTGTTTAAATGCAACCAAAATAATTATGTCACTTCCAGATTTTAGCATTATTTGCATTTATTTTACTTTTTTTTTTAAACTCTTAAAAAAAAACTAACTTTTTTGCTCTAACCTGAGAAAAGTAGTTTAGTAGCCCAAATGGAACAAAACTGAACCCCTCTCCTTTCCCTCGAACCCATTTTTGTCCTCTACAGATTTACTAATCATGAAGGTAGATTTCTTCCAGATAAAGCCGACTCCTTGATACGCTGATACAGTTTTAATCAATATAGAGACACGTTATGCCACCGGGCAGCAATCTTCTCTGCCCGGCACACTGTGTCCTGACCTGCTATCAAAACTTGTTAAGACAAACATTCTGCCTTGTTATGACTTACAGAGGTATAATTTGGAGACAAATATAAAATATATATTCTTTGTGATTATAGAATCTTAATCAGTTTAAGCAAATGGAATATATGTATTTAAAGTAATCACAGTTTCTAAACCAATATTAACACACAAACATAATCATTGTATCAAAATCATATTACATGATTAATATATAAATGCATAGAGAGAGGGCACACACACAGTGAACTACGCATGCATTTGATAGTGACCTTTGATAGGGACCTGCGTCATGCACAGAGACAGACAAAGAGACAGACAAAGAGACAGAATAACTTATAACTTATTTTAACAAACCCCCTTTTTGACCTCAAATCCTGAGGTCGATTAAAACATGTCTTCGTCTTCTGCATTGTCACAATCATCAACTGTAGCAATAACAGTGAGCAGCAAAGCATGCATTTCAGAGTGGATTAATGGCATTTGATAAGGGGAAGGGGATTTACCTGCGATGACCATGGAGATGAGGCAGACACAGACGGAGCAGATACAAGAGATACAACAGCTCACACACAACACCAGGACAGCTACCACCCCAATGCTTGTGTCGTCTATGTCAATTCCTCCATATTGTAAGTGGATTGACTCACAAGACACCATTTAAGTGTTAGAATGGTATTATATTACCACCAGACGGAGGGACCTCTGTGTCCTCTGGTGTGGGTGGTCCACTCTCCCCCCTCGGCTCAAACAAACAAAACAACAGGCCCAAAGGAGAGAGAACACCAGGCTACCTCTCCTCTATTTTTCTCTGCCTTCTCTGTGGCCTTGGCTTCTCTCTGTCTCTTTCAACACTGAAAAAATAACTCATAAGATTTACTTAAAAAATATATTGTAAGTATTTGCACGCAAATGATTTAAGTAAAATGTAATGCTGCAATATCAGGTAACACTCACTTGCCAGTATCAAGTAAATTTTACTTTCCATAAAACATAACAGTTGTGAAGATATTAAATAACATTTACTTAATTACATCCAAGTTTTAAGTTATATTTATTTAAACAAATTAAGTAAAGTCTATTTGTTTTTCATAAGCAAGAACATAATTTTACTCAAAATTTTAAGTACATTTTATATATCTCTAGTATTTGCTTTTATGAAGTAATTTAGTGGATATTAATTATTTTCTTGTGCTTGACATTTTAATTTACTTGTTTGCATTATGTTACATTACTCACTAAAATTAGGTAATCATTGCCAGTTTCTTTTGATAAATGTTACCAAATAAATTTAACCAATACTCAATACGCATTTTATATTTATCACATATAACACAACTAAATAACAATGCAATTAACCTGTTTACTTTTCATTTTAAACAGCTTAACAAACAAGAACTGTCAAAGTAAATCCACTGCTATTGTGGATTAAATTGCCCAATCTTTTACGGGGCAGTCATACATTTAACATTGGCATGACTGACATAAAAAGAATAAACAGAGAGTATTACAGTAAACACTGTATCCATTATATACTATTGGGGCAAAATATATGAACACTGTCAATACAATGCACTATAATGGTAGACCAGCACCATCCACCACAACCTTAGTAATAAACAGTCGAAGTCGAAAAACTGAAGTCGAAGTCGAATTATCACCTTTCTGACAATGTAAAAAAACTGAGCAGGTAGAAACTTAACAAAAGTAGAAGCTGGCAGAGCTGTTGTACTGGAAATAAATATTGCATTAGATTGTGCAGGTGTCCCAATAATTTTTACATGCAGTACAGATCTGGAATAGTGCTTTTCAAATATGCAGTGAAAAACTCACAACCCTCAGAAACAGAGTTTCAACATTCATTACAGAAATATCATACTCAGATATTCAAGAATGTTTGACTCACACAAACATGCTCAAAACAACTTCTGGGGGAGGGTCAGGACAGAAACAGCCTCTTAAACTTTGAGCGGTGGTGTAAGGATTATTCATACCCTTATTTAAATGAAAAACAAACAAACAAAAAACAAAACAAAACAAAACAGAATGTACAAGTACTGCATTAACAGTAAAAGTGCATTATATTGCACTGCATTAGAATTTGTACTAACAGTAAATTAAAGATGTATCTCCAGCAAAAGGTATTTAAAGTAAGGTATATTTTTTAAAGAAAAATATCCAAATTTTGAGTACAAGCAGGGTAGTGACCGGCCTTGACCAGTGTGTGGAGGCTTCAAACTATAATGTTTATATATATGTATGTATAACACATAGTAATGTAGTATATAAACTTATTATTACTATTATTAACATTCATAACTTGCTACCCTCCCACACACACAATCAAGACAACAATGAACAAACAACAACACATAAAAAAGAAAAATAGTAATAATACATCCAAAAAACAAAACGTCAACAACAAGCACCTACTTTCATCTCACACACCCGTTTTCATACCTATGTCGTGTGAAGACATGCTCTTTATATTTGATTTTGAAGTGTTTAATGTTTGAACATTGTTTTAATTCTTCACACATCCCATTCCATATTTTTACTCCGCTGAATGAAACCTTTTGCTATGATATATATGTTCACATCTAAATCACTTTGCCACACGTGCTGAGTCAAAAGATTGTATTAGACGCATTGCCCTGTGATTTGAACTAGATTGAGAAGCTTCTACGAAACTCATATGGAATTTCGCGCTCAATCTCTTGGAGTATAACTCAGTTCGGTACACAGTTTTAAATACAATCTTGACAGAGTCACCAACAGTTTAAAACAGACCTCCCAAAATTCCCCACAGACAATTCTCAGAGGGGAGACACACGACATTGACGTCATTGATTACTTTGATTTCCTATTAGACAGTGTTAGAAAAATTGCATGAGGAAACCCTGAAAATTGAATAATCTCCAACAGAGAATCCTCACCAATATTTCTGCGCAGATCGTTGATGGGGAATGAAGAGCAGGAGGACGTCCAAGTTCTCAGTTTAACATAATTTTATTACAATACGTCAAAAAATGCAGTTACAGAGCTCTGGGTCCAAAACTACATGTCCCTGAATACAAACAGACGGGTTTCAGTTCGTGAAGTCTGAACCCCATCCTTTCCCTAAGACCCAATATTTATCCTAACAATTGTTTACAAAAGATGCTGGTGGATTTCTTCCAGGAAGTTCTGCCTTCTTCATCCGCTGATTTGCCAGTCTTAATCAATACAAGGACAAAGTCATGCCACCTGGGCAACAATCTTGCTTGCTGCCCGGAACAAGGCCGTGACATCAAGTCCTGACCTGGCCTCTTCTCCAGAACATTCAACAAAAACCTCCTGCCTTGCGTCTTACAGAGGTATTATGTCTTACAGAGCCAAAGTCTAAAAAATATGAAATACAATATATTCTTTGTGATTATAGAATCCTAATCAGTTTAAGCAAATGAAATATATGTAATCAAAGTAAATAAACTCAAACTCAAACCTCTCCAGGGTTTAGTGAATTATGCATACATAGTGACCTTTGATAGTGACCTGCGTTACGCACAGAGACAGAGAACAGAGACAGACAAAACAGACAAAATAATAAAATTATTTTAACAATTCACATACATGTAATGAAAACATCTTGATTAAAACAATACAGCAAGACCTTGTCTCCTGCTTTCAGGATGGATTTTAATTTTAATTTTAATTCCCCTTTAAAATCAACACAGAGGCTGGACTTAAGGTCCCCCTTTTTAAATTCATACAGCAGACTAAATCCCTGTTTTTGGGCTGGACTTGACGTCCCCCCTTTTTAAACAAGTCAATAAATAAACATAAATTCCTTGACGTATTGTAATAAAATTATGTTAAACTGAGAACTTGGACGTCTCCTGCTCATCATTCCCCATCAAATGATCTGCGCAGAGAAATAGGTGATTTTCTGTTGGTGTCAGATAATTCAATTTTAAAGGTTTCCTCAATGCATTTCTCTAACAGGACATTGACTAGGTTGATAAAAACCTATTAGAAGGTAGAGTAGGCCTCTACTTGTCCATATTTATGGGATGATAAGTGCTGATAAATGCCCATTTAATAGTGTGATAATGTCCAGATCAGAGAGAGAAATTTAACTTCATCAGTTCAGAATCTTATACCCCTTTTTGACCAACGCAGTTTCAGGGCCGTTTTGGAGCTAGTGCTGGTCCATAGTTGGCTCAACTTGTGAACCAGCTCTGAACAGGTTTGCTTTTCCACAGGCTCTAGAGCCACGTCATTATGTCTCCGCCCTCTCGGCAAGTATGATAACAACGGCAGACTAAGTCTCTACAACAACAACAAAAAAGAGGTTGCTAATCGGACAACTTTGGCCACCCACAAGAGAAAATAGTCTTCGGGAAATCAGTGTTGCCAACTCGTCAATAAGGAAAGTAGCTATTGGCTGTCCTTAAAATAGAAGTCGATAAATGACGTCATCACCTAATTTGCATAATTCACAGTGTGCATGCACTTGTATGCTGTAGGACAGAGGAATAATGTTGTGGGGAAAAGAAAAAGTGAGTAAAAACACCCTAAATATGTTTAGAACTGCAAGTGCACTGTCTCCTGTCACAATTCCAACCCTCTTCCTTTATCCGGCCTTTGGACCGGCAAAAGTGGCCCAAATGAGACACTGACTGTAAACAAGCCAGCGGCTACTTTTGGCACAGGCGATTTGCAGACTGGACGCTAAGGGGTTAACATCCCCTCCGGCTTGGCTCTGTGACTGCAGCTGGAAGAGCAGAAGCAGCTGATAAGTCATGTGAGTTAAATATTCGCTATGTCAGAACCTATTTTGTTTCCATCTCCCAATTGCATTAACTATTTATCAAAAAAGACACCTCAAGCGAGCTTTAAAACTTTAATGTGGATTTGGTGTTTCCATCAAGCTTTTCTCATGCTTTGATGCAGATCTATTAGAGAGTGATTAAAAAACTAGAAAATTTCCTCAGGGGAAATTCTGAAAGGGCCATGGGGGCTACTGTCGGTGTGTGTACACTGTGATGAGATTCTTCAGAGATTTCAAACAATTAATACTAGTAATGTTATGATACTATATTATATACAAGGAGCACATCCTTTTCAAGTATTTATTTATACAGCAACCTATGCCCTTTAACCTCAAAATGTGTGTGTGTAACAAAAATCACGTAAAGTTACCTGTGTGTGTGTGAAGCATGTGTATCTGGAGGAGTGTGCGCGCTTACACGCGCATGTGTGCGTGCGTGTATCTGTAACTGTAATTACATAAAATGACCTGTGTGTGTGCGTGTATCTGTAACTGTAATCACATCAAAGCATCAAAGGCTTTGGGGTCGACCAATCAGAGCAGAGCAATCAACAGAATTAACAGCTGTGGAATCTTCTAGCACAGTGACAGCAACCAGAGGTGGACTGGAATTTCTGGCCTCGAATGGAAAGCATTTTTGGCAAAACCATAATACCTATCATTGATCCAACTTCACTTTGAGCGTCCTGAGTTCTTCCTGAACAGCTCCATATGTTTTTTGTGAAGAAAAATGAAGAAATAGCTTTGTAAAAGCGATCTGAAAAACTGTTAAATATGCTTTCCTACAGAAATCTTCCTGCGTTTTTAATATGGCTGTCCATGAGGCGGTTGGTGCGTGTTGGTGGCGCATCTGTGCGTCCTACGCCCAAACTATAACTCTGACAGCTTTACCAGAGGATTGTGAGTGAGAAGACAAATTTTACTATGTTCTGTAGACTGGAATTCGCAGCCTGGAGCGCAGTTTTCAAATTAATTTTTTGACAGTTTTTTCTCTCCCACTACACTCTGACGATGATGTCACACACTGTGACACGAACATTCCGTGCAATACACACCCATTATAATCTCTGAATTTCTCCAAAAATGATCATGGTCATTGAACAGGGATTGATAAAAAACTATATGACCTATCAAAACGTGGATTAATACACCGATACACAAGACTTGTGTCTACTGTTTAAAGTTTAAATGGAGTCTCTAGGTGAAATTATGCCAGAGAAGTAGACGTTTGAAAATCTCTGTTTTGTTTATTGTGCTCGGTGCGATAACCCTAATAATATGTGTACCTTGTGGTCAGCGGACTCCCATCCACCCATTTCCACACTCCCTCTGTGTCTCGGTCAGTCAGTCCAATCCTGATGGGCTTTTGGAAATGTCTTGTTAATTCCTTGTTTACAAAGAGAAACACACTGTCACAGTTTCTCACAGCTTTTCTTGACACACAGATTCATAAACACACACACACACCTGCTCTTCTATGCTGTTGATGATCAGCAGGTCTGCGTCTCTCTGCTGACAGTCACTTCTGCTGTCCTGCCAGGATTCCTTCGATGAGGAAATGTAATAGAAACTATCGCTGAAATACATCCATCCTTGGCGGGAATCTTTAGGAGATAGGACACATATTATCTAGTGTTATTATCTAATTATCTAGTATTAAATGCAATATTTTACACCAATTGAAACCCAGACAAGAAGAAATAACAGAAAAAATAAATGGAAATTGACAGTGTATTTAGTTTTACTTACCAAAGACAGCCAGCTTCCTCTTTAACTCGTCTCTCTCTTCAGTCACGTTCCTTAAAATGGCCTCAGTGTCGACTGTCTTGTTTTCAGAGCGTTCTGAGAGAGCAGAAAGATAAACACATTTTAACTGTGGTTTAACACTGAAGTTATCTCAGGTTGCTATTTTGATTGGAGAACAACTAACAGCCTGACATGACAATAAGGGCAAACAATATCTTAGTATGATTTTAGCATAAGAATATCTTCCTCACTTGTGTTTGGATATTCTTGTAAAAGCAGTGAGTAAAAGCAGTTTTTTTAAACATTTATAACGTTTAAAAAGAAACATGTTTAAACATGGACATTTTTTTCTTTTAAAGAGAAGACAAAGATGAACTCAGAACTCTCGATCTTTGACTGTAATTTTTTCTTCCTTATAATTTGATTATGACGTTCTCAGCCCTTCGCAACATGATGTTTTATTTCTATATTTAAAAGAAAGAGACATCTGTAAATGCACAGAAAGACATTATTACGGTAGTATTATTTGTAATATTATACACCGACTGTAACCCAGGTAAAAAAATAAAAAGAGAAAAATGAATAGAAATTGAAAATGTATTTAGTTTTACTCACCAAAGACAGCCAACTTCCTCTTTAAGTCATCTCTCTCTTCATTCACGTTCTTCAAAATGTCCTCAGTGTCGACTGTCTTATTTTCAGAACGATCTGAGAGAGCAGAAAGATAAACACATTTTAACTGTAGTTCAACACTGAAGTTATCTCAGGTTGCTATTTTGAGTGGAGAACAACTAACAGCATGACACGACACTAATGACAAACAAAATCTATTCACAAGAACATCTCATTAGTGTTTGGATATTCTTGTAAAAGAAGTGAGATTCCTTTTACAAGAAGGGAAGTGATGAACAAAGATAAAAACACCAGACTACAAACATGTTTATAACATTTAAAAAGAAACATGCTTTTAACTTGGATAAAACATTTTCTTTTAAGGCAAGAGATAACAATAAACTCAGAACTCTCGATCTTTGACTGTAATTTTTGCTTTCTTTTAATTTGATAATGATGTTCTCAGCAGTTCTCAACATGATTTTTTGTTTTTATATTTAAAGCTGAACTGCCTTCTGATACACAACTTCCCTAAACTTGACTCGTTCTCAGGCTGATGACAAACCACTGCTTCTCTGACACAACCATAGACTGTATAAAAAAGGGAAACAACCAAATAATCTTTGCACAATAATATGTTACTGAAAAGTACGTGTAGAAAACTATGAAGTGTGAAAATGTGGAGACACAATTTAACTTACAGAGAGTGAGACGCAGTGAAATGTTGAGAGAAGCTTGAAGGATACACAAGAGTCCAAAGCTCAGGAAAACAAGCCGGAACAGATTTCCCCCTGTGTGCAGAAATCAGACAGAAACATAAAAAAAACCCACCAATATTGTAATTTTAAGCCAGCAAGGACTGATGATTGTTATGTGGAGTAAAACAAAAAATATCAAAACAATTTTCATCTTCTGCTCTGATTCAATATATGTAAAACATCTGTCATTTGTCATTTTAAGAAAAGGGTTAATAGAAATAAATAGAAATAACTAAAACTACATACAAGAGTGTATTGTGTCTTTTAGTGTGAATATGGATACAAGTTAGTACAATTTAAGGCAACTGTGAAAACATTGACAACAACAGAATACATATAGGGTTTTTTCCCCCCGCCTTGGCAGTGGTGTTTTGTTTGTTTCTTTCATTTATTTATTTTGGGACATTGTTCTGTATAGCTTGACGTATTATACAAGTCTTTTCATGATGTGGTGACAGGATTCTTTAAATACTATCTAATGTAGCTGATAAAAATCTATTCTGTAAGAGTAGCTGCTGTATCTTCATCATCTAATGGGAATACTAACAAATACAAATACTGGAGTCCAGTTTGGCTCCTAGATCACAAACATCCTTTAGGAGCATACCTGTGGAAATATCTGACCAAAATATGTATGAAAAAAAATCCCTACAAATTTTATCTTTTCTGTTTCATAAAACTGTAAAAGTCTGAAGATCACAAGTGTTTTTAATTGTCATTACTTAGGAACAAGATCTTAAACAAGACGCTTTAATGGAACAACAAAAAAAAGTATTTTCTTACCTGTACGTATTTGTTGGTTGCTGAAAGTTCCAATGTTTTCATAAATGGTTTCGTCATTGATTTCCTCCGACATTTTCATGAAGCGGCTTGTGGCCCAAACACATCAATAATCTTCTACCATTAAATTATTTCAGAACACTCTTATGGTGTTGCCTCTGTGTTGGTGCGTCTTCCTCCTCACACGTTCAGAGTGTGTTCTGCACTGTAATGAACATTTTTGTTTTATCTCTGCATCATCTATGACACGCCTAACGTTCTCATCCCCAAAGCTAACACTTCTGCGTTTTTGCACAACTTTTTTTTCTCTCAGAAGCTGCAGCACACTCAGTGAAGTTCCTGTTTTAACCACATGGAAGAATTAAACAGTGATTATAAACGTTAACCTGGCTAGCGGCACATGTTAACGCTGTTTAAATATTAGTAATTAGCCAATAGAAACAATAGCCGCCTGGTCATTAAGCTAGCGGCTAATAATACTAACGTTGATACTTACGTTCTCTCTTCCATGATGCCTGGAGTTTATCATACCTATAGATGAGTTCATTGGTCAGGAGACCTATGACACCATAGGTGGTCTATGGTGAAAGGCCCCTGCATCTCAGGTTTGAGGCCCTCCTGCAGAAAATCTCAATTTCAACAAGGGATTCTAAAACTCTCAGTCTTTATCTGCGCACCCAAAGGTTATATTAATGAACTCAAAGTTTATTAAAACCGCCAGAGAAGACTTCCTCAACAAATGAGCAGCTTGATTTGCAAGACGTCATATTTTTGGGGCCGAGCCTGCAACTACATCAGCAGTAACTGCTTGATTTCAGCCTGAAACCAAATCACCTCACAACGTCTTTCTTCATAATCTTAAACGTTTATGGACTAGTATGTACCGGGCTTAGGAAAGAAAATCAGCAAGTACAAAATATTTCAGCTGTAATCAATCATTTGGTATAATATGTGTGTTTTTAAGTATAATTGTTGTAATATTTTGTGTATGTTAATGAATTAAGTTGTATGTTAATCCTGCTTTACACAGACATTAAGTCGTACACGCAAACCAACTTTACTCAATTATTTTATCTGCTCACACACTGATCCACATACAATATACTTTTAATTAGCTTTAAATGTAGACGTTTGTACTGCCACATATGGCCCAGGCCAACCTTTACAGCATGGTATTTATGATCCATTGTGTAAAAACATGCTGCTTCACACACACACACACACACACACACACACACACACACACACACACAGATATTCTTCCTCTTTTGCAAAGCTCACACTGTAAATAATCTTAGATTAGATTGAGATTTCTATACTCCAAAGATCATGTGCTTTTGTTTGCTTTACATGTTTATTTAAAATAATAATGATATATGCTGTCCATTTAATGTTGTACCCTTTGAATGATATGCCAACCTCCTCTATGAAAAGAACTCCAAATTCCTTCAACCACTACTAAATATAAATATGGTCATTTGATTATAATTATTAAGTTAATCATTAATCAATGTCCCAAATTGATAGTTTAGTAACTTTATGAGACTGACTTAGGTGAACTTGCTATCATTTCTCTGTTTTACAGAGTGGTGCCCCAATGAGATGTGAGTTAAAGTAAATCAAGTCATATCATTTATTATTTTTAATAATTATTTGTGATAGTAGTGATTGGGAAGTATTAATAATTCTGATAGCCATCTAACCACACTTGAACCCACACAAGTGTTGATCAGGTTCATCCTTACATATTTGATATCCTTATGGGAGGGATAGCATTCATGGTAACGCCCACATCCTATATCTGTAAGACACACACACACACACACACACACACACACACACACACACACGCTCTCCATTGCTGTTGATAATCAGGTCTGCACCTCTTTGCAGACAGTCATCTCTACTCCCTTTCCAGGTTTTCTTGATTGAAGAAATATGATAGAAACTACTATTGAAATAAATCCATCCTTGGTGTGAAATATTCTCTGTAGATAAAATTAATTTATAAAATAATAATTAAAAACAAGCAGGACATCTTCCGCATCTTTGCTCTCACCGTCTCTGTATAGACACACTTTCTGTCCTTTAAAATCACCAATAAAAACTTCAAAACTAAAAGCTTCACAATCAAACATGCTCCAGCAGGAATGTGATCAGAAATCTTGAATTCTGGGATTTCTTACAGTCCTTTAGATTACAGTGACTGTGATTTATCAGGTATTCAAGAATCAACATTCAAAACTTTAGTGCCTTACAACATAGGAATTTGTCTTAATGTGCTCATAACAAACCAAACAAACAATAACACCACATATTATGATAAAAAATAAGAAAGATAAAAACATGAAATACATAACCTTACCCTCATAAAATTTAACATAATACATATATTTATTTACTATTTTTAATGCAATACTGGCTTAATAATTCAAGGCAACTCACAGAGAGCGTGGTGCAGGGA